>NC_057802.1:598218415-598818415 GCF_018294505.1 Triticum aestivum
TTGATGTTAAATCACATGGCGATGTGAACTAGATTATTGACTCTAGTGCAAGTGGGAGACTGAAGGAAATATGCCCTAGAGGCAATAATAAAGTATTATATATTTCCTTATATCATGATAAATGTTTATTATTCATGCTAGAATTGTATTAACCGGAAACATAATACATGTGTGAATACATAGACAAACAGAGTGTCACTAGTATGCCTCTACTTGACTAGCTCGTTAATCAAAGATGGTTATGTTTCCTAGCCATAGACATGAGTTGTCATTTGATTAACGAGATCACCTCATTAGGAGAATGACGTGATTGACTTGACCCATTCCGTTAGCTTAGCACCCGATCGTTTAGTATGTTGCTATTGCTTTCTTCATGACTTATACATGTTCCTCTGACTATGAGATTATGCAACTCCCGTTTACCGGAGGAACACTTTGTGTTCTACCAAACGTCACAACGTAAATGGGTGATTATAAAGGTGCTCTACAGGTGTCTCCAAAGGTACTTGTTGGGTTGGCGTATTTCGAGATTAGGATTTGTCACTCTGATTGTCGGAGAGGTATCTCTGGGCCCACTCGGTAATGCACATCACTATAAGCCTTGCAAGCATTGTGACTAATAAGTTAGTTGCGGGATGATGTGTTACGGAACGAGTAAAGAGACTTGCCGGTAACGAGATTGAACTAGGTATCGAGATACCGACGATCGAATCTCGGGAAAGTAACATACTGATGACAAAGGGAACAACGTATGTTGTTATGCGGTCTGACCGATAAAGATCTTCGTAGAATATGTGGGAGCCAATATGGGCATCCAAGTCCCGCTATTGGTTATTGACTGGAGACGTGTCTCGGTCATGTCTACATAGTTCTCGAACCCGTAGGGTCCGCACGCTTAAAGTTACGATGACAGTTTTATTATAAGTTTATGTATGTTGATGTACCGAAGGAGTTCGGAGTCCCGGATGAGATCGGGGACATGACGAGGAGTCTCGAAATGGTCGAGACGTAAAGATCGATATATTGGACGACTATATTCGGACTTCGGAAAGGTTCCGAGTGATTCGGGTATTTTTCGGAGTACCGGAGAGTTACGGGAATACGTATTGGGCCTTATTGGGCCATACGGGAAAGAAGAAAAAGGGCCTCAAGGGTGGCCGCACCCCTCCCCTTGGTCTGGTCCGAATTGGACTAGGGAAGGGGGGCGCCCCCTTCCTTCCTTCTCTTTTTCCCTTCCTCTTTTCCTATTCCATATGGGAGGTGGAATCCTACTAGGACTAGGGAGTCCTAGTAGGACTCCACACTTGGTCCGCCCCCTCCTAGGGCCGGCCTCCTCCTCCCTTGCTCCTTTATATACGGGGGCAGGGGGCACCCCAGAGACACAACAATTGATCCTTGAGATCTCTTAGCCGTGTGCGGTGCCCCCCTCCACCATATTACACCTCGATAATACCGTTGCGGAGCTTAGGCGAAGCCCTGCGTCGGTGGAACATCATCATCGTCACCACGCCGTCGTGCTGACGAAACTCTCCCTCAACACTCGGCTGGATCGGAGTTCGAGGGACGTCATCGAGCTGAACGTGTGTAGAACTCGGAGGTGCCGTGCGTTCGGTACTTGATCGGTCGGATCGTGAAGACATACGACTACATCAACCGCGTTGTGATAACGCTTCCGCTGTCGGTCTACGAGGGTACGTGGACAACACTCTCCCCTCTCGTTGCTATGCATCACCATGATCTTGCATGTGCGTAGGAAATTTTTTGAAATTACTACGTTCCCCAACATTTTCCCCCAACCCCGAAGAACCAAGTCCTGCAACGGTCTGGCCAGCGTCGCGTCTCTGGTTCGATCCCTTTATCAATGAGGTCATTCTCAGCCTTGTCCCACAATGGCCGGGCTTTCAGGTAGCCACCTGACCCCGTGCGATGGTGATGCTTCTTCTTTGCAGCATTTTTCTTGTTTGTCACTGACATCTTCGCTGCTCTCTCAGATTTCTTTTTGGTGACAAATTCGGGCCACTGATCTTTGATCTTCTTAAATCGGCCGATGAATTCTGGAGTCTTGTCTTGGTCGACAAACGATGATTTCAGCTCATTCTTCCACCTCCTGAATAGCTCAGCCATCTTCTTAAGAGCATAAGCCTTAATCATTGGCTTTTTAACTGGATTCTCCGGATCCTCCTCTGGCGGGAAGGTGAAATTTTCCTGCAACGCGGTCCAAAGATCAACTTTCTGCCTATCGCTGACATAAGACACCTGAGAGTCTTTGTCCTTAGGCTTCAACCATTGCTCAATGCTGATCGGGATCATGTCCCTCACTAGAACCCCGCACTGAGCATTAAATTTTTGCTTGGTCCGGAGGGGTTCAATCGGTTGGCCAGCGCGATCAATTTCGATGATCGTGTACCTTTCATCCGCGCGCAACTTTCTCTTCGGGCCTCGTCTCGTTACCGAAGTGTTGCTCGATCCGGAGGGCTAGAAAAGAAGAAAAAGAAGAGAGTTAATATGTGTACATACCAAAAACAATTAATGTATCAATTAGCTATAGTCAGCACATGCTTAATTAATTAATATATATACCTGGCCGGACTCCGTCCGGTCACCGGAGCCGTCATCACGGTGTCCTTCCCCCTCCATTCGCTCATCGGAGCCGTCATCACGGTGTCCTTCCCCCTCCATTCGGTCACCGGAGCCGTCATCACGGTGTCCTTCCTCCTCCATTGTTTGATCATCGTCGTAGCCTGCTTCTTCATCCTGTCTTTCCAGACCATCGGTGCATGTGTCGTTGAGAAACGACAAGATGGCATCACTTCCGTGTGCGATTATCTCCCCCAACACCGCTTCTTTTGCTTCGTCTCGGGGGTGCGGATCCATAGTTTCTGCAAATATTTACAACATGGCAATTATTATTCAAACATGACAGATGGATATATTAGTGGCAAACGTTGAACTAGCTAGCTAAGCACAATAAGGAATCATATTAGTGGCATGGCCTCGACGCTTCTCTAGGGTTTGGGGTGGCCTCGGCAACGCTTCAAGGGTTTGGGGTGGCCTCAACAACGCTTCAAGGGTTCGGGGTGGCCTCGACAACAACACTCTTTTAACTTGGTAAATTTGGGTTGCCTCAAGAGAGTTTGTCGATCGGGTAGGGGCGCGGCGGGAGGGGGTAGGAGACCGACATCTTTTTTTCTAGGGTTTGGGTGTCCTCGAGAGTTTTGGTCGAGCGAGAGGGCCGGGGGGTGCTCCCGTGGTATAAGTTATCACGGTCGAGAGGGGGTATATATATCGACCGCCCCTCATGTCGAAGTTATCCAGGAGGGGGTTATATCGACAACGACGACATACATACATGGGAAAATAATGTTATCGGGGAGGGGGTATATCGACCCCCCCTCGTGTTGAAGTTGGGATAGAAGAGAAGAAGAAAAAAAATAGAATTTTCTTATTTTTTCTTAAATGTAACTTTTGCATATATGAACATACATACATAAATTATACATACATGGAAAAAATTGCTATGAACAAAAAAAACATAATATATGAATATTTTGTATATACATCCATATCCATCCATCCATCCATTCATACATACATACATGGACAAAAAATGCTATGAACAAAAACATCAGTAGAATTTTCTTATTTTTTCTTAAATGTAACTTTTTGCACTAGAACTATTTCAAATAATTCCTTTCAAATGCCACAAAATTTTTGAGAAGTCCTCTGATGCCTATAGATCATTTTTATTCAAAAACCCACTTTGGTCATTTGAAAATTTTGAGCACAACTTCCATTTTTCAATTTTGGTCCAATCTTAGCATTGAATTACAACCCTATTTTTCCTTGATAAAAAAATTCTCAATTTTTTACATCTTGTAGTCCTTCCTACTAAACCCTTAAGTCCAGAAGGGCAGCCCCAATTTCATCTAGCAAGTCCACCAAAAAAATTCATGTAGTTTCTGTCCAGCACTAAATTTTAATAAAACTTGCACTAACAAGTTTTTCCTTTTATCAAACCAACTTGACCATCTTCACCAACATCCAAGGAGACATCATCCTGCCAAGTTTCACATAAAACAAAGTTCCCTAGCTAGCCCTAGCATTTCATCAAACACCTTGTGGACATGGCTGAAAACATGCAATTCTCTGAAACTTTGCACTGAACCAACTTCACCATCATCACATACATGAAGGAAGGACAGAGGAGAGGGGTGGGAGGGAGGAGGGAGTACCGGCCTGTCCGGCGGGCAGTGGTGCGGCGGCATTGACGGCAGGGCAGGGGCGTAGCGCAGCGTCGGGGCAGGGCAGGGGCGCGGCCGCGTTGGCGTCGAGGTCGAGGCAGGGGCGCACGGCGGCGTTGTCGGGGTAGGGTAGGGGCGCGACGGCGTCGGGACGAGGCAGGGGCGCACATCGTCGGCGTCGGGGCAGGGCAGGGGCACACGACGTCGGCGTCGGGGCACGGCAGGGGCGCGGCGGCGTCGGGGTAGGTGATAACCCACAAGTATAGGGGATCGCAACAATTTTCGAGGGTAGAGTATTCAACCCAAATTTATTGATTCGACACAAGGGGAGCCAAAGAATATTCTCAAGTATTAGCAGTTGAGTTGTCAATTCAACCACACCTGGATAACTTAGTATCTGCAGCAAAGTATTTAGTAGCAAAGTAATATGATAGTAGTGGTAACGGTAACAAAAGTAATATTTTTGGTGTTTTGTAGTGATTGTAACAGTAGCAACGGAAAACTAAATAAGCGGAGAACACTATATGAAAAGCTCGTAGGCATTGGATCGGTGATGGAGAATTATGCCGGATGCGGTTCATCATGTAACAATCATAACATAGGGTGACACAAAACTAGCTCCAATTCATCAATGTAATGTAGGCATGTATTCCGAATATAGTCATACGTGCTTATGGAAAAGAACTTGCATGACATCTTTTGTCCTACCCTCCCGTGGCAGCGGGGTCCTAATGGAAACTAAGGGATATTAAGGCCTCCTTTTAATAGACTACCAGACCAAAGCATTAACACATAGTGAATACATGCACTCCTCAAACTATGGTCATCACCGGGAGTGGTCCCGATTATTGTCACTTCGGGGTTGCCGGATCATAACACATAGTAGGTGACTATAGACTTGCAAGATAGGATCAAGAACTCACATATATTCATGAAAACATAATAGGTTCAGATCCGAAATCATGGCACTCAGGCCCTAGTGATAAGCATTAAGCATAGCAAAGTCATAGCAACATCAATCTCAGAACATAGTGGATATTGCTACCTCTTGAGCACTGCGTTGGTTTTCCCTTGAAGAGGAAAGGGTGATGCAGCAAAGTAGCGTAAGTATTTCCCTCAGTTTTTGAGAACCAAGGTATCAATCCAGTAGGAGGCTACGCGTGAGTCCCTCGCACCTACACAAAACAAATAAATCCTCGCAACCAACGCGACAAGGGGTTGTCAATCCCTAAACGGTCATTTACGAGAGTGAGATCTGATAGGATAATATTTTTGGTATTTTTGTGATAAAGATGCAAAGTAAAATAAAAGCAAAGGAAGTAACTAAGTGTTGGAAGATTAATATGATGAAGATAGACCCGGGGGCCATAGGTTTCACTAGTGGCTTCTCTCAAGAGCATAAGTATTTTACGGTGGGTGAACAAATTACTGTTGAGCAATTGACAGAACTGAGCATAGTTATGAGAATATCTAGGTATGATCATGTATATAGGCATCACATCCGAGACAAGTAGACCGACTCCTGCCTGCATCTACTACTATTACTCCACTCATCGACCGCTATCCAGCATGCAACTAGAGTATTAAGTTCATGAAAACAGAGTAACGCCTTAAGCAAGATGACATGATGTAGAGGGATAAATTCATGCAATATGATAAAAACCCCATCTTGTTATCCTCGATGGCAACAATACAATACGTGCCTTGCTGCCCCTACTGTCACTGGGAAAGGACACCGCAAGATTGAACCCAAAGCTAAGCACTTCTCCCATTGCAAGAAAGATCAATCTAGTAGGCCAAACCAAACTGATAATTCGAAGAGACTTGCAAAGATAACCAATCATACATAAAAGAATTCAGAGAAGATTCAAATATTGTTCATAGATAAACTTGATCATAAACCCACAATTCATTGGTCTCAACAAACACACCGCAAAAAGAAGATTACATCGAATGGATCTCCACGAGAGAGGGGGAGAACATTGTATTGAGATCCAAAAAGAGAGAAGAAGCCATCTAGCTAATAACTATGGACCCGAAGGTCTGAGGTAAACTACTCACACTTCATCGGAGGGGCTATGGTGTCGATGTAGAAGCCCTCCGTGATCTATGCCCCCTCCGGCGGAGCTCCGGAACAGGCCCCAAGATGGGATCTCGTGGGTACAGAAGGTTGCAGCGGTGGAATTAGGTTTTTGGCTCCGTATCTGATCGTTTGGGGGTACGTAGGTATATATAGGAGGAAGGAGTACGTCGGTGGAGCAATAGGGGGCCCACGAGGGTGGAGGGCGCGCCCTGGGGGGGTAGGCGCGCCCCCCTACCTTGTGGCTTCCTCCTTTGTTTCTTGACGTAGGGTCCAAGTCTCCTGGATCTTGTTCGTTCAAAAAATCACGTTCCCGAAGGTTTCATTCCGTTTGGACTCCGTTTGATATTCTTTTTCTGCGAAACTCTGAAATAGGCAAAAAACAGCAATTCTGGGCTGGGCCTCCGGTTAATAGGTTAGTCCCAAAAATAATATAAAAGTGAATAATAAAGCCCAGTAATGTCCAAAACAGTAGATAATATAGCATGGAGCAATAAAAAATTATAGATACGTTGGAGACGTATCAGATACTAGGGATCAAACCCTAACAAAACTAACTCGATTACATGATAGATCTCATCCAACCCATCACCGTCCAGCAAGACTACGATGGAATTACTCACGCACGGCGGTGAGCATCATGAAATTGGTGATGGAGGATGGTTGATGATGATGACGGCGACGAATCCCCCTCTCCGGAGCCCCAAACGGACTCCAGATCAGCCCTCCCGAGAGGTTTTAGGGCTTGGCGGCGGCTCCGTATCGTAAAACGCGATGAATCGTTCTCCCCTTGATTTTTTTCTCCCCGGAAGTGAATATATGGAGTTGGAGTTGAGGTCGGTGGAGCGCCAGGGGGCCCAAGAGGTAGGGGGCGCGCCCAGGGGGGCCGGCGCGCCCCCACCCTCATGGACAGGGTGTGGGCCCCCGGACATGGATTTTTCTTCCAGTATTTTTGGTATTTTCCGAAAAGATGTTCCGTGGAGTCTCAGGTCATTCCGAGAACTTTTGTTTCTGCACATAAATAACACCATGGAAAGTCTGCTGAAAACAGCGCCAGTCCGGGTTAGTTCCATTCAAATCATGCAAGTTAGAGTCCAAAACAAGGGCAAAAGTGTTTGTAAAAGTAGATACGACGGAGACGTATCAACTCCCCCAAGCTTAAGCCTTTGCTTGTCCTCAAGCAATTCAGTTGATAAACTGAAAGTGATAAAGAAAAACTTTTACAAACTCTGTTTGCTCTTGTTGTTGTAAATATGTAAAGCCAGCATTCAAGTTTTCAGCAAAGATTATGACTAACCACATTCACAATAACTCTTAGGTCTCATGTTTACTCATATCAATGGCTTAATCAACTAGCGAGCCATAATAATAAATCTCGGATGACAACACTTTCTCAAAACAATCATGATATGATATAACAAGATGGTATCTCGCTAGCCCTTTCTGAGACCGCAAAACATAAATGCAGAGCACCTTTAAAGATCAAGGACTGCTAGACATTGTAATTCATGGTAAAAGAGATCCAGTCATAGTCATACCCAATATAAATTAATAGTAATGGATGCAAATGACATCTGCGCTCTCCAGCTAGTGCTTTTTAATAAGAGGGTGATGACTCAACATAAAAGTAATAGATAGGCCCTTCACAGAGGGAAGCAGGGATTTGTAGAGGTGCCAGAGCTCGATTTTGAAATATAGATAAATAATATTTTGAGCGGCATACTTTCATTGTCAACATAACAACCAAGAGATGGCGATATCTTCCATGCTACACACATTATAGGCGGTTCCCAAACAGAATGGTAAAGTTTATACTTCCCCTCCACCAACAAGCATCAATCCATGGCTTGCTCGAAACAACGAGTGCCTCCAACAAGCAACAGTCCCCGGGGGAGTTTTGTTTGCAATTATTTTGATTTAGTTTGCATAAAGCATGTGACTAGGCATCCCGGTGACCAGCCATTTTCTCGTGAATGAGGAGCGGAGTCCACTCCTCTTGAGAATAACCCGCCTAGCATGGAAGATACGGACAGCCCTAGTTGATACATGAGCTATTCGAGCATACAAAACAGAATTTCATTTGAAGGTTTGGAGTTTGGCACATACAAATTTACTTGGAACAGCAGGTAGATACAGCATATAGGAAGGTATAGTGGACTCATATGGAATAACTTTGGGTTTTAGGGATTGGATGCACAAGCAGTATTCCCGCTTAGTACAAGTGAAGGCTAGCAAAAGACTGGGAAGCGACCAACTAGAGAGCGACAACAGTCATGAACATGCATTAAAATTAATAAACATTGAGTACAAGCATAAGTAGGATATAATCCACCATGAACATAAATATCGTGAAGGCTATGTTGATTTGTTTCAACTACATGTGTGAACATGTGCCAAGTCGAGTCACTTAAATCATTCAAAGGAGGATACCACCCCACTATACCACATCACAACTATTTTAATAGCATGTTGGCACGCAAGGTAAACCATTATAACTCATAGCTAATCAAGCATGGCACGAGCAACTATGATATCTAATTGTCATTGCAAACATGTTTATTCATAATAAGCTGAATCAGGAACGATGAACTAATCATATTTACAAAAACAAGAGAGGTCGAGTTCATACCAGCTTTTCTCATCTCAGTCAGTCCATCATATATCGTCATAATTGCCTTTCACTCGCATGACCGAACGATGTGAATAATAATAAGAGTGCACGTGCATTGAACTAAGCTGGAATCTGCGAGCATTCCATAAAGAGGAGAAGACAAGGCAATATGGGTGTAACACCCCCAGTGTCATGCTACAGTAAACCACTGTGATTAAAGCAGATTGTTTTGCTAAACAGTGATTGATCAACTTCAATTCAAATATCATTTGAAATTCCACTTTGAAATGAAATTCTATTTGCATGTGAAATATGGAGTTGCACCAAAGTTGCTGCAAAATAGTTCATCATTTAGCCAAAATTCCATAACATTTAACTATTAAGGAAAACAACATCACCTAAGAGCTAAGATGGACTGTAGCAATTATTACAATGCAATTTGAGCATTTTAAAGTGCTATTTTATTTGTGAAAAATGCAAATGGATTCCTTTGGCCTCCAAACCTTTTTGTGGCACCGCCTAAAGATGCAAACTATTTAATAGGCTAAGTCCCACATTTTCTCAGCTCTTTTGGTTACCCTAAATAGTCATTTTCTATCTCTATTTTTCAATAAAAGAAAAAAAGAGAGAAAGAGAGAACCCCCCTCCCCTGGGCCTCTCGGTCCAGCTGGCAGCCGGGCACGGCCCACCCTGGCCCAACCGGCCACCCATCTCTCTAGCCTACTAAGGCCGCTGCACCCACCCGACAGAAACCCTAACCACTATCCCTACTCCCCCCACGAACCCTACTCTCTCCCTCGTCTCCCCCACTCGCCTGGATCTGGATCGGGGAGGACCCCATCCCGCGCCGCCTCGCGCCCCTGACGCCAGCGCCCATCCCCGACGCCGCCCCGTAGCCTGCTCCGTCTCGCCTGCCGCACAGGCGCCCGCCCCTCGACCCGAGCTGGATCGGGGGCTCGACCCCGCGACGCCCCGAGCCTCGAAACCGCGTCGTCGCTGCTCCCCGCCACCTCGTCGCCATCGCCTTACCTCGCCCCCGATGCCCGTCCGCGCGCCGCCCTCGATCTGGAACTGGGACTCGGCCCCTAGGCCACCGCCGCTCGGAGTCCCCCTCGCCGGAGCCATGACGCTGCCGGACCACGTCCACGTCCCCTCCTCGCGCAGCTTCATCAAGCCTCGCCGCCCCGTTCCTCTACACGCCCGTGAGCTCACCCTCTTCCCTTCCCCTGGCCTCGGCCATCTCCCGACGTTGCTAGCGCCCGCACGCCCCGGTCCCTGCAGCCGCACCACCGCGCCGTTGCTTGCCGTCCGCCCGCGCCCCGCAGCCCCGATCCGGCCAACCGCCCTCGTCCGCGCCCAGCGCCACTCCGCTGCGCCACGCACTCCGGCGTCCGACGCCCGGTGCCCGCGCTCGCGCCCCCTGGGGCTCCGCCCCTGCCCGTTCGCCCGTAACCGCACATCCGCCCCGCTAAGGCCCTGGGCCTATGGCGGATGGGGCCCACGCCCCTGTCTTAAGAAAAACAAAAAAAAGAAATGTTATTAAAAATAAAATAAGTACTAAATTAATTAGTGGTTCAGTTAATTAACTTAATTAATTTTGCCTAATTAACTAATTAGCTAATTAGTTAGTCAGAGGACTCTATGACAGTGGGGCCCACCCCTAGTTAGCTTAATTTAAACCCCCCCTTTTAAAATATGTGACACTAACAGATGGGCCCCATTGACTGCTCAACTTTGACCCAGTCAATGCTGACTGTACTGCTGACTGGGCACTAACCGGCCCCACACGTCAGGGTTGACCATGGTCAACTCAGCTGACTGATGACGTCATGATGATGTCATGCTGGTGCACTAACCTTATTTTAGTTTAATAATAAATCTAGGATATTGCTTAAACTTCAGAAATTCATATAAAATAATCTGTAACTCGGATGAAAAAGTTCTATACATGAAAGTTGCTCAGAACGACGAGACGAATCCGAATACGCGTTCCGTTTACCTGTCAGATGCCTATAACTAGCTGAACATGGAACATTCCCCCTCCGGTCATCTGTCTGACATAGGTCCGGAACCGGGAATACATTCCCGGTTGAATTCCCCCTTCACCTATATCGTGTAGCCATGCGTTAGGTCACACCCGGCACAGCATATTGCCACGTTATGCTTTGTGATGCTATGTTTTCTTTATATTTACTGTTTCTTCCCCCTCTTCTCTCCGGTAGACCCCGAGACCGATGCTGCCCCTGTGATCGACTACGTCGACGACGACCCCTCCTTGCCAGAGCAACCAGGCAAGCCCCCCCTTTGATCATCCCGATATCGCCCATTCCATTCTCTCATGCTTGCATTAGATTTTGCTACTGTTATTGTTTGCTCCTATTCTGATGCATAGCCTGCTTTTGTAACCCGCTCATTTTTACCTACCTGTTTATCCTAAACTGCTTAGTATAGGTTGGTTAGTGATCCATCAGTGACCCCCACCTTGTCCTTGTTGCCCCTGCTTCATCATTGAAGACCCGATCAACGGGATCGAAGACTAGGCCCCGGCACCGCACATCACTTTCCCCTTAGTTGCTCGACACTACTGGGTTACTATCGAGTGCCGAGGGTGAGACCTCTACAGCACTTTTGATGTTAACCCTGTAGTGTAGCTATTCGGTCGTGGTCATCGGGGGTGATTCCGCCTTAACCACTTCCGATACGACTCTGTCGTGCAACCCCTCAAGTGTGAACCTCGGGGGTGGTTCCTCTTACGTTCACCTTGATGATTACATCGAGTGGAATTCACCGGGGGTGATTCCTCGGGCTTTCCCCTTGATGTTTGGACACACAGTTACTATGGTTATTATGACTTTACACTGAACCATGTTACTAAAGGCGGGTCGACCCTGAGGGGTACCCGCGAGTGATGTGGAGTCGGGTTGACCTGGAAGGTGCCCGCGAGATACTTACGAGGCGTGGCCGGGCATTCCTAGCCCTTGCCGCAAGTCCTCGAGATGGGGCAACGGGGTCACATCTTTCGTGAGTCTCTGCTTGTTACCGCGCGTTCCTAATCCACTACGATTTGGATATTTGATCCGAGGGGCCTCTGGCCTGATAGCATAACCATCACGTGGGCATAGTATGGGCGTTCTGCGTCGTATGCATCAGCCGCTTAATAGACGTCAGCGACTGAGCGACGCCCGCCGGGTTGGACTGGTAAGCTCCTTCCTTTTTTTAAGGGGGTAGCTAGGTCTGCTCACCGGCCGCGTTCACAACGTGCAGGAGTCCCCGGGGAGATGGCCCATGACCCCCGGGGGCATAGGTTTAGTCCGGCGTGCTGGCCTCTCTATTAAGCCTAGGTCGGGTTGCGGCGTATTGTTTGGCCGAGGCCGGGCATGACCCAGGAAAGTGTGTCCGGCCGGAGTTAATCGAGCGTGGTGGGTAAGTTGGTGCACCCCTGCAGGGAAGAAAACATCTATCGATAGCCTGTCCGATGGTAACGGACACTTGGAGTTGTAACCCGATCGATACAACTAGAACTGGATACTTGTGATGAGAAATGGATTGTGATGATAACTGGATAGTATGGCTCTGGGATTACTTTCTCGCAGGGAGTCGAGAAAGGATCTCTGGCCGAGGTTGATAACACTTCTACTACTTTACTTTATGCTATTCTACTCCCTCCGGTTGCTGCAAGATGGTGGTTTCCAGAAGATGCTAGTCTTCGATAGGACTAGGCCTTCTCTCTATTCTGGCATTTCTACAGCCCAGTCCACATATACAACCTTCCTTTGATAATGTTGCATATGTAGTGTAGATCCTTGCTTGCGAGTACTTTGGATGAGTACTCACGGTTGCTTTGCTCCTCCTTTGCCCCTTTCATCTTCTTTCCGGTTGATGCAACCAGATGTCGGAGCCCAGGAGCCAGATGCCACCGCCGATGCCTACTACTACGTGGAGACCGACGACGACCAGGAGTAGTTAGGAGGCTCCCAGGCAGGAGGCCGTGCCTCTTCGTTCGTGTTGCTTTTGTGCTAGCCTTCTTAAGGCATCCCTGTTCAACTTATGTCTGTACTCAGATATTGTTGCTTCCGCTGACTTTTGTGTATTCGAGCTTATGTATTCGAGCCCTCGAGGCCCATGGCTTGTAATATAAAGCTTGTATTATTTTATTTGTGTCTAGAGTTGTGTTGTGATATCTTCCCGTGAGTCCTTGATCTTGATTGTACACATTTGCGTGTATGATTAGTGTACGATTGAATCGAGGGCGTCACAAGTTGGTATCAGAGCCAACTGCCTGTAGGTAACCCCCCTTCCAACTCCTTGGCCGAAGTTGAGTCTAGTCAATGAAAAACTTTTACTAACTTGGCTGTGTGGCTTACGGGCCCGCGTCGCCATTGGGTGGTATTAGGATATTTTATTCCTCGTCTATACTCTCGGACTCTGATCTCTCGTCTATTCGGGTTAAACATTTTACTAAGTCTGACATTAGGATCTCGTACCCACTTTCTCCCGGAGAGCCCCTTCAGTCCAGATGATCGCTTGCTGCTTCAGGAGATTTCGAAGATACTCTCCGATGTTTCCCAGAAACCCTTGTACCCTTCGCCCTTGCGATCCCTACCACCGATAAATCCTTATGAGTAACTACCTACATTGTCGTTCATACCTTCATCCCCAGTTGCTCTTGTTGTTACAAGTTACCCTTAACACTCGCCGTTGTTCCAAGAATCCTCTGTGCCTTATGCTTTGATGCTTCTTTTTGCACTATGGATAATTCACTTACCCGGGGTCCGTTCCCCAGTTGTTCACGTGCCTTCTAGAATGCTTTGAAATTCTATCTGATTTCCCGAAAATCCTCCGCAGCCTTTTACTCTTGATTCCCTTTGCCTGCTTGTATTATGGTGAATTCCATATGTCTAGCGATAAGTATTAAAATCCTTTGTGTTTTTCATTCTGTTCCTATGAATTCAACGTATGTGCGACTACTCGCAATCATCAATTGATCCATAGGAATTTTCTTTCTGGCTCAGACATCATTCCGGATATGAGCTGGTCCTTGCCCAATCAAGATTCGATCGGTGTGCCTCTAAGTCTGTTCAACCTATCCACCTTCGATCGGAGCATCTGATTCCGATACACCGATCTAGAAATCAAATCTCTTTATATTAAGCATTGAATTATTCAAATGTTTCCATAAACCGATGCCCTTTCATTTCTTCTTCTTCTTGTTGAATATTGATACTCACATCAACTCCGTCGTGAATCGCCAGATCCATTGTTGGGTTTTATCCGACAATGTCCTTCATATTCTATCACCTTGTGAATTCTCCCACGATACATAATGCCTTTGGTAAATTGTATCTTATGCTTTTGTCAATCATGCTCTGCTTCTAGCATGTGTTAATTCGTCCTGAAGTTTGTGGTAATTGTTCCTAAGATGCCCCGACGGGTTGAACCAACGACTTCCCTAATCTGTGTGAACCGGAAAGTTTTCACGGGTCATACTTATCTGGTATTGCACCAGTTAAAACTTTCAACAACTAATGCCATTTTTGAAAAAACGAGAAGTGAATGGAAGGTTATACATTGAAGAAGTGGGAGTCGACCTTGAACTTTGTGTTCATGCCCATGGACACGATGTGGAACTTATCATGTAAGCTTCTTGTAATAATAACTATTTTCTTGATATAATATCATCTGGTATCGGTGATTTGATCATTCATAATCGTGGTTCCGACCATAGTTTCTCCTTAATTCCAATTCCCGGACAAGTTAAAATACTTGTCTCCTGCAAGTCATTCACCTGTCCAACCTCTAATTTGATCTACCTTCAAGTATTGCCTCATGTTATCTCGATGATATTGTGTCATTGCACTACCTCTTGTAAATTCTTAATTGGAGTGATACTCCGTCACATCATTCCTAGCCTGATCGGCTATATCATTATCGTGCTAATTTAACTGTGCTACCTGGTCCTTATTCCCGGAGCACAACTTTTCGACGATGAGCGAAGCTTACGTCGATCTTCTTCATCTTATCATTTCACCTCGAAGAGCAAGCTTGATTTTGAACTTGTGTCGTATCCGTGGTTCCAATAGCCTTTCGCTTCATCCTTCCTGTTGCTTGATGTCGTCGCTCCTCGATGGCATCTTCATAGAGCCTATCGACAAATGCGTCGTGATCAGCATCAACATTTTGACTTCCGTTGAGATGACAATTGAATTCATGGTGAGAAATACCATGACCTTCGATGATTTGAGTTATCATCGACAACCCCCTTGTCTTCTTTCCAACACATGTTTGATCATGTCTTGGTTATACCTTGGACTCCTTGCTATTCCTGCAATTGTTCCTTGAGTATTTCTTGTGATCTTCAACTCCAACCCCTACTTGGAACACCATGTTAATGCTACCTCGAAGCATGACTGATGTATTCCGAATATCAACAAGAACATTGGAAGCACATTGCTAAATGTTTCTTGATCTATTATCCAAACACTGTTGTATGGGTAATATCATGATTCTTCCCTCGCCCCCTTTATCTAAATGCTTTTGAACTTACTGTCATATCATGTATATCCTGCTCTGCTTCCCTTTGGGAAGGATATACTCCTAATTCTTGTGTGTAAACACATTTTCCTTTCCATTGGTTTGTTTAACCTTCTTTTGATCTATATGATATATGCAGAAATAATTCCCTGCTTATAAAACACCCCGATGTACAACCTTGTCAGTGAGACCTTGTTACTATTGTTGATGACATTCCGGTAGCCACCGATGGATGAGAACTTGGCCTGTTGGTCTGCCTCGTCTTACGAGCAGGAAAATGGTTCTCTTCGTCCCTCGCCCTTGGTACCAACGTTGTTGCCAACATAATTGACAGGCTATTCTCTGACCTGCCTTGCCATCATGACCGTGCAAAATGATAGTGCCTTTCTACTTTTAACCCACATGGTGGGCCCATAACCCACAGTTCCACAGGATCAGAACCTGACTCCTGTACATCCTTGATTCCGAAGCATCATTTTTCACTTGCCTTCATATGTAATTCATGTGCCACCTTCCTAGTGATCTATTCTAATATCAGACACAATAATTTTTGTTGTTGTTGCTCTGAACCCCTTTCACCTTTTGATTAGGCATCGAATGATTGCCTGCCCGTTAAAACTTCTCATGGTACCTTCATACTTTGCTCTCCATGTTTTATTGAGTTTCAACTCGGGAGATACTTCCACCTCATTCCCTGAATTGTTCACCAGATAATTAACCATATAAGGGTCAGTTACTCTTTACTTCCCCACTTAAATCTCGGGACGAGATTTTGTAGTGGAGGAGATTTGTAACACCCCCAGTGTCATGCTACAGTAAACCACTGTGATTAAGGCAGATTGTTTTGCTAAACAATGATTGATCAACTTCAATTCAAATATCATTTGAAATTCCACTTTGAAATGAAATTGTATTTGCAAGTGAGATATGGAGTTGCACCAAAGTTGCTGCAAAATAGTTCATCATTTAGCCAAAATTCCATAACATTTAATTGTTAAGGAAAACAACATCACCTAAGAGCTAAGATGGACTGTAGCAATTATTACAATGCAATTTCAGCATTTTAAAGTGCTATTTTATTTGTGAAAAATGCAAATGGATTCCTTTGGCCTCCAAACCTTTTTGTGGCACAGCCTAAAGATGCAAACTATTTAATAGGCTAAGTCCCACATTTTCTCAGCTCTTTTGGTTACCCTAAATAGTCATTTTCTATCTATGTTTTTCAATAAAAGAAAAAAAAGAGAAAGAGAGAACCCCCCCTCCCCTGGGCCTCTCGGTCCAGCTGGCAGCCGGGCACGGCCCACCCCGGCCCAACCGGCCACCCATCTCTCTGGCCTACTAAGGCTGCTGCACCCACCCGACAGAAACCCTAACCACTATCCCCACTCCCCCCACGAACCCCACTCTCTCCCTCGTCTCCCCCCACTCGCCTGGATCTGGATCGGGGAGGACCCCATCCCGCGCCGCCTCGCGCCGCTGACGCCGGCGCCCATCCCCGACGCCGCCCCGTAGCCTGCTTCGTCTCGCCTGCCGCACTGGCGCCCGCCCCTCGACCCGAGCTGGATCGGGGGCTCGACCCCGCGACGCCCCGAGCCTCGAAGCCGCGTCGTCGCTGCTCCCCGCCACCTCGTCGCCATCGCCTTACCTCACCCCCGACGCCCGTCCGCGCGCCGCCCTCGATCTGGAACTGGGACTCGGCCCCGAGGCCACCGCCGCTCGGAGTCCCCCTCGCCGGAGCCACGACGCTGCCGGACCGCGTCCACGTCCCCTCCTCGCGCAGCTTCATCAAGCCTCGCCACCCCCGTTCCTCTACGCACCCGTGAGCTCACCCTCTTCCCTTCCCCAGGCCTCAGCCATCTCCCGACATTGGTAGCGCCCGCACGCCCTGGTCCCTGCAGCCGCACCACCGCGCCGTTGCTCGCCATATGCCCGCGCCCCGCAGCCCCGATCTGGCCAACCGCCCTCGTCCGCGCCCAGCGCCACTCCGCTGCGCCACGCACTCCAGCGTCCGACCCCCGGTGCCCGCGCTCGCGCCCCCTGGGGCTCCGCCCCTGCCCGTTCGCCCGTAACCGCACATCCGCCCCGCTAAGGCCCTGGGCCTATGGCGGATGGGGCCCACGCCCCTGTCTTAAGAAAAACAAAAAAAAGAAATGTTAATAAAAATAAAATAAGTACTAAATTAATTAATTAATTAATTAGTGGTTCAGTTAATTAACTTAATTAATTTTGCCTAATTAACTAATTAGCTAATTAGTTAGTCAGAGGACTCTATGAGAGTGGGGCCCACCCCTAGTTAGCTTAATTTAAACCCCCCCTTTTAAAATATGTGACACTGACAGATGGGCCCCATTGACCCTGTTGACTGGTCAACTTTGACCCAGTCAATGCTGACTGTACTGCTAACTGGGCACTGACCGGCCCCACACGTTAGGGTTGACCATGGTCAACTCAGCTGACTGATGACGTCATGATGATGTCATGCTGGTGCACTAACCCTATTTTAGTTTAATAATAAATCTAGGATATTGCTTAAACTTCAGAATTCATATAAAATAATCTGTAACTCGGATGAAAAAGTTTTATACATGAAAGTTGCTCAGAACGACGAGACGAATCCGACTTCGCGGTCCGTTTACCTGTCAGATGCCTATAACTATGTGAACATGGAACATTCCCCCTCCGGTCATCTATCTTACACAGGTCCGGAACCGGGAATACATTCCCGGTGAATTCCCCCTTCACCTATATCGTGTAGCCATGCATTAGGTCACACCCGGCACAACATATTGCCACGTTATGCTTTGTGATGCTATGTTTGCTTTATATTTACTGTTTCTTCCCCCTCTTCTCTCCGGTAGACCCCGAGACCGATGCTGCCCCTGTGATCGACTACGTCGACGACGACCCCTCCTTGCCAGAGCAACCAGGCAAGCCCCCCCTTTGATCATCCCGATATCGCCCATTCCATTCTCTCATGCTTGCATTAGATTTTGCTACTGTTATTGTTTGCTCCTATTCTGATGCATAGCCTGCTTTTGTAACCTGCTCATTTTTACCTACCTGTTTATCCTAAACTGCTTAGTATAGGTTGGTTAGTGATCCATCAGTGACCCCTGTTGGAAATATGCCCTAGAGGCAATAATAAAATGGTTATTATTATATTTCCTTGTTCATGATAATTGTCTATTGTTCATGCTATAATTGTGTTATCCGGAAATCGTAATACATGTGTGAACACATAGACCGTAACATGTCCCTAGTGAGCCTCTAGTTGATTAGATCGTTGATCAATAGATGGTTACGGTTTCCTGACCATGGACATTGGATGTCATTGATAACGGGATCACATCATTAGGAGAATGATGTGATGGACAAGACCCAATCCTAAGCATAGGACTAGATCGTGTAGTTCGTTTGCTGAAGTTTTTCTAATGTCAAGTATCATTTCCTTAGACCATGAGATCGTGCAACTCCCGGATACCGTAGGAATGCTTTGGGTGTACCAAACGTCACAACGTAACTGGGTGGCTATAAAGGTGCACTACAGGTATGTCCGAAAGTGTCTGTTGGGTTGGCTCTGATCGAGACTGGGATTTGTCACTCCGTATGACGGAGAGGTATCTTTGGGCCCACTCAGTATTGCATCATCATAATGAGCTCAATGTGACTAAGTAGTTAGTCACGGGATCATGCATTACGGAACGAGTAAAGTGACTTGCCGGTAATGAGATTGAACGAGGTATTGGGATACCGACGATCGAATCTCGGGCAAGTAACGTACCGATTGACAAAGGGAATTGTATACGGGATTACTTGAATCCTCGACATCGTGGTTCATCCGATGAGATCATCGAGGAGCATGTGGGAGCCAACATGGGTATCCAGATCCCGCTGTTGGTTATTGACCGGAGAGTCGTCTCGGTCATGTTCGCGTGTCTCCCGAACCCGTAGGGTCTACACACTTAAGGTTCGGTGACGCCAGGGTTGTAGAGATATTAGTATGCGGTAACGCGACAGTTGTTCGGAGTCCCGGATGAGATCCCGGACATCACGAGGAGTTCCGGAATGGTCCGGAGGTAAAGATTTGTATATAGGAAGTCCAGTTTCGGCCACCGGGAAAGTTTCGGGGGTCACCGGTATTGTACCGGGACCACCGGAAGGGTCCCGGGGGTCCATCGGGTGGGGCCACCTATCCCGGAGGGCCCCATGGGCTGTAGTGGGAAGGGAACCAGCCCCTGGTGGGCTGGTGCACCCCCCATGGGCCTCCCCCTGCGCCTAGGGTTGGAAACCCTGGGGGTGGGGGGCGCCCCACCTAACTTGGGGGGTAAGTTCCCCCCTTGAGATTGGATCTCTAGGGGCTGGCGCCCCCCAGGGCCCCTATATAAAGAGGGGGGAGGGAGGGCTGCGCACCCAAGCCCCTGGCGCCTCCCTCTCCCTCTCGCTGAGCTTGGCGAAGCCCTGCCGAGATCCCCGCTGCTTCCACCACCACGTCGTCGTGCTGCTGGATCTCCATCAACCTCTCCTTCCCCCTTGCTGGATCAAGAAGGAGGAGACGTCTCTCCTAACCGTACGTGTGTTGAACGCGGAGGTGCCGTCCGTTCGGCGCTAGGATCATCGGTGATTTGGATCACGACGAGTACGACTCCATCAACCCCGTTCTCTTGAACGCTTTCGCTCGCGATCTACAAGGGTATGTAGATGCACTCCTCTCTCTCGTTGCTAGATGACTCCATAGATTGATCTTGGTGATGCGTAGAAAATTTTAAATTTCTGCTACGATCCCCAACAGTGGCATCATGAGCTAGGTCTATGCGTAGTTTCTATGCACGAGTAGAACACAAGTTGTTGTGGGCGTTGATTTTGTCAATTTACTTGCCGTTACTAGTCTTATCTTGATTCGGCAGCATCGTGGGATGAAGCGGCCCGGACCGACCTTACACGTACGCTTACGTGAGACAGGTTCCACCGACTGACATGCACTAGTTGCATAAGGTGGCTAGCGGGTGTCTGTCTCTCCCACTTTAGTCGGATCGGATTCGATGAAAAGGGTCCTTATGAAGGGTAAATAGAAATTGGCATATCACGTTGTGGTTTTGGCGTAGGTAAGAATCGTTCTTGCTAGAAACCTATAGCAGCCACGTAAAAGTTTGCAACAACAATTAGAGCACGTCTAACTTGTTTTTGCAGCAAGTGTCATGTGATGTGATATGGCCAGAAGGATGTGATGAATGATATATGTGATGTATGAGATTGATCATATTCTTGTAATAGGAATCACGACTTGCATGTCGATGAGTATGACAACCGGCAGGAGCCTAGGAGTTGTCTTAATTTATTTATGACCTGCGTGTCATCTGAAATGTCATGTAATTACTTTACTTTATTGCTAACCGTTAGCCATAGTAGTAGAAGTAATAATTGGCGAGACAACTTCATGAAGACACGATGATGGAGGTCATGATGATGGAGATCATGGTGTCATGCCGGTGATGATGATGAACATGGCGCCCCGAAGATGGAGATCAAAAGGAGCAAAATGATATTGGCCATATCATGTCACTATTTGATTGCATGTGATGTTTATCATGTTTTACATCTTATTTGCTTAGAACGACGGTAGCATAAATAAGATGATCCCTCGCTAAAATTTCAAGAAAGTGTTTCCCCTAACTGTGCACCGTTGAGAAGGTTCGTTGTTCCGAAGCACCACGTGATGATCGGGTGTGATAGGTTCTAATGTTCGCATACAACGGGTGTAAGCCAGATTTACACACGCAATACACTTAGGTTGACTTGACGAGCCTAGCATGTACAGACATGGCCTTGGAACACAAGAGGCCGAAAGGTCGAACATGAGTCGTATAGCAGATACGATCAACATGAAGATGTTCACCGATGATGACTAGTCCGTCTCACGTGATGATCGGACACGGCCTAGTTGACTCGGATCATGTATCACTTAGATGACTAGAGGGATGTCTGTCTGAGTGGGAGTTCGTTAATAATTTGATTAGATGAACTTTATTATCATGAACTTAGTCTAAAAATCTTTACAATATATCTTTTAGATCAAATGGCCCACGCTAATGTTGCCCTCAACTTCAATGCGTTCCTAGAGAAAACCAAGCTGAAAGACGATGGTAGCAACTACACGGACTGGGTCCGTAACCTGAGGATTATCCTCATAGCTGCCAAGAAAGCATATGTCCTTGAAGCACCGCTAGGTGATGCACCTGTTTTCCCAGCAACTCAAGACGTTCTGAACGCCTGGCAGTCGCGTAGTGATGATTACTCCCTGGTTCAGTGCGGCATGCTTTACAGCTTAGAACCGGGGCTCCAAAAGCGTTTTGAGCAGCACGGAGCATATGAGATGTTCCAAGAGCTGAAAATGGTTTTCCAAGCTCATGCCCGGGTCGAGAGATATGAAGTCTCCGACAAGTTCTACAGTTGTAAGATGGAGGAGAATAGTTCCGTCAGCGAACACATACTCAAAATGTCTGGGTTGCACAACCGCTTGTCTCAGCTGGGAGTTAATCTCCCGGATGACGCGGTCGTTGACAGAATCCTTCAGTCGCTCCCACCTAGCTACAAGAGCTTTGTGATGAACTTCAATATGCAGGGGATGGAAAAGACCATTCCTGAGGTATATTCAATGCTGAAATCAGCGGAGGTGGAGATCAAAAAGGAGCATCAAGTGTTGATGGTGAATAAAACCACTAAGTTCAAGAAAGGCAAGGGTAAGAAGAACTTCAAGAAAGACGGCAAGGGAGTTGCCGCGCCCGGTAAGCAAGCTGCCGGGAAGAAGACAAAGAATGGACCTAAGCCTGAGACTGAGTGCTTTTATTGCAAGGGAAACGGTCACTGGAAGCGGAACTGCCCCAAGTACTTAGCGGATAAGAAGGCTGGCAATACCAAAGGTATATGGGATATACATGTTATTGATGTGTACCTAACCAGCGCTCGTAGTAGCTCCTGGGTATTTGATACCGGTGCGGTTGCTCATATTTGTAACTCAAAGCAGGAGCTGCGGAATAAGCGGAGACTGGCGAAGGACGAGGTGACGATGCGCGTCGGGAATGGTTCCAAGGTCGATGTGATCGCCGTCGGCACGCTACCTCTACATTTACCTACGGGATTAGTTTTAAACCTCAATAATTGTTATTTAGTGCCAGCTTTGAGCATGAACATTGTATCTGGATCTCGTTTAATGCGAGATGGCTACTCATTTAAATCCGAGAATAATGGTTGTTCTATTTATATGAGAGATATGTTTTATGGTCATGCCCCGCTGGTCAATGGTTTATTCTTAATGAATCTCGAACGTGATGTTACACATATTCATAGTGTGAATGCCAAGAAATGTAAGGTTGATAATGATAGTCCCACATACTTGTGGCACTGCCGCCTTGGTCACATTGGTGTCAAACGCATGAAGAAACTCCATGCAGATGGACTTTTGGAGTCTCTTGATTATGAATCATTTGACACGTGCGAACCATGCCTCATGGGCAAAATGACCAAGACTCCGTTCTCCGGAACAATGGAGCGAGCAACCAACTTATTGGAAATCATACATACTGATGTGTGCGGTCCAATGAGCGTTGAGGCTCGCGGTGGCTATCGTTATGTTCTCACCCTCACTGATGACTTGAGTAGATATGGGTATGTCTACTTAATGAAACACAAGTCTGAGACCTTTGAAAAGTTCAAGGAATTTCAGAGTGAGGTTGAGAATCAACGTGACAGGAAAATAAAGTTCTTACGATCAGATCGTGGAGGGGAATATTTGAGTCACGAATTTGGCACACACTTAAGGAAATGTGGAATTGTTTCACAACTCACGCCGCCTGGAACACCTCAGCGTAATGGTGTGTCCGAACGTCGTAATCGCACTCTATTGGATATGGTGCGATCTATGATGTCTCTTACCGATTTACCGCTATCATTCTGGGGTTATGCTTTAGAGACTGCCGCATTCACTTTAAATAGGGCTCCGTCGAAATCCGTTGAGACGACACCGTATGAATTATGGTTTGGAAAGAAACCTAAGCTGTCGTTTCTTAAAGTTTGGGGATGCGATGCTTATGTCAAGAAACTTCAACCTGAAAAGCTCGAACCCAAGTCGGAAAAATGCGTCTTCATAGGATACCCTAAGGAAACCATTGGGTATACCTTCTACCTCAGATCCGAAGGCAAGATCTTCGTTGCCAAGAATGGGTCCTTTCTGGAGAAAGAGTTTCTCTCGAAAGAAGTAAGTGGGAGGAAAGTGGAACTTGATGAGATGACCCCTCTCGAACCAGAAAGTAGCACAGCACAAGAAAATGTTTCTGTGGTGCCTACACCGACTAGAGAGGAAGTTAATGATGACGATCATGATCAAGTTACCACTGAACTTCGTAGGTCCACAAGGACACGTTCCGCACCAGAGTGGTACGGCAACCCTGTCCTGGAAATCATGTTGTTGGACAACGGTGAACCTTCGAACTATGAAGAAGCAATGGCGGGTCCATATTCCAACAAATGGCTTGAAGCCATGCAATCCGAGATAGGATCCATGTATGAAAACAAAGTGTGGACTTTGACAGACTTGCCCGATGATCGGCGAGCGATAGAAAATAAATGGATCTTTAAGAAGAAGACGGACGCGGATGGAAATGTTACCATCTATAAAGCTCGACTTGTCGCTAAGGGTTATCGACAAGTTCAAGGAGTTGACTACGATGAGACCTTCTCACCCGTAGCGAAGCTGAAGTCCGTCCGAATCATGTTAGCAATTGCCGCATTCTACGATTATGAAATATGGCAAATGGACGTCAAAACGGCATTCCTTAACGGCTTCCTTAAGGAAGAATTGTATATGATGCAGCCGGAAGGTTTTGTCGATCCTAAGAATGCTAACAAAGTATGCAAGCTCCAGCGCTCAATCTATGGGCTGGTGCAGGCATCTCGGAGTTGGAACATTCGCTTTGATGAGATGATCAAAGCGTTTGGGTTTACACAGACTTATGGAGAAGCCTGTGTTTACAAGAAAGTGAGTGGGAGCTCTGTAGCATTTCTCATATTATATGTGGATGACATACTATTGATGGGAAATGATATAGAATTCTTGGAAAGTATAAAGGCCTACTTGAATAAGTGTTTTTCAATGAAGGACCTTGGAGAAGCTGCTTACATATTAGGCATCAAGATCTATAGAGATAGATCGAGACGCCTCATAGGTCTTTCACAAAGCACATACCTTGACAAGATATTGAAGAAGTTCAATATGGATCAGTCCAAGAAGGGGTTCTTGCCTGTATTGCAAGGTGTGAGATTGAGCACGGCTCAATGCCCGACCACGGCAGAAGATAGAGAAAAGATGAGTGTCGTCCCCTATGCCTCGGCCATAGGGTCTATTATGTATGCCATGCTGTGTACCAGACCTGATGTAAACCTTGCCGTAAGTTTGGTAGGAAGGTACCAAAGTAATCCCGGCATGGAACACTGGACAGCGGTCAAGAACATCCTGAAGTACCTGAAAAGGACTAAGGATATGTTTCTCGTTTATGGAGGTGACGAAGAGCTCGTCGTAAAGGGTTACGTCGATGCTAGCTTCGACACAGATCTGGATGACTCTAAGTCACAAACCGGATACGTGTATATTTTGAATGGTGGGGCAGTCAGCTGGTGCAGTTGCAAGCAAAGCGTCGTGGCGGGATCTACATGTGAAGCGGAGTACATGGCAGCCTCGGAGGCAGCACATGAAGCAATCTGGATGAAGGAGTTCATTGCCGACCTAGGAGTTATTCCCAATGCATCGGGGCCGATGACTCTCTTCTGTGACAACACTGGAGCTATTGCCCTTGCCAAGGAGCCCAGGTTTCACAAGAAGACCAGGCACATCAAGCGTCGCTTCAACTCCATTCGTGAAAATGTTCAAAATGGAGACATAGATATTTGTAAAGTACATACGGATTTGAATGTCGCAGATCCGTTGACTAAACCTCTTCCACGGGCAAAACATGATCAACACCAGAACTCTATGGGTGTACGATTCATCACAATGTAACTAGATTATTGACTCTAGTGCAAGTGGGAGACTGTTGGAAATATGCCCTAGAGGCAATAATAAAATGGTTATTATTATATTTCCTTGTTCATGATAATTGTCTATTGTTCATGCTATAATTGTGTTATCCGGAAATCGTAATACATGTGTGAACACATAGACCATAACATGTCCCTAGTGAGCCTCTAGTTGATTAGCTCGTTGATCAATAGATGGTTACGGTTTCCTGACCATGGACATTGGATGTCATTGATAACGGGATCACATCATTAGGAGAATGATGTGATGGACAAGACCCAATCCTAAGCATAGCACTAGATCGTGTAGTTCGTTTGCTGAAGCTTTTCTAATGTCAAGTATCATTTCCTTAGACCATGAGATCGTGCAACTCCCGGATACCGTAGGAATGCTTTGGGTGTACCAAACGTCACAACGTAACTGGGTGGCTATAAAGGTGCACTACAGGTATCTCCGAAAGTGTCTGTTGGGTTGGCTCGGATCGAGACTGGGATTTGTCACTCCGTATGACGGAGAGGTATCTCTGGGCCCACTCGGTATTGCATCATCATAATGAGCTCAATGTGACTAAGTAGTTAGTCACGGGATCATGCATTACGGAACGAGTAAAGTGACTTGCCGGTAACGAGATTGAACGAGGTATTGGGATACCGACGATCGAATCTCGGGCAAGTAACGTACCGATTGACAAAGGGAATTATATACGGGATTACTTGAATCCTCGACATCGTGGTTCATCCGATGAGATCATCGAGGAGCATGTGGGAGCCAACATGGGTATCCAGATCCCGCTGTTGGTTATTGACCGGAGAGTCGTCTCGGTCATGTCTGCGTGTCTCCCGAACCCGTAGGGTCTACACACTTAAGGTTCGGTGACGCTACGGTTGTAGAGATATTAGTATGCGGTAACCTGAAAGTTGTTCGGAGTCCCGGATGAGATCCCGGTCATCACGAGGAGTTCCGGAATGGTCCGGAGGTAAAGATTTGTATATAGGAAGTCCAGTTTCGGCCACTGGGAAAGTTTCGGGGGTCACCGGTATTGTACCGGGACCACCGGAAGGGTCCCGGGGGTCCACCGGGTGGGGCCACCTATCCCGGAGGGCCCCATGGGCTGAAGTGGGAAGGGAACCAGCCCCTGGTGGGCTGGTGCGCCCCCCATGGGCCTCCCCCTGCGCCTAGGGTTGGAAACCCTGGGGGTGGGGGGCGCCCCACCTGACTTGGGGGGCAAGTTCCCCCCTTGAGATTGGATCTCTAGGGGCCGGCGCCCCCCAGGGCCCCTATATAAAGAGGGGGGAGGGAGGGCTGTGCACCCAAGCCCCTGGCGCCTCCCTCTCCCCCTTTAACACCTCTCCCTCTCGCTGAGCTTGGCGAAGCCCTGCCGAGATCCCCGCTGCTTCCACCACCACGCCGTCGTGCTGCTGGATCTCCATCAACCTCTCCTTCGCCCTTGCTGGATCAAGAAGGAGGAGACATCTCTCCCAACCGTACGTGTGTTGAACGCGGAGGTGCCGTCCGTTCGGCGCTAGGATCATCGGTGATTTGGATCACGACGAGTACGACTCCATCAACCCCGTTCTCTTGAACGCTTCCGCTCGCGATCTACAAGGGTATGTAGATGCACTCCTCTCTCTCGTTGCTAGATGACTCCATAGATTGATCTTGGTGATGCGTAGAAAATTTTAAATTTCTGCTACGATCCCCAACAACCCCCACCTTGTCCTTGTTGCCCCTGCTTCATCATTGAAGACCCGACCAACGGGATCGAAGACTAGGCCCCGGCACCGCACATCACTTTCCCCTTAGTTGCTCGACACTACTGGGTTACTATCGAGTGCCGAGGGTGAGACCGCTACAGCACTTCTGATGTTAACCCTGTAGTGTAGCTATTCGGTCGTGGTCATCGGGGGTGATTCCACCTTAACCACTTCCGATACGACTCTGTCGTGCAACCCCTCAAGTGTGAACCTTGGGGGTGGTTCCTCTTACGTTCACCTTGATGATTACATCGAGTGGAATTCACCGGGGGTGATTCCTCGGGTTTTCCCCTTGATGTTTGGACACACAGTTACTATGGTTATTATGACTTTACACTGAACCATGTTACTAAAGGCGGGTCGACCCTGAGGGGTACCCGCGAGTGATGTGGAGTCGGGTTGACCTGGAAGGTGCCCGCGAGATACTTACGAGGCGTGGCCGGGCATTCCTAGCCCTTGCCGCAAGTCCTCGAGACGGGGCAATGGGGTCACATCTTTCATGAGTCTCTGTTTGTTACCGCGTGTTCCTAATCCACTACGATTTGGATATTTGATCCGAGGGGCCTCTGGCCTGATAGCACTAACCATCACGTGGGCATAGTATGGGCGTTCTGCGTCGTATGCATCAGCCGAAGCTTAATAGACGTCAGCGACTGAGCGGCGCCTGCCGGGTTGGACTGGTAAGCTCCTTCCTTTTTTTAAGGGGGTAGCTAGGTCTGCTCACCGGCCGCGTTCACAACGTGCAGGAGTCCCCGGGGAGATGGCCCATGACCCCTGGGGGCATAGGTTTAGTCCGGCGTGCTGGCCTCTCTATTAAGCCTAGGTCGGGTTGCGGCGTATTGTTTGGCCGAGGCCGGGCATGACCCAGGAAAGTGTGTCCGGCCAGAGTTAATCAAGCGTGGTGGGTAAGTTGGTGCACCCCTGCAGGGAAGAAAACATCTATCGATAGCCTGTCCTACGGTAACGGACACTTGGAGTTGTATCACGATCGATACAACTAGAACTGGATACTTGTGATGAGAAATGGATTGTGATGATAACTGGATAGTATGGCTCTGGGATTGGTTTCTCGCAGGGAGTCGAGAAAGGATCTCTGGCCGAGGTTGATAACACTTCTACTACTTTACTTTATGCTAGTCTACTCCCTCCGGTTGCTGCAAGATGGTAGTTTCCAGAAGATGCTAGTGTTCGATAGGACTAGGCCTTCTCTCTATTCTGGCATTTCTGCAGCCTAGTCCACATATACAACCTTCCTTTGATAATGTTGCATATGTAGTGTAGATCCTTGCTTGCGAGTACTTTGGATGAGTACTCACGGTTGCTTTGCTCCCCCTTTGCCCCTTTCTTCTTCTTTCCGGTTGATGCAACCAGATGTCAGAGCCCAGGAGCCAGATGCCACCGCTGATGCCTACTACTACGTGGAGACCGACGACGACCAGGAGTTGTTAGGAGGCTCCCAGGCAGGAGGCCGTGCCTCTTCGATCGTGTTGCTTTTGTGCTAGCCTTCTTAAGGCATCCCTGTTCAACTTATGTCTGTACTCAGATATTGTTGCTTCCGCTGACTTTTGTGTATTCGAGCCCTCGAGGCCCATGGCTTGTAATATAAAGCTTGTATTATTTTATTTGTGTCTAGAGTTGTGTTGTGATATCTTCCCGTGAGTCCTTGATCTTGATCGTACACATTTGCGTGTATGATTAGTGTACGATTGAATCGAGGGCGTCACAATGGGCTCTTGGTTAAATCAACGATTATGCATATAAGAGCCACTTCAACAATTTAATCATGGTCTTCTCCTGTCGACCCCCAAAGAAAAGAAAAGATATAAAAACTATTTACACGGGAAAGCTCCCAACAAGCAAAAGAAGAACGGGAAATCTTTTTGGGTTTTCTTCTCTCTTATTTTAATTATTACTACTACAGCATGAAAAGTAAACTAGCTAAAAGCTACTACTATTTTTTTTGGTTTTTCTTAAGGTTTAACAAACACACAAGAAGAAAGCAAGAAAAAGAAAATAAACTAGCATGGATATTACAGTGAAAGAGTATAAGCACCGACATCTAGCAATGAGTGTGTGTGAACATGAATGTAATGTCGGTGGGAAATACGTACTCCCCCAAGCTTAGGCTTTTGGCCTAAGTTGGTTTATTGCCACGGATGGCTTGGCGGGTATCCGTAGTTGTAGCCGGGGTCGTACTGAGATGAAGAAGACTCTGACTACCACTGGCTGGCAGTCATCTCCGGATCCCAAAAGTAATTAGACTGTCGTGGAGGCTCAAATTGTGGTTCCGGCTCCGTGGCTGGTGTAGGGTTCCGGTAGGCATGAATGGCCGCCAGCGGAACGAGATACGGACCTGCAGACAAATTAAACAAGGAGGGAGCAGGCAAGATAATAGTCTCAGGGTGATGTTTATCAAAGAACAATTTGTATTTAAGCGCCCCTTCCCTATTCTTAACAATGAAATCATGCGCTACCATACTCTTATAATCTAAATAAGCAGTGGGCAGCAATTTTTCTTCTTTTTCATAGTGCCTAATAGGTATATTATAATATGCAGCAAGGCGTGAAGCGTAAATACCTCCAAAGATGGGACCCTTAGTACGGTTCAAACTTAACCGTTTAGCAATAATACCGCCCATACTAACAGTGTTATCGGAAAATAAACCATGGAACAAAATGATAACATCAGGAACACTAAGGTTTCCATAGTTTCCGCGACCAATTAAGCAATGACTAGCAAATATGGCAAAGTAGCATAAAACAGGAAAATGTATGCTAGTGATTCTTGCATCGGAAACCTTCCTAGTTTCCCCTACAGTAATGGTGTCAATAAACCCGTCCACATCCTTACGATGTGGTTCCTCTAAACTACCCTCAAAAGGTATTTTGCAAACCTTGCAAAATTCATCTAGTGGTATCATATAAATGAAACTCTACTGAAGGAGGTGTTTCCTTAGGATAATAGTAGAAGTTTTGCACAAAAGTATTGGTGAGTAAGAGATACTGGTTGCGTTGATCGCGGAGGAAGTCGGCGAGGCCTGCATTCTCAGCCAATTCATAAAAATCATTGTAAATCCCGGCTTCTCTCAAGAAATCATCGGAAGGCCATTCACACGGCCGAACCTCCGCGGTGCGAGGCAAATTATATTTGGGCCTCTGTGCTTCTTCATTTTGCTTTTCCTTCGAGCTTCGGCTCGATGAGCCCCTCAAAAATCTCTTCATTATTTTCTGAAAAAATCTGAAATTTTTAGTAACTTCAAATAAAAGTGAACCAAGCTCAACAAAATTGATAGCAACTACTCCTACAAGTGCCTAGAGCATATATCATGCATTAGAACTACTTGGAACCATATAAATTTGACATGAAAGCTCAAGAACATGGTCACCAAGGCAGCACAAATCTGCAATGAATAGAGCACTAGAACAAAAACTAATTGGACCAATGGAGGAGTCACATACCAAGGAACAATCTCCCCAAGCAGTTTTTGTGAAAGGTGCTTTGAGCAAGGAGATCGAAAATCACAGCAAAATGAGCTAGAACTCGTGCTTGAGCTAGATGGTGATTTTTTTGGGAGGAAGAAGAAGTGTGTGGGTGCAGGAATAAGTGGAGGGGAGCCATCGTGGGCCCACGAGGTAGGGGGCGCGCCCAGGGGGGTAGGGCGCGCCCTCCACCCTCGTGTCCAGGTGCTTGCCCCTCCTACTGTGTTCTCAGTGCCAGATATTCTCAAATATTCCAGAAAAAATCATATTCCATTTTCAGGGCATTTGGAGAACTTTTATTTTCGGGGTATTTTTACATTGCATGGATAAATCAGAAAACAGACAGAAAAATACTATTTTTACTTTATTTCAACTAAATAACAGAAAGTAGAAGGAGGGTACAGAAGGTTGTGCCTTCTAGTTTCATCCATCTCATGCTCATCAAAAGGAATCCACTAACAAGGTTGATCAAGTCTTGTTAACAAACTCATTCCGAATAACATGGAGCCGGAGAAATTTCGAATAACACTATGTTATCTCAATGGGGATATGCACATCCCCAATAATAAGAATATCATATTTCTTCTTGATAGTAGGAAGAGGAAATTCAAAACCTCCAAATATAATCGATGGAATTTTTCCAATAGAGTTGATACTATGAACTTGAGGTTGTTTCCTCGGAAAGTGTACAGTATGCTCATTGCCATTAACATGAAAAGTGACATTGCCTTTGTTGCAATCAATAACAGCCCCTGCATATTCAAAAAGGGTCTTCCAAGAATAATAGACATACTATCGTCCTCGGGAATATCAAGAATAACAAAGTCCGTTAAAATAGTAACATTTGCAACCACAACAGGCACATCCTCACAAATACCGACAGGTATAGCAGTTGATTTATCAGCCATTTGAAAAGATATTTCAGTAGGTGTCAACTTATTCAAATCAAGTCTACGATATAAAGAGAGAGGCATAACACTAACACCGGCTCCAAGATCACATAAAGCAGTTTTAACATAGTTTCTTATAATGGAGCATGGTATAGTAGGTACTTCTGGATCTCCAAGTTTCTTTGGTATTCCACCCTTAAAAGTATAATTAGCAAGCATGGTGGAAATTTCAGCTTCCGGTATCTTTCTTTTATTAGTAACAATATCTTTCATATACTTAGCATAAGGATTCATTTTGAGCATATCAGTTAATCGCATACGTAGAAAGATAGGTCTAATCATCTCAGCAAAGCGCTCAAAATCCTCATCATCCTTTTTCTTGGATGGTTTGGGAGGAAAAGGCATGGGTTTCTGAACCCATGGTTCTCTTTCTTTACCGTGTTTCCTAGCAACAAAGTCTCTCTTATCATAACATTGATTCTTTGATTGTGGGTTATCAAGATCAACAACAGGTTCAATCTCTACATCATTGTCATTACTAGGTTGAGCATCATCATGAACATCATCATTAACATTTTCATTAGGTTCATGTTCATTACCAGATTGTGTTTCAGCATCAGAAATAGAGATATCATTGGGATTCTCAGGTGGTTCAGCAATAGGTTCACTAGAAGCATGCAAAGTCCTATCATTTTTCTTTTTCTTCTTTTTAGAAGGACTAGGTGCATCAATATTATTTCTCTGAGAATCTTGCTCAATTCTCTTAGGGTGGCCTTCAGGATACAAAGGTTCCTAAGTCATCTTACCAGTTCTAGTAGCCACTCTAACAGGATAATCATTATTATTACTATTCAATTCATTGAGCAAATCATTTTGAGCTTTAAGTACTTGTTCTACTTGAGTGGTAACCATAGAAGCATGTTTGCTAATGAGTTTAAGTTCACCTTTAACTCTAGACATATAATCACCCAAGTGTTCAAGCGTATCGGAATTGTATTTCAATTGTCTACCAAAATAAGCATTGAAGTTTTCTTGTTTGACAATAAAACTATCAAACTCTTCTAAGCATTGTCTAGCAGACTTATAGTGAGGAATATCACCTTCATCAAATCTATAGAGAGAATTTACCTTTACTACCTGTGTCGGGTTATCAAGACCGTGAGTTTCTTCAATAGGTGATGGATTAAGATCATATGTTTCTTCAACAGGCGGTAAATTAAGACCATGTATTTCTTCAATAGGAGGTAACTTCTTAACATCTTCAGCTTTAATACCCTTTTCTTTCATAGATTTCTTTGCCTCTTGCATATCTTCAGGACTGAGAAATAGAAGACCTCTCTTCTTTGGAGTTGGTTTAGGAATAGGCTCAGGAATTGGCTCAGGAAGTGTCCAATTATTTTCATTTGTCAACATATTATTCAATAGAATCTTAGCTTCATCCGGTGTTATTTCCCTGAAAACAGAACCATCACAACTATCCAGGTAATCTCTGGAAGCATCGGTTAGTCCATTATAAAAGATATCAAGTATTTCATTTTTCTTAAGAGGATGATCAGGCAAAGCATTAAATAACTGGAGAAGCCTCCTCCAAGTTTGTGGGAGACTCTCTTCTTCAATTTGCACAAAATTATATATATCCCTCAAAGCAGCTTGTTTCTTATGAGCAGGGAAATATTTAGCAGAGAAGTAATAAATCATATCCTGGGGACTACGCACACAACCAGGATCAAGAGAATTAAACCATATCTTAGCATCACCCTTTAATGAGAACGGAAATATTTTAAGGATATAAAGGTAGCGAGATTTCTCATCATTAGTGAACAGGGTGGCTATATCATTTAATTTAGTAAGATGTGCCACAACAGTTTTAGATTCATAGCCATGAAAAGGATCAGATTCAACCAAAGTAACTATATCAGGATCAACAGAGAATTCATAATCCTTATCAGTAACATAGATAGGTGAAGTAGCAAAAGCAGGATCAGGTTTCATTCTAGCATTAAGAGATTGCCGCTTCCATTTAGCTAATAATTTCTTAACATCATACCTATCATTGCAAGCAAAAATTCTTTAGCAATTTCTTCATCCATAACATAGCCCTCAGGCACAACAGGTAATTCATATTTATTAGGGGGAGAGTTTTCATCATCACTTCAATCAATATTATCAATAATTTCATTCTCTCTAGCCCTAGCAAGTTGTTCATCAAGAAATTCACCAAGTGGCACAGTAGTATCAAGCATAGAAGTAGTTTCATCATAAGTATCATGCATAGCAGAAGTGGCATCATCAATAACATGCGACATATCAGAACGAATAGCAGAAGCAGGTTTAGCTGTCACAAGCTTACTCAAAACAGAAGGTGAATCAAGTGCAGAGCTAGATGGCAGTTGAGGGATAAATTTTTGTTTTCTCGTCTTTCAAGTTCTTCATAGTGACCAACAGATATAAATCCCAAGTGACTCAAAGAATAGAGCTATGCTCCCCGACAATGGCGCCAGAAAATAGTCTTGATAACCCACCACTTCAAAAAAAGACACATCCGTGACATTTTGGGCCGAACGAATTTTTTCCTGTCATACATATGACACTTATATGACGATAATTGTGACAAAACCCGGTATCATCATAGATGTGGTGGGCTCCTACTTCTATGACAAAAAATCATGCAGAAAATGGGCTTTTCTTCCTGGGCGGGCCGGAGACGCAGCTGCATGACATTCTTTGGGCCGTCCATGACGGAAAAAACCGTGGTAGAAGCGAGGGGGAGGAAAATTTTGGGGAGTTCCCGGTTACGGTGGGAGGTCGGGGGCCGAGCGATGCGCGTTTCTCTCGTACACGTACGCGCGTGTGTGCGAGGCGTTGGCTCTAACTGAACCCGAGCGAGGCGTTGGGCTCTAACTAAACCCGAGCGATTGCACTGTAGGCTACGCATTACTGAACCCGAGCGATCGATCGATGGCTGTTAACTGAACCCGATCGAGCGATTCCTTCGCTACTGCTGCTAACTGAAGCCGATCGATTGGATGAACAGTGAGCGTTGCCGGGGGGGGGGGGGTGGATGAACAGTGAGCGGTGGCGTTGCCTCTGGATGAACAGGACCGCGTGGTGTGGTGGAGGGCTGGATGAACAGTAGACGGTGGAGGGGTGCCCGTGGAGGGGTGGTTGAACAGGACCCCGTGGTGTGGAGGGCTGGATGAACAGTAGACGGTGAAGGGGTGCCCGTGGAGGGGTGGTTGAATAGTAGCCGGTGGAGTAGCGGGCGGTGGAGGCTGGATGAACAGGAGCCCGTGGAGGCTGGAGGAGGTCGACGGTAGCCCGTGGAGGCTGGAGGAGGTCAACGGTGGAGATGAACAGTATCCCGTGGAGTCCCGTTTTGCAGTACGCCACACCCCTCCCGATGAACAGGACCCCCATTTCGACCGTAGGAGGTCCGTTTCGTCCGTTTTGCAGTACGCCACACCCCTCCCGATGAACAGGACCCCCGTTTCGACCGTAGGAGGTCTGTTTCATCCGTTTTGCGTTATGCCACACCCCTCCCGATCAACAGGACCCCCTACAGTGCTCACGCCTCAAAAACACAAATACTGCTCGAGCTGCTTGGTCCCAGCTGTCGGCCGCACCTTGTGCAATTCTCTCGTTTATATTGACTACATAGGTTGACAATGGTGTGGGACCGTGATGTCAGGAAACCAGGAGAAAGCAAAAAATATATAGTTGTACATAATAAGGAGGCACTTGCGTATGTACGGCTATGGCCCTAGTGGGTCCCTAGTGTCATCCAGTCAAAATAAAGTCATCTCCTGAATCCTCATGTTCGTTGACGATGTTAACAATGCTCGACGCCACGGCGAGCGCAACAACTCGAAGGACAACGGAGAGGGCCTCGCGGGCCCTACGGATGGTCTGATACAGCGCCCGCTGCTCATTCAGGAAGCCAGGATCATCGGACGCCTATGAGCACCTTCGAGAAACTGAGACGGCATGAAACGGTAAGGCCGCGCTTGGGAGCTCTGGTTTATTTCAAACCTGTATTAACATACAAGTGTAATTTACTCGTCATCGGAAACAACGCGTAAAATACAGGCGTAATGAAACCGAGGGCCCGAGGTCTGTAAGTAAAACCGGCGGGTTACGCGTGTAATTTGAGAGACCAGTGTATATTTTACGAGCACTGCTATATGGACGACATTACCAGACGATACATGCACGACGTGCGTATCATGCCATCCATGGGCAAGGCTGAAACAGCAACTAGCGGCTGGATTAGCAATCGTCTGAGTGTCGTTTAGCGTTTTTATCGTGTGTGAAGTACTTCCGATATTTTACTAGTCGAAATCGACCAACCAAGCGCCTTCGCCCGAGACCATCTGCTTTAATTTACAAGCGTCAATTTTACAAGCGGTTTTGGTTGGAAAACGACGATCCAATCACGGCCTAATATCATGAGTTGGTCGGAAGATCATATGGTTTCACGTCTATCCTACCCGACTTGTCGTATAGGCTATGAATGAAACATCAGACGATGAACTTCTTAAGCACGGAAACAACAGAAGAGGATGACCTTCTTAACAAGCAAATCACTGGCATTAGATCGACATGCAAAACAATACGAAGCATTATTCTCAGGAGGCACGGTGAACAGCTCGTGATGCCGCATGCCACAACATTCCAAGCTCAACTTTGCAATCAAACACAAGGCCTGGCATTACATAGACAATATTCAGAACAAACTCTTAACACAGGAATATCTCAGCAGAGTAACTATTTACTTCTAAACTGAACACAGGAATAGGAAAAAACACTCGACGCTGCTCACAGCAAGGGCGTCCCACTCAAAAATATCAAATGCATGTCTTCTGGCTAACATCAATGAGCAAATTTTGACAAGGTTTTCCAGTTCCAATATATTAAACCAACGTCTTCTTGCTAACATCAATGATTAAACTTTGACAAGCTTTTCCCATTCAAAATATGTAATGCCTATGATCATGGAGTCCTGTCGTAGCTTCTTGTACTTGTTTGGGCACTTTTTGCCCAGGGTACTCCACGTGTTGTTAAATTGCCAATGGTCTCTGCAGACTAGTCATGTCACCGGTGTCTAATAATACTCTGTAAAGCTTCTCGGTCATTCCTTCTGTAATGTAGCGCAAACAGTGACTGCTTCTTTCTGCAAAGTGGAACGACCAACTGGACCCAGTAATGCAGCAGTTTGCCTTGGACACATTGGCTCCTTTTGTGCAGTTCAACTAAAATCAAAGTCGGAATAAAACCGAGCTTTAATTTTGATATCCCTGTAAGCAACAATAGGTATAAGGGAAACAATTACTGAGAAATAACGGTTGATGACTTGTACTCCCAGAAGAAAAGCATCTACTGATCTACTTTATCTTAATGGGAAACAAAGCAGGAGAGTAGCAATTCTCCATCAGTGTGATTCATTCATATTAACTAAGACATTATCTTAACAATGCCTTGTTTCAACATGTATAAAGAACGACAAAGCAGAAAAGTACCATTCCTAAAACAATGCAACTGATTCATTTTAACAGAGACATTATCTTAACAATACCTTGGTTAAACATGTAGAAAGAACTACAAAGCAGGATAGTACCATTCCTAACAAGTGTTGCAGTTTTGAACTAAGATTCAATAGTTAATTAATTCTGAGAGTGGCATTGCTTAATTTTACCAGCGGCATTAGATTAACGAAAAGCATAAACAGTTCCAGGGGAGAGTGGGCGCAACAATAGTATGTGCTTCCATCTACTTATAAAGGGGGGTGATGCAGAGTTTGTTGTAACAAAGCAACAAGCATCATGTCTGGGTTGGTCCCATTTTTGTTCACTACTTAATGGGAAAAGACAGCAATACAATAGCTTCAATTGAAATAGAGAAACAAATTCAAATTTAGTTCGAATTGCAGCGGTAGTATAGACATTTGGAATGCACTAAAATGTTGGTATGAGTAGGTTACATGCATTATACAGCAAGCGAAAAAATTTAATCGGAGATAACATGGATGCATACTCCCTCCTTCCATCTATATAGGGCGTAATGAGATTTTTAAGACCGCCTTTGACTATTGACAAGATTAATAGTACATGACATGCACAATGTGAAAATTATATCGTTGAAAGAACCTTTCACAGACGAATTTAACGGTGTGCTTTGTGTAAGTTGCATGTCATATATCATTGCTCTAATATTTGGTCAAAGTTAGCATCGAAAAACGCATTAGGCCCTATATAGATGGAAGGAGGGAGTAGCTTTGAATAGCATTTGTATAGTAAAACGGGGCAAGACTCTCTCTTTGTGTGGTGTGAATAGTTTTTATTTTTTTCGTTTTCTTTTTGGTTGAGGGAAGTGCGAATTGATTTGGTACGTACAAGTACAATATTACTACACGTTAGGCTTGTCCCTAAAATTCAACCCGCGTCTTGTTATATCCCGAAAATTCAGATATCGTGCTCCCAAAACTGGCGCCTTCACAACCCGCGCCTTGCTATCTCGAAATTACAACGCGCGCGAAAACTCCCTCCAGCTGCCAAATCCCGACACGCGAAATCCCCCTTCTAACCCTGAGCCGAAAGGGCCGCTAGTTCAAATCGGTGAGGGGTACTTTTGTAACACACCCTACATTTTGGACAAGCGCGTCCCTAAGTCATGCTTCACCCCCTCCCATCGGCCCCTTTTCGCCATTCGAAATCCCAGGCCGCCATAACCTCTCCGCTCCAGCCGCGAAACCCCACCCTCCTCCGTCCGCCACGTCACCGATGCCCAGCCGGAGCCTCTTCCCCAACGACGTCGTCCACCGCAACAGCTCGACGTCCCTCGTCCACCTCCCCGGATGAGGATCCGTCGTCCATCTCGCCGTCCCGCCGGTTCAGCCGCCCCGTCCTCCACCTCCAAGGAGCTGCTCCGACGATCGCCTCGTCTATTGCGGCTGCTCCATCCCCACAGCGCCGCGTTAACCTGCTCCACCGGAATCGCAGCATCCTCACCGACTCCTCGGACGAAGCTGAGGCCTACTCGGCGCCACCAAAGAGGTTGTACACTCATCGCATCGCACCTTCTCCTTAGCTCGACCTCCCGGCGCTGACGGTGCTCCATCCCGCACCCCCATGGAGCGGCTACCTTGAAGCCGGCGCCGCGGGCGACATGTCCACGGCGTCTCTCCCCTAGTGTGAGGCCCCTTCGGCGGCGGCGCCCATACCAGCCGGATCTGCTGCTGCTGCTCCGGCTCTCGCTCGCTCGCGCTGCTGCTGCTGCTGCTCTGGCTCTCACTCGATCGCTCGCTTGCCCAGCTGCTGCTACTGCTCTCCCCCTTGCTCGTGTTGCTGCTCTGCTCCGATTAAGCCACACTTCAGTCGACTGAATCGACTTTTGGGTCAGTCGATTTTCAGGGGTTGGGGGGGGGGGGGGCTCGCCGGAGTTAAGGAAGAACCACCCGCAGCGGGGACGGGGGCTCGCCGGAGAGGTACCCCACTATCTATCTTAGGGTTCAGGGTGGGGGGCGGGGGGCCTAGAGGGCTGGCCGGGGCGGCGGTGGCGAGTTGTTTCGGGGCAGCGAGGCGGCGCTGGGGCCGGTGGTGTCTGGCGGCTCAAGGGGGTGCAGGTTGAAGATGAACTGCAGGCCCTCCCTAAACTACATGTCAAGTGCCTCTCTGCTACCATTGCGTTCAGTTTCGACAGTAGCATTCAGATTCCATAGTAAATTTCAGTTTCGACAGTTAAGTTCAGAGTCAACAGTTTTTACCTCATTTGTTGTAGTCAGGTGGTTTTTGGTGATGTTAATTTTACATCCATTTTACATCATCTATTGGAGATGCTATTAGAATCCCACTTGAGATTGACGATGTCTGTCTTGTGTTGCTTCAGCCTTGACGTCTTACAGCTCACCGGAACTGCTCCAGCGACAGAACAATCCATCACAACAGAGTAGTGCCCTGGACGCCGTCTACGGATTCCTCAGATCTTCCTCCACACATCCGACAGCCACCTCTGCCTCAACTGCTTCAGCGACCAACCCAATGATGCCGAGGTCGACACGGCTACAGCAGAGGTTGTACACTTGTTGCATCACGTATTACTATACATTCACGTCGATCCATTAGGGCTATTTTGGTTCAACGGAAAAACGTCGATCCACTAGTTGTTACCATCACTCTAAATTTCTGCATGCTCTCCTTACATAATCTCACCATATTTTTTTCGTATGCATGTCAGATATTGTACACAGTCATGCTGAACATGTAGAGAAAAAGAGAAGAGTTTTGCGCGGCAATACAATGTCATGCAGACATCGCTCCATGGTGGGTTCAATGGCAAACCCTCCCCACCCCTCTCCAGATTGTAATCCAGAGGAAGATATCTGTTCTGCGGCGGATTCAGACACCGCTGACCACTCCTATTTACCCCCCAAGGTGTTTGCTCTACCTTGGCATGATGATGTTAGTCATATCATGCATATGTTGCCTTGTAGTGCCTACTTTTGACATCATATATGTCATCTGCTTAGTTTAGACATGTTCTGTAATGCCACCTGTTTAGTTTCTACATCATATATGGGAATTATGCAGTCTCATGTCTTTTAGCCAGCCATAATATATGTGAAATGTGCAATGCCATCCTGTTTAACCAGGCATCATATATTTCAATGATATCTTGCCCATCCTTTTCTTCATTACATTTCCATTTGTCGACAATGTTTGTACATTAAACTACTCTTCCTGTGAATCAGCCATTTGGGTGGGAGATGGAAAAATCTGGAGTGAAAACAAGGCCTTCAGAGCAGACAGTGCTACCTGTCAAAGCAGATCTCTTGTTGGGTCCCGATAGCTCCTCAGAGATGGATTCAGAGACAGATGACCAGTCCTATTCCCCCACTGAGGTGTATGCTCTAACTTGGCACGGTTATACTGCTCATATCATGCATACGGTGTCTTGCATTGCATAGTTTAGACATCATATACACAATATTCAACACCATGTTCTTAGTTCAGACATCATATCGAATGCCCTCTGTTTAGCATATAAATCACATATGTGAATTAAATGATGCGATCCTGATTACTTAGATAACATGTAGGTGAATTATGTCATGCGATCCTATTTAGTTATTCATCATATCTTTGAATTATGTTATGCTATGCTATCCAGTTTAGATAGACATCATATATGTGAAATTATGTCATGCTATCCGTTTTAGTTAAACAATATACATGTCAACTATTTCATGCCCTCTTTTTTCCACACTATCTATTGCATCTGTCTCTCATACAATGTCTGTACATTCAACTATGTTTCCTGTTTATCACCCATTTGAATTGGAGCGGGTGATGCCAGTATCTAGCGGACTAAAAACACTGTCTTCAAATAAAATAGTGCTACCTCTTGGTGGAGATAGCACCCCGGTTGTACATGCACAAGAACTAGCCCTACCACACATAACCCAAACTCTCGCAGATTGTACCCCTACTGCGATGGACAGAGAACCAGCTTCACCCAATCTAACCCCAACCCCAGCCGATAGTAACCCAGTTCCTGTTGACACAGCACCATCTCCACCACAGAGCTCCCAAACAAAAGCAGTTAGTAAGGCATCTCCAGTGCCCAAAGGGCCAGTACTATCACGGCGAACCCCAACTCCACCAGTTAGTATGCCTATTCCTATGGAGGAAGCACAACCAGATAGTCGTAGTTTAGCATCTATCGCATTTGATGTTGTTAAATCGTATGTGCGTATCTTCCCATCTTGGAAATATTATACTGAAGATGAAGGAAAATGCCAGTTGCAGGTGTTTGTCCAGGAGTTAGTGTAAGTAATGTTATTGATGGCAATTACTTTGCTTCGTCCCATACATCCTACCTCCACGATGGTTATAATACAGCAAATTTTCCCATTTTTCTCTATAGAGAAGGACCGATTTGGAAACTCAGGATGAGGTAACCTGTGCTAATACCTCTGCTATCTTCAAGAATGCTTGGTGGCAGTATCGGAATTACCTGAAGAAAACGTACTTCACCGCCAAAGAAACTCATCAAATTCCCTTACGTTCTCCCGAGACACATTTACTGGACGATGACTGGGAACGCCTTGTTCTGTACTGGTCCCGAACCAAGAATGTGGTAAGGTCTACGAGCTCATTTTTCTATTTTTAAGTATTATATTCTTGCGTCTTACTGTACTCTGTTCATGTAGAACAAGTGCCTAAACCTGAAGAACAACTGTTCTAATTTAAGATTCCATTGCTATCATAGTTCAAAAAAGCGCTAGGCGTTAATTGTGCGTTTTGCCACCGCCTTGCGCTTTACTGACCAAAGCGCATGCTTATGCGCAGTTATGCACAGATTATGCGTAGTCATGCACAATGCGTTTTGCCAACGCCTAGAGCCTAGGCGCGCTTAAGCGCTCGCTTAGGCGCGCCTTTTTGAACTATGATTGTTTTGCTCTTGTATCACTGTATTTACTCATACAAACTTATTTTTAAATTGAAGGATCCAATCGAAACTCCAATGGCACAACAGGTATGTTCACGCATGTTTCTTTAACAGGTTTGCTCTTATCAATAGCTTTGTTGATTTCAATTTCAATTGTGTATATAGTTGACTTTCATATCATGCACATTACTAGCATCACAACAGAGCCAATAGTGTTGTTGTACATGTAGACCCGTGGTACCCATCTGAAATCTTGTTGTGCCGTGTAGTTTCCCATGCTTTGTATTCTTTCACTGCTGCTTTGTCTTGAAATGATATGATTTGAACTGTGTCTCTATTTTGATTTGGCAAGACAATGCAGTGACCATAGGACATAGATATATGTTTGTTTGATGCTTTTATTATGTACTAGTACTTGGCAATAGAAGACTTGGTAGTTTAATCATGTCCACCTTACTAATGAACTGGTTCACCGAAATGAGTTTCATATACTAGTACATGCTAAACTTGTTATGTGTCTGCTTGTTTCTTCTTTTAGAATGCTGACAGAATATTGGGGAAGAGTGCCTTATTAAGCAATGGTAAAGGAAGTACTGCAGATAAGGTTCAGGATAGTGACACATCCTTGTTGGTCTCAAACAAAGCTCATAAAACAGCTAAGGAAGACTATCTTGAAGACAACGAGACAACCCCAAAGTCCTGTCTTGGTTTAGTGTTCGAGTTACTGGCCACTACCGCTTGCACAAGCTATTCAAACTCACTGTCTGAATCAGTTCGGTTTCTTGAGTCTCAACTACAAGCTGAAAGACATCGATCAGCTGTGCTGCGACAAGAAGCGGAAGGACTGCGGAAGTCCCTGGAGCATTCAAATGCATACTTTCTGGTGCAACAGCAAGCGTTGGAGGATTTTAGTGCCAAACAGGACAAAGCTAATCAGCTTGCTAAATTTATTGCCAGCATGGTGGATACCCAGGATAACGTTTCTTGAGCTCTTCTGAAGTTGTTTCAGTTATGCTCTTGTTTTGCTGCCGCGTTTATTTGCACTGGTGGCCAATTTTGACGGCCAGTGTATGTAATGTGCTGCTTTGTTCCCTATATTCGCACTGGTGGCGAACTTTGATGCCCAGTGGATGTAATATGTGTAATAGCGGTAATAGGCTAGCGTTAATTGCTTGCTTATTTATTTCCTTATTGTCTTGTTTAGTTGTTTGCTTGTAGTCACTGCAGTTTTTTTTCTCTTTTTTTCTAGTGGCCACAATAGCCTATTTTTGTTAACTAGGCCAAAATAATCATGGCAACACACGGACTGTTGTAACCATGGGCCTCCTGCAGGCCGTATGATCCATGGGCCTTCGTCCGGCCGTAGGATCCATCGGCCTTCTATACGGGCCTTAGGGTCCATGGGCCTTCTATGGGCCGTTGGGTCCATGGGCTTCTACGGGCCGTACGATCCATGGGCCTTTTACGGGCCGTACTATCCATGGGCCTCATAAGGGCCGTAGGATCCATGGGCCTTCTACGGGGCGTATCATCATTTCGCCAATCATGGGCCGTACTATTCGTGGACCATAACGGGCCGTTAATAGGCCGTATTTGATAACTCTATGAAAACAGTGTTGGGGAACGTAGCAGAAATTCAAAATTTTCTACGCATCACCAAGATCAATCTATGGAGTTTACTAGCAACGAGAGGGAAGGAGTGCATCTACATACCCTTGTAGATCGCGAGCGGAAGCGTTCAAGAGAACGGGGTTGATGGAGTCGTACTCGTCGTGATCCAAATCACCGATGATCCTAGCGCCGAACGGACGGCACCTCCGCGTCCAACACACGTACGGAGCAGCGACGTCTCCTCCTTCTTGATCCAGCAAGGGGGGAGGAGAGGTTGATGGAGATCCAGCAGCACGACGGCGTGGTGGTGGAAGTAGCGGGATCCCGGCAGGGCTTCGTCAAGCGCAAGCGGGGAGGAAGAGGTGTCACGGGAGGGAGAGGGAGGCGCCAGGGGCTAGGATTTTGCTGCCCTCCCTTCCCCCCACTATATATAGGGCCAAGGGAGAGGGGGGGGGGGGCGCAGCCTTGGCCCTTCCTCCAAGGAAGGGTGCGGCCAGGGAGGAGTCCTTCCCCCCCAAGGCACCTCGGAGGTGCCTTCCCCCTTTAGGACTCTCCTTTTTTTTCTTATCTCTTGGCGCATGGGCCTCTTGGGGCTGGTGCCCTTGGCCCATATAGGCCAAGGCGCACCCCCTACAGCCCATGTGGCCCCCCGGGGCTGGTGGACCACCTTGGTGGACCCCCGGACCCCTTTTGGCACTCCCGGTACAATACCAATAAAGTGCGAAACTTTTCCGGCGACCAAAATAAGACTTCCCATATATAAATCTTTACCTCCGGACCATTCCGGAACTCCTCGTGACGTCCGGGATCTCATCCGGGACTCCGAACAACTTTCGGGTTACCGCATACTAATATCTCTATAACCCTAGCGTCACCGAACCTTAAGTGTGTAGACCCTACGGGTTCGGGAGACATGCAGACATGACCGAGACGACTCTCCGGTCAATAACCAATAGCGGGATCTGGATACCCATGTTGGCTCCCACATGCTCCTCGATGATCTCATCGGATGAACCACGATGTCGAGGATTCAATCAATCCCGTACCCAATTCCCTTTCTCTATCGGTATGTTACTTGCCCGAGATTCGATCGTCTCGAATCATATAGTACATAATATGCATCGTCTCGAATAATATATAATCTCGAATACATCGTCTCGAATAATATATAATCTCGAATACATCGTCTCGAATAATATATAATCTCGAATACATCGTCTCAAATAATATATAATCTCGAATACATCACTGGCTAGGTAGCTAATAAAGATCGAATACTATAGAAGAATCTAGGCCACTCGCGGTTCCTGGGGTGCGGGCAGTGGACACCCAAAGACAAGGAACCATCACAGGATCATATCTCCAGTCATCTGCCCAAAGAACCTGCCAGGTATTGGAGAACCTGGCGTCCATAGCAGCCATGTAGCGATGGACGTGCTGGTCGTCCTCCCTGACACGACGACGCACCACCTCCGCCGGGGCCGGCTCCCTCTGCACCGAATGTGGCCCACGCGAACGCCACCAAAGGAGATCAGGGTCGACGACGGGACCCGAGGCCGGGTTCCTCACCAAGCGTCGCGCCCCTCCAGGTAGCACCTCCCAGTGCCAGCCCGGCGGAGCCCGATCCCGGACATGGGTCCTCTGAAGCAGGACGTCGTCGCGAACGGGTCGACGGCGAGGATGCGGTGACTATAGACTTGCAAGATAGGATCAAGAACTCACATATATTCATGAAAACATAATAGGTTCAGATCTGAAATCATGGCACTCAGGCCCTAGTGACAAGCATTAAGCATAGCAAAGTCATAGCAACATCAATCTCAGAACATAGTGGATACTAGGGATCAAACCCTAACAAAACTAACTCGATTACATGATAGATCTCATCCAACCCATCACCATCCAGCAAGCCTACGATGGAATTACTCGCGCACGGCGCTGAGTATCATGAAATTGGTGATGGAGGATGGTTGATGATGATGACGACGACGAATCCCCATCTCCGGATCCCCGAACGGACTCCAGATTTGCCCTCCCGAGAGGTTTTAGGGCTTGGCGGCGGCTCTGTATCGTAAAACGCGATGAATCCTTCTCCTCCTGATTTTTTTCTTCTCGAAAGTGAATATTTGGAGTTGGAGTTGAGGTCGGTGGAGCGTCAGGGGGCCCACGAGGTAGGGGCGCGCGCCCCCACCCTCGTGGACAGGGTGTGGGCCCCCTGATGTGGATTTAGCTTCATAAATTTTATTTATGTTATTAAAGTTTATTTTATTTTATTTTATTTTGTTTGTACTTATATATTTTATTAAAGTTTATATTATTTTGTTTCAAATTACTTATTTATTTTATTTTATGATAATTCTTTTTGCTATTAAAATTCATGCATTTACTGATTATTTTATTTTGTTTCTCTTTCAAAGTATCAGGGTTTCATACGGAAACTCGTCTGTTACAAAAAGATTTCATTTTTTTGAACTTATTTGAACTCCATAGTTTTTCTATGTTCAAAATGCACCATTCAAAGCCACATCATCAATTTTCAACCCTTTCTGACTTCATTTGTTATTTTTCATGCATTTACCGATTTTTTCCAGCTATAAGACCCTGAAATTGAAAAGCACTACAAATGAACATGGATAGATAAGTGACCAAATTAATAGTAGTTCATCATCACATTAAAACCAAAGTACATACATAGTTCAAATTGAACAACATATAGCTCTCCAGATCATCTAGTTAAACCATACATTAAAACTATGTAAAACCTTTCAACAACAACAAATGCGATCATAATCACAACTAAGGTAACAATTGATCCAACGGCATAATGATACCAAGCCTCGGTATGAATGGCATATTTTCTAATCTTTCTAATCTTCAACCGCATTGCATCCATCTTGATCTTGTGATCATCGACGACATCCGCAACATGCAACTCCAATATCATCTTCTCCTCCTTAATTTTTTTTATTTTTTCCTTCAAGTAATTGTTTTCTTCTTCGACTAAATTTAACCTCTCGACAATAGGGTCGGCTGGAATTTCCGGTTCATAAAAAGATAATATATACCACATCCGAATCATAGACAGGACGAGGGCCGACGGGGGTGGATACCAGAACCATCGCACTATATAATAACAAGGAATAATAAAAGTAAGAAAATTAGACAAGTATCTATCTCAAGTAAGAATTTTTTTCTTTCAGAAAGAAGATAAGAACAATTGTGACGGGGGTGGTGCCGGCGACGAGATCGGCGTGGGCGATCGACGGCGGTGAAGACGGAGACGGGACGTGACGGACCGCTAAACCTAGAAAAATCTCGGGGAAAATGGAGCTCGGAGGTCGAGTTTCGAGAGAAGAAATATTAACTAGTGTGGCTCGGACATTTCATCGAACACCTCATGTGCATAGGAGGTGAGCTAGAGCACCCAAATGCCCTCCCCTCGCCGGCCAGCAAAAAACAGAGCAGGGTGGAGTGCTCTGCTCGCTGGCGATGGGCTATATATAGGCAAATCATTTGTCCCGGTTCGTGGCTGGAATCGGGACCAATTGTTATGGGCCAGGAGCGAGGCCCATTGGTCCCGGTTCGTTCCTAGAACAGGGACAAATGGGTCCAGACGAACCGGGACCAAAGCCCGCGAAGGCCCCGGCCGGCCACCTGGGCTCACGAACCGGGACGAATGTACCCGTTGGTCCCGGTTCGTATAAGAACCGGGACTAATGGGCTGGCCAGGCCCGAACGAAAGCCCCTTTTTCTACTAGTGAAAGGTTGTGCTAACTAAGATACAAATGACTGAAAATTAAACTAACAAACGAAGATAACTGATTTTCTCTCAATGATGAAAATGATGGACTATGAAATGAAATTAGAAAATGAAGAACTGTTTCTGTGTATGTGCACTTGACTGTATACGATGTTACCCGTCTTCACATTATGAAGAAACGAGGGGTCAACATTGCTTATGTATGTGCACTTGACTATATATGATGTCACCTAGTCTTCACATTAGTTAATCTACTCATGCCTAGACAATGACTAAAGAAACAGAAGCAACTACTAAGTCTTCACATTACTTCATCAACTCATGCCCCCCATGATCAAAATGATGGACTCAACAAAAGACTGAAGCGTATGGTGGACTGAAGATTGGTAATCTCAACACTTAACTAAAATCAAATACTAATGGACCGGAACAGTGTGTGATCCATTTCTGCAGCCCCAACATCAGCTTGTGGTTGCAAAGGCTTCAAATGAAAAAAAAAACAAGGAGATACTAAGAATACTCTTTCAAACTCAAAGTATTCTTTAGCTATTTGTTCCACATAATACTGATAGCTAAAAGTAAATTTCAGCAGAAGAAATTTTGTGCCCCCCATACTAGCACAAACACAAACACCTGCTGCAGCAATCGACACTGAAAGCCCACACAGTGCTGAATCGAATCGCCAACACTTTCCAAGAGCCAGCAAAAAAGGTCTAGATCCTGATATAACTACTTTCCGATCCTAATCAGAAGCTTGCTCGTTGTGCAAAACACCAAAAAATTACTATACATAAACAAACAAAAATCATACGAGTGGGTGTACTGCGACATAAATCCAAATTACATGGACAAAGGCCGGGTTTTGTGCAGTCCGGCGCGGCGACAGAGAACACAATGCACTGAGCAGAGGTGCAAGAGACAGAAGCTCACCCTACATGTCTCGCCAGCGACGGTCACGTGCCTCCCACAAAGAAAAAAAAAACGATGGACACCCCTGAACCCGGTAGAAAAAGACCGCGACCGAGAACACATTTAAGCAGACACCTGGTGCACGACGAACAGCGCAAACTGCGATTGGCTACGAGATCCAACGGCCGAGAATTCGACCAAGAACAAAATGGAAATTCAGTCGACCAAATTTTAGTAAAAATGCATGTTTGTAAAAGTTAGCTCAGGATGCACCAAATACCAAAATCAGTTTACAAAGCACAACCACTTAGCTTATCTGAAATAGTACAAAGCACAGCTAACCCGAATTTTAAACAAGACAACAGTAACCATACCCTTGATAATCGGATTAAACATGCAATATCTTCTCTTTTTTGCGATAGATTAAAGATATGCAACATGTTAGCGCTGGTCACTTGGTATTCGGGAGGAAGGAGGAGGGCGGCTTGGCTGGTCGGCGATCTCGGAGACGCGGTCATGGTAGTAGGCGTGGTAGGGGTCGGAGGGCTGGAGGAAGTTGAACTTGGCGTTTCCCGGGTGGTGGCGGACGACGCGGCGCTCGAACTGGGGCCCTTTCTCGGCGACCAAGGTGGCCGTCTTCTCGATGATGACGCGGATGTCGGGCGCGGGTGGATGATCCCGATGGCGCGCGTGTGGGTGGCCGCCGTCGGCGCGGGCTCGGGGGCGGCGGACGAGGGGACGATCTGCGGTGGCTGCTGGTGGTGCTCGCCGCCGAGAAGCATGAGGGCTCCCATGGGCGGCCTCGGCGGCGGCGGTGGCGAGCTGTAGAGTTTCGGTGACCGGACGAGCGGGGGTGTGGATCGGAATCGATTGGGCGGGGGCGAGAGGAGTTTGTGGGCCGTGGCGATGGGGATCCGGTCGAAGGGGTGCGGGCCGCAAATTTAAAGGCTTCGGAGGAGTCGGTTGGATCGGGTCGGTTAGGTTAGAGCAACTCTAGCAGACCCTGCAAAACGCGTTTGCAGTTCGCGCAAAACCGCTTTTGTAGGTCGGCGAGGGTTAGCATAGATGCAGACCCCCCAAACGGACCCGTAAAAAAGTATATTCGCGAAATATGCTTTTTTACGGGTCGGCTATGCGGGTTTTGCTCGGGCAACAGACAGCGCAACGACCCGCAAACAAAGAAACTGCAAATATGAAATTTGTCATAGGGCTTCACAAACAAGTTCAAATTCAAATGACATAAACAGTTTGCACGCGAATAAAAGCGAAGTTCATTACGCAAAAGAGGGCATGCAAAGGTATGCGCCCATGTCCGACATCATCTTGGGGGTCGATCTTCACTCGGCGGCATGGAGTCCATCTTGAAGTTCATCGGCGCCACCGTAGCCACCGTAGCCACCTCCGTCGCTTGTACCAACTCCCGCACCGAAATCATCCACATTGACACCGTATGGAGCAGAGAAAACATCACCGGAACTGGCAGACGGACCGGCCGAGGCGACCATTCTCCTCTTCAAGATCTCTCTCCTTGCCATATCATGCCATGTTTTGGTGACGCCGTCCATGTCATTGCGGTTCATTGACATGATCTTGTTCTCTTCGTCGAGCAACAATGACAGCGATTTGTTTTCGGAGGCGCGTACTTTTCTCTCCTCAATGGCAGCTCTGCGCAGCCCCTCTTCCTTGAGCATTTGCCATTTTTCTTGCTTCTCTTTTGCCTTCTTTTCGGCCAACTCTTTCTTGATCTCCAACGACTTCAACAACATTAACTCGTTTGATTGCACCATGGCATCAATCTTCTCCCTCAAGCTCGATGCTTCTTACTCTCTCTAGTCTTCTTGTCGCCATCGGGCTTGTTCAAATTTCTTGGGCCATCATCATCTTCATCTTCATCCATGTTTGTAAGTGAGCCTCTCTTTGGTGGGGACTCTTTGTCGATCAACTTCCACTTGTCGCACTTTTGAAGCAACTCCCAACAATGCTCTAATTTGAAGAATCTGCCTTCCGAAGCTTCCATGTCCCTGTATCTATGTTGAGCAAACTTGTCCTACACAATGCGAACAAGATGTTGCAATCATTTTTCATGATACATAATGATGATACACAACTTGAACAAAGGCAAAGCAAACTCACATAGTCGGACTCCACGGTGCCATTTGGAGGTGCATTGCGTACTTGCTCCAAGCAAGCTGCCCAACGGCTGCACATAGGCTTGATGTTCTCCCAACGACCTTGAAGCGACCGAAATGTGCGTGGAGTCTTGTTGGGGTAGTTTTTCATAATGCGGAAGTATTGATCTTCGATCCTTTGCCAATATCTCTTGGCGGTTTGATTAGTACCCGTGCATGCATCAAGAGACACCGCACTCCATGCTTTGATCAAATCTTGATCTTCCAAGTTGTTGTAGTTCTTCGATCTTTGGCTTTTCCCAGCTTTTGCTTGTGAATTCTCAAACGCTTCCGCTTCGATCTCAGCCAAGTCGTCCGCACAACCATGGTCGTCCACGCCGCACTCTGTTTCATTGTAGTCGAAAGGTTCGAAGGGGGCTTGATCAATGTCAACCGCGTTCGTGTCCAACAAGTTCACGAACTCGGTTGTTGCATTGTTCGAACCACCGCTGTACCGAACGATAAGAAGTCACGAGCTATCGATAAACAATGGCGAAAATGAAAGAGAATCACCAAAGTCCGAAGAGATATACCTTCCGGCCATTTCGTCAAACACCTCGCTCGCGGGGGGAGCGACACCGTTGAACGGCATCGCCGGAGCACCTCCTTGCGGGGGGATGGAGTGAGAGATTGAAGAAGATTTGTTCCTTGAAGTCGGAACCTTCCTCCGCTTTGCGCCCACGGCCTTGCCGGCCTTCTCCGCCGCCGGCCGGGATCGCACAGCGGCATTGCCGCCCGGAGCGCTTGCCATCGCGGCGGGGGCAGCCAGATTCCCGCCTTGCACAAGCACGTTGCCCTGCCGCTTGCGGGCAGGCGTGGCATGTGCTTGGGCAACGCCGGCGGGGCCTACATGGCCGGCGACGAGATCCGCCCGAGGGGAAGGGGCGTGCGTGACCTCGACGGTGACAAGGGGCAGCATCGGGTCGTCCATGGCGGCGAGGGACGGCCCGGGAGGAGCGGTCGGAGCTTCGGAGGGGGGCAATGGTGGCGGAGGGTGCGGGAAGCGGGAAAGGGGGCGCGGAAATATCCCTCCCGCCAAATCTCGCGTCGGATGGGGGTTGAGCTCGGGCCGGCCTCCCAGCCCGTCAAGATAGAGGTTGGGGGAGAAGATTTGCCGCGCCTCGCAAATATTTTTGCGGGCCGGGGCGTTTTGCGTGGTCTGCTCGTGCAGATTTTTCGGCCCCGACCCGCAATTTGGCAGTTATTTTGCGGCCGGGGCGTTTTGCGGGGTCTGCTAGAGTTGCTCTTAGGTCGGTCGGGAGACCGACTCGATTCGAGTTAACGCAACTAGCGCATTTTCCTCTTTTTTTTACAATTTATCAAGTACAAGTTGAGTAGTTGACATATGAATAATCGGTCTTTTTATGGGTGATAAATTGTACTATTACTCAAATCATAGTGTCCATCACCTAAAAAAACATAGTGTCCATACAATCAGCTAGAGCTAGCTCAACAGCAACATCTGGACCAGAACCAATCCAAGTCATGGCCCGTCCATCTAATATATCATAACTAGTTAAGCTATCGCTAACTTTATTTTAAGAGCGATTTACATGAGTAATACAAGAAACATGAATTCCCATAAGGTAATTGAGATCTCCTTAACTATCAAAGAGTAGGTCATGCTTATGTTTGAAATACCTAAACTTGTTTATTTTCTTTTATCCTCTCTTCTTTACCGCACAAGCCACAAATCCAATTCCATTTATCTCTCCTTGTTAACATGAGCACTTCCATTTTCGAGCAACTTGATATTCCCTGGCAAAGACACGTGAGCGTATGAGTCGATTCGAGAATGATCTTTGTCGGTTGTAAGGTTTCACAGAAGGGTGGAATTGCTCAGTGATTATACATATATGCATAGAGCAAGCATTGTAGAGAATAACGATAACCACATAACAACACACAAGTCAAGTTAACATCCTCAAATTGATTCGTAGACGCCTATGAGCTATGAATAAATAAGATGCATGCACGTCTAAAGAATTTTGGATGAGCTATGTATCATCCATGAATTACTCTCGCACACATGCACCCTTGATTAATTGCGATTGGTTGTTTCAACCCATTGCACCTATCAGCTATAGCACTTGCCACTTGGTGTGTTTCTCTTTCTCTGCAAACGGCGAGGCAACCAACACAAAAACTAACCAGATGGAAAAAATAATATTGGCCGCCCTTATTTGGTAAAAAAACAATAATTCTTGTTATGTATACAGAATATAAAAAACATAAGCCATATATATAGGTGCTGCCCATGCACTAGAGCCGAGAATTTTCTATTCTTCGCCTATATCAACAGTCCCTTTTTTTGAGAATATATAGCAACACGTTTTCACTATAACGCCGAGGTGTACGCTCACAAGGGCCGGCCAAACTCAACAGGTCAGGATACTGGGCTTTTTTATTTTATTTTCGGTCATCTCCATCGGTTTTCTTTAAAAAATCCTTGATTATTTCGGTCTATATTTTGTCTTTTTACGTTCTTATAATACATAAATACTTTTTACTGCATACACATTTTTTAAATCCATGAATAGTTGTTTAACACCCATGATTTTTTATACATTTTATGATTTTTTTAGATCCAGGAACTTTTTTAAAACTCATGAACTTTATAAAATATATGGACATATCTAAAAATTGATGATGAATATTTTAAAATCGTGATCTTCTTAGATAATAAAGTTTCAATTTATAAAAAAACTGATATAATATTTTTTGTAACTATTTTTCTTTGGCTAACAAATGTACAATACTTTTCTTTGACGCTCGAGAAGCAGCGAGAGAATAAAAGGTTAAAGCATATTGGTAGGCTCATATAGGCCTCATGTGCGTTTGGGGGTCTATTCCGTGCACACAACATGGAATCGGAGCTCCCCATAGCGTGCGAATCTAATCCCATGCTTACCGTGGGGGGTGCCGAGCAAACACGTACCGCCCGCATTATAATTGGGCTGGACCAACTTGGCCTTTGATATTTTTTATTATTTCTGGTGTTCGTTGTATTGCCATAATTGAAGATGAATAGATCGGATGTTTTCCCGCAAAAAAGAACTTTTTTTGAAAAATTTGATGAACATTGTATATATTCATGGACATCTTTTAAATTTATGAACTCATTTTTTTTAAAATATCATGATATTTTTTAAATACCCAACCATTTTTTTAAATTCTGAAGTGTTTTAAATGGACGAGAATTTTTTAATTTAGTTTTTTCATATATTTTTATTTTTTCTCTCTCTAATTTTTTGTTTAGATAACCCGGCTTAACACTGGTTGACACAGGAACAAAGAAACCGCTGCCGGTTCCCTGTAAAAAACCAAAGGGAGGGAATTTTTTTTGAGACAAACCAAAGGGAGGAAAAGAAACCACAAATTCACTAGTGGGCCGGCTCACACTGTGGGTGCATCTATAGAATGGGCCTCGGAAGTGGTAGGTCTGCTCCCGATCCTCAGCCTATAAATGAGAACGACACTGACCGGTCTATCGCCCAAACCCTAACCCCACTTCCTCCACATTTCCGATCTCGCTCCGCCCCGCAGAAAGCAGCGAGAGTCGACTTCAAGGTACCCCAGGAGCTCTTTTCTCTTGCGTATATCACTAGTCTAGTGACTAGAGTGTGGCGTACTGTCATGGTGAATTTGTGACGATGTGGGGTTATATATTTACGTACATTGGACTGGGATTTATAGATAGGCAAGGATTTTTGATACTTCAAGGTGCGTTGCTCATCTCATCATGTACATATGATCCGTTAGATCTAAGGGTTTTGATAGATTTTTTTTTTCGAAAAGGGGGGGCTCCCCGGCCTCTGCATCAGCGTGATGCATACGGCCATCTTATTAACCAAATAAATAGGTTCCAATAAGGTTCTAAAGTCTCCAACTGACAAAACAAAAAGGAAAGCTCACACAGAGCTAAAAGGGCTAGAAACACCAACTAGCCAAGAAAAGATGCCACAACCGGCTAGCTAAAGATAGATAGGTAAACTAATTGCCTATCCTATTACATGACCGCCATCCAAACCGGTTGAAGATATCCCGAGCTACCATCTTCCAGCGGAGAGATCCAGTAACCAAATGCTCCCTGGCCTCCGTCTGAGTGAGTAGCGACCACTAACGGATCAGTGTCGTGGCTCGGAAAATAACCTGCAAAAAGTGAATACGTGATATTCTGTTAAAAACCAAATCATTTCTGCAATTCCAGATAGTCCACAACATGGCGCAAACTCCAACACGAATATGTCTCGCTAAGTCAGGCTCAATCCCATTAAGCCATGTCCCAAATAGCGCATTGACAAAATTTGGTGGAGTAATTTTAAAAGCAATGTGGACCATCCGTCATAGAACTTTGGCTAACGGGCAATCAAAAAAGAGGTGTTTAATCGTCTCATCCCGATCACAGAAACTACACCTAGTAGGTCCTGTCCAATTACGCTTTATCAAGTTGTTCTTGGTTAAAATAACTTGTTTATGGACAAACCACATAAACACTTTTATTTTCAAAGGCACTTTAACATCCCAAACATGCTTAGAGGTAGGAATGAAGGACGAATTAATAACATCAATATACATTGATTTAACTCTGAATACTCCAGACCTAGCCAGCTTCCAGCGTAATGCATCGGGTTGTTGAGAAAGCTGAACCTCCATCAGTCTCCTAACTAGACGAAGCCAAGCTTCCCAACGATTGCCCGCTAGCGACCGTCTGAACTGAATATTAAGGGGGATAGATTGAAATACCGTTGCAATGAACACCTCACGTCGTTGAACAATACGATATAAAGATGGATATTGAATGGCCAAGGGTGTCTCTCCTAGCCAAGTATCCTCCCAGAAACGTGTAGTAGCACCGTTGGATAGGCAATTAGTATTGTTCATCGTTTTCTCCTTCGGATGAAACCCCTTTTTAGGCATGAATAATTCTTCTTATACGGATCATGCAGAAGTTGGATTTTGTAAAAGTTATTATTATCAAAAGTAATTTATGAATAATAGCAAGATAATTATATGTCTGAATTGGTCAACCTCTGTGACTAGATGGATTTTTTTTATGTTGCTTCTAAGACGTTACCTGTTGGAAGTGTAAATAAAAGCTGGGCGATCCATCTGCTGCATAGTCTCTTTTTTTGATAAATAAACATGGCATACATTGTAGCAATTCTGAAGATTGCGCTAACTTAGCTTCTGTAACGTTAGTCTTCTTTGCTGATTTGGCATTTGCCTGTTCTGTTATTCCAGTAGAAAAAGTGTTAGTTTTCTTTGCGGGGTAAATAAGTGTCAGTTAACTCACAGCTTATCTCTTCAGTGTATGCACACAACTAAGTGAACCATGATATTCTTATTAGTGCTTGTTGGAAATGTAGACGATTTTCTGTTATTGTTGTACAACGCTTCAAATAGAAAACCTTCTAAACACTAAGTTATGTACAAAAAAAGCTTGTTGGAATTGTTGACAATTTTTTTATTGTTCTGCACAACACTTCGAATAGAAAAGTGTCTAAAAACTAATTGGTTGTGTTTTGTTTGCCTTTCATTCAGGATGCACATCTATGTCAATAATCCGACTGGCACGACGATCCGTCAGACGGTCCATGCATCAGACACCTTGTCCAGCGTCAAGGCCAAGATACAGGACCAATACTGCCTCGTCTTTGGCGGGGCCCATCTAGAGGAGACCTGCACGCTAGCCGACTAAGACACCCAGCATGGATCCACGATCGACCTCCAAGAGAAGATGCAGATATTTGTGACGGAGATGCTGGCTAGCAGGACCATGGCCCTTGAGGTCGATAGCTTCGACACCATTGGTAGCGTCAAGGCCAAGATCGAGTACATGGATGGTATTCCCAAGGGCCAGAGGTGCCTCATCTTCGCCAATAAACGTCCAGACGACGACCTCACCTTGGCTGACCACTACATCTGCAAGGACTCCACCATCCTCGTCCTTCATCCGCGTAGTCCGCAAGTAGGTGCGAGTATGATGCGCATCTTCGTCACCAAGCAGGATGGGAAGACCCTCACCCTGATGGGGTTGCAAGCTCGGACACTATGGATAGTATCAAGGTGAAGATCTGCGAGAAGGATGGCACTCGCCCGATACAGCAGTACCTCCTCTTTAACGGGGAGAACCTGCATGGTAACAGCACCATGGCGGACTACGGCATTAGGGCATCTCCAACAGTTGTAAGATATGTGTTAGTAAATTTGCCACCTAAGACATAGTGATGATGTGGCATGTAATAAATATGGAGAGAGAGCAAAGTTGTATGTAGATTAACCAATAACCTTTGCACAAGCTCCAAGGTGAAATAGAGAGCAATCACATTTATTTTCTCATCATCTATTGTATAATTTAGATATAACCTATTGGAGTAGTTGTATGCTAGCTTGTTGGTAGATGATATGAACATTTTACCAATAAAACTAACATACAACCTGTTGAAGATGCCTTTAAGACGGAGTCTACCCTTGATTTGGTGCTCTACCAATGTGGTTGCTGAGATGCAAGGCCTGCCATAACAGCCACCGGTTTTATATTGGTGCAGTCTAACTTCCAGTAGGCTGTGCCTTATCATTATTCTAGTATCGCTCCACTCTTGTTCATTTCCAGCAGTTGTGTGTTATAATATATCAGTAAAACTATTAAGAGGCCTTGTGTCTGATTGAGAAGTTCCTTTGTTTATCCATGTTTTCATCTATGCCCCTACAGTCAAAATTGAGTGGAAGTAACAAGAATCCTAACACCGTGAATGCATGTTTTCTAGATAGAAGATTATCTATCACAATCTTGTTCCAAATTGGATTAGAAATCAGAGTTGGAGCCAAGTCTTGTCAATATCTCTCATAGCAAAATATGAAGATATATGTTCCAAATTAGAAGTTTTTTTTACTGAGGACAATCAATCAAAAGAATATACTATTTGAGTATTCAATAATGGACTGTGCTAACGACCTGTCGGCCGGATTTTAATGATAGGCGCAGACGATCCCGCAAAGGCGCATGCATGCAGGAGGAGCTATAACGACTTTGCATGCACGCGTGAGCTTGGAGCTGCATTGTTAGACATACATGCATATAACAACAAAACTACTTATGTCATCAAAGATTCCTCTGAAATTCAAACTTCAAAATGTTTATAGCACAAACCATAGCTTCGATTAAAAAACTGTTTTCACATAAAGAAATCGTCGCGACGAGATCTTCGAAACTAGATCCCATGTTGATATGTTTTGGCGACCTTTTTTTCCGGGTCGAAAGTTATCACGCCTCTCCTACATAAGTTATCATGTGTGTGAGGCATAATTTATCATGTTGTTTACACAGAAATTATCGAGGTATAAAACATGGTTTCGATAATTTTCTCCTCACATGCACATGCATGAATACATTAGAGGACAAAAAAAATTAATGTCAACCAAAATTCTCCCTTTTTAGAAAATCCAAAATGTTGTGTAGCTCAAAACGACGATGTCTTCAAAACTAGATCTTATATTGCTATGTTTCAAAGATTTTTTTTATGTCAAAAAGTTACCATGTCTGGGGTAACTAAGTTATAGATCTGTTGTGTGTATATATTACCATGATAACGGAGAGGGGTTGTTTTTCAACAAAATAATTCCCTTGGTCAAAGTAGTTACCACGTCAGGGCGAAGTAGGTTATCAGCTCTGGTGAGCATATATTACCATGATATTGACACAAGGTGTTTTTCAACAACTTTTTTTTCTGGGGTGTAAAAGTTATCACGCCTAGGCTAACTAAGTTATCAACCCTGTCGTGCATATATTATCATACTGTTTTCATAGAATTACCGGAGTATGTTTTTCAATAAACTTTTATACCGTGGCCAAAAGTTACCGTGATGTTTGTAGTGAGTTATCGGCTTTGTTCTATGTATGTTACCATGCAATTTGCATAGAAGTTACCGGGTATGTTTTTTTAACAATTTTTTGTTGGTCATTAAATTTTCTTAATGTTTGTACATGAGTTATCAGATCTCCTATGTGTATATTTTCATGTTATTTACACATAAGTTACCCGGGTGTATGTTTTTCAACTACTTTTTTCCCGGGTCAATAGTTACCGCGACGTTTGTATGTGAGTTAACAACTCCGATGTGCATGTATTATCATTCTATTTACATAGAAGTTATTTGGGGGCATGTTTTTCAGTAACTTTTTTCCGGGTAAAAAAAAGTTTACCGCTGCGTTTTGTATGTGAATTATCAGCTCTTTCGTGCGTATATTATCATGCTATTTACACATAATTTATCAGGTGTATGTATTCCAACAACTTTTTTCTCATGTCAAAAGTTAATGTGACATTTCTACGTGAGCTATCAGCTCTGGTGTTCGTGTATTATCACTCTATTTATGTAGAAATTATCGGGGTATGTTTTTCATTAACTTTTAGCCCGGGGACAAAAGTTACCATTGTCTTTCTATATGAGCTAATAGCTTTGTTGTGCGTATATTACCATACTATTTACACAGAAATTATAGGTACGCATTTTCAATAAAATTTTGGCCAGTGTCAAAACTTATCGTGGTGATTGTGCATGAGTTATCAGCTCTGTTGTGCGCATATTATCATATTATTGACACATAAGTTACAGGGTGTGTATTTTGAACAACTTTTATCTCAGGATCAGAAGTTATCATGATGATTGTATGTGACTTATCATCTATGTATTTTTAACAAGTTTTATCCCGGCGTCAAAAGTTGCAGAGATGATGGTACGTGAGTTAAGTTCTATTATTCGTATATTATCATGCTATTAGCATATAAGTTATCCGGGTATGTAGTTTTAACAACTTTTATGCCGAGGTGAAAAGTTATAGTGGCGTTTGTACGTGACTTATTAGCTCTGTAGTGTGTATATTATCAAGTTGTTTATACAAAAGTTATCGGGTATGTTTTACAGTAACTCTTAACCCGATATAAATAAATTATCACAATGTTAATAAGTGGGCTATTAGCAATGTTGTATAAATCTTCACAAAAAAGTTCTCATCGAAAACACTGTACAAGCTAAAAGTTGTCTAGAAAATAGTCATCGTTAGGTGTGGATATAAGTATAACGCGATGCTTAAAACCAACAGAGAACGACGCATGGTCTAGGTGATTTGCTCCCTCGTGAATGGCCTGGAGCATGTTAATTTTTGCATGCGTGCTGCAACAGGGAACCAACCGCCTGTGGTCCTGTTTTTCAGGCACACGGTCACCCACCATCGCACGTAGGACGCGCTGCATAGTTTAAACCGCCAGCGCTAAATTTGCCGTTAGATGCGGATCGAACGGTTACCATATTGTTTGGATCTGTAGCAAAAGTTAGGACGTACAAATTTTAGCTTTCTCGTTCAATAATAGTTTTTCTACAGTGTTGTACGTCCTGTCTTGGCAACTGAAAAATAGATTTCTTTTAATACTCCACTATATCACAAGAAACAGGATGTAGGTATAGTCCTAAGCGCTCGATCAATCTCAATATGTCGTCCTTTCTTCAACACCTCGCCATCTGTCTCAGAAAATACCCATGGATCTCGTGCTAGTTTTTTTCAAGAAAATTTCGTTCTGTTCATTAACTTTTAAGATAGTACAAAAAACACCAGAGTTAAAATTACATTGAGCTCTGGAGCCGGGCATCTTATTGTAGTAGACAGTCGGAAATTATCGTGCTAAGGCCTCATAGGACCAGCGCACCGGAACAGCAGCCGCCACCTATGAAGAGAAGCGTAGATCGGAATGATCAAACTTGCTGACACATGGACGAACGAAGATCAGATCCAAACGGATCCGCCGAAGACAAATGCTAACTGAATTTCACGAGATCAGCTGGAGACACACCACCACACACCCTCCGATGATGCTAGAAGCACCATCGGCACAGGGGCTAAGTGGGGAGAACTTTATTTTATCTCATGTTAGTTTATTTGGACTAGGATTTGTTGGGAATCGTAGCATAATTTAAAATTTTCCTACGCTCACCAAGATGCATCTATGGAGTCTACTAGCAACGAGGGGAAAGGAGTGCATCTACATACCCTTGTAGATCGCGAGCGGAAGCGTTCCAATGAACGTGGATGACGGAGTCGTACTCGCCGTGATCCAAATCACCGATGACCGAGTGCCGAACGGACGGCACCTCCGTGTTCAACACACGTACGGTGCAGCGACGTCTCCTCCTTATTGATCCAGCAAGGGGGGGAGGAGAGGTTGATGGAGATCCAACAGCACGACGGTGTGGTGGTGGATGTAGCGGGTCTCCGGCAGGGCTTCGCCAAGCTTCTGCGAGAGAGAGAGAGGTGTTGCAGGGGAGGAGGGAGGCGCCCAAGGCTGTGGGTTGCTGCCCTCCCTCCCCCACTATTTATAGGACCCCTGGGGGGCGCCAGCCCTTGGGAGATCAGATCTCTAAGGGGGGCGGCGGCCAAGTGGGGGGGAAGGGGTGCCTTGCCCCCCAAGGCAAGGGGGAAGCTCCCCCCCTTACGGTTCCCAACCCTAGGCGCATGGGGGGAGGCCCAAGGGGGGCGCCCCAGCCCACTAAGGGCTGGTTCCCTTCCACTTTCAGCCCACGGGGCCCTCCGGGATAGGTGGCCCCACCTGGTGGACCCCGGGACCCTTCCGGTGGTCCCGGTACAATACCGGTAACCCCCGAAACTTTCCCGGTGGCCGAAACTTGACTTCCTATATATAATTCTTCACCTCCGGACCATTCCGGAACCTCTCGTGACGTCCGGGATCTCATCCGGGACTCCGAACAACTTTCGGGTTTCCGCATACATATATCTCTACAACCCTAGCGTCACCGGACCTTAAGTGTGTAGACCCTACGGGTTCGGGAGACATGCAGACATGACCGAGACGCCTCTCCGGTCAATAACCAACAGCGGGATCTGGATACCCATGTTGGCTCCCACATGTTCCACGATGATCTCATCGGATGAACCACGGTGTCGAGGATTCAATCAATCCGTATGCAATTCCCTTTGTCAAACGGTATGTTACTTGCCCGAGATTCGATCGTCGGTATCCCAATACCTTGTTCAATCTCGTTACCGGCAAGTCTCTTTACTCGTACCGCAATGCATGATCCCGTGACTAACGCCTTAGTCACATTGAGCTCATTATGATGATGCATTACCGAGTGGGCCCAGAGATACCTCTCCGTCACACGGAGTGACAAATCCCAGTCTCGATCCGTGCCAACCCAACAGACACTTTCGGAGATACCCGTAGTGCACCTTTATAGTCACCCAGTTACGTTGTGACGTTTGGCACACCCAAAGCACTCCTACGGTATCCGGGAGTTGCACGATCTCATGGTCTAAGGAAAAGATACTTGACATTGGAAAAGCTCTAGCAAACGAAACTACACGATCTTTTATGCTATGCTTAGGATTGGGTCTTGTCCATCACATCATTCTCCTAATGATGTGATCCCGTTATCAATGACATCCAATGTCCATAGTCAGAAAACCATGACTATCTGTTGATCAACGAGCTAGTCAACTAGAGGCTTACTAGGGACAGGTTGTGGTCTATGTATTCACACATGTATTACGATTTCCGGACAATACAATTATAGCATGAATAATAGACAATTACCATGAACAAAGAAATATAATAATAACCATTTATTATTGCCTCTAGGGCATATTTCCAACAGTCTCCCACTTGCACTAGAGTCAATAATCTAGTTCACATCACCATGTGATTAACACTCACTGGTCACATCACCATGTGACCAACATCTAAAGAGTTTACTAGAGTCAACAATCTAGTTCACATCACTATGTGATTATCACTCAATGTGTTCTGGTTTGGTCATGTTATGCTTGTGAGAGAGGTTATTAGTCAACGGGTCTGAACCTTTCAGAACAGTGTGCTTTACGAATATCTATGTCATCTTTGTGGATGCTACCACGCGCTATTTGGAGCCATTTCAAATAATTGCTCTACTATACGAATCCGGTTTACTACTCAGAGTCATCCGGATTAGTGTCAAAGTTCGCATCGACGTAACCCTTTACGACGAACTCCTTTCCACCTCCATAATCGAGAAAATTCCTTAATCCACTAGGTACTAAGGATAAGTTCGACCGCTGTCATGAGATCCTTTCCCGGATCACCATTGTACCCTCTTGACCAACTCATGGCAAGGCACACTACATGTGCGGTACACAGCATAGCATACTATAGAGCCTACGTCTAAAGCATAGGGGACGACCTTCGTCCTTTCTCTATCTTCTGCTGTGGTCAGGTCTTGAGTCTCACTCAATACTCACACCTTGTAACACAGCCAAGAACTCCTTCTTTGCTGATCTATTTTGAACTCTTTCAAAATCATGTCAAGGTGTGCTGTCTTTTGAAAGTATCATCAGGCGTCTTGATCTATCTCTATGGATCTTGATGCCCAATATGTAAGTAGCTTTATCCAGGTCTTCCTTTGAAAAACTCCTTTCAAACAACCCTTTATGCTTTCCAGAAATTTTACATCATTTCGGATCAACAATATGTCATTCACATATACTTATCAGAAATGTTGTAGCGCTCCCACTCACTTTATTGTAAATACAAGTTTCTAACAAACTTTGTATAAACCCAAAAACTTTGATCACTCCATCAAAGCGTATATTCTGACTCCGAGATGCTTGCTCTAATCCATGGAAGGATCGCTGGAGCTAGCATACCTTTTAGCATCCTTAGGATCGACAAAACCTTTCTGATTGTATCACATACAACCTTTCCTTACGAAAACTGGTAAGGAAACTTGTTTTGACATCCATCTGCCAGATTTCATAAATGTAGCTAATGCTAACATGATTCCGACGGACCTAAGCATCGCTACGGATGAGAAAAACTCATCGTAGTCAACTCCTTGAACTTGTGAAAATACTCTTTGCCACAAGTCAAGCTTCATAGACGGTAACATTACCGTCCATGTCCGTCTTCTTCTTAAAGATCCATTTATCTCAATGGCTTGCCGATCATCGGGCAAGTTCACCAAAGTCCATGCTTTGTTCTGATACATGGATTCTATCTCGGATTTCATGGCCTCGAGCCATTCGTCGGAATATGGGCCCACCATCGCTTCTCCATAGCTCGTAGGTTCATTGTTGTCTAGCAACATGACTTCCAAGACAGGATCACGCATTACTCTGAAGTAGTGCGCATCATCGTCGTCCTACGAGGTTTGGTAGTGACTTGATCCGAAGTTTCATGATCACTATCATAAGCTTCCACTTCAATTGGTGTAGGTGCCACAGGAACAACTTCCTGTGCCCTGCTACACACTAGTTGAAGCGACGGTTCAATAACCTTATCAAGTCTCCACCATCCTCCCACTCAATTCTTTCGAGAGAAACTTTTCCTCGAGAAAGGACTCTTTTCTAGAAGCAATTACTTTTGCTTCCAGATCTGAAATAGGAGGTATACCCAACTGTTTTTGGGTATTCTATGAAGATGCATTTATCCGCTTTGGGTTCGAGCTTATCAGCCTGAAACTTTTTCACATAAGCATCGCAGCCCCAAACTTTTAAGAAACGACAACTTAGGTTTCTATAAACGGTGTCGTCTCAACGGATTTGCGTGGTGCCCCCTTTTAAAGTGAATGCGGTTGTCTCTAATGCCTAACCCATAAACGATAGTGGTAATTCGATAAGAAACATCATGGTATGCACCATATCCAATAGGGTGCAGTTATGATGTTCGGACACACCATCACACTATGGTGTTCCAGGCGGTATTAATTGTGAAACACTTTCCACAATGTCTCAATTGTGTGCCAAACTCGTATCTCAGATACTCATCTCTATGATCATATCACAGACATTTTATCCTCTTGTCACGACGATCTTCAACTTCACTCTGAAATTACTTGAACCTTTCAATAATTCAGACTAGTGTTTCATCAAGTAAATACACTCAGCATCTACTCAAATCATCTGTGAAGTAAGAACATAACGATATCCACTGCATGCCTCAGCACTCATTGGACTGCGTACATCAAAATGTATTACTTCCAATAAGTTGCTCTCTTGTTCCATCTTACTGAAAACGAGGACTTTCAGTCATCTTGCCCATGTGGTATGATTTGCATGTCTCAAGTGATTCATAATCAAGTGAGTCCAAACGATCCATCTGCATGGAGTTTCTTCATGCATATATACCAATAGACATGGTTCGCATGTCTCAATCTTTTCAAAACGAGTGAGTCCAAAGATCCATCTATATGGAGCTTCTTCATGCGTTTTATACCAATATGACTCAAGTGGCAGTGCCACAAGTATGTGGTACTATCATTACTATCTTATATCTTTTGGCACGAACATGTGTATCACTACGATCGAGATTCATTTTAGGTGCAAGACCATTGAAGGTATTATTCAAATAAACAGAGTAACCATTATTCTCCTTAAATGAATAACCGTATTGCGATAAACATAATCCAATCATGCTCAACGCAAACACCAAATCTCGATGGTAGAGGGAGCATGCGATGCTTGATCACATCAACCTTGGAAACACTTCCAACACATATCGTCATCTCACCTTTAGCTAGTCTCCGTTTATTCCGCAGCTTTTATTTCGAGTTACTAACACTTAGCAACCGAACCGGTATCTAATACCCTGGTGCTGCTAGGAGTACTAGTAAAGTACACATTCATATAACGTATATCCAATATACTTCTGTCGACCTTGCCTGCCTTCTCATCTACCAAATATCTAGGGTAGTACTGCTTCAGTGACCGTTCCTCTCATTACAGAAGCACTTAGTCTCGGGTTTGGGTTCAACCTTGGGATTCTTCACTAGAGCAGCAAACGACTTGCTGTTTCATGAAGTATCCCTTTTGCCCTTGCCCTTCTTAAACTAGTGGTTTTACTAACCATCAACAATTGATGCTCCTTCTTGATTTCTACTCTCGCGGTGTCAAACATCGCGAATAGCTCAAGGATCATCATAATTATCCTTGATATGTTATAGTTCATCACGAAGCTCTACTAGCTTGGTGGCAGTGACTATGGAGAACTATCACTATCTCATCTGGGAGATTAACTCCCACTCGATTCAAGCGATTGTGGCACTCAGACAATCTGAGCACACGCTCAACGATTGAGCTTTTCTCCCTTAGTTTGCAGGCTTAAGAAACTTGTCAGAGGTCTCATACCTCTTGACGTGGGCACTAGTCTGAAATCCCAATTTCAGTCTTCGGAACATCTCTCATGTTCTGCGACGTTTCAAAAACGTCTTTGGTGCCACAATTCTAAACCGCACTGAACTATCACGTAGTCATCAAAACGTGTATGTCAGATGTTTCGTAACATCTACAGACGACGCTGAGGTTCAGCACACCGAGCGGTGCATTAAGGACATAAGCCTTCTGTGCAGCAATGAGGACAATCCTCAGTTTACGGACCCAGTCCGCATAATTGCTACTACCAACTTTCAACTAAATTTTCTCTAGGAACATATCTTAACCAGTAGAACTAAAGCGCAAGCTATGACATAATTTGCAAATACCTTTTTTGACTATGTTCATGATAATGAAGTTCATCTGATTATGAACTCCCACTCAGATAGACATCCCTCTAGTCATCTAAGTGAAACATGATCCGAGTTTAACTAGGCCGTGTCCGATCATCACGTGAGACGGACTAGTCAAGATCGGTGAACATCTCCATGTTGATCGTATCTTCTATACGACTCATGCTCGACCTTTCAGTCCTCCGTGTTCCGAGGCCATGTCTGTACATGCTAGGCTCGTCAAGTCAACCTAAGTGTATTGCGTGTGTGCCGAGGCCATGTCTGTACATGCTAGGCTCGTCAACACCCGTTGTATTCGAACGTTAGAATCTATCACACCCGATCATCACGTGGTGCTTCGAAACAACGAACCTTCGCAACGGTGCACAGTTAGGGTGAACACTTTCTTGAAATTATTATAAGGGATCATCTTACTTACTACCGTCGTTCTAAGCAAATAAGATGCAAAAAACATGATAAACATCACATGCAATCAAATAGTGACATGATATGGCCAATATCATTATGCTCCTTTGATCTCCATCTTCGGGGCACCATGATCATCTTTGTCACCGGCATGACACCATGATCTCCATCATCATGATCTCCATCATTGTGTCTTCATGAAGTCGTCACGCCAACGATTACTTCTACTTCTATGGCTAACGCGTTTAGCAACAAAGTAAAGTAATTTACATGGCGTTATTCAATGACACGCAGGTCATGCAAAATAATAAAGACAACTCCTATGGCTCCTGCCGGTTGTCATACTCATCGACATGCAAGTCGTGATTCCTATTACAAGAATATGATCAATCTCATACATCACATATATCATTCATCACATCTTCTGGCCATATCACATCACATAGCACTTGCTGCAAAAACAAGTTAGACGTCCTCTAATTGTTGTTGCAAGTTTTTACGTGGTTTGTAGGTTTCTAGCAAGAACGTTTCTTACCTACGTATGACCACAACGTGATTTGCCAATTTCTATTTACCCTTCATAAGGACCCTTTTCATCGAATCCGTTCCGACTAAAGTAGGAGAGACAGACACCCGCTAGCCACCTTATGCATCTAGTGCATGTCAGTCGGTGGAACCTGTCTCACGTAAGCGTACGTGTAAGGTCGGTCCGGGCCGCTTCATCCTACAATGCCGCCGAAACAAGAAACGACTAGTAGCGGCAAGAAGAATTGGCAAACTCAACGCCCACAACTGCTTTGTGTTCTACTCGTGCATAGTAACTACGCATAGACCTGGCTCATGATGCCACTGTTGGGAATCGTAGCATAATTTAAAATTTTCCTACGCTCACCAAGATGCATCTATGGAGTCTACTAGCAACGAGGGGAAAGGAGTGCATCTACATACCCTTGTAGATCGCGAGCGGAAGCGTTCCAATGAACGTGGATGACGGAGTCGTACTCGCCGTGATCCAAATCACCGATGACCGAGTGCCGAACGGACGGCACCTCCGCGTTCAACACACGTACGGTGCAGCGACGTCTCCTCCTTCTTGATCCAGCAAGGGGGGGAGGAGAGGTTGATGGAGATCCAACAGCACGACGGCGTGGTGGTGGATGTAGCGGGTCTCCGGCAGGGCTTCACCAAGCTTCTGCGAGAGAGAGAGGTGTTGCAGGGGAGGAGGGAGGCGCCCAAGGCTGTGGGTTGCTGCCCTCCCTCCCCCCCCACTATTTATAGGACCCCTGGGGGGGCGCCAGCCCTTGGGAGATCAGATCTCCAAGGGGGGCGGCGGCCAAGTGGGGGGAAGGGGTGCCTTGCCCCCCAAGGCAAGGGGGAAGCTCCCCCCCTAGGGTTCCCAACCCTAGGCGCATGGGGGGAGGCCCAAGGGGGGCGCCCCAGCCCACTAAGGGCTGGTTCCCTTCCACTTTCAGCCCACGGGGCCCTCCGGGATAGGTGGCCCCACCCGGTGGACCCCCGGGACCCTTCCGGTGGTCCCGGTACAATACCGGTAACCCCCGAAACTTTCCCGGTGGCCGAAACTTGACTTCCTATATATAATTCTTCACCTCCGGACCATTCCGGAACCTCTCGTGACGTCCGGGATCTCATCCGGGACTCCGAACAACTTTCGGGTTTCCGCATACATATATCTCTACAACCCTAGCGTCACCGGACCTTAAGTGTGTAGACCCTACGGGTTCGGGAGACATGCAGACATGACCGAGACGCCTCTCCGGTCAATAACCAACAGCGGGATCTGGATACCCATGTTGGCTCCCACATGTTCCACGATGATCTCATCGGATGAACCACGGTGTCGAGGATTCAATCAATCCGTATGCAATTCCCTTTGTCAAACGGTATGTTACTTGCCCGAGATTCGATCGTCGGTATCCCAATACCTTGTTCAATCTCGTTACCGGCAAGTCTCTTTACTCGTACCGCAATGCATGATCCCGTGACTAACGCCTTAGTCACATTGAGCTCATTATGATGATGCATTACCGAGTGGGCCCAGAGATACCTCTCCGTCACACGGAGTGACAAATCCCAGTCTCGATCCGTGCCAACCCAACAGACACTTTCGGAGATACCCGTAGTGCACCTTTATAGTCACCCAGTTACGTTGTGACGTTTGGCACACCCAAAGCACTCCTACGGTATCCGGGAGTTGCACGATCTCATGGTCTAAGGAAAAGATACTTGACATTGGAAAAGCTCTAGCAAACGAAACTACACGATCTTTTATGCTATGCTTAGGATTGGGTCTTGTCCATCACATCATTCTCCTAGTGATGTGATCCCGTTATCAATGACATCCAATGTCCATAGTCAGAAAACCATGACTATCTGTTGACAACGAGCTAGTCAACTAGAGGCTTACTAGGGACAGGTTGTGGTCTATGTATTCACACATGTATTATGATTTCCGGACAATATAATTATAGCATGAATAATAGACAATTACCATGAACAAAGAAATATAATAATAACCATTTATTATTGCCTCTAGGGCATATTTCCAACAGGATTAACAAGCATACACCCACAATTCTTGTTTAACCTTTATCTGCTGCCTTCATTTTGAGTCAATTAAATCCACCTTTGTAAAAAAAATCAGCTTCTCACCATTCAAAAAGTTAATTTTCAAGAACAAGTAATTACGGTTATTTTCATTAGGGAAGAGCTACACGTCGGTCGGATGATAACTTCCAGTTATTCGCCGCCTGCTCCACCATTAGATCAGCTGCCATCAAACGGCTCACATTGCATCCCTCGTCTAGCTTTGCAACACGGGTTATGTTTCAGAAACATCAGCAGAATTGAAGTTCACCTCACACATTCGCAACATTGACTATCTTTTAGAAACATCAGTGAAGTTGCAATTCGGCAAGCTCGCAGACCCGGGTCTCTGCAACATTAATGATTTTTCAGAAATGATGGCGAAGTTGCAATCCGGCGAGCTCGCAGCACCGACACCTCCACGGCACAGACGCACCCGCAATGCCGATAATGTTTCAGGAGTGCCGATGATGTTGCACTCCAGTGCCGATGATGTTGCACTCCAGTGCCGATGATGTTGCACTCCCGTGAGCTCGCGACACCGGCGACATTGCAATCCATCGAGCTTGCTGCATCGACACCTCCCGCAATAGGCACTCCCTTCACGGCACCACTCGCGGCATCACTGGATGGTTTGAAGCAGCTGCTCATCACCCACAGAACACCCCCACTCACATCCGGCAGTCCGGTGCACTCGTTGCGTGCGCACCGGCCCCCAACTTTGCAACAATAGCCCACCGTCAGGCATAGTAGCAATGGCCTCCGCGTGTCGTGCATCGCTGCCCGGTCCCTATATCTATTAGAGCAACATCTCCCGTCAGTCTCGTATGACCACCTAGCGGCTTGCAGCGTGCCAGTGAGTTTTGAGGGATAGGCTCACGGAAGAGGAAAGAAATGTGTGGACGAGAAGCGATGTGATAAGGATAAGATACAGGGGCGAACCAACCTGTGGTTGGATGGTTAGAGGGACTGTGGTATCCCCAGCCCATTAGGGTTCAAATCCTGATGCTCGCATTTATTCCCGGATTTATTTTAGAATTTTCCGGCGATGTGCATTCAGTGGGAGGAGACGTTTCCGTCGATGACGAGGTGCCTACAGTGACTTCGTAAATTTCAAGATGATATGCCGGCTCGGTCTTTCAGAGGTGCTCATAAGGATAGGGTGTGTGTTCATAGGGATAAGTGTATGCGCGTGTATATGAGCGCTTGCGTCTGTACTGTGTTAAAAAAAAGATACAGGGAGAAAATTACGTGCGGGGACATGCGTCGCACGCGTTACGTGTCTAGCAGTGGGTTCTAGAACAGTGCCTGTGTGGCAGTCTGAAGTATTGCAACAAATCTTTGCAAAAGCGAGAGTATGCGTTGGGTTACTCCGCACCGTATTATTAAAGAGTAATCAAACGGTTACGGAGGTGCCTGATGCGCACATACTATCAGCCGGATGAACACAAGTGTTTCCCTTTTCATTAAAACTGAGAAAGGGGTATGCCCTCCAACACCTAGTCCACAACCAATGAAACCCACTCCTTGTCTCAAAAAATAAATAAAAATGAAACCAACTCCTGTTGTCTCCAATACTTCTTCCCCGTTTGCCATGTCTCCGTGGACCATACACACTAATTTCCTCTATCTCTTATCTCTGAAATTGTCATAGTATCACTGTATTCAACCAAATAGAGCCCCTTTCTCCATGCCCTCTTCCAAACAGACACCGCCACATCCCTCGCATGCCGCCACACGCGCCATCGCCCTGACAAGTGTGCCTCCTCATGGGCTGCCCCATGATTGTATTCCTTCGGATCCATGGCGAGAGCATGACCCCTGTGTGCGCACCTGCACTACTGCAGGAATGCCTAGCAGTGACGGATGGGAAAAGGCCAACAGTGGCGGGCCAGGCTCCCAGGGCTGCCCGTCACTGACCTTCCGCCACTGCTATAATGGCATCAGTGGCGGGTGCGCACCCGCCGCTGGTAGAATCTCGGCAGTGGCGGGCAGTCCTTCCTGCCTGCCGTTGGTTTAAATTACTAGTTGTGGCGGGGCCGCTGTGGCACCCGCCACAACTACTTCTTCAGCCACAACAGCCAATACACATTACAACATATAAATAACCACGTTACAGCATATAAATAACCACATTATAGCATACAACTAACGTAAGCGATCATACACATTACATTTAACATTATAATAATATAAACTTCATACGAATAGATGTACGCATTAGAGTATAACAACTGACGTCGCATAGTACATATACATACATACAAGACCTCGTGATAACAACAATATCATAATGATAATGAGCTGGATAAAGATAATCAAATTCTTTACTCGTCCTCTTGTCCACAAGGTCTTGCATACTTCATAGTTGATTTTCTCTTTGGAAACAGAGTTGGCATAATGATACTCAGCTATTTTGCGGACGTAGTTGGCATAATGGCCAGCAGGTTCTTTTTTAGTCTTATATCCTTTATAGCAGTTGTCCTTGTAACTGGCAACTTGTTCCTTGCATATCTCCCATGAATCATAAATTTCAGGATTCCTCCCGGTGTACACCACATACCAGTTCCACTTCATCTAAGTAAATAAATAAACAAGCCAACTGATAACCCTCAAATATAGGGGATTGCAACAGTTTTTGAGGGTAGAGTATTCAACCCAAATTTATTGATTCGACACAAGGGGAGCCAAAAAATATTTGCAAGTATTAGCAGTTGAGTTGTCAATTCAACCACACCCGAAGAACTAAATATATGCAGTTGAGTGATCAGTAGCACAGTAATATGATAGTTTGATAGCAATAGTAACAGTAGCAACAGTAACGATAACAATAGCAACAGTAACGATAACAATAGCAGTTTTGTAGCATTTGTAATGGTAGCAGTAGTTACAGTAACTTAGCAAATATCAATATGCGAAAGTCGTAGGCATTGTAGCAATGATGGATAATTGTGTTAGATGACATTCATCATGTAACAGTCACAACCTAGAGTGACACAGAACTAGCTCCAATTCATCAATGTAACTAGATCGTTGATGATGCACGTTGCCGCACCCGGCTATTTTGGATGTTGTTTGATGGTGCTAGAATTTTATGTAAAAACATGGAACCCAAATCTAGAAAGAATGAAGTGAAAAGAATCTTGGAAGATTGAAGTGAAGACATGGAGTCCTAATTTATGTAGAAATCTAGGGTTTAGGGCTATCTAAGAAGAATGCAATGAAGAAAATCGATGCACGGATGTAATAATATATAGAAAATTGCACAAAATGTACAATAAATAATAGTCTAAGAGGGAGAGCAAATCAGTAGTAGTCCATAACTGAGGTGCAATACAAAGGAACGAGAACAAAAGATCCAACAAAAGATGGCCAGAGGGATTTCCAAAATACATAGTACACCAACGAAGTGGTAAGTACTCACTATAATAAAGTAATAAGTTGATGTGTCGATCCATGTCGCAAATTTATGATCAGTCACACTTCCACAGACTTAACTGAAATGTGAGTATCTATAGTTAATTGATGGCGCGCCTTGCCGCGTCCATTCATTTGTACAATAGAATGATAGGAGTTTATATAAATACTATATAGACATGAATACGGAATATAAATTTGCATATGCAGCCCTGTTTATTGCAAACTTAAAAAAGCCAAGAGAACTACTGTAGGGGCATGGTCAGAGATGCCATGCTTAGTTTTCTACCGAGTAATTTTAGTAAGTTCGTAGCAAAGGAGCACAATAGTAGGTGAGGTGGGTTTTTATCTTGGATCTGATGGCGTTGAAAGTTGTTGAGTTTGGGTCTCAAGTATGTGGTCCTTCAACGGCGATGATTGTTACTTAAATGCTTTATAAATGTTTCGATGGACAATGAAAGAGTGAAGGTAAACAGCGATGATTGTTACTTTACAATTAAGAATTTATAATGACCAATGTATAATTTTCTAAAAATCGTGCAAGCACTTAAGCAATTCATGAAGCTAAGTAGACCCATACTGATTTAAAATCGTAAGAGAATGCAATTGTGCAACTGAAGCTACAAACCTAAACCGAAGATTTCTAGGATTATGCACAAGCAGAAGTGGTTTACTTATTGTGAGCGTTTCACCATGATCAAATGATAGGAGATGACCCAAATATCTTGTGCCATAGTTCTTGCATCGGCTCAGGAATGGGAAAATTATTGTGTAGTTTGTGTATCAAAGGATTAGAACCACTGTGGTTCCTTATAACCATAAAACCCAGAAGTGCAAGCAAATCCGAGAAACAAGTTCTTTATCCAGGGATCATGCATCTTGTCAGTTAACTTGTAGGCCAAATTTCGATCTGTAGAAAGGTACTTGTGCATCTTCCCCTATAATTCCATCCACGTTGGCAGGAGTCAAGGGCCTGACTTTCTACGCTTTTGTGCGCTATTGCCAGGTCCGGATGACATCCGCCTTTCCCTCGATGACCATTGCACTACCGTAGGGCCCCGCCTCACTGCAGGACCGCCATACCACCACCTTCCCACCTCGCCATCACGTCTGCCACTTCCCATGCTCGTCAAATCGCCGCATGCCACCAATCTTCGGCCGTGCCCAATGGCGTGCCTCTCATCGATGCACGCCAACCACCTCTGTACATGGTGCACACCGCCACCCCACCCGCGCCTCGTCGCCCCCCCCCCCCCCCCCGGGTTTCCGCCGTATTGTCGGAGAGAGATGCAAGGGAGAGAGAGGAAAAGGAAAAATAAAATAAAATAAAAATTGTCTCACTGACAAGTGTGGCCCATTTGTTATGTCGGGTATTGGGAATGAGTTCATTGGTGCCATTCTACAAAAACGTACCTGTAATCCCCAATAAATCATTGGCCGAGTCCTAATAATCGCTTTTAGGGTAAGTTTTCTGGAATCTGGTGGAGATGCTTAGCCCAAGACATGCATCCAGTTTATTGTGGTAAATCAAGCATGCAATCCATGATGTGCAGATAGATAAATGCCGAATTAGTTTTGTGCCTCTGTTATTGACAATAGCAAACTTTTGGTGTACACCATTTTTATTTTATTTTTGCAATTTTGGCGTCCAGTTGTTTTTGTATAACCATTTTTCTTTAGCTACTAGACACACAACACTTTCTTTCGGCACTCAAGAAGTAGTGTGGTTTTTTCTTGGTTCTTAATTTTACTATTTTTTCCGTTTCCCTTTTATTTATATTATTCATTTTTGGTTCCTGTACTTTTTTACTTTTTATATTCATTACATTTTTTAATCCACGATTTTTTCTAGGTCCGTGAAAGTTTAATAAAAATCGAGAATATTTATAAAAATTGTGAAAAATTTCCAAATTCCCCCCAAAAAATCAAATTAATGAATTTTTTAAAAATTTGAAAACAACTTTATTTTGGAACAAACAATTATAAAAAGTTGAACATTTCTTAGATTAATGGACATCCTTAAGTTTGTGAGCATGGTTTTGCAAATACATGCTCATTTTTTAAAATCTCATGAAAATTTCGTGAAGTTCCCAATCATTTTTTAAACCCACAAGCTTTTGAAATGTGAGCATTTTTGGAAGTTTGGGTATTCATTATTTTATTTTTCTGTAACTAGCAAAAGGCCCGTGCGTTGCAACGGGAGAAAAAAAACCCACTCATATCTCTAGCTGGGTCAGTTGGACAAATTATGCGTGGCCGGTTGGTAGGTTCTGAGATTGAACCCTCCCATCGGCAATTTTATTTTTCTCCGGACCTGGGCCACATTGTGCTGCCATATGGGCTTCCTCCATTGGGTCAAAACGGGTGGCAAGTAAAGAAACCAAATAATGTACGTGAAATTAATTGAAGTGAGACGAAACCAAGAATATCACATCCTTTAATAGTAGGTATAGACAAAAAGGCCCGTGCGTTGCAACGGGAGAAAAAAAATCCACTCATATCTCTACTGGGTCAGTTGGACAAACTATGCGTGGCCGGTTGGTAGGTTCTGAGATCGAACCCTCCCGTCGGCAATTTTATTTTTCTCCGGACCTGGGCCACAGTGTGCTGCCAGATGGGCTTCCTCCGTTGGGCCAAAACAGGTGGCAAGTAAAGAAACTAAATAGTGTACGTGAAATTAATTGAAGCGGGACCAAACAAAGTGGGACGAAACCAATAATATCACCTCCCTTTAATAGTAGGTATAGATATAGATATAGATTTGTTTTTTAGAAAACCCAGCTTAGCACCGCTTGGCACAGGAACAAAGAAACCGCTGCCCCTAAAAAACCGAGGGAAGGAAAATACTACAAAATCCCTAAATGGGCCGGCCCACTGGCGCGTCGTTGGACGAGAAACCAACCTGCGCGTCTGCTCCCGTCCCTCGACCGATCTATCGCCAAAACCCTAACCCCTCTTTTCTACACTGCTGATCTCCTCCAGTCCGCCGAAAGCAAAGATTCGTCGATTTCAAGGTACGCCGCATGTGATCGATCTCTATAGCGTACTGTCGTTGTGATGTAGGAGTAGGACCATACGTTTACACTGGACTACGTGCTCATCTCATATATACCATTTCTTAGATCTTAGGAATCTGATAGATAGATATACAAAAATATACTGTTCGTCATTTTCCCGGCTGAAGAAATTAACGCTTCATCTAAGAAAATATAACCAAATACGGGGTCAGCCCTGGACACAGATGTCATCCAAACTTCGTCGTGATGTCGCCCGTTATAGAGGTGTCGCACACCCTATGTGCTTTACCGATGAGGTAATGCATCACCAGTTTTCGGAAGGGTTTAAACCCGTAAACATCGAGCCATTTGATGGAACGACTGATCCCGCTGTATGGATTGAAGATTTTCATCCAATTGTGGGAATTGACAGGTCTGATTGTTTTCAGCACCTAATTGACAGAGTCCTTAGCAAAATCAGGGGATGGAAGGAAAAGTTGTTATCTATGGGTGGTAGGGAGGTTTTTTTAAGGCAGTGATACAGGCCATCCCATCATATGTGTAACACCCCGGATGTAACTTTCCATATTTATAACTCCAACTCTTGCCATTTTCGGCTATGTGTTATGATATTCCCTCCGTGGTCGGGTTTTGTTTTTCGTTTTGCATTTTGTTCATGTCATGCATCTCATATCATGTCATCATGTGCATTGCTTTTGCATACGTGTTCGTCTTATGCAGCCGAACATTTTTCCTGTTGTCCGTTTTGCAATCCGACGCTCCCACATGCACCGGCGCACCCCTCTTGTTTCTTTTCGTGAGCGGGTGTTAAACGTTCTCGGAATGGACCGAGGTTTGCCAAGTGGCCTTGGTATAACACCGGTAGACCACCTGTCAAGTTTCGTTCCATTTGGAGGTCGTTTGATACTCCAACGGTTAACTGGATAACCGCAAAGTCCTTTTGTGTGTTGCAGCAAACCCCCTCTAAACACTCCAATAACCCCTCTAAGTCCCCTCCATGCTCTCCGTCGTCGGATCACGATCGTGTGGGCGAAAACCGCACTCCATTTGGAGTCTCCTAGCTCCCTCTACCTATAAATATGTGCACCCTCCTCCAAATTCGGGCGAAACCCTAGTCTTCTTCCACCCCGCGCCGCCGGACACGTCCGGTCCGGCCGGACGAAAAGCCGCCGCCGCCCCGAGCCAAAGGGCATGCGCTACGTGGCACCCCGGCCGCCCGCGCCGCGCCGGCCCGCCGAGCCCGGGACTGGCCCCCGCGGCCCGTCTCGCCGCCGCCCGGGTCGCCCGCGCCCCGCGCGCGCCAGCGCCTCCCCGCTCCCGAGGCTGCCCGCCGCCCGTCGCCGCCTCGCGTCCGCCGCCGTCCACCAGCCCGCGCCGCCGCCCGCTAGTCGCCGCTGTTCGCCGCGCCCGCGCCCGAGCTCCTCCGCCGAAGCCCGCGACCGCCGCCTCCTACGACCTCCCACCGGCGCCGCGCCCCGTCTCCCTCCTCTCCATCTCCGGCCGGCCCCCTCCTCCTTCTCCAGCTCCGGCGACGAGCTCCGGCCACCTCGACTTCCGTGCCGGGTCCTGATCCAGATCTAGAGGTTGACTTTTTCCCCCCTCTCGAAATTCCTCCAAGTCCCGAAGTTTTCATATTTTGGAGCCATGTTCATTGCATCATAACTCTCTGCTTACTGCTCCGTTTTGTGCGTGTAATATATCGAAATGTTCGCTTCGAGATGCTCTTCATTTTGTTCCATTGTGCCATGCTTGTTTGAGTCCATCTTGATGCCCAAATCTCTGGTGCAAGAGTGCTATATGATGTTTACTGCTGTTACTTATCAGAACTTGGTGATTTGTTATTTTTGTTGCAATTGATGTGTGCATCTTATGAGTATGACCTCTACATGTGTTTTGATCTATGCCATGCCATCTTTACAGAGGTGTATGGCATGTATTTTTGTGATCTATGTGATGACTAGAACAAGCATGCAAACTAGTCTTCGTAATGTTTCAGGGACTTAGAATTTTGCCAAGTCTGTGACTGCTGTTATTTTGTTGCCATGTATCCATGTGTCTATAGAGAGATCCATGCTTCTTTTGGGTATGTTCAGTAAAGATGTTTTGTAGATATAGTTGTTCTCTATCCATCCATGCCCCTGTTTGCAATTATGGAGTGCCCTAGCATGTCTTAATCTTGCTCTACTTTTGCTATAAAATGTTTCTGGCAGAATGTTAACATGATATTCAATTTTGCCAAGGTTGTTGTAGTTGATCCATACATGCTATGAACTTGCACTTGCCACGGTTAGCTTCACAAACATGCCATCTTGCTGTAGGTATTCTTGTTTTGTCATGCTTTGCTTTGTGATGAGTGCATCAAGCTCACCAAGATGCCCTCATAATTTTTGTTAATGCCATGCTCTGTTTTCTGCCATGTCTGAAACCTGTTAACGAAACTTGCTATGTTTACATGAGTGCCATCATATCTTTTGATCCTTTTTGGCTCATGGTCAGTAAGGGACTTTTGTTCTATGCATTTAGTAGATTCATGCCATGCTTTGTTTTGCTATGTTAAGTTCCTGTAGCATGTTGGTTGCTTGCTCTGAACATTGCTACCTGATGCTGTTTCAGCCATGTCCAGTAATTTCAGTGCCCGTGTTCCTGATATCTTTTGCACTTTTGCCATGCTTGTTTGAACCTGTTATTTTGTGATCTAGCCGTAGATCAGTGTTCATCTTTTGTCAAGCATCTCCTGTAGATTACTGCCATATGCTTTGTTGCTATGTTGGGTTGCTGCAGCATAGTTACTTGATGTATTCTAAGTGCTATCATGCTGTTAATCGCAGAATCGTGTCATTCTTGCTTTGCTTGCCATTTGCAAACCGTGCATCCATTTCCGGTGATCTTTATATCGTTTTCGACCGAAATCATCTCATCTTTCCAATGGCATACTTGGTTTGCCAAGTTACTGCCTTTTTCATCCTTTTTCTTCCGGAGCACGCATATGCATCACATATCACATCTCGCATTTCATGCATGTTTTGCATCATGTTGCTTGTGCATTTCCCGTGATTGATTGTGGTTCCTTTGCTTGTGTTCTTGCTGTGGGTAGAGCCGGGAGACGAGTTCGTGAACGAGGAACCTGTTGAGTACGCTTACGAGGATCAAGCTTTCGACAACTCTGAGAACCTTGCAGACAAGATGACCATACCCTCGAAATCACTTCTATCTTTGCTTTGCTAGTTGTTCTCTCTATTGCTATGCTGCGCTACCTACCACTTGCTATATCATGCCTCCCATATTGCCATGTCAAGTCTCTAACTATCCTTTCCTAGCAAACCGTTGTTTGGCTAAGTTACCGCTTTTGCTCAGCCCTTCTTATAGCGTTGCTAGTTGCAGGTGAAGTTGAAGTTGGTTCCATGTTGGAACATGGATATTTTTGAAATATCATAATATCTCTTATTTAATTAATGCATCTATATATTTGGTAAAGGGTGGAAGGCTCGGCCTTATGCCTGGTGCTTTGTTCCACTCTTGCCGCCCTAGTTTCCGTCATACCGGTATTATGTTCCTTGAGTTTGCGTTCCTTACGCGGTTGGGTGATTTATGGGACCCCCTTGACAGTTCGCCTTGAATAAAACTCCTCCAGCAAGGCCCAACTTTGGTTTTACCATTTGCCACCTAAGCCTTTTTCCCTTGGGTTTTCGCGAGCCCGAGGGTCATCTTTATTTTAAACCCCCGGGCCAGTGCTCCTCTGAGTATTGGTCCAAACCGTCAGTCGCCGGTGGCCACTAGGGGCAACTCTGGGCTCGCCTATCGGAAGCTTGGACAATCCGGTGTGCCCTAAGAACGAGATATGTGCAGCTCCTATCGGGATTTGTCGGCACATTCGGGCGGCTTTGCTGGTCTTGTTTTACCATTGTCGAAATGTCTTGTAAACCGGGATTCCGAGACTGATCGGGTCTTCCCGGGAGAAGGTTTATCCTTCGTTGACCGTGAGAGCTTATAATGGGCTAAGTTGGGACACCCCTGTAGGGTATTATCTTTCGAAAGCCATGCCCGCGGTTATGAGGCAGATGAGAATTTGTTAATGTCCGGTTGTAGAGAACTTTACACTTGACTTAATTAAAATACATCAACCGTGTGTGTAGCCGTGATGGTCTCTTCTCGGCGGAGTCCGGGAAGTGAACACGGTTTGGGTTATGCATGAATGTAAGTAGTTTCAGGATCACTTCTTGATCATTTCTAGCTTCGCGACCGTTGCGTTGCTTCTCTTCTCGCTCTCATTTGCGTATGTTAGCCACCATATATGCTTAGTGCCTGCTGCAGCTCCACCTCATTACACCATCCTCTTCTATAAGCTTAAATAGTCTTGATCTCGCGGGTGTGAGATTGCTGAGTCCTCGTGACTCACAGATTCTACCAAAACAGTTGCAGGTGCCGACGATGCCAGTGCAGGTGACGCAACCGAGCTCAAGTGGGAGTTCGACGAGGAACGTGGTCGTTACTATGTTTCTTTTCCTGATGATCAGTAGTGGAGCCCAGTTGGGACGATCGGGGATCTAGCATTTGGGGTTATCTTATTTTCATTTGGATTTGACCGTAGTCGGTCTATGTGTGGATTTTGGATGATGTATGAATTAATTTATGTATTGTGTGAAGTGGCGATTGTAAGCCAACTCTCGTTATCCCATTCTTGTTCATTACATGGGATTGTGTGAAGATAACCCTTCTTGCGACAATACCACAATGCGGTTATGCCTCTAAGTCGTGCCTCGACACGTGGGAGATATAGCCGCATCGTGGGCGTTACAATATGCTATGTCAGTCTTTAAACTACCCAAATAGGTTTGCAATAGTATCACCGCTGCTATCTCTAAATATTGGTGGGGCGATGATGATCTTAAAAAACATATGCACTTGTTTGCATGGTGGAAAATGTGTGTCCCGAAGGAGAGGGGAGGTATGGGATTCAGAGACTTGCACTGCTTTAATATGGCACTTCTAGCTACACAATGTTGGAGACTTTTGGGTGAACCAGAATCACTTTGTGCTAGAGTTTTGAAAGCCAAGTACTTCCCTGATGGCGACCTTCTTAACTGCAATCTTGAGAAGGGTAGTTCTTACACATGGCAGAGTCTATGGAGTGGGATTCAAACTTTTAAAAAAGGGCATATATGGAGGGTAGGGGACGGCTCTCAAATAAATATATGGGAGGATCCATGGATCCCAAGTAGTCCTACAAGGAGAGTAATGACACCGAGAGGCAATATTGTTATCACAAGAGTTTCTGAATTAATAGATGAAGAGAATAGAGTTTGGGATGAGCATTTGCTTAATGAATTGTTTTGGCCTATTGATGTGCAACGTATTCTGAACATTCCCTTGGCCCTGGGAATGATGAGTGATGTTGTCTCTTGGCACTTCAATAAGAATGGTATTTTCTCTGTAAGGTCAGCTTATTATGAAGAATGGGAACACCAACATGGACGAAAGTTGAGAATGACAAACTTAGTTCAATCCTCAAGTACTAGTCCTATTTGGAGAACCCTTTGGAAATTATGTGTGCCGGCCAAGATAAAAATTCATGTGTGGAGAGCTTTACTTGGAGCTATCCCTTGCATGGGGGTTCTATCTAACAGACATATGATTACTAGCTCGCAGTGTCCTCTCTGTACTGCTGATTGTGAAAGTATCAAACATGCCCTCTTCTTATGCCCTAGGGTCCAGGAAGTATGGCGCATCCTGGGGTTGGGACATATGGTAATTGAAGTATGTGCTGCTGCAGTTTGTGAAGGAGGCTCAGCGCTAGCTGATTTATTTTTGTCCAGGAGTAGTTTGCAGCCTTCGATGCCAGGGGTCCAACGTAATGAACTAGTGGCCACTACTGTGTGGTACGTGTGGTGGGAACGACGTCGCTACGTTCATGAGGATCTCCTATAGGACCCAGCCAGATCAGCACATGCACTACCAGAATAACTGGCGATGCCGACGGCCGAACCTATGCCGACGGCCCCGTCGGCATAGATTGGCCTATCCCGACGGCCCAGCCCAAGCCGTCGGCATAGAAAAGCCGTCGGCGTATATCCATCTATGCCGACGGCCCCCGTCGGCAAAGCTCAGCCGTCGGCGTTGCGAGAAATATGCCTACGGCGGCCGTCGGCATAGAGGAGCCCGTCGTCATAGAACGTGGGCCCGGCTACCCGGGCGGAAACGGCCTTTTGACGGCGTCAGTCTACGCCGACGGGCTAACGGCGGCCATCGGCATAGCCCCTACGTCATCGATCTGCGTCGCCCGCCACGTCATCGATCCGCGTCGCTCGCCGGTCCGTGGGGTGGCAAATCTATGCCGACGACCTGGCCCATGGATGTTGCCACGTCATCGATCCCCGCCCTTTGCCACATCATCGATCCGTGGCCGTGTGCGCAGGCCGTCGGCATACCTCTATTTTTCATTTTTTTTAAATTTTTTTAAATTTTTATTTATATTATTTACTTTTTCCTGTTTTTTCACGACATAAATGTGCCTTATCTAACAAAAAAACATACCCCGATGGTATATCGATTGCCCCCCTCACGGACGTTGCTGCCGCCGTGCCCCACAACGACGCCGGTGAGGGGGGGGGGCACACCCCGGAGCTGCGTGTCGGGTGCCTGCGCCAGCCACCACGCTTCCACAACCGTAGGAGGGCCCAAAGCAATACCTAGCGGCATTGCTACCCCCCCAGGTACACCGTCCCGTCTAACCGGGCCCTCATACATGCGGGGCGGTGTGGTGCCATGTCTGAAGAGGCGGGACGGGGGCCCTAGGGGGATAGCAATACCACCGGAGCGTCGCACCGGGCCCTCATACATGCGGGGTGGTGTGGTGCCATGTCCAAAGAGGAGGCGCGCATCTCCGGGGTGTGCCCCCCCTCACAGACGGCGGCGCCGCCGGCACCTGGAGGGGGGAAACGGACGCGTCGGGTCTACACTGAGGGGATCTTGCTGTGGGTCTGGCCCGTATGTTGCTCCAAAGTGTTCCTATGGGCTGACCTAACACAACCGGGTGGAGAGTTCCACTGGTCAAAGCCCGTCCGTGTCAAGTCAAAGGGCTAGATCTCGTGGTCTAACGCTACAGGGTTAGGCGGGACGGGGCCCCTGGGGGGTAGCAATGCCACCAGAGCGTCGCACCGGGCCCTCATACATGCAGGGTGGTGTCGTGGCATGTCCGAAGAGGCGGCACGCGTCTCCGAGGTGTGGCCCCCCTCACGGACGGCGCCGCCGCCGGCACCTGGAGGGGTGAAACAGACGCGTAGGGTCTCCACGGAGGGGATCTTGCTGTGGGTATGGCCCGGATGTTCCTCCAAAGTGTTCCTATGGGCTGACCTAACACAACCGGGGGGAGAGTTCCACTGGTCAAAGCCCGTCTGTGTAAAGTCAAAGGGCTAGATCTCGTGGTCTAACGCTACAGGGTTAGGCGGGACGGGGGCCCTGGGGGGTAGCAATGCTACCGGAGCGTCGCATCGGGCCCTCATACATGCGGGGTGGTGTGGTGTCATGTCCGAAGAGGCGGCGCGCGTCTCCGGGGTGTGGCCCCCCTCACGGACTGCGCCGCTGCCGGCACCTGGAGGGGTGAAACAGACGCGTAGGGTCTCCACGGAGGGGATCTTGCTGTGGGTATGGCCCGGATGTTGCTCCAAAGTGTTCCTATGGGCTGACCTAACACAACCGGGGGGAGAGTTCCACTGGTCAAAGCCCGTCCGTGTAAAGTCAAAGGGCTAGATCTCGTGGTCTAACGCTATAGGGTTAGGCGGGACGGGGGCCCTGGGGGGGAGCAATGCTACTGGAGCGTCGCACCGGGCCCTCATACATGCGGGGTGGTATGGTGGCATGTCTGAAGAGGCGGCACGCTTCTCCGGGGTGTGGCCCCCTCACGGACGGCGCCGCCGCCGGCACCTGGAGGGGTGAAACGGACGCGTCGGGTCTACACGGAGGGGATCTTGCTGTGGGTTTGGCCCGGATGTTGCTCCAAAGTGTTCCTATGGGCTGACCTAACACAACCGGGGGGAGAGTTCCACTGGTCAAAGCCCGTCCATGTAAAGTCAAAGGGCTAGATCTCGTGGTCTAACGCTACAGGGTTAGGCGGGACGGGGACCCTGGGTGTAGCAATGCCACAACCCATAGGAACACTTTGGAGCAACATCCGGGCCAGTCCCACAGCAAGATCCCCTCCGTGTAGACCCGACGCGTCCGTTTCCCCCCTCCAGGTGCCGGCGGCGCCGCCGTCCGTGAGGGGGGCACACCCCAAAGACGCGTGCCGCCTCTTCGGACATGCCACCACAACACCCCGCATGTATGAGGTCCTGGTGCGACGCTCCGGTGGCATTGCTACCCCCCCGGGCCCCGTCCCGCCTAACCCTGTAGCGTTTGACCACGTGATCTAGCCCTTTGACTTTGCACGGACGGGCTTTGACCAGTGGAACTCTCCACCCGGTCGTGTTAGGTCAGCCCATAGGAACACTTTGGAGCAACCTCCGGGCAAAAGCCACAGTAAGATCCCCTCCGTGTAGACCCGACGCGTCTGTTTCCCCCCTCCAGGTGCCGGCGGCGGCGGCGTCCGTGAGAGGGGGCACACCCCGGAGACGCGTGCCGCCTCTTCGGACATGCCAGCAGACTGTACGGCATGTGTGAGGTCCCGGTGCGACGCTCCAGTGGCATTGCCACCCCCCATGGACCCCGTACCGCCTAACCCCCCAGGGTCCCGGTGTCACGGGCATCGCACCGGGTACCGGGTCCCATACAGACGGTAAACTAAAAATCTAAAAATGTAATAATTGAATTGATTAAAAACTCCGGTATTCATCATTGAAAACGTACTATCACTGTGAAACCTTTAGTGCCCGGGCACCGGGCCGGCTGCCCGGGCACTGAAAGTTTCACAGTAATTGTCCGTTTTCTTCATATAAGTCTAATGAATACCGTAGCTTATAACGTATGGATTAGTGAACAATTTAAACAGGTCAAATTGCTTTTCCCTCGGCGTGGTGGGACTATTTCTTAAAAAAATTGTGGTTTGCATATATGCCGACGGCCCATCTATGCCGACGGCCGGGCCGTCGACATATGCTCAGGGAAACCGAAACCACTATCTCCACAAGGCAGTTAATGTATGACTAACCCCATTAAACATTCTTCTTCTTCTATTTACCATCACTTTCTTATGTATGACTAACCTCTGTTTGGTGGTGCGGGAGGAGAAACTGAAGCGGCCGCTCTCACACATGCAGGCATGGGAGATCGCCCATACGCGGAAGGACCCCAAGCCCAGCGAGCCCAAATACTACGGCAAGAAGACCGCGCATAGGAAGAAGGCCTGCTCCGATGGGTATCTAGCGTTACATCCTGACACACCTGACCCCATTGCGGCGGATCTGGACGAAAGGGTGGTGGTGGGCATGGGGCCGAAGGAGCACGGTCGGGAGGCGGTTCTCGATGCTATGATCACTCCTACTATCTCCTACACACAGCTCCGTCGGATCGACCCGACCCTGAGCCAGCGCACGAGCACGCCCATGAGCAGTGCACCGTCACAGTCCCTCTTTCAGGAGCAGCAAACTGTAAGTATTTTCCCTTTTATCTTCATTGCTCACTTTATTTTCTGCATTTAGTAGTTTTATGAGTTTCATCATGTCATACTGTAGGCATACATGGAGTACACACGCCAGGAGACCATGGCGTGGCACGACCGCCTTCATGCATACCATCAGCAGAGGGATCGCCAGATGCAGCACACTTTTCAGGAAATGGCAGCCGGCAGGTGTCCTCAATGGCCATCAGCAGAGGGTCCTCCAGCACAACCAACGTTGCTGACCTTTGAGGAGTTTGTGGCACAGAACGCTGGCCCCTCGCCGGTTAGTTCATCCCCAATCTATTCACTCAAAGCATATCATGCCTTTCAACATAGTCATATATCCCGTTAATATGTCTTTTCAACATCCAGGGAACCGGTGGATCAACCGTTGGCGGTGGTCTTCGCAGCACTCCCGAGTCACGGAGCCCGACCACTCCGATCCACGGAGGCGGAGGCGGAGGTGGAGGCGGTCTTGGCGGTACCGCTGCCGCTAGCAGTGACGACCTGGGCTTCGGCGGTCTTGGCGGTGACGACCTCCGCGGTGCTCGACGTCCTGGTGCTTAAGCCTTTGGGTCACATTGTGGCGGTTCTCGATGCTAGGATACTTATATGCTTGTGATGTTTCTTATCTTATTGTTGTTTGTGAGATTCTTATATGCTTGGTGGTGATGATACTTATATGTTTATGCTTTGCAATGCTTCTTATGATGTGTGATGATGAATTTGTTGTGTGATGCTGCTCCTTATTGTTACGTGATGCTGCTTCTTATATATGTTGTGTATATTCAAATGAATTGAGCTGAAAAGAAACAGAAAAAAAAACTGGACAGAAACTATGCCGACGGCCTGGCCGTCGGCATAGGCCTGGCGTGAGCTCCCAGTGGCCGACACGTGGCAGGTCTATGCTGACAGCCTTTCCGTCGGCTTAGTTTGAAACTATGCCGACGGCTAGGCCGTCGGCATAGACCTGCCCCAGGAGCGCCCAGTTTCTGACACGTGGCATGTCTATGCCGACGGCCTAGCCGTCGGCATAGTTTCAAACTAAGCCGACGGCTAGGCCGTCGGCATAGACCTGCCCCAGGAGCAACGGCTTCTCGCCACGTGGTGAGAAGCCATTGGTCAACACTTGACGGCGGCCGCCGTTAGGCGATGACGTTGCCGACGGCCCTGGCCGTCGGCATAGATGTACGGCCACCGTCGGGATAGGGGCTATGCCGACGGCCTTTCTATGCCGACGGTCATCCTGGCTACGCCGACGGATATGTTGCTGACGGGGACCGTCGGCATAGGCCTGGCCCGACGGGGGCCGTCGGCATAGGCCTGCCCCGACGGCTAGTCAGGGCTATGCCGACGGCCAGGCCGTCGGCATAGGGTGCGATTCCGGTACTGATGCCATTGCTGCATTAGCCAAGAATTTCACGAGAGCTAGAGAAAAGAAGGCGAGGATTAGGATACATGGCTGGGAGAAGCCACCTGAAGGCACTGTGAAACTTAATATAGATGCTGGTTTTGATCTGGATAGTGGCTCCGGGAGTACAGGAGCAATATTACGTGATGACATGCGAATTTTCATGGCTGCTTCATGCGGTGATATTCCCTTTGTGGAGGACGCGGCGACGGCGGAAGCAAGGGCCCTGAGAGATGGGCTGCTGTTAGCAAATGATCTGGGCTGCAACAAACTATACGTCGAAGCGGATTGCATGGAGGTGATTGAGGTTATGCAGAGCGGTGGGAACTCCCTCGGACCGGCGGCGGCCATCTATGAAGAGTGCACTTTCTTAGCTTGTAATTTCAGTTTTATAGTATTTAATCATTGTCCTAGGGAAGCCAATATGGCAGCAGATGTATTGGCTAGGAACTCGGAGATATCTCGAACTATTGTTTGGAAGACCGAGCCTCCAAGGTTTCTAGTGGATGTTTTATCGAACGATGTATCCTTGTTTTCACATGAAATATAAACCGCCATGATGGCTTTCCCTCAAAAAAAAAAAAGAGAACACACGATGGACCATCCTATCTGAGCAGATGGGAACAATTCTTGTAATATAGTATACGGCATCTAACTAACTAGATACTATATTTTAAAAAAATTATTTTTAGAAACATAAAGGAATAGCAGAAAGATAAGCAGAGATGGCCCTAGATCGTTATATATGTATGCATTGGTCAACCTTTGTGACTAGATTTTTCTTGGTGCCTCTACCACCTGTTGGAAGTGTAAATAAAAGCTGGACAACCGCTGTCGATCTGTTCAACTAATTAAGATGGATCCATACATTGCAGCAACTCTGAAGAGTCTTTTCGAAAAAAGAAGAAAAGCAGCTCTGAAGAGTGCGCTAGCTTAGCTTATGTAACCTTAGTGTTAGCTTCTTGGCTCATTTGTTCACCTGTTCTGTTACTATAGTAGAAATTGTTGGTCAGTTAACTCACAACTTTATCACTTCAGTGTATGCACAGAACTGAGTGAACGGTGCATTGCTCAAACTTAAATTTGCATGCTGCGTTTGGCGCGACTTAATTACCTTGCCTATTGTAAACAACGCAGTAGGCTTTATCTTGAATTGTTCGTTGTTTTTGTGTGTTGTTCTACGCAATACTTCTAAATAAAAAAGGCGTCTCAAAATTAATTTGTGTTGTGATGTTTGGTTTCCTCTTTCATTCAGGATGCACATATATGTCAAGAACCCGAGCGGCAGGACGGTCTGCCTCAAGGTCCATGCATCAGACACCCTGTCTAGCGTCAAGACAAAGATCCAGGAGCAATACCACCTCGTCTTCGACGGGGCAAAGCTAGAGGACGACCGCACACTGGCCAACTACAACATCGAGCATGGATCCACGCTCGACCTCCAAGAGAAGATGCAGATATTCGTGACGGAGGTGTCAGCTGGCAGGACGATGCCACTTGAGGTCGAAAGCCACGACACCATCCACAAAGTCAAGGCCAAGATCGAGTACATGGAAGGCTTCCCCAAGGACCAGCAGTGCCTCAGCTTTGCCAACAAATGGCTGGAGAAGGACTACCTCACCTTGTCTGACTACAACATCTGGCAGGACTGCACCCTCCTCCTTGTCCTCCAGCCATGTAGTCGGCCAGTAGGTGCGAGTATGATGTGCATCTTTGTGAAGAAGCTAGATGGGAAGACCCTCACCCTTGATGGGGTGGCAATCTCGGACACTGTCGCTAGTATCAAGGTGAAGATCTACGAGAAAGATGGCACTCGCCCAATACAGCAGCGCATCAGCTATGGTTGTAGGCCGCTGGAGGATGGCGGCACCCTGGAGGATTACAATATCCAGAAGGATAGTATCCTTGTTTTGGCGCGCTGCCTCTGTGGTTGTTGAGATGCATATCCTGCCATTGAACAACTAGTTTCATATTTTTGCAGTCTAATTTCCAGAAGTGGTGTGTGTTACCATCATTCCAGTACATTAGTAGTTGCTCCGTTCCAGCAGTTGCGTGTTATCACTTATCAATAATACTATCTGTGCTGAGTAGTTCATTTTACCTATCATCGCAGAAAAAAAAAATCTTTTTATCTATCAGGGAAAAAAACTAGTACTATTAAGAGACCCGGGCTCTCTGATTGAGAAATACAGTCCGAATGCAGTTTCTATGTTTATCGATGCATATTTTCATCTATATATGCCCCAACAGTCAAACTTAAGTTGTAGTAACGAGAATCACGTGAAATCCACGTTGGAGTCAACATCTCTCATCACAAAATATGTTCCCCAAACGCTAAGATTTTATTTTTCTTCTGATGAAGATAAGAAATCTGAAGGATATAACTATTTGAGTATCCAATACTAATTTTCTACAGTGTTGTACTTTATTGTTTACGTATAATCTAAATGTTGATGCATCTATAACCGTATTGGCAAACACAATGACTGGAATGTTTTTTAGTTCAAGATGCTCTTCGCTAGTCGCTACTAATTTTCAGGAGTACGTCTAGGTGTATCATATTTTTATAGAAGGCATAATTTCAAGTACAAAAGAAGTACAACTTGCTGCGAACAACAAGTGTAGCACAACTTCACACCAAGCTAGTCCAAAGACAGCCACCACAGACAACATAAATACAAAGCAGAAGTGCCTATCCAAAGCTGAGCATCCTCACCGCGTCTTGACCGATGTCGGTCACCTCCGAAGACAACTCCAACTCCAACTGAGGGTCCCTCGTGAACGCACCATCCACCCTTGATGCCTAAAAGGAGGTGACAATTAGATGGCGGAACTTGGTCGGTCCCAAGAAATGCACCATCTTCAACTAACCGGCGACGAAGTACATTGCAGTCCTAAAGCTCATCCTTGGACAATGAGGAGCACCGGAGGAGTGCCACATAGAACCTCAGGTAGTGTCTCCAAACACGATGCTCCCAACAGAGGAACAACGTCGAAAACACCGCCATCGCGCCGATCTGACTCTGACCCAAGGCTTTCACCCGGAGATAACTACCAACCCCAACCCCAAGTGAGAGCGAGGAAGAGCCAACACACTCGGTGACACCTCCAAGGAGGAAAACGACACCCACGAGCGCCGCCACTGGCACCGACCGGAAACAGGTAAGACTCTCGTCCGTATTGTCACACAACTCCATCCCTGCCACAGGATTGGCACAACCTAGTCCAAATTGGATCACACCACCACCGCCGCAGCACCTCATCGCGTTGTAGCCGTGAAGTCGAGGTCCACCAACACCTGCATGGCCAAGAGGACACCGTCTTGAACCTCCTGCACGCCGTGAGACCACCACCTCGGTCCACCATCCACCTCCCGCACAACAGAGGGTCCTCCAACCCCTCTCGTAGGTGCCGCCACACTACCTTGCCATTTACACTTGAAATTGACTGTTAGGAGGCGGTTACTCTTATATCCGAGGAGGTGCAGGTGACAACTCACAATATTGTCATTTGGTGAATGAGATTCGGCTCTTGCTGAGAGGAATGGGAGATTCCATTGTTAAGATCACCCGGGACCAAATTAAGGCTAGCCATCTCCTGCCTTTTGTGGGTCGAGCCCAACAACATACTATTTGATGGCTTGGAAACTTCCCTCATGACTTTAGTTTGTGTGCTCAATGAGGATTGTAAAAATAATTATAAAACCCTCTAATTGTTTGGTCAAAACAGAAACCACACCATAATCACCTTTGCCTCTTCACACTACCCTCTCTCATCTGGGACCCACATATGAGTCATGTCTCTGGCCACCGCCTCACCGCCTCCCTCTTCGCCTCGTATCTAACAACCGGCACATCCTCACACCGTCCTCTCGCCGCTTATGGACGGAACCGCCACTAAGTCCAGTGGCTCAACTAACTAGACGTGTCGGCCAATCGGTAGAGATAGAGCTAGTTTGGCGAATAAATCTGCCTCCTCATTAGACTTCCTACATTTTTTGGGGGAACCGGCGGGAGCTCTGCCTTATCTTTAAGAAGAAGAGAATTGACCGGTTTATAAGGAAAATCGGCCGGAAACCGATAGACTTCATACACTCAAAAGTGAAAGATGCATTCTGTAGGCGCTGACGCCGGCGATCAATCTGCAAAAGAATTGTGTTGTAACAATCTTGAGTTGGTCTTGAGAGAGTTTTTGTTAGTAAGGTATGGATCCCTTTTTTAATAAGCATAGTAAAGGTCCAGAGCTAGTTGTGAGTCAGTTTTTCTTTCTTGAGCGAAACACACCTGGACTTTATTAAATAATTGATCGGTTCACACAGTTCAGGGGCTGCAAAAAGCCAAACATAATAGCCTGGAATGAGATCTAAAGTGCTTCTAGTTAAACTGCGAGCTTCTACATTTTATTCTCCAAGTTCATGCTGGAAAACATTGCTTGAAACAGCCTTAATCATCTACTCCCTCCGATCCATAATAAGTGTCGCAGTTTTGAACTAAGGTTACTTATTATGAATCGGAGGGAGTATCTTATTTCCTTGATGCTCATTGCATTTTCACCCGGGACTTCCCTCCTTAATGCAACGAATCACACCTGAACAATCAGAGGAAAAAAGCCAATGAGCCAATGCCTTGATCTTGAGCTAGGTACATAGCCTCCCTGCAAGCGATCGCCTCAACACGCGCAGGCTCTTGAATTCATTCCATCACCAGGATAGTGTTTTAGGAACATCACTAGGACAGATGCCCCCATAAACTCATCCTATCGGCGGTGACAATGTGATCCAATACAGCCCAGCCCTAGGCCTTTGTAGGCGAGGAGTTGGGCGGAGAGGACTCAGAGGAGCCAGCTAGCGTCGTTTGGGACTCGGCCTCCCCATTTTCCCCGATATAATGAAGGGGCTCCCGTGCCTAGGGTTAGCCCTAATGGCAACCACTCAGCTCCCGCACCCGATAGCCGCCTCGCCGTCGAGGACCCCTCCTTCTCTGATGTGGAGTTTCCGCTGCCGCGCCTTCACCACCTGGGAGCGCCACCACGCACGTGACGGTCATTGCTCACGGGCGGCTGCCGCGGCGACTTATATTTTTAAAAAGAATTTAGATCACTACTTTAGTGATCTGAATGCTCTTATATTTTTTTCAAGAGGGAATAGTTGCTACCATCTATAATTTACTCTGGCAACCATGCATATCCTTGATTAACTGCACTTGGCTGTCTGAAGCCAACTGAAGCTATATAACTTGGCGTGTTTCTTTTTCTTTGCAGACGGCCAGGAAACCAGCACAAAACCAATCCGGTTCACATAAATTAAACTATTGGCAGATTTTTATTTGGTAAAAACATTAGTAGTTATTGTTTCGCATACATAATAAAAAAATATTAGTATGATACTGCTCAAGCACTCGAGCAGGTATCCTTTTTGAGAAACTAGATGATATCCCACACGTTGCTATGGAAGTTTGTGTAAATATATTTGAATTAGATTTGGTTTTATCAAATATTATAGATGATACCCGCCTGTTACCGTGAAATTTTGCAGAAATATATTTGTATTAGATTTCGTTGTATTGAATTTTTAATTATTGAGTTGAATGTTTTCCCATGTATGTATATATGCATGTTGAGGTGGATCTTTCACATGTATGTTTGGTGGCATATGTGAATGTCGATAGAAATAGCTGAACATTTAATAATCGATTTGCTTCCTTTGATTCTTTTTTTGTTTACCTTTTTATTATCTTTTGCTTGATATTCAAAATTATTCTAAATACATATTTTTTTAAATTACTTAACTAAGTTTTTAAAAATTTTATGGTGCATAAATTTGTTCATGTAATGTAAAAATATTTGCATAATTTGTAAAAAAATCATATCATTCAGTCAATTGTTCGCCACATTAAAAACATGTCCATGGCATTTTCTACAAGTTAAATTGTGGACAAAAAAATCATACTGTTAACAAAAAAGTTTTGTGAAATTTTAAAAATATAGTTTTAACACCTCAAAAACTTTTCACACTATTTTTAAGAATATTTATGTAATTTACAAAGAACATCAATGTGTTTTGGAAAAATGTTCAACTTGTATCTGAAAAAATGTTCAATGTGCATTTAACAAATGTTCACCTTGTATTCGGATAAAATGTTCAACATGTATTTGCAAAATGATCAACGTGTATCTAAAAAATGTTCATACAAGTGTTCAACTTGTATTCATACAGGTCAATGTGCATTAGAAAAAACGTAGAAAAACACAAAACAGAAAAAATAGATAAACAGAAATTAAGAAAGAAAAATAATACAAAAAACACAAAAAAAATCATGGGGAAGCTTCTAAAACCAGTCCGAACAGATCCGTAAAATCTTCCCAAAACCTCTCGCAAGAAGCTATTACAGTAGGCGCCTACTGGCACAGCCTGTACTGTGAAGCGGCAGAGGTGATTTGTCCTTCGATCTCGCAGTAGTCGAGATATAGCCCTAGCGACAAAGACACGAGACGTCCAGATGGTCAATTGACCTGGCCGATCAAGCTCGATCGTTCGGTTCGCTCAGTCACTCCACAGGCCGTCTCACTCGATCGATCGTTGCTGCGTCGGTTGTCAATTGATGTTTAACCCTTGACCTATGACTTTTGGCTTTTCAATCATAAAAACGCTAATACAAAAATTGTTCAGGAATTTGAAAATGTTCACAATATTTTTAAAGAAAAGTTCACGAATTAGATAAAAGGTTAAACAATATTTTTCTAAAAAACATGATTTTTAAAAATTTCAAAAAATTAATTTTAAAGTTCAAGAATTTCACAAAAAGTACAAATAAAGAAGTCACAGATTTAAATTAAAAAGTTCATGAATTGGAGAAATGTTAACAACATTTTTGCAAAAAGTTCATGAATTATTTTAAGAATACAAAATTTGAGGAAAGTTCCTGAACTACGAGAAAATCATAAATTTTAAAAGGTTTGTGGATTTGAATTAAGTTTCACAAATTTAAAAAATGTGTGTGATTTAAAATGAAATATATTTTAAAAAAAACTGACACAAAATGAATAAAACAAATAGAAAGATAAAAAACAAACAAAAAGAAAAAAAACATACAAACCTGTGTGGAAAAATGTTGGATGGTTAGGAGGACAGTGGTACCCCTGGCCCATCAGGGTTCAAGTCCTGGTGCCCGCATTATTTCTGAACTTATTCAGGACTTCCGGCGATGCGCGTTCAGACGTTCCCGTCGACTACGAGGCGTCTTTAGTGACTTCTTCAATCGCAAGATGATATGCCGTCTCAGTCTCTCAGAGGTGCTCATAAGGGTAGGATCTACATGTGTGTATTCATAGGGATGAATGTATGCACATATACATGAGCGCCTGTCTGTACGGTGTTCTCAAAAAAAGAAAAACCAGCCCAGTCAATCGGTGGGAACCTAGAGACGGGTCGTCAGCCCAGTTAGTGTGCGTCCCGTCGCTCACCATCAAATGGGCCTCGGAACTGGAAGGGCCTATAAATAAGATGGGGTCCATCTTATCTCGCCCGAGGCGGCGTGGCCAACCCTAACTCGTCTTCTACTTCTCCGATCGATCTCCGTTTCTTCTTCGTTGACTCATCCTAGCAAAGGTACGTAACTACTAGTACTAGTCTCACACATACGCGCTGATTTCTGGGCTCTAGCCATTGCGTAGTGTCAGTTAGTGTGAGGCGGGATGGATTTTTTCCGCTCATCTCATACGATCTGCTAGATCTTTATTAGGATTTATTGGTTAGATGCGGCATGGAATGATTGTTCATCGTACGTTTTCCTTGTTGGAGATAAGAATTCAACTAGACAACCTACGATCGATGGGTATATATCCACCAATTAGATACGAAATTCTTGTTAGTTAGATTATTAAGATTTATTATCCAACTTCTGCAGCCAGTTGGAAGTGTTGACGTCTTTTTTGATCTAAATAATAGAGGGGTGAAATTAAGCATCTGCTGCAGATATTTGTTGCTGGGGGCGGAAACTCATATGTCGTTTTTGGGATATTTATTAGGATGGATATGCCTATATATATTGTCAAATTCTGGATGCCCGCATGAATACTCTGTTGTCTGCTCTAAAGTTAGTCCTCTTTGCTTATTTGGCATTCACATGCTGTCCAGCACAAAGTATTATTATAGTCAGTTGTAATTGAGAAGTTTATATTCACCAAGACTTAACTTTGCATGCTAAGCTTAGCACGACACCTGCTAAGTGTAAACAAGGTACGTACTTATGCAGTAGATTTGTAGGAGTACCATTTAGTTAGATGTATAATGGGCTCATCTCGTGTCAAGGGTGCGAGCAAGGTGCGTTGAGCCGCGACACGCGACATAGGGAGGTCACCGGCTGGGAGCCGCCCTAAGCTACCATGATAGCTACCTTAGCCAGTGTGTGGTTCGTTGTTTGGCGCTGTGCCGTCTCATGTGCCTTTTGGCATGTATCCTCGTTTTTCTTTTTTCAGACCTCTTTGCATCTTCTTGAACTTGTGGATTTGTAAGGGCCTCAGTTAAGGCCGGGCAAGCGCCTCCGTTCTAAAAAAAAAGTATAATGGGCTCATTTGAATTTTTGATGTTTTTGTGCATTGTTCTTCTGTTGTCTACCTTAATAAAGTGTCTAAAAATTGGTGATGTATGTTTGGTTTGCTTTGTTTCAGAAAAATGCACATCTACGTTAAGAACCCGACAGGCAGGACAATATGCCTCAAGGTCCACGCATCGGACACCTTGTATAGCGTCAAGGCAAAGATCCAAGAGCAGTACCGCCTCGTCTTCAACGGGGAGCAGCTACAGGACAACCTCACGCTGGCCGATTATGACATCAAGCACGAGTCCATGATAGACCTCCAGGAGAAGATGCAGATCTTTGTGAGGGAGACACAAACGGGTAGGACCATCCCTCTCGAGGTCGACAGCCTCGACACCGTAGGCACCGTCAAGACAAAGATCCACTACATGGAGGGCTTCCCCACAAACCTGCAGTGCCTCATCTTCAAAGGCAAGCAGCTCGAGGACGACGAGCGCACGTTGGCCGAGCACAATATACACAAGGATTCCACGATCCTTCTCGTCCTCCACCCACGCCCCAGAGGTGGGATGATCATCTTCGTGAAGATGTTGATAGGGAAGACCCTCACTTTCGAGGTTGAGAGCTCAGACACTGTCGAGAGTGTCAAGGTGAAGATGTACCAGAAGGAAGGTATTCCTCCGATACAAACACGCCTCATCTTCGCCGGCAAGGAGCTGGACGACAAGCGCACCCTGGCGGAGTACAAGATTCAGAAGGAGGATACCCTTCATCATCTGCTCTGCCTTTGTGGTTGTTGATCGAGATGCATGGCTATTCTGGAACGACCAGTTTTATTTTGCTGCACTCTAGTCTTGTTTCTCTCCTTCCATATTCCATTAGTGGTGATTTATCAGTATGTACAAGTATCATTCAGTATGTCAGGTCTTTCTGGTTCCCTTCTACAGTAGTAGTGAACTAGTGATGTGGTGTTATCAGCAAAACTACTTATCATTTGTATGAATGCGTCACCTCTTGCAGCCTTTGGAAGCAGCAGACAAACTACGTAGTACCCATAGTGAACGACATTACCTTTGCTCACGTGCTCAAGTGGCCAAGTGCTCTGTATAGATAGACGAGGCATTTGCCTCTGTGTGATGATGATAAATGCAGTATAAATAGAGTTCCTTTAGGTAGTTCATAAAAGAATGCCGGCTTTTGGTTAAAGTTATAGTTCCATTCCTGTATGATTTATTAGGGAGTTCACCTACTCAAATCAAATTAATTATATGCAGATTGAAAATTCCTTTATGAGTCCGTGTGACCTATCGAATTTAGTATCGGGAGTAGAGGGGGCACCTGAGTTAACGCATGTATATGCCAAATCTATGTGCATCGTCAGTGTGCATGCAAGCCAGGGAGCAAAGTAGCGAACCACCAAAAACTTTAGCAGCTGCTATGTCTGAAAGGCGAAATATGTGCATGAAGCTATGGCTATACCCACTGGCGACCTTAGGAATTCAAAATTTGTAGCTGAGTCTTCTGAATAATTATTACTGCTTCGATGCAGTTAGAAGACAACCTAAGATTGTGAAAAATGTAATTTGTGTTAACCAAAAAATCAGTAAAATGTTTTCGAAAGTAACAATATATATTTCCTGACATGTGTTATGTGATTAAAATTAATTTTCCATGAGATTAAGAATATTTTTTCAGTAGTCAGGAAAGAAAAAGACCACATGCGATGGAGATGATAATCTACGGTTGTTGGAATTGTACCCGACTTCATTTCGGCATAGGGAATTTTAGGCAGAGACTTCATCTTTTATTGTTCACTGACTCCCTAGGTTTTAACACACGGGTTTTGATGTATTCAAAATTTATTTACTAAGAGATTATTTTCACTTGCACATTACTTAATTTATTTGTCTTACAGCGTTAGCACAAGTCAATTGCATGAATGGAGGTTTAAACAGTATTTATCAATAATTATAAAACAATAGGAAAAATAAGAAGTTATTTTTTGCGGGGAAAATACGCAGTTATTTAGACCAATGAGAAAAACAAAAGCATATCTGAAGGTTAAACTCGGTTGACAAAGACGCATGGTAAGGAGATGAGATTGATGCCGGGTGGGTAGAGGAGGGTGAGGAGGCGAAGATACGAGGATATGGGACAGGCAAGTTCTAGGGTTTCTTGTTGGTGGTGTGCTTCTATTGGGACCATTTTTTCTACACACAAACCTATAACATATAGACAGAACTGTGAGTGGTGAATTGCATACGATGGACGTGCATCACTATCACTTCCTCATTGGCACGACCGGCATCACCTGTAACATGCCACCGCTATTGATAGGACATTTTATTTATCGAAATAAGGTCATCTATTCAAGTAACCCACACTGGAGGCTCGTGGGCTGGCGCCCGCCCATCAAGGGGAACTTGTACTAGTGATGGGTTTCGAGTGCCCGTCGGTGGTGACAGTCTGACAGGTCATTAAAGAATGATTCTATCGTAGTCGTGATTCATATACTTTTCCAATGCCATGATTATTTTTCCTAAACTCTGAATAGGTATCTGGTGAAGAGCAAACACATGGAACATGTCACCATTTTCATTGATTAGTTTTTTTTGCGGGTGATTTTCATTGATTAGTTGTTTTGGAGCAATTTTCTATTGATTAGTTTTTTTTTTGAGGTGTTATTGATTAGTTTCTCCTGAAAGAAAGTACTACTGTACTAGGCTTTCTTTTTTTTACACAAAGTACTACTGTATTTTCGGCCCACTGCCTTGTTGGGGCGAGTAATAATAAGCAGGCTAACGTGGCTTTGGGCCACCCGCTTTCGGCCTGCCTGTTTTCCCCGATACGATAAACGGTAGACGGCCTAGGGTTATCGTAATGACAACTGATCGTCGTCAAGCCGCCGCGCCGCCTGAGGAGATGGCGGGGAGCTCGCCGTTCTTCGCCGCCTTCACCGGGAGCGTTGCTGATGGACACGTCGCGCGCCGGGGGCTCGGAACCCCTCTGGTTTGTCGCGCGCCCTGAATCTCTCGCGTAGATTACAATTGCAGACAGGAGCAGATGATCAGCTGCCTAATCTTCATTGACGATGATTGAGCCAATCGTAACAGTAGGCAATCTCTGCGAGGGGGTCGGCCCACATTGCCGGCGCGGAGGATTTCGCGAGCCCGTCGCTCTGGGCCTCGGGAGCGGCCTGCTCTGCTCGTGCCGGACCCTAGCTATAAAATGCCGGCGAATCCCCAACCCTAACCCTCCTTTCATTTCCGAATTCCGATCCTTCTTCCGGCGGCAGCGAACGCCCACTGCTCGAGCCTAGCAAGAAGCTTCCTTCAAGGTACGGAGCTGTTTCTCTGCGTCCCCGATAGTTCATGTCCGGGGATCTTATAGCTAGACCTCACTCTCATTGTAAGGTAGGACTAGATCCAAGTGGAAACATTTGCTTATCCCATATGATGTAACCACAAATGTTACTGTTCTTCACCATTTTGCTTGCGGGCGAGAGAGGGGTTGAGGATGGGCAACCGACCTGTTGGAAGCTAGTCGTTGAGCTTTTTCTGTAAATAAAAAAGCTAGCTGGACAAAAGCATCGATCTGCTGTCAACTTTAGATTGAGGGGGTACTGAGTCTGCATATTCTTTTTGTTGTTATTAAGATCGATTGGCTGCATCTGTAGCGTCAGTGCCTGGTTGTCTGATTTCATATTGGCCTGTTGTAAGTTCTGTACCAGTAGATGATATTAATTGAGAAGTGCATATTCACCTTATCTCTTCAGTGTACAGAACTTAGTGAACCATGTACTGTATTTTCATGACCTCGTGAGACCTGAAGAAAAAACCGACTGCCAAAAAAAAAGAACTGCAGAAAAAATCAGAAAATTCGCTAAAGCATGTCAAGGTGCCTTTCCTTTGTGGGGCTCTCAAATGGGAAAGTAAAGTTTGAGTTAAGATCTAATTCCCCCTGATGAGACGGCACGAGTGAGCCCACCGTAAGCCTCACACCCCCGAAAAGTGTCGCTGCGGGGGCACCCTTTAACTAGTCACCCTCAGTAAAACCATCCCCATTGCTCCCCATTAATAATGTGCCTTGGAAGTGGAAGACCGGCTTGGACACGTTTCGATCGAGGCCCTATGAATAAGATGGAGTCCATCTATCCTGTGGCCGCCAACCCTAACTCTTCTTCTACTTCTGATCGATCTCTCCTACCAGCAAGAATCTTTGTTGACTCATCTTCGGAAGGAACATAAGTACGGGGCAGTTTTTTCCTCTTGCCTACCTCTGCTATTAGTTTTGTTCATATTCGGCGATCTCTAGCTAGAGTGAATTGTTAGCCAGTGTACAGGTAGGGTGTACTATATTATCTATATATGATCTTAGGATATTGTATTGGATAGATGCAGCATGGAATAAATGTTCGTCATCTTACTTGCCAAAGATAAGAATACATCTACAGAGCGTATGGTCGATGGAGTATATATATCCTCCAATTAGATAGGAAATTCTTGTTAGTTAGATTATTTTTCACATACATAACGGAATAACAAGATTTCTCATCCAACTTCTGTGGCCAGTTTGAAGTGTTTGACATCTTTTTTGGTGTAAATAAAAGCGGGACGAAATTAAGCATCTGCTGTAAATATGACTTCTTGCGGGATGGAAATTAAGGCTGCATGCATATTTAGTTTTTGGGATATTTATTAGGATGGATTTGCATTTTTTGTCAAATTCACATGTCGTCAAAATATAGCCAGTCTGGGTACCCGCATGAATACTCTGATATCTTCTCTTGAGTTAGTCCTCTTGGCTGACTTGGCATTCACATGTCTTCCATTAGAAAGTGTTATTAGTGTTACTAGCCAGTTAACTGCGAAGTGGACATTCACTTTATCTCTTCAATGTAATATACAGAGCTGAGTGAAGCCTGCATTATACTCAAAACTATACTTTGCATGCTAGGCTTAGTGCGACACATTGTTAACTGTAAACAAGACAAGTATTTACGCAGTAGATTTCTACCATTTAATTATAGTGGGTGGGTGGCGGCGACATAGGGGACACAGAGCTGGGGGTTATCTAGCTGGGTGAAAGCATTGATCCGCTATTAACTTTAGCTGTCGGGGGGAATTGAGGCTGGATAGTCTTTTTTTGTTTAAGATTGATTGACTGTATCTGTAAAGTCAGTGTCTTGTTAGCTGATTTGGGATTCGCTGGTTCCATATGAGTGGAAGTGCTGGTCAGTTAATTGGGAAGTACATAATCAATTCATCTCTTCAGTGTACAGAACTGAGTGAACCATGTACCGTATTTTAATGACTCTTCAAGAATGCTAGGCTTAGTATGACACCTTGGTCTGTAGAAACAATACGCAGTAGAATTCTGTTGTTTCTTCCAACTTTTTGTAATCATTGATGTTAAATAACACTGTATAAAACTTAATTCGTGCTATTTGCTTTGCTCATTCAGAATGTACGTCTTGGTCAAGAGCCCGGCCGGCAGGACGACCCGCCTGAGGGTCCACCCATCAGATACCGTGCATGCTGTCAAGGCAAAGATCCAGGAACAGGTCACCCTCGTCTTCAATGGGGTGCAGCTAGATGACAACCTTACACTGGCCGATTACAACATTCAGCATGAATCCACCCTTGACCATCAGGAGAAAATGAAGATCTTCGTGACCGAGACGGTGGCGGTCAGGACCATCACTATCGAGGTCAACAGGCTAGACACTGTCAATGACTTAAGAGCCAAGATCCAGGAGCTTGAGGGCTTCCCGAAGGCTCAGCAGTGCCTTGTCTTTGCCAACAAGCGGCTGGACGATGGGAACCGCACCATGGCTGACCACAACATTGGCAATGAGTCCACCCTTCTCCTCGTCCTCCTCCCGTGTATTTCGAGAGGAGACATGATGCAGATCTTTGTGAAGACTCTACAAGGAAAGAGCATCAGCCTCAAGGTTGGGAGCTTGGATACAGTCGACAGTGTCAAGGTGAAGATCTACGAGATGAAGCACGCCCCATACCCGAAACTGCAGCGCTTCGTGTATGCTCACAGGTAGCTGGAGGGCAGCAGCACCCTCGCTGACTGCAATGTTCAATGGGGATCTACCATTTATTTGATCTACCGTCTGGGTTGTTGCGATACATGGCCTGCCATCGTACAATGAGTTCTATTCTGCTGCAGTCGAACTTCCAGTATTGGTGTGCCGTAAAACTACCATTCTAGTGCGTTACTATATGTTGCTCGAGTATTGTTCATTTCCAGCAGTGGTGTGGTGAGTTATTAGGAAAACTGGGTACTATTATTTAGTAGTATGTTAATGTGATGAGTACTCCTTTTATCTATCTAAATATGAAGAACTTCTATTATTGTCATGTTCGGTTAAACATTCTTTTGGAGAGGATTGGAGAGGTATGGATGCAATTGATGTTGATTTTGACTTATAGCAGATTTAATCCTCCCCAATCCTCTAAAATTCCCTTCAAACCCTTTGCAACCAAACAAGTCTTAAGGGTCGGGTCTGTCTTGGCATCAGTTGGATTGCAAAATACAGTCTGAATGCAGTTTCACCAAACATAGACTCCATTGTTTCTTTTTCAGATACCCTTTTTGTGTTTATTCATGTTTTCCTATATAAGATATTGTCACACAGATCTTGTGAACCGCATGAAGGTCACATCAAGCTCGAATTGGGACTGGAAAACAGAGTTGGGAGTCTTGTCAATATCTCTGGTAACAAAATATGAAGAAACAAATTCCAAGTGAAGAGAATTTTTTTTTTGGTACTGCAGATAAAAAATCAGAAGAATAAAACTATTTGAGTAGTCAATAGTTTTTCTACGATAATGTACTTCCTTGTTTTTTGGACCTCTTTATATTGGTAGGGTCTGGGATTGCAAGAAGAAACTGACGAGTTTGCATGGTAACTCCATGGTTAAGAAGATAAGAAAAGGCTTGAAGAAACAGACACCGCCACATTTTTCAATCCAATCATGGCATATCTTGAATGAAAACTAAATAAGAAGAAGAAAAGGAGCCACAAACACATGACAGCAGCTAGCAGTTTTAGCACAGATTTCAGACTCTGAAACGTATCATTTATATATAAAAGAGTGCAGACATCGATCTATTCTCGCACCATACGTCGATACGCGTCATGCATGCATCGATCTAGCATTACTGATATACATACCATCACTGCAGCATGTACACTAATTGACCATAATTAGTGCCACACTGATCAATTATTAGCTAGAGTTGTAGATAGAGTACTGGAAGAAGATGCAGAGCGGCACGGTGACCACTAACGGATCAAGGGGGGGCTATCACTAGCCGCGAGCCCGAGTGCGCCGACCCCTGCAAAGAAGAAGACGCAGGATGTGTTGGACGACGAAGTTGGCCCTGTGGTCGTGCAGGAGGCTGGGGCAGCTGCCGACTGCGACGGCGGCCGCAGAGTCGAAGGCGCCCTCGAGGTGGCTGTAGGTGAGCACGCTGACGGCGTGCGCGAAGGCCGCCAACGCCCAGGCGACTTTGAAGTGCAGCCGCCTCCAGCTGCAGGCGTCCGGCGCGAAGGCGGCCACCGTGGCCGCCGCTGCCTGGGCGCCGGAGGAGAGCAGCAGCATCAGCCCGCCCGTGCGCATCATCACCGCGTCCGCCTCGGTGGCCGCGCTCGCCGCCATGGTGCGTCCGCTCGGGGTGGAGGGTGGCGACGAACAGGCCGAAGGCGGCGGCCGCCAAGCCGAGCACGACGTGCGCCCTCGCCACCGCCCGAATGAACCACATCGCCGCCCTGTCAGCATCTCCACCTGCAGCACCGACAGCAGCAACGGCAGGAGCTCCTCCACTAGCCTCCATCGCCAGCGCCGCACCAGAAAGAGGAAGTAGCTGCGGGTGTGGCCTCTGTGTGTGGGTGTGTGTGGAGTGTGTATCGGATTCGAGCAGTCTGTATGAAGGGGGGGGGGGGGGGGGGGGGGGGGGACTGGCAGATAGCAGGGACTGGAGCGATAGCTAGAGCTTTCACGAGTTCAGGGAAACCTCCATTTCTGGCCGGTGGGCTAGCTTGGTGGTGTAGCAGAGTCCATGAAAAACCACCTACTGTCCTTTGCTTTGATATGATGGCCTTGCATATATCAGTGCATTGCATTGCATTGCAGGAGCAACGCTACAAATATATTTAAGGATTGATCTGGCATCAGCTGGTTCGAAATCACAGGGACCAACACAGCAAAAGTTTTGTCTGGGACTAATGGGAGGATGACACGTAGGTCTGTAGCTTTTTGGCAATCCGTAAGTTTAGCCATTTTGTCATTGTGATGAAGTTTAGCAATTTTGACAGACGGTCATTTTAAGAGGACACCTAGTGTAAAGCTTGATTCTCTCGGGGCCGCCGCCCCGACATCCACCGCTTCGTCGCGCCCAGCGCAATCAACCGGCACCGCCGCCCCGACATACCACCGCTCGCCTCGAGCAGCAACGCCGCACAACCCAGTTGCCTGCAGCCCACGCTGCTCAGCGCAACCGCTCGCAGACCACGAACGTCGCACCACATCCGGGGCCGCCACCCCGACATAAAGTCAGACCGCCCCCTCTGGAACACATCGACCGAGCCGACACCCCTAACGCCCAAGCGGGACAAGGATGCCACCCAACCAATGTTGAGATAGAGCCCCACCTCATAGAGCTGCCACTCACATTGTTCCTCAGATCGCCATCTCGACGCACAATTAGAAACCATCCGGTGCCGCCGCCCCGACGTCCACTGTCCCCGACGACGAAGAGATCAATGCAAACTACAACATGCTGACTCTCCAAGGCGATGCCTCAAAGAAGGAAACAATGTAGCCGCCGTCATCGCCCGCTTCGACCATCCGAAGCTAGGAATTTCTCCCGGGGAGTCGTGTAATGGAGCTCCATGGCAACACCTTCAAGAAGGGGAACGACACCATGGCCATGGCGCCGCTGTTGCCGGCACCGACCCAAGGTCAGTGCTAGACTTTCGTTCGGAGCTCCTCCACACCTCCGAATCCGAGCAGATCCGAAGCGCTGCGCAGCACACAATCTCCATGGTCGACGTCCACCGGCTTCACCTTCCCGCTGCGCCAAGCTACCTCCGGCGTCGACCACCAAGCTCACGTGCATCACCACCCTGGCCACACCCACCTTCACACCAGAACCAGAAGCGCCAGACCACCGCCGCCCGCCGTCGCAGCAGCACCACGCAGAGCCGACGAGCAGAGTCGCGCGAGAGGTCCCCGCAGGTGCCAGATCCAGCCGCGCCCAGCCAAGCCTAGCGACCATGCACACGCCACCAGCACCCAACCTCGGGAGCACAGGGACGCCGACCAGCACCGCTGCAGATCCGGAGTGGACGTCGCCCGCAGCCGAAAGACCGCACCTCGCGGGATCCCGTCTCGAGCGCCGCCTGGATGCAAGACGCGATACCTCCAGCCCCGGCCGCCGCGCTGCCCGTGCAGCCACCGCAGCCGCTGGGCCGCCGCCCTGGCGCCCGCACACCGCCGGCAGAGCACGCCGTCCAGGGCCAACGCGCAAAACCGGCCGGTGCCCTCACAGCGCGAGAGAAGAAGGCCCGCCGCCCGGGCTTTGCCCGGCGGTGTTGCCCAGCGGCGGCGAAGGGAGGGGAGGGAGGTGGGGGGTGGCGGCGGCAGCGGCGCTAGGGTTCGCCCGAGCCGCCCCTGGGAGCGACGCGGACGCGGACGCTTCTTTCTGTTGAGTGGCGGCTTTGGAAATGTGGCTACCAGACTCCTGAGGCAATGATGATGGTGGGAGCGACGTCGGCAACGCGGTAATGGTTGTGTTAGTCGGCTCTTCTCCGACGTGTCCACGGTTTTGCCTCGGTTTGCTTGTTGCTGTGGAGTCGAAGCTGCGGCGGCGGGCCCCTGTGGTGTACGATGACTGGCTGCAGGTGGCTCGTTCGGCGATTTTTCATGGCGCTAGCCGTGCCTGATTTTGTTTTTCTGAGTTCTCCGTCAGAGTAGGAGCTGCGTTGTCTGACCGCAGGTCGACTTGTCGTTGATAAGGATGGGCTTTGCCCTGTGTTGTTTAGTCTATGAGAGTGGGCTTGGCCCTTGTTGTTCCGGTTTTTGCCCGGTTTCCCGTAATTAACTGGGCAATTCTCTTCTACTTAATTATAGATGAGGCAACCTTTGCCTTCGTTTTGAAAAACAAAAGGTGTAAAGCTTAGCAATTTTGACAGCCAGTCCATAAGTTTACCAATTTTGACAGCCTGTCCATAAGAGACATTGCTGTTGATGTGAACGAACGGCAGTGTGAGGAACTCTCTTTAATTGCTAGCCTGTACGTTATCATGCATCGGTGACGAGGACAAAATTGAAACGAGTAGTTTGAATGCGATGCATGGTCAATAATGGTCTATCGCATCTTGCATGTGGGGCCTGAACTCACATGCATGCATGCACGGTGCAACATACTACTAGTTTCAAGTTTGATTTATTTCTTATCCAAGAAATTGTAGTTTCAGGTCATGTTGCACTCCAAGATAATGCACATGTGTGCGGTGCACGGGACATGAACGTAGAGCGCGCAACTTTTCAGCACAGATATATGTTATAATGAATGTTTTTTAAAGGATGATGGACATAGTAAAACATTGACGCTCATTCACTCATCCCGGTCCTCCGCCGGTATAATAAGAGAGGAGATGCATTGATGTGCATCTTCATCAAGACACTGGATGGGAAAAACCTCTCCCTTGATGGTGTTAGGAGCTCGGACACCATCGATGATGTAAGGGTTAAGGTCCATTGCCCGAGACCAATATGCACCTTTGTCGGCAAGCAGCTATAGAGCACCGTTATCATGCACCTGTGCCAGAGACCCTTCAGGTCTACTCTTGAACAAGTATAGTCTAACTTCCATTTAGCACGTACGATTAATGTGTTGAGTAGTTCTTTTATTCTATATATCAAGAAAAAGGAAATTACTACTAAGAGCCCATGGGTTTGTCTTGGCATTAGTTCTTTTTAGAAAAGGAGGAGGACCCCCGGCCTCTGCATCACGGCGATGCATGCAGCTACTTTATTAATTATTCACAAAGACCTTAATTACAAAGAAATACAACAGTAAGTCTGAAGCCACCGTCTAGGCAACAACTGTCGCTACTCCCTATCCAGTTGATGCAGGGATGCTGATAGTCTGGGCCTAACACCAAACAGACCTCGCAGCCAAACCTAACATCTAAGACCTGAGGCCCCAAACAAGCCATTTGCCGGGTATGGGGCACACACTGGTCCGGCGCGCTCTCAGAGGCTGCCGCCGCCAACTGCCACCACTCCATCTTCAGAGCTGTACTGACGCATCAACCATGCCCGGTCTAGCTACCGTCGACGCCACCACAGCGCCAAACGGCACCACCTCCCTGCGCGCGAACTGCTGAGCACGTCACGGTCGCCAGCGGTACACCACTAGTAGAAAAAGGGGCTTTCGTTCGGGCCTGGCCAGCCCATTAGTCCCGGTTCTTACATGAACCGGGACCAATGGGTGCATTCGTCCCGGTTCGTGAGCCCAGGTGGCCGGCCGGGGCCTCGTGGGCTTTGGTTCCGGTTCGTCTGGACCCATTTATCCCGGTTCTAGGCACGAACCGGGACCAATGGGCCTCGCTTCTGGCCCGCAACCATTGGTCCCGGTTCATGGCACGAACCGGGACAAATGAATTGCCTATATATAGCTCCATCGCCAGCGAGCAGAGCACTCTCCACACTGCTCTGTTTTTTGCTGGCCGGTGAGGGGAGGGCATTTGGGTGCTCTAGCTCACCTCCTATGCACATGAGGTGTTCGATGAAATGTCCGAGCCACACTAGTTAATATTTCTTCTCTTGAAACTCGACCTCCGAGCTCCATTTTCCCCGAGATTTTTCTAGGTTTAGCGGTCCGTCACGTCCCGTCCCCGTCTTCACCGCCGTCGATCGCCCGCGCCGATCTCGTCGCCGGCACCACCGTGGTGAGCCTATTGTTCTTATCTTCTTTCTGAAAGAAAAAAATTCTTACTTCAGATAGATACTTGTCTAATTTTCTTACTTTTATTATTCCTTGTTATTATATAGTGTGATGGTTTTGGTATCCACCCCCGTCGGCCCTCGTCCTGTCTATGATTCGGATGTGGTATATATTATCTTTTTATAACTATTTGGTTCATTTATTGTTTATGACAATTATGCCGACCAACGTGACATAGATTTTATTTATGTAGGAGGTGGTTGAACCGGAAATTCCAGCCGACCCTATTGTCGAGAGGATAAATTTAGTTGAAGAAGAAAACAATTACTTGAAGGAAAAAATAAAAAAAATTGAGGAGGAGAAGATGATATTGGAGTTGCATGTTGCGGATGTCGTCGATGATCATAAGATCAAGATGGATGCAATGCGGTTGAAGATTAGAAAGATTAGAAAATATGCCATTCATACCGAGGCTTGGTATCATTATGTTGTTGGATCAATTGTTACCTTAGTTGTGATTATGATCGCATTTGTTGTTGCATTTAAAGGTTTTACATAGTTTCAATGTATGGTTTAACTAGATGCTCTGGAGAGCTATATGTTGTTCAATTTGAACTATGTATGTACTTTGGTTTTAATGTGATGATGAACTACTATTAATTTGGTCACTTATCTATCCATGTTCATTTGTAGTGCTTTTCAATTTCAGGGTCTTATAGCTAAAAAAATCAGTAAATGCATAAAAAAACAAATGAAGTCAGAAAGGGTTGAAAATTGATGATGTGGCTTTGAATGATGCATTTTGAACACAGAAAACTATGGACTTCAAATAAGTTCAAGAAAATGAAATCCCCTTGTAACAGACGAGTTTCCGTGTGAAACCCTGATACTTCGAATAAGATTGTCCGTTTTGTACACGAAGTGCATCCAGTTTTTGCCGTAAGCCTCTCTACTTTCTTGCACATGCTATGTGGGTGAAATGATGACACCATTCCAACTTTCAACCTTTTCAGAGTTCATTTGTAGTGCTTCTCAATTTCAGGGTCTTATAGCTCAAAAAAACCAGTAAATGCATAAAAAATAACAAATGAAGTCAGAAAGGGTTGAAAATTGATGATGTGGCTTTGAACGGTGCATTTTGAACACAGAAAAACTATGGAGTTCAAATAAGTTCAAGAAAATGAAATCGCTTTGTAACAGACGAGTTTTCGTGTTAAACCCTGATACTTCGAATGAGATTGTCCGTTTTGTACGCGAAGTGCATCCAGTTTTTGCCGTAAGCCTCTCTACTTTCTTGCACATGCTATGTGGGTGAAATGATGACACCATGCCAACTTTCAACCTTTTCAGAGTTCATTTGTAGTGCTTTTCAATATCAGGGTCTTATAGCTAAAAAATCAGTAAATGCATGAAAAATAACAAATGAAGTCAGAAAGGGTTGAAAATTGATGATGTGTCTTTGAATGGTGCATTTTGAACACAGAAAAACTATGGAGTTCAAATAAGTTCAAGAAAATGAAATCCCTTTGTAACAGACGAGTTTCCGTGTGAAACCCTGATACTTCGAATAAGATTGTCCGTTTTGTACATGAAGTGCATCTAGTTTTTGCCGTAAGCCTCTCTACTTTCTTGCACATGCTATGTGGGTGAAATGATGACACCATTCCAACTTTTAACCTTTTCAGAGTTCATTTGTAGTGCTTCTCAATTTCAGGGTCTTATAGCTCAAAAAAAATCAGTAAATGCATGAAAAATAAGAAATAAAGTCAGAAAGGGTTGAAAATTGATGATGTGGCTTTGAATGGTGCATTTTGAACACAGAAAAACTATGGAGTTCAAATAAGTTCAAGAAAATGAAATCGCTTTGTAACAGACGAGTTTTCGTGTGAAACCCTGATACTTCGAATGAGATTGTCCGTTTTGTACGCGAAGTGCATCCAGTTTTTGCCGTAAGCCTCTCTACTTTCTTGCACATGCTATGTGGGTGAAATGATGACACCATGCCAACTTTCAATCTTTTCAGAGTTCATTTGTAGTGCTTTTCAATTTCAGGGTCTTATAGCTAACAAAAATCAGTAAATGCATGAAAAATAACAAATGAAGTCAGAAAGGGTTGAAAATTGATGATGTGTCTTTGAATGGTGAATTTTGAACATAGAAAAACTATGGAGTTCAAATAAGTTCAAAAAAATGAAATCCCTTTGTAACAGACGAGTTTCCATGTGAAACCCTAATACTTCGAATGAGATTGTCCGTTTTGTACACGAAGTGCATCCAGTTTTTGCCGTAAGCCTCTCTACTTTCTTGCACATGCTATGTGGGTGAAATGATGACACCATGCCAACTTTCAACCTTTTCAGAGTTCATTTGTAGTGCTTCTCAATTTCAGGGTCTTATAGCTCAAAAAAAGTAAATGCATGAAAAATAACAAATGATGTCAAAAAGGGTTGAAAATTGATGATGTGGCTTTGAATGGTGCATTTTGAACACAGAAAAACTATGGAGTTCAAATATGTTCAAGAAAATGAAATCCCTTTGTAACAGACGAGTTTCCGTATGAAACCCTGATACTTCGAATGAGATTGTCCGTTTTGTACACGAAGTGCATCCAGTTTTTGCCGTAAGCCTCTCTACTTTCTTTACAACTTCAAGTGAGTGTTACTGTCTTTTGCATATTCGGTTTCCCTTATTACTCGAGGTTATAGTAATGTAATTGATGAGTTATGCTTGCGTGCGCAGGTTCCACTATATTCTCCTGGTGATTAAGCTTGAGCAGGGACTAGTAACCGTCTTCGACTCGAGAAGAAAACATCCCAAGGAGTATGCGGACTTGACTGAAATGCTCGAGAAGTAAGTTAAATCGATCATTATCGCACCATGTCGGCAACTTTGTTCATTTCCTGATATCAAGTAATTGTTTTCTTTATCTGGCAGGGTTTGGAGAAAATTCACCTCAAAAGCTCCGGGACTGCCGAAGAAGCTGCAATTTAAACACCCGAAAGTAAGTACTACTAGCTAGTTCCGCGCATCTCCTAGTGACTCAACCGCTAGTTTCATCAATACCATTTAGTATGCTTGCTTATAAGTTTGATTGACCTCTATTTCTTGTAAAGTGGTTGTGGCAGGAATCCGGGAATAATTACTGTGGATACTATGTTTGTGAGTGCACCCGCAACGCGACCTGTGAGCGGGGCTACTCTGACAAACAATATGAAGTGCGTAAGCAATAATATTCACAATTTTATTTTATTACCATCATTTGTGTTGAGTTTCATTTATTCATATATATGTATTGACCCTCTTCTTCAAATTAGATATTTCAGATGCGGGATGAACTCCTACCACCAGATCGTATGCGAGCAATTCAAGAGGAATTGGCGGCATTCTTTCTTGACCATGTGATCGATAAAGACGGAGAATACCATGTGGACGCTGAGTTCATATATTATTAGGAGATTATATTGTAAGAGATAATTATATTGTATATATGTAGCCAGTAGCGTCGGATAGATATACGAGAACTTGTTGTTCGACCAATCTCTCAGAGAAGGAGAGGTGGTCGATATCACTTCTCTCTGTATGCATATGTTCATGACGATCTTCTGTTTCCTTCATTTGCATACTAGCGCAGCGTGTCTAGTCCTCTCTATACGTATAGTACGTAGCGGCGACCAAGCACGGAGATAAGAGAGGACACTTCTCTCTATAAATTAGCTAGCTAACACAATATATGAAACACCTAAATTAACCCCCCAAAACTCCCTAACCCCCCCCCCCCCCTTTAAAAAAAACCCCAGCCCCTGAAATGCTGACGCGTGGATGCCTATTGGTCCCGGTTGGTGCCACCAACCGGGACCAAAGGGCCTCCTGCCTGGGCTCGCCGCAGCGGCCACGTGGAGGCCCAATTGTCCCGGTTCATGTAAGAACAGGGACTAAAGGTCTAGGGCTTTAGTAACGACCCTTTAGTCCCGGTTCAAAAACCGGGACAAATGGGCCTTACGAACCGGGACAATAGGCCCTTTTTCTACTAGTGCACCTTAGCACCATGCCGTCAAGTACCATCATCCGACACAGCTTGAAGCCTTTGGAAGATTTGTCGTGCATAGCACCTGCCGAACAGGCATGACAAAGCGTAGCACCTGTAGGCCAGGCATGACTTGACATTTCCACCGAAACTCCATGCAAGACGAAGCCGCTCCACCTCCTGATTCTATATTCCAGCGCTGCTTCACAAACGATGCTCCCAAGAGAGAAACGACACCGCAATGCCGTCATCGTCCATCTAGAAGACCAGATTCTAGGGTTTCCCCCAGAGCAGTACGAGTAGGTCGATAGTAGTCACATGACGATGCCTTCATCAAGGTAACGACACGGAATGCCGCCATCACCCGCCGTCGGCTCGGTTTTCACCAGCAACTACATCTCCCCGACTTGCAGCCGGTACTAGATGACGGATCCTGAGATCCAAACATCCAGCCTCAGGCCGACCACTTCTGATGGAAGAGATGACCACCACCGACGACTATACCGGTCAGAACAGATCTGAACGAAGGTGCCGCCGACGACACCACCAGGCCATCCACGCCGCCGTCGCCGATCTGAAGGCAGCATGCAGGCCACCGTAGCCAAGCCGGCCGCTGCGCCCGCAGCCCTGGCCGCCGCCCGTGACTAGGCCGCCCACCGCGCCAAGTCGGCGCCGTCCGAGGACGGGCCCGCCTCCCGCCGCCTGCCGCAGCCATTCGTCGCGCCGCAGATCCCAGATCGGCCGCGCCATCACACGCCTTGGGGTCCACCCCACCCCGGAGACGCTAGAGAGAGGAGATCCCCCGCCACCGTCGTCGGCCCCCAGGCTTAGCCCGGTGGCGGCAGAGGAAGGGGAGGAGGGAGTTCGCGGCGGCGGCTGCTAGGTTTCTGTGCTCCGCCCGAGTCGCCCTAGGGGGGGCGCGGGGGCTCTGGGGTACCATCTATGACCGAATAACCGTGCATTTTTGTTGTCTTAAAATTGAGGGAGAATTTCACTTTCCCGGCCTCTACACCAACTAAGGATGCATACGGCCTTTTAAGTATGAGTACTAGGATTTTTAATCTCGATTGCGCACCGAGTCTAGTCCTCAATGATAAATGCGTGAGTACCAGAAAAGCCTGTTTCTCAAGAATAAATAGGAACCTAAATTCGCCTCCTTGAGAATTTAAATCCAGGTGTCGGGTTTGTACATCCACTCCCCCAAACAGGTCTTGGCATTAGTTAATTGAGAAATATTGTCGCCATGCAGTTTTCAATGCGGTTAATTTATACGTTTGCCCATGTTTGTATCTATACCATCACAAATCAAAAGTTGAAGTGATGTGATTATGAGCACCGTCAATCCAGGCATGCGGACTGCCAGAGATGGGTGTGGAGCGCAGTGCATGTGATGCGTGCTGGAGCTTTCACGCATTCAGGAAAACCTCCATTTCTGGCCGGCCGGTGTGGTGTAGCAAATTAGCAGAGTCCATGAAACCACCCACCGTCCTTTGCTTTGCTGGTCAGAGTCCATGAATCAATGCATTGCATTGCAGGACCAACGCTACAAATATATTTACGGATTAATCTGGCATCAGCTGCTTGGAAATCACAGGGACCCACACAGTAAAAGTTGGGACTAATAGGAAGAGGACACGTAGGTCCCAATAATACTACACATACGGAGGTAAAGTGTAGCCGTTTTGTCATTGTTCTTGAGGTAAAGTTTAGCATTGTTGAGAGCCAGTCCAATTTTTTTTTCTCGAATACGCATGAGTGTCCATATCAAGCAATAAAGGAGGGGGAAAGACTCCTAGAACTCCGCAATGTTACATAAAGATTTTTTACCCACTCCCTCCCGGGCCTCTCCTACGGGCGGCTCTGGAGGAGCAAACCCTAGCACCGTGAGACCCTCCTCGCTTTGATTCCCGGGCCGCCGCCCCCGGCACCGGCGGTGGTGGCGGCGCCCAATTCCCGAAGGCTGCGGGAGAGAGCGGCGCACCTCGATGGGCCTCCCTCGCGCGGGGAGCGACATCAAGTGGGCGACAGGAGTCGTCTATTCCAGGGCGGCGGGGCGCGATGGTGGGAGCATGGTGAGGAGCACGACCTTGAGCTCGTAGAGGAGGCGCTAGAGTGCGGGCGGTCTTTCTGGTGGCGTCGGTGTGGGAGGCTTCGGATGCGGCGTGGTCGGGCCATGGCGGCTGCGGCGTAGTGGATCTCGGCCAGGAGCGATGGTTGGGAGCCGTTGCGGTTGCTGGGAAGGCGGTGTGTCCTCTGCTGAAGCCGGTGTGGAAGATGTCGTCACTAGTGGAAAACAGGGCTTTGGTTCGGGCCTGGCCAGCCCATTAGTCCCGGTTCATTCACGAACCGGGACCCATGGGGGGCATTCGTCCCGGTTCGTGAGCCCGGGGGGCGGCCTGGGCCTCGTGGGCATTGGTCCCGGTTCGTCTGGACCCATTTGTCCCGGTTCTAGGCACGAACCGGGACCAATGGGCCTCGCTCCTGGCCCACAGCCATTGGTCCCGGTTCTTAGCTCGAACCGGGACAGAAGGGGGAGCTTTAGACCCGATTACAGCCACGAACCGGGACAAATGAGTTGCCTATATATACCCTATCGCCGCAGCAGAGCACTCCACAGTGCTCTGTTTTTTGCTGGCCGGCGAGGGGAGGGCATTTGGGTGCTCAAGCTCACCTCCTAAGCACATGAGGTGTTCGATGAAATGCCCGAGCCACACTAGTTAATCTTTCTCCTCTTGAAGCTCGACCTCCGAGCTCCTTTTTTTCGAGATTTGTCTAGGTTTAGCGGTCCGTCACGCTCCGTCCCCGTCTTCACCGCCGTCGACCGCCCGCGCCGATCTCGTCGCTGGCACCACCGTGGTGAGCCTCTTGTTCTTATCTTCTTTCTGAAAGAAAAAAAATTCTTACTTTAGATAGATACTTGTCTAATTTTCTTACTTTTGACACACATAATTATATATAATGCACGCAGATGAATCGGCAATGGATGTATGGTGACAGAAACACCTCCGAGTACATTAAGGGCGTGCATAATTTTCTCGAAGTGGCTGAGGCAAACAAGCAGAATATTTTATGTGCTGTTGGTACGTCTCCGACGTATCTACTTTTTCAAACACTTTTGCCCTTGTTTTGGACTCTAACTTGCATAATTTGAATGGAACTAACCCGGACTGACGCTGTTTTCAGCAGAATTGCCATGGTGTTGTTTATGTGCGGAAAACAAAAGTTCTCGGAATGACCTAAAACTTCACGGAACGTCTTTTTGGAAATAATAAAAAATCCTTGCCAAAGATGAAGACCAGGGGGCCCACACCCTGTCCACGAGGGTGGGGGGCGCCCCCCTAGGGCGCGCCCCCTGCCTCGTGGGCCCCCTGGTGCTCCACCGACCTCAACTCCAACTCTATATATTCACGTTCGGGGAGAAAAATCAAGGAGAAGAAATAATCGCGTTTTACGATACGGAGCCGCCGCCAAGCCCAAAAACCTCTCGGGAGGGCTGATCCGGAGTCCGTTCGGGGCTCCAGAGAGGGGGATTCGTCGCCGTCGTCATCATCAACCATCCTCCATCACCAATTTCATGATGCTCACCGCCGTGCGTGAGTAATTCCATCGTAGGCTTGCTGGACAGTGATGGGTTGGATGAGATTTATCATGTAATCGAGTTAGTTTTGTTAGGGTTTGATCCCTAGTATCCACTATGTTCTGAGATTGATGTTGCTATGACTTTGCTATGCTTAATGCTTGTCACTAGGGCCCGAGTGCCATGATTTCAGATCTGAACCTATTATGTTTTCATGAATATATGTGTGTTCTTGATCCTATCTTGCAAGTCTATAGTCACCTATTATGTGTTATGATCCGACAACCCCGAAGTGACAATAATCGGGATACTTCTCGGTGATGATCATAGTTTGAGGAGTTCATGTATTCACTAAGTGCTAATGCTTTGTTCCGGTTCTCTATTAAAAGGAGGCCTTAATATCCCTTAGTTTCCATTAGGACCCCGCTGCCACGGGAGGGTAGGACAAAAGATGTCATGCAAGTCCTTTTCCATAAGCACGTATGACTATATTCGGAATACATGCCTACATTACATTGATGAATTGGAGCTAGTTCTGTGTCACCCTATGTTATGACTGTTACATGATGAACCGCATCCGGCATAATTATCCATCACCGATCCAATGCCTACGAGCTTTCCATCTACTGGTTTACGCTTATTTACTTTCCCATTGCTACTGTTACAATCACTACAAAACACCAAAAATATTACTTTTGCTTTCATTACTCTTTTGTTACCGTTACCACTACTATCATATTACTTTGCTACTAAATACTTTGCTGCAGATATTAAGTTATCCAGGTGTGGTTGAATTGACAACTCAACTGCTAATACTTGAGAATATTATTTGGCTCCCCTTGTGTCGAATCAATAAATTTGGGTTGAATACTTTACCCTCGAAAGCTGTTGCGATCCCCTACACTTGTGGGTTATCAGCTGTCCATGCCCTAGCTGTGGGAATACGAGGTCTTACTCTGACTCAAAAACCCTTCACACCCACCTGCTTTATAAGGGTTTCATGCCACACTATAATGTTTGGACGAAGCACGGAGAAATAGGGGGTTATGAAGGAAGACAGCGAAGAAGAAGAGGACGATGACAACTATGTGTCCCCTGAATACGGTGATGCTGCAACGGGGGAAGCTGCTGAAGATCAAGAGGAACCAGACGATGTGCCCGATGATGCTGATCTCCGCCGGGTCATTGTCGATGCAAGGACACAATGCGAAAGTCAAAAGGAGAAGCTAAAGTTCGATCGCATGTTAGAGATCACAAAAAAGGGTTGTACCCCAGTTGCGAAGATGGCAACACAAAGCTCGGTACCGTACTGGAATTGCTGCAGTGGAAGGCAGAGAATGCTGTGCCTGACAAAGGATTTGAGAAGCTACTGAAAATATTGAAGAAGAAGCTTCCAAAGGATAACGAATTGCCCGACAGTACGTACGCAGCAAAGAAGGTCGTATGCCCTCTAGGATTGGAGGTGCAAAAGATACACGCATGCCCTAATGACTGCATCCTCTACCGCGGTGCATACGAGGATTTGAACGCATGCCCGGTATGCGGTGCATTGCGGTATAAGATCAGACGAGATGACCCTGGTGATGTTGACGGCGAGCCCCGTAGGAAGAGGGTTCCTGCTAAGGTGATGTGGTATGCTCCTATAATACCACGGTTGAAACAACTGTTCAGAAACAAAGAGCATGCCAAGTTGATGCGATGGCACAGTGAGGACCGTAAGAAAGACGGGAAGTTGAGAGCACCCGCTGACGGGTCGCAGTGGAGAAAAATCAAGAGAAAGTACTGGGCTGAGTTTGCAGGTGACCCAAGGAACGTATGGTTTGGTTTAAGCGCGGATGGAATTAATCCTTTCGGGGAGCAGAGCAGCAATCACAGCACCTGGCCCGTGACTCTATGTATGTATAACCTTCCTCCTTGGATGTGCATGAAGCGGAAGTTCATTATGATGCCAGTTCTCATCCAAGGCCCTAAGCAACCCGGCAACAACATTGATGTGTACCTAAGGCCATTAGTTGAAGAACTTTTATGACTGTGGAATGGAAACGGTGTACGTGCGTGGGATGAGCACAAACATGAGGAATTTAACCTGCACGCGTTGCTGTTTGTAACCATCAACTATTGGCCCGCTCTCAGTAACCTTTCAGGACAGACAAACAAGGGATACCACGCATGCACGCACTGTTTAGCTGACACCGAAAGTATATACCTGGACAAATGCAGGAAGAATGTGTACCTGGGCCATCGTCGATTTCTTCCGACCAACCATCAATGTCAAAAGAAAGGCAAGCATTTCAAAGGCGAGGCAGATCACCGGAAGAAGCCCGCCATGCGTACCGGTGATCACGTACTTGCTATGGTCAATGATTTACATGTAATCTTTGGAAAGGGTCCTGGCAGACTAGCTGTTCCGAATGACGCTGAGGGACGCGCACCCATGTGGAAGAAGAAATCTATATTTTGGGACCTACGCTACTGGAAAGACCTAGAGGTCCGCTCTTCAATCGACATGATGCACGTGACGAAGAACATTTGTGTGAACCTGCTAGGCTTCTTGGGCGTGGATAGGAAGACAAAAGATACACCTGAGGCACGGGAGGACCTGCAACGTTTACACAAAAAAGACGGCATGCCTCCAAAGCAGTATGAAGGTCCTGCCAGCTACACTCTTACCAAAGAAGAGAAGGAAATCTTCTTTGAATGCCTGCTCAGTATGAAGGTCCCGACTGGCTTCTCGTCGAATATAAAGGGAATAATAAATATGCCAGAGAAAAAGTTCCAGAACATAAAGTCTCATGACTGCCACGTGATTATGACGCAACTGCTTCCGGTTGCATTGAGGGAGCTTCTACCGGAAAACGTTCGATTAGCCATTGTGAAGCTATGTGCATTCCTCAATGCAATCTCTCAGAAGGTGATCGATCCAGAAATCATACCAAAGCTAAGGAGTGATGTGGCGCAATGTCTTGTCAGTTTCGAACTGGTGTTCCCACCATCCTTCTTCAATATCATGACGCACGTCCTAGTTCATCTAGTCGACGAGATTGTCATTCTGGGCCCCGTATTTCTACACAATATGTTCCCCTTTGAGAGGTTCATGGGAGTCCTAAAGAAATATGTCCGTAACCGCGCTAGGCCAGAAGGAAGCATCTCTATGCGCCATCGAACATAGGATGTCATTGGGTTTTGTGTTGACTTCATTCCTGGCCTTAAGAACATAGGTCTCCCTAAATCGCGGTATGAGGGGAGACTGACTGGAAAAGGCACGCTTGAAGGGGACTCAATAATATGCAGGGACGGGCATTCTTGGTCTCAAGCACACTACACGGTTCTACAGAACTCTACCTTGGTGACCCCGTATGTCGATGAACACAAGAACAGTCTGCGCTCCAAACACCCGGAGCAGTGTGACGACTGGATTACATGTGAACACATCAGGACTTTCAGCAGTTGGTTGGAAACACGTCTCAGAGGTGACAACACTGCTTGTGATGAGCTGTACTCGTTGTCCAGGGGACCATCTTCGACTGTATTGACTTACAAAGGATACGAAATAAATGGGAATACACTTTACACAATCGCCCAAGATCAAAAGAGCACCAACCAAAACAGCGGTGTCCGCTTTGATGCAGCAACCAAGAGGGGAAAGGACACATATTATGGTTACATAGTGGACATATGGGAACTTGACTACGGACATGATTTTAAGGTCCCTTTGTTTAAGTGCAAATGGGTCAATCTGTCAGGAGGCGGGGTACAGGTAGACCCATAGTACGGAATGACAACAGTGGATCTGAACAATCTTGGGTACACTGACGAACCGTTCATCCTAGCCAATGATGTGGCACAGATTATCTATGTGAGCGACATGTCTACCAAACTGAGAAAAAGAAAAGATAACGAAGCGAATACATCATACGATGAGCCAGCGCCACATAGTTCTTTCAGGAAAAAGGGACATCGTGGGAGTGGAGGGCAAGACAGACATGTCTGAAGATTATGAAAAGTTTCATGAAATTCCTCCCTTCAAAGTCAAGGCTGACCCAAGCATCCTGATAAACGATGAAGATTATCCATGGTTAAGGCGCAATAAGCAAAGGACACAAGCGAAGAAAAAGTAAAGACTTTCTCTCCATAACTATTATGATGATACCATGCCAACTTTCAACCTTTTCGTAGTTCATTTGAAATGCCTGCTATAATAGATGAATGTTGCATTCTGAACACACAAGAAGTCCAGAGTTGTAATAAGTTATTAAAGGTGAGACTAAAACCGCTGCGAGTGCATCAGTAAATGCCACGAACCGGTACTAAAGGTGCTCGTGGGGCCCCAGCCTTAGAACCGGTATCAAATGAAATGCCTTTGTAACAGCCTTAGAACCGGTACTAAAGGAATCAACTAAAAAGCTTTTATAAACCTCTAGTATTATTGAAATTAAAATTATATAGAATTTATGCAACTAAAATTATCAAAGTATTTTCTGTTCAAAACATTAAAAGCAAAAAGAATTTTCATAAAATAAATACAAAAGGTAAAAAAGAAAATAAATAAATAAGTATAAACAAAATAAACTTTTATAAATAAGTATAAACAAAAAAATTAAATAAAATAAATAAGTAGAAACAAAATAAAATAAAATAAAATAAACTTTTATAAAATAAATAAGTAGAAACAAAATAAAACTAGAAACAAAACAAAATAAATAAACTTTTATAGTAAAATAAAATAAATAACCTTAATAAAATAAATAAAAATAGCAACAGTAAGTATTTTGTTGTAAGTAGAAACAAAATAAAAAAAGCAACAAAGAAAACAAAAAATGGAAAAAAAATAAAAAATGCCACCTACTGGGCCACCACGGCCTGAATACGACTAGAAACCCACCCATGGGCCAGGATTCAGGCCCGTAGAAGGCCCAGTAGGCCCACAGGCAGATACGGTGTGTTTAGGCCCGTAAGCCTGCATTTGAGAGGCGCTCGAGAGGGCAGCAGGAGTGGGGCTTATAAACCACTCTCGAGCTCCCTCAACTAGCGAGGTGGGACTAAACTTTCGTGCCGCGACGCGGGCAGCACAAGGCCTTTAGTCCCGGTTGGTGCCACCAACCGGGACTAAAGGTGTGCATTGGTACCGGTTCATGGTACCAACCGGAACCAATGCCCCCCTTTAGTCCCTGTTGGTGCCACCAACCGGGACCAAAGGTCTCTTTTCAGCAGCCCAAAGGGCGGGAAGCAGAGACCTTTGGTCCCGGTTGGTGGCACCAACCGGGACTAAAGGGGGGCATTGGTCCCGGTTGGTGGCACGAACCGGGACCAATGCTCTCTATATATAAACCACACTTATGAAATTTTCGATTCAGTTGTTCTTCCCACTGCCCCGAGGCCGTCGCAGCGCGCTCCCCTGCCCTGACGCCGTCGCCGCGCGCGCCCCTGCTCCGACGCCGTTGCCGCACCGCCGCCCCCTACCCCGTCGCCGTCGCCGCGCGCACCCCTGCCCCGACGTCGTCGCCGCGCCGCCCCGCGCCGTCACCGCCCCGGTCCGCGCCGCCCCTGCCCCGGTCCGCGCCGCCCCTGCCCCGTCGCCGTCGCCGACGCTGCCCCTCCCCCCCCCCTCCGCCGCCGCCGTGGACGTGGCCGCCGTATGCATATATGTTTTTTTTGCATATATGTTGATGTATATGTAGTGTTGATGTATGGATATATATGTATGCATTTTACGATATATAGTAGATGCTAGGTTAGTGGATCGGAGAGGAAAAAGTAAAATAATGAAAAGGAAGAAAAGAGGAAGAAGGAAGAAGAAGAAAAAGAAGGAGATGAAAAAGGAAAATAAGAAGAGGAAGAAGGAGAAGAAGAAGAGGAGAGGAAGAAGTGGAGAAATAAATAAGAAGAGGAAAAAAGAAGAAGAAAATGAGGAGAAGAGGAGTAGAGGAGTATTCTATTTTTTCTTCTTCTCCTCTATTCATTTCTTCTTTTCCTTTTTTTCTTTGATCTTCTCCTCTATTCCTTTCTTCTTCTTCTCTTTTTTTCTTCTTCCTCTTCTTATTTTTTATCGGGTATGTCGTTGTCGATATACGTACCCCCTCCCCGATAACTTCGACATGAGGGGGGGGGGTCGATAAATAATAGAACTAGTTAAACTAGTTTATTTTTAGTAAGTACTACTTTATTTTATTTATAGTAAGTGCTTTGAACTAGTTGATTTAATAAAACTACTTTATTTTACTATAGAAGTAGTTTATTTTTAGTAAATACTACTTTATTTTATTTATAGTAAGTGCTTAGTAGTTGAACTAGTTGATTTAATAAAACTACTTTATTTTACTATAGAAGTAGTTTATTTTTAGTAAGTACTACTTTATTTTATTTATAGTAAGTGCTTAATTAGTAGTTGAACTAGTTGGTTTAATAAAAACTACTTTATTTTACTATAGAAGCAGTTTATTTTTAGTAAGTACTACTTTATTTTATTTATATTAAGTGCTTAGTAGTTGAACTAGTTGATTTAATAAAAACTACTTTATTTTACTATAGAAGTAGTTTATTTTTAGCAAGAAAATTAATAGAACTAGTTTATTTTTTTAGTTCAAGCAATTATTCCCGCATCGACGTCGACGATGCCTATCCCGCATCCTCGTCGTCGACTCGGCGGAGGAGGCCTGCTTGATCAGAGGGGCCATGTCCAGGACTAGGCTCCGCCGGGCTGGTATTGGGAGGTGCTACCTTCTGGGGGCGTAGGTTGGTGAGGAGCCAGCCCGTCGTTGACCCGATCCTTGTTTGGTGGCGGTCGCGTGGGCCAGTGACGGTGCCGAGGCTTCCGGACACCGCGGGGTTGGTACGTCACCGTGTCAGCGAGGAGGACGCGCACGTCCATCGCTACATGGTTGCGTTGGAGGGCAGGTTCGACAATACCTGGCAGGTTCTTCAGGGATCTCACTGGAGTGATCCTGTGATGGTTCTTTCTCTTTGGGTGTCCATCGCCAGCGCCGATACCCGTCGGGCGCTATGGTTCTAGCTGTATTAGCGATGCTATATGTATGATACTATTCGAGGTGTATTAGTGATAATATTCGATGATGTACGGACGCAAGAGATGATGTAGTTTTGCTTATTGAATGCATGCTAATTTGAATACTATTTTATTTTACGATTTATTTTTTTATTGCTTATTGAATGCTCAAATTGGAATACTACTCCTACTTTGAATGCTAAAATTGGAGAGCACTATGCAAGGCTTATGCATTTGATTAGTTGATAGCTTATGGGGTTTTTGTTTTTGCAGAAATCTAGGAGCCCCTCCATCATCCCCGCCGTCGGCCCCGTCACCGACCCCCCTCCGACCTCGAGGTGAGACCAGCCAAATCTCCATGTCAATATGAGTCCTATAAGATATTTTGAAATGTTTTTGCTCATATTTTCAACCATTGAAATGCAATGACCCTCAAGTTAGAAAGATAATTAAACGATATTTTAGGTTGAATTTAAGTTTGTCGAGGCTCCACCATATATGAGAGGACGAAGAATCCTGACTGTTGTCGTGGGGGTCGTTTCTCTTTCTTCTCCTTGTGCTAGACCTTTGTTATGCACATGGGGAAGGAGGTGTAACGACCATCACCGACGGTCGCAAATGTCAGAGAAAAATCAGTGAGGGAGAGTCTGCACCATATATATATGAGAGGACAAAGAATCCCGACTGTTGTCGTGGGGGTAGCTTCTCCTTCATTCCCGTGTGCTAGACAATTTGGTGTAATGCACTCGGGAATGAAAGGAGGAGCTACCATCACCGACGGTCGAATATGTACACCACGTGAGCTGAGAGTTTTCAAGAAAAGACTCGACAGACCGATAGTAAACCTGTGATGAATAATAATGATCTAATTTAGGTTTTTTAGTACATATATTTAATTGTAAAAGTTTAATATTTGAATTATGAACATAGGAAATGTCGTACTCGGACGACGAAAGTCTCTCGGGGGAGTGCGACTGGTGCCACCACGACCGAGGTCAGTGCGACAGGCCTCACCTGGACGAAGATCGGCGCTTCAGCATTAAGCTCGAGGAGACCTTCGATGTTGAAACGGTACTCAACGACGACAAGTGTTTTTTTCGTAATTAAGCACGACTTCAACTATTTCAACGTGTAATTTTCATGTTTTACAATTCGACCAGCTTATGTCATGCCATGCAAGACGCTATGTCTTGGAGAGGATGGGTTTTGAAGACCATGAAAGTATGGAAACAAAGAAGATCCACCTAAGGACCCATCATGGTATGGATTTTGAAGTAAATCTATACAATTCTGAGAGCGTAACCCATTTTGGTTGCGAAAATTGGGAAGCACTTTGCAAGATGTATGGTTTTCATGAGGATATGCTTGTCATCATGGATCTTGGTGATCCTGAAATGGAGCAAGACAATATGGACATTTGGGTTCTTGTTGATACACCTCCAATTCTACCGCTATGTGAGTTTCTCAAACATAGTTATTAACTAATTTATATTGTTTATTTCAAAATAGTTGACAGCTTATTTCCATTGACAACTTATTTTCATTCTTCAAACAATGTGCGGAAGATGGTAGACAAAACCCACTACACCGATGGCTCCGAATTAACTTATCAGGAGAAAAATCATCTGATCGCATTTTGTACTGATCTTGAGAATTACAATATCCACAATCAAACTCCTCAACATTATGGTCAATACGTGCCACTAGTGCACGTGTTGAACTACGGTAACTACCATGCAGATACCCTGGTAAGATTTTTTACTATTACGACATCCGTGCATCTTTTGCATACTTTTAAAACTAGTACATCATTGCTAACTAGGAAGTTACTAATTATACTATGTTTTTCAACAGAGAATCCCGATGGATTGTGTGCCTCATTTGATGTATCAGAATGGTAGCCTTGATGTATTGAACATACATCCAGGTCATCCTACGAATCTCAACTGTCCATACTGGATTTCTAAAAGAAGTGGAGACATGCTAATCAAAGAATGGAAAAAATGTATGGTCAGTCGTAAGGAGGTTCTTGGAAGCAAAAGGAAGCGAAGCACAAGAATTGGAGACAGGATGATCTCCATTCTCCATAATGGAGAGTTGGGTCTATATTGTTTTATGCTATTTTACCTTAAAGAGGGTATTTAGGTCCTACCTAATACTGATGATCATGTGCTAAGAACAATTAAGTAGGGTTGGTTCCATGACTATGAGGATGATGATCGTATGACTTGTTATTAATAACGAGTAGAAGTTGTATGATGATGATTAGTAGGACTTGTTATTATAATGATGCATGATGCGAGCATGAAGAGTTATTATATATCAGTGGGTGAAATGAACATGGATTGGATTGAAGTGAAGGCAACATGCATGTGGTGCATGTCGAAAGTAGTACAATCCAAACTTGATCAAGTTAGGATTAGTATTACTTTCGACATGCACCACATGTTGCCTTCACTTTAATCTAAGCCATGTTTAGGCATAGCAGTATCGTTGGTAAACCAAGCACGGAGATAAGAGAGGACACTTCTCTCTATTAGCTAGCTAACAACCTAAATTAACCCCAAAACCCCTAAACCACCCCCTTTCAAAAAAAACCTCAGATCCTGTCAGCTGCTGACGCGTGGATGCCTATTGGTCCCGGTTGGTGCCACCAACCGGGACCAAAGGCCCTCCTGCCTGGGCTCGCCGCAGCGGCCACGTGGAGGCCCATCTGTCCCGGTTCGTGTAAGAACCGAGACTAAAGGCCTAGGGCTTTAGTAATGACACTTTAGTCCTGGTTCCTCAACCGGGATAGATGGGCCTTACGAACCGGGACAAATGGCCCTTTTTCTACTAGTGCGTCGGCGCATGGGAGTTGGAGGGGGTGCACGGACCGGATCTGGACCAGTGGTGCCACGGTTGGTGCTGGTGTTGGTGGTGCTCGGGGTCGAGAGTGAGGCTCGGCGCGCTTATCTCTATGTACATCGGTGTGCCTGGTCTGCACATCATCAAGGTCATGGCTGCTACGTGGCTGTCCGTCAGAGTGGTGTGACTAGTTGCTGCTTGCAGCGCCGACAATTCCTGGTCTTGCCGGAGCTGAAGGGGGAGGGGGGTGAAACTGCAGCTTTTGGCCATGGAGGAGGTGGAAGATGGGCTGCGTGTTCTCGGCCGTGTGGGGTGTCGGTGTTCTGCGACGTTATGGGCTCGATGGTGAGGTGCTGCTACAGTGGCGGTGTGACCCAACATAGATTGTCGCCCCAATCCGGTGGAGGGGTTGGAGGTGTGCGACGTTACAGATGAAAATCATGTCCGTCTTCAGTCGGTGATGCATCGGCGGCGCCCGTGGGCGTCGTTCCCCTCCTTGGAGGTGTCGCTCAGGTGTATCGGCATCTCCCCCTCTTACTTGGGTTGAATCTCCGGGGGAAAGCCTAGGTCCGTGCTGGATTGTTGATGGCAGATACTCGTATTAGTTTTTTTAGGGAATACTCGTGTTAGTTTTTTTAGGAAAACTCGCAAAGCTCTTATTAAGTTGTCACAACATTTACAGGGACTATTAAAAAATCACCGGGTTGGCTAACCAAGCATGGCGGCCAGCCCGTAGAGAAAGTACGTGCTTTGCTAGGTTGTGAACCTCAACTCGACATCCTATATATACTCATCATGACTAAATAAACAAGAAGTAAAATTGGTTTGGTATTTTTTAGAAGAGCCAACCTCTGTTAATTAAAGTTTACAAGATTTGTGATACATAAAATATCATGGGTTTGACCCAATCAAACGTTGCGTTCTTGATATTTTCTTTGGCACAACGTGCCCTTGATATAATGAACTAGACAATATCCCGCATGTTGTAGTGAGATGGCAGTGTAAATAAATAACTAAATCTTATGATTTTGAAAAAAAAACTAAATCTAATGAATATAAAGTATAAGCTTGAAAACAACTAAAAAATGTGTCTAAAAATAGAATAAAAACTTTTGAATTACAGTTAAAAATGTCATTTAAAAAAAGTGAAGAATGGCTAACATGAATATGCGATGTGGTAGCATTACATGCATAGACTAATGAAAAAATAATTGTAAATGCATGACTTGCTTATGTGGCAGATTTTGCTTGGCTTAGTGGGAGAGAAGACTTAAATGCATTGCTTAGTGGGACGTTGAGGTGGGCATGTTAAGGGAATTGTGACCAACTTCTTAAAAATATACTTGGCTAGCAATTTGGTTTAGTGCCAAAACCCGATATTTTTCCACGGACCAGTATCGGCCCACTGGCTAACGTGGCTTGGGCCACTCCCTTTCGGCCTGCCTATCGTCGCCGATATGATAAATGCAGGCGGCCTAAGCTGTTATCCGTCCTAATGACAACCGATCAATCGCGGGACCCGATTGCCAAATAGCCGCCACGTCGCCGAGGAGTTGGGGACGAACCCCTCCTTCTCCGATGAGGAGCTGTCCACCGCCGCGACGCGCCGCGGGCCTGGAGCGCGGAGTTCTTGGCCGCCTCCACCGGGAGCGTCGCCTCGCCGTGGCTGGGCTTCGCTCTGGAGGCGCTGCCGGGCCGCGCGGGGAGCGTCGCTAATCCACGCGCCGGGGGCGCCGGCCTTTAGTCACGGTCGCTAATTGCCAACGGGAGCAAATGAATCAGCAGCGTAATCTTCACTGATGATGAATCCATGAGCATGGATTAGCTCGGATGAAGCTAAGCCTAACAGTAATCAATCGCTTCTGTTTCCTGTAGCTGCAGGCAATCTCTGCGAGGGGAGTCGGCCCACATTGCCGGCGCGGAAGATTTCACGAGCCCGTCGCTCTGGGCCTCGGGAGAGGCCTGCTCTGCTCTTGCGACCGACTGGGCGGACCAGCTATAAAATGCCGGCGAATTCCCAACCCTAACCCTCGTTCCATTTCCGATCCTTCTTCCGGCGGCAGCAAGAAGCTTCTTTCAAGGTACGGTGCTGTTTTCCTGCGCCCCCAATGGTTCATTTTCGGTGATCTTGTAGCTAGAGCTCACTCCCTTTATCAAGTAGGACTACATTGGAGTGGAATCACAAATATTGTACTAGTTCTTCGCCATTTATCTTGTGGGTGAGAGGGGGGTTGTGGTGGGGGACAGAGTGCGTGGCGGCCATACAGGGGAGACAGAGCTGGGGCCGGGATAGGCAGACGACCTGTTGGAAGCTAGTCGTTGAGCTTTTTGTGTAAAGTCAGTGTCTTGTTAGCTGATTTCATTTGGGATTCGCCTGTTGTTGGTTCCATACCAGTAGAAAATGGAAACTGAGGATGGGCAGGCGACCTGTTGGAAGTTGCTTGTTGAGCTTTTTCTGTAAATAAAAGCTAGCTCGTTGATCTGCTGTTGAAGATTGCTCCAAAAGTGGATTTCCCCTCCGACAAAGCACCAGAACAGGCCTTCGGATTACCGCTAGAAATAAGCGGGTAGCTATCTCAGAAAACAAAAACAGGCCTTCGGATTGGATCTTAGTGGAATAGAGATGAGGTGAGGCGGCAAAAAAAACTTGATCTGAAATTAGAGGGTTTCGGAGCAATATATTAAGGCCTAGGCGTCAAGAGACGGTAGAACATAGCATTGGGGGGGGGGGGGGGGGGGACGGTCACCCCCCTCGCCACACCGCCTGGCCGCGTGGGGCCCATAACCATAAGGGCTCGCCCAGGTGGGGCCAAGGCCTTCCGGAAGCTTCCCAATGCAAATCTTTTTCTGGATTTTTTCCGAGCCTCGGGAAGTTGATTTTTCTGAAAAGTCCAAAACAGCAGAAAAACATAAACTATCTCTAGGCACTGAGTTAATAGTTTAGTCCATAACAATAATAAAATTGATATAAAACATATGCAAAACTGTTATTATAATAACATGAACCAATCAAAAATTATAGATACGTTTGATACATATCAGCATCCCAAGCTTAATTCCTGCTAGACCTCGAGTAGGTTGACGATAAAACAAACACTTTTTTTATTATTAATGCAACCCAACATGAATTTGATCAAATGATGCAATAAATGTTGAAATCAAAGTAAAATGATTCAAGAAAAATGTCTATAGTTAACACTGAGAAAATAATAGAAAAACACACAAGTAAACAAATCTATTGTCTTTCATGAATCAATGTGTTGGAGATATGTTCTCGTACCAAGGGCAAGAAATATGTCAATATTATGTAAGAATCTAGCATTGCTCCATCTTTCATGGCAAAAAGCAATCTTATCATAAACCAACCAGGAGTAAAACCGAATTCTAATGATATGCTTTTCTCTCGTCAACTATTCAACATCCACACAATACTTGAGATTGAGTCCTGGCTTTAGCACTTAAATGACAAAAGAGAACAATGATGAAAAATTAAGAGAAGACAAAAAGGAAGAAAGTCTCACATCGACACAGTTGATCATTAGGCAACAGAGAGGCCTTATAATCGATGTGAATGTCAAGAGTAGGGATTGCCATACAACAGATGCACTAGAGCCATGGAATGTATGAAAGCTCTCCAATGGGCTAGTGGGGTGCGCATCCAACTTGCTTACTCATGAACACCTAGAGCATTTTGAGAAAGGTCGCCATTGAAGTATATACAAGCCAAGTTCTATAATGTAAAGGTACCACTAGTGTATACACATAAAGTACATAAAAACTATCTTTGAAATACATGGTGCTACTTTGAAGCACAAGCGTATACGAAAAGGGTAGTAGTGACGTCTCCTATCTCTCCTTTGTCTCATTTTTTCTCATTCATAGGGGAGACACTCTAGAAATTATAAACATAACACTTTTATTTAACCATAACTCAAACTCATTAGCATGATGAACTCAAATGAATACCTCTGGCACTGTATCAAGATGTACAGTGACCTAGTGTAACATATATGAAATGAAGATAGTGGTTATGCGACTTATGCCACATCAATATCATGTCATCTCTGTATGACCATGCAAAGCAAAATGACTGTGAAAGAACACATCTAGTCATGTAATCAAAGGGTGGATGTTGCGTGACAATATTTCTTGGAATTACTATAAAATGTCATAATAGGTAGGTGGTTGTTTTGAGGAAGAAAGGTGTTTTATGTGTATGGCAACAAGCGTAATCATCGCGCCCCTAAGAGGGCAGTTTGGCGCTACAAGTTTGTTACGCACCCTCGATCAAAGCCACATGATTAGCACATTTGCGATCACTTTTTACTCAGACATCATCATAATACTTCGGGCATTCCCAAATTAAGTTGTTTAATGAAGAAAAGTATGGTTCCATCAATTTTAATAAAATATTTCCACTAATTAAAGAAAACCCATTTACCATCATGTTCAACTATTACTCCCTCAGTATTTCAAAAAGATTGCAATGAATCAAATCCTCAAGTTTGCGATCTACAAATTCATGCAAGTTTTTTTTTGTTATACCACCAACGAATACCTATTACTTTCCAGTACTAACATGTTATCCCAATTCGACAACCAATTATTATTCAACTCTCTAAAAATACGCCAAAGACTTTGGTAAAGAGGATGCAATTGGGCTGGAGCAATGATGTTGTCCTTTTTTCACTCGCACGAACATTACCAATAATGTTTCTTGAAAGCGTCTTGACTCGCCCATCCGAAAAGATGGGAAGCCTTGATGGATGAACGCACTTGCGCCAGGATGATCCTTTGAAGTGCGGGCCATCGAATCACGATATCTTCACGATGGTGTCGATGAAAGATTTCACATCCAGAAAGAATCAAACCAACTAAAAAAGCTTGGCACATCAACATAAACTCCTCGGATCTGCGAGGACAGAAAACTCTCTAAGCTCATGGCACCATCAAAAAACGAGAGTACTTTCATTCTCATAAAATACGCAGCGCCAAGATGGCAGCCGGAGGCGAGGGGACCAAAGATCCCTTGCGGCGGCGGCGGCGGCGGCTATTGCGCCGTTCACGAAACCCTACTGGAGATGGCATAAGGTAAGATTTTTCTGGGAATATTTTGTTGTTAGTATTAGTTTAGTTTTTTTTTTGAGGCAATAGTAGTATTAGTTTAGTTGAACCACTGCCAAGACACGATTATTACTTTATAAATCGCCTTCTGTGGACCACTATCGGCCCATTGCCTTGTGCCTATCGGCCCACTGGCTTGTGCCGGGGCGAGTCGGCAGGCGGAGCAGCCCAACGTGGCTTGGGCCACCCTCTTTCAGCCTTCTTGTTTCCCCGATATGTTAAAGAGTCGGCGGCTAGGGTTGGTTATCACTAACGACAGCCAAAATAGCCGCCGCGCCGCCGATGAACCCCTGCTTCTCCGATGAGCGCCGCGGGCCAGGGGAGCGCGCGTTTTTCGCCGCCGCCACCGGGAGCGTTGCCGCACCGCGCGGGGGGAGCCGATGAATCAGCTGCCTGATCTTCACTAGCGATGATTGAGGTCTTTATACAGTGCTCCGATGGATTAATCCTTGAGCATGGATTAGCTTTACTTTTTCTGGAGAAGGAGCATGGATTAGCTAGGATGAACAGTAATCAGATTTGGTTCCTGTAATCCTTGATTGATTAATCAGATTTGATGAACAGTAATCAGACATGGTCGGCAGCAAGATAGGCCCACATTGCCTGCGCGGAGGATTTCGCGAGCCCGTCGCTCTGGGCCTCGGGAGCGGCCTGCTCTGCTCGTGCTACCGACTGGACGGACCCTAGCTATAAAATGCCGACGAATCCCCAACCCTAACTCTCCTTCCATTTCCGATCCTTCTTCCGGCCGGCGGCAGCAACAACACCCACTGGCCGAGCCTAGCAAGAAGCTTCTTTCAAGGTACGGACCTGTTTTTCTGCTCCCCAATGGTTCATATTCGGTGATCTTGTAGCTAGAGCTCACTCTCTTTATCAAGTAGGACTACATTGGAGTGTAATCGTTGCTCATCTCACAAATATTGTAGTTCTTCCCCATTTATCTTGCGGGTGAGAGGGGGGTTGAGGTGGGGGACAGAGTGGGTGGCGGCTATACAGGGGAGACAGAGCTGGGGATAGGCAGCCGACCGGTTCGAAGCTGGGGATAGTTGTTTTGATGTTTTTGTGTAGTAAGTCGGTGTCTTGTTAGCTGATTTCCGATTCACCTGTTGTTGGTTCCACCATACCAGTAGAAAGTGTTGGTCAGTTCATTGAGAAGTACATATTCACTTTAGGCATTGTTCTGTAGAAACAAGGTATTTATGCAGTAGATTTTTGTTGTTTCTTCTTCCAACTTGTTGGAATCATCGGTGTTAAATAACAGTGTACAAGAAAATAATTGGTGATGTTTGTTTTGCTCATTCAGAATGGATGTCCTCATCAAGAACCCCACCGGCAGCACGACCCCCCTGAGGGTCTACCCATCGGACACCGTGCGTGATGTCAAGGCAAAGATTCAGGAACAATACCCCCTCTTCTTTGGTGGGGTGCAGCTGGATGACAGCCTTACACTGGCCAATTACAACATCCAGCATGAATCCACGATCGACCTCCGCGAGAAGATGAACATGAAGGTCTACGTGACAGAGACGGTGGCGGGCAGGACCATCACGATCAACGTCAACAGTCTAGACACCGTCGATAACTTGAAATCCAAGATCCAGGACCTTGAGGGCTTCCCGAAGGCTCAGCAGTGCCTCGTCTTTGCCAGCACGCGGCTGGATGACGGGAACCGCACCATGATTGGCCACAACATTCGGAATGAGTCCACCCTTCTCCTTGTCCTCCTCCCGTGTATTCCGAGAGGAGACATGATGCAGGTCTTCGTGAGGACGCTGGATGGGAAGACCATCACTCTTTGGGTTGGTAGCTTGGACACGGTCGGCAGTATCAAGGTGAAGATCTACGAGATGAAGTACGGCCCTTTCCCTAAACAGCAGCGTCTCATCTTTCAAGGCAAGCAGCTGGAGGACGGCCACGCATTGGCGGACTACAGCATTCATAGGGATTGTACCCTTCATTTGATGATCCGCCAGCATTCATAGGGAGTCTACACTTCATTTGATGCTCCGCTACCTGTTTGGTTGTTGAGATGGATTGCCTGAACAGCGATTGAACCACCAGTTCTATTTTGCTGCCGTCTTACAGTAGCGGTGTGTCATTTGTAGTACCACTAGTATTGCTCCACTCTGTTACCAAGTAAAACTACCATTCTTGTACGTTAATGTGTTGAGTAGTTCTTGTTATCTGTAAGAGAAAACACTAATATACTATCAAGATTCCTAAGTCTATCGTCTTGGCATCAGCAAGTTGATTTATTTAGAAATACATCCAGTTGCGGACAATAGACTCATTTATTTCCTTCACACAAACTCAGTCTGGTTAATTTCTGTGTTTATACATGTTTTCATCTATATAGGTCAAAGTAATGAGAATCCTAACACCATGATGGCAATGTTTTTAGATACAATATTGTTTGTGGAGTATTAAATTATTTCCAAGTGATTTAACCTACATGTACAGAATAGACCATGATATAATTTGTATATTCCGTGTTGCATATTGGAACTGCTCAGGACAGTTAGCCGAGGCCTGATTAGCACCAGCACAAGAAACACTTATATGTTGTGCTACAGATAAACAAAGTTTCCAGTCAAGGTAGAAATATCCAAAGGTTTGCACTTTCACAAAAAAGAATGTTTCTGAAACTCCATATGCAGCAGAAGGTGTTTGCTTTGTGGAATATATTTAATAGGAAATATAATGCCCTAACTTGAAAGAACATTGGATATAACATATATGTGTCGTTTCCCGCAAAAAAAATCATATAAGTGTAATGCAGGGTAGCTTTCTTGCTTGACTTTACCAAAAAAACATTCAAATAATAATGTTGACAATGGCTAGCCATCTATGATGACACTACAAACTTTGCAATGATAACTTTATCTCCTGAATAGTTAGATATGACTTGTAATTAACTACTTGATTCTTGATTCACTGGAAGTAGTCATCAAATTAAACAGAAGGTATGCTATGTTCTTCGATCTCCTGAAGAATACACAAGGAAACTAATAAAACACGTTAGTAGAAATCAGCAGCCCGTCAGACTTAATTGTAAAGAGTATAACATCGCAATTAAGAAAAAGGAAGAAGATTATTAAGAAAAACTACTTTAACTTGACCACTTCGTATTGTTCCTTCATTTGTGTAGCAGACGAATGTCCTTAATTGCAGAGAGTATTACCATCACTGTTAAGAAAATATAGACGAATGTCCTTCATTTGTGTATAAAAGTACTTTAACTTGACATCTTTGTATTGTTTCTTCATTTGTGTCGCAGATTGAGCTAGCAGCTCATCTTGACATATATATATGATCAAAAAAAGGGCAAAATCGCTCAAGTTTAGTGGTAGTACAATTCAGATAGAGAGACCATTTACTTTAAAATGTTGTGAAATATTTAGCCTATGGTCATGAAAGTTATATACACAAAGTAAAAACATAAATAGGCAAGAACTGAGAGCTCGCGGCTCATTTTAACATATGGGATCTAAAAAGGAAACACAAAATAGCTCAAATTTAGTGGTAGTCTAATTCAGCTATAGAGTTCAGTTGCTTTGAAATGTTATGAAATATGTAGCATGTGGTCATGGAAGATATATATGCCGAAAGCTAACATAAATCAGAGAGCATGAAAGAACAAAAACTATAGGGTTCATGGATGCAGAGAAGGTTCATTGGTTCCCCAAACCATATACACAATAAAATGATGTTGACCTCATTTGTATCCTCTAATACCAGATGGAGTGGCAAAATTACCTAGAGAATCTGAAGGTACCATGGGTGTGTGTGAATTCAGTTGCAGTCTGATAAAGATCACATATATTTTTTGGACCCCGCTATAAATCTGATGCTAGCTTTTTAGACATGGAAAATCGAATGTTTTTATGGAAAATACGTGTAGCAAGCCCAACAATTCCCTTTAGCAAGATGACAAATCCTGGCATGTTCAGTTTTTCTGCAAGGATTTGTCGTGCTTGCTGAAGGGAATTGTCATGCTCACGACACATAATTTGTTATAAAAAAGCTTGATTTGCCATGCTTAAAAATTCCTGGTCGGATTTTTAGCATTTCCGTTGCTGCCTAGTTCCTGTCTTCGCCGCTGGCCACGAGCACACCACACTGCGGGGTGCGACCATGGTGACGAGTGCGCCCCAGCTGCGCAGCTCCCCCATGTATCAGCGGGAAGTCAAGGTAGGGAAGAGTTAGTAGAGAGAGGAGGGGAATGTGCGAGCTCTGGGCAGGAGCTCCCCATGGCTGACGATGAGGGAAAAAGGAGAAAGAAAGATGCGGGAGGAAAGAGATAAATGATGGACGGGCGGAGCAAGGACCCTTCACCGGGCTGTGACCAAGAGTTTCTCTATCCAACCGCGCGCACGAGCGATCGGCGGAAACTTCATCCGGTTAACACACCCAAGGACACTTAATAGATAAGAATTTACTCAGCACATCAACGTACTAGCAATGATAGTTTTCCTGCTAATTAACACACCACTACCAGAACAACGGAACAAGAGTGGAGCAATATTAACGTAATAGAATGATGATAGTACACCACTACTGGAGGAAGGCTCTAGCAAAATAAAACAGGTTGTTGAATGACAGGCCATTCAGCTCAGCAACCACAAAGGCGGTACACCAATTGAAAGGTATCATTGCTCTCAGTATTGTAGTCCGCCAGGGTGCGGTGGTCCTCCAGCTGCTTGCCAGCAAAGATGAGGCGCTGCTGTCGAGGAGGAACGCCGTTTTTCTCGTAGATCTTCACCTTGACACTGTCGACGGTGTCCAAGCTCCCAACCTTAAGGGTGAGGCTCTTCCATTCCGGCGTCTTCACAAAGATTGGCATCACACCATCTGGCCTACACGGGAGGAGGATGAGGAGAAGAGTGGACCCTTTACAGATGTTGTGGTCAGCCAAGGTGCGCTTGCCGTCCTCCAGCTGTTTGTTGGCAAAGATGAGGCACTGCTGGACCTTGGGGAAGCCCTCGGTGTTTTCGATCTTGGCCTTCACCTTGTCAATGGTGTCTAGGCTGTCCACCTCAAGAGTGATGGTCCTGCCTTCTAGCGTCTCTGTCACGAAGATTTGCATCTTTTCTTGGAGGTCAAGCGTGAAATCATGCTTGATGCCGTAATCCGCCAATGTACGGTTGTCTTCCAGCTGCACCCCATCGAAGACGAGGCGATACTGCTCCTGGATCTTTGCCTTGATGGTGTAAAGGGTGTCTGTCAAGTGGACACCCCTGAGACAGATTTTCCTGCCAGCGGGATTCTTGACAAAGATGTGCACTTTGGATGGACTAGCAAACAAAAAAAATCACCAATTGTTAGACAATATTTAGGCGGTAGAACAATACACAAAAAACATCAGCAATTCCAGCAGGTAGTACAAGCAGCTACATAAATAAAAAAACAATATACTCTGTAAATACCTCGTTTATACAAAACATGGTATCACACTAAGCCTAGCATGCAAACATTTCAAGACTTGAGCAACCATAAAAATATACATGCATGGTTCACTCGGTTCTGTACATTGAAGAGACTAGCTAGGTGCCCATGCGTTGCTAGAAAATAAAAGGGAACATATAGAATTATTCATCAAGTCATACTTCTATTCTGTTAACACGCTTGTCAAGTGAGACACATGTTGTTAATCGTGTAGCAACATCTCCATCTTTCTCTACCCTCCCCCTCTACAGGCACCACCATGTGTGGTGTTGTCTTGCTCCCCATTAGGCATCTCCATCTTCTACTTCCTCAAGTGAGAAGACAATCTCTTTCCTCACCTCTCTCTGCCCAAAACTTACCACACTACAGCTGCGTCATCACCCTCCGCCCCCCATCAGTCTCGCAGTTCCGTTATGCTAATGGTCCGCTCCTCCACAATTTCATCCCACTCCGATGTCATGTGCGTGCCCAGCATATCTCTAGCATGTTGCCAATCACCACCAGAAATGGATGGTGGCATCTTAGTAACTCATATAGGACAAGCGGCAACTTCAACACATGTCCTACTGTGTGGTAACAAAGGTGCGTCATTTGATTCGTGCGGCAGTGGCAAACAAGGTTCTTCTCCAAGTATGATGCCTAATCTTCAGCAAGCTTTGCTACCTATCGTGTCGGGATAAACATCAAGTTTCTCCAAATTTCCTCCTTGTCAATCATCGCACACTCCTACACCTCTATTCCCTCTCGTCACAATTGTATTCAAAATATGATGATGCATATCGTCAGATGTGCTTGAGGTGAATTTACATGCGACTAACCAAATCAAAGGAGAAAGCTATTTTGTTGATTATCCTCCATATATAAAAACAAAAGGTACAACTAGAAACAAAGACAGCTCACTAATCCCACACTTTAACAAGATAAGAAGCTAAAAGCACACATGTAGAAACCATCTCTGGTTTTAATCCAATGGACCAACTATTGCTTGTTGCTCTGACAAATGTTCTTCATTGTGAACAGGAAAGATGAAACAACAGTTCAGTATAACGAAGTAATATTCTGGCCAAAAAAATTTACCAACTAATAGACATAACCTTGTTCCTGTGTATATAACAAGCAAATCACAATAAACGATTAAAAGGTTTGATTACAGCTTGCATTGATAGCAAGGTTCAAGATCAATAAACAATTTATAAGCACTGACTAACAAGAAAATCAAATCTTCCATTACCGATTGGCATATCAATTACTGATTAAAACTTTATAGAACAGTTACAAGTGTTCTGTGATATTTTAGTCCCTTTTTCCTCATATTTATAATGCTCAGGTGTTCATAATGGGACTATTAGCACCTGAGTACTTGAACACTGGAAACTCATATTTGACAGACCGAAGAAGTGTCGATTTGATATTTTGATCCAATTAGCGAGCTGAGGGATATAAGCTGACAAAGTATGTGTTCCAGAATCTGATAATAGAGTTTATCCAGTGAACAAAATGATTTCCTAACAGGATAATGCACTGATCGTAACAGCAAATGAGGGGCTGACTTGCACCTCGCAGCTAGCTAGTATTAACTGCAGGAGACATGCATACAAAATAGAAAAACTGTCTAAAAAAAGAACTCCGATCACTTACTCGTCCATGTCGGCACCGTCAATCTGCGATGAATGGCTGCCACCGTCGTCTTCGTTGTTCCCGCGGCTGCTGCCGCTGTCGCCAACTTCCTCCTCTTCCTCCTCGGAATCTGCTAAGTGCATCAAACACGCAAGCCACTCAACGACCCCGCACAGAACAAAGAATGTGATGAGTATGCATCGTGCACATTGCGAGCAGGAGTCGGTAAAACTCAGCATGCATGCTACCTTCCGTGCCAGAGGTAGAGACAGCAGGAGCAGCTTCCTCGACATGGTCTTCCAGCTTGGGACCAGCGGGCGACAGGTGCAGGCGCTTCTTCGGGGGCATTCTGGCAGGCAGTCTGTCAAGGATTTCATTTTCATGTTAGTAAAGGATTCTGCACAGGCATCTCTGTGACAGTCAGTAATTGATATGCCAATTAATTGCTAATGGAAGATTTGATTTTTAAGTTAGTCAAAACGTGATGCAGGTGCGGCAAGTTGGGGGGGGGGGGGGGGGGGGTATACAATTGGAAAGAGAAATGGCATACCTTCATCACCAAAAAGTAAACATAAAGTTCTCAATTAACTTACTAAAACCTTCTAGAATAGAACCACCAGCTAACAGGCAAATGCTAAATCAGCCAACAAGACTCACCGTTACATAAGCTAGCTAGCTAGAGAGCACCCTTCAGAGTTGCTACACTACAATCTACAATACATCGATCTTAATAGGAAAACAGAATAGTCAGGTCTAGTAACTAAAATTAACAGCATGCACATGCTTCCGTCCAGCTTTTATATTTACACAAAAAACGTCAACACTTGCAAGTTGCAACAGGTCGTCCAAGCAACGGCAGAAATATCTAGTCACAAAGGCTAAAGAATACATATGATGATTCTTTGATGTTTACCTTGTGCATATAAACAAAACAGAATTTTAAAATTATCAGATTCTGTAGTGTGAGGACATACATATAACAACAACTGCCATGTATATCACCGATCTCTAGATGAAGAGATTCGTCCGCGAGAAGCAATTTGATGGACAATTATAATCCTAAGATCTAGTAACATATAAGATGATACGAGGTTAGCAACAAATTCCATGAGGATCCTACGTGATACTGACAGTAGGATCTAGAATTCACCCAATTCATATGCGAATAATTGCACGGCAGTAGATCTGACGGGTGAAATTTGGTTACATCCATAGTGTGGTGCATCAACTACAATAGCATCAAAAAACAACTACTGTGAGGAACACAGGCACCACAACCAAAGCAGCAGGGCTGGTTTTGAGGGGGGTCGAGCCATCGCAGCAAACAATAGAGCGGGGAGGAGCGGGTGCATCTCGCTAGCCTACACTAGAGCAGCAGGGCTCTCAGGAACACCGTCTCTCTCGTCATCGGAGTCGGAGCTAGGTCAGGCGGGAAGGGTTTCGGCGTCGGCTTGCTCGGGGAAGATGGAAGGGAGAGGGAGCGGATTAGGGCTTACCGAGAGGAGAGGAGGAAGATCTTCGCTGGGCTCCGGTAGGAACTGCGTGCGGGCAGTGCGGCGGCGGCGGCGGCGGCGGGGGAAGGAGAGCGGGCGAAGCGAGAGACAGAGAGAGAGAGAGAGAGGGGATAGACGAGGGTTTCTTCTCTCTTTTTTTTATAGTGAAGAAGAAGAGGAGAGGAGAAGTTTTTTTTAGGGGGGAAAGAGGGGAGAGTTTTTTTTTTTTCGAGATAACGCACTTTATTATTTATTCAAACAAGTTTGTATGCGGGCTTAGAGCATCTCTAGCAGATCCTGTATAACCTCGCCGGAGTGTGTTTTTCCGGCAGTTTTACGGGACGGCCAAAAAAAAAGACCCTAGCAGATACGGTAAAAACGGCCCAACCCGTTAAACATTTGTGGGAGGCCCGTAAACCGCCCGCAATTTTGGTATATATGCCAGCTCCGGGTTGATTTAGGGTTCGCATCCGGCTTTTTCCACATCCGCCTCTGCCGTGTTTCCTCTCCTCCGGCAAGAAAATCCCGCGAACTTCGGCCTCGATCTGCGGCACATTTACCCTCCCGAGCTTGTTGAAGATGTTGTCGGCGGATGCCAGCCAGGGTTGCCAAGGGGGCCCGGCGGCCGTGGCCATGCCAGAGGCCTCGGGACACGAGCAAGAGCCTCCGCTGGAGGCCACCAAGACAGGGGCAGGTAAGATTGTTGACTCTGTTTTCCTTTGTTACTTACGTGGTAGGGTGTTATCTTAGCTTTGCTTATTTAGTGGTGTTAGTTGCTTTAGCTTCCCTTGTCGTTCCGGAGACCACCGACGTGGTTGTGCAATGTTCCAAACCTTCTTGTTGTCGTCGAGGTGGGGGTTTAGGATCATGCGGCTCCCATGCATAGCCAAGAAAGTTGTCGCCGTTTGCGTCAACAAGGAAGTTGGGACCAGCGCTCCTGGAGCTGTGGAGACGCCTGAGGTGGTACGGACGGTGGAGACCACGATCAAGGCCGTTGTTGCCCTTATACCTCCGTTGAATCCTGCCGCCCATGCCTCAAAGCCCGATGCCACTAGCCTGGATATGAGGCAAAAGAAGAAGAGGAAGGTGGTGGTAGATTCAGTCATGGTGTCATTGTCGTCTATCTTCCCAAAGGGGAGCGAGTTGGGGCCGGATGTGGCAGAGGAGACCACGGTCGCCATGGGCGGGGCCGTCAAGGAGATGAAGCTCTTCTAATCCGCCATCCGAAAGCTTGGCTTGTCGGTGGAGCCCAGGTTCACGGTGAGTCATTCATGTCTTTGTCAATTGGAGTAAATTGTACGAAACCACCACTTTGAAGGCTGGGTTTGCAAAAAACACTACGCTACACTTTTGTTGCAGAAAACACCACGTCTTGTGTAATGGATTTGCAAAAACCACTAATGGCGGATTTGGTTCTGCTAAGTGAGATTATGACAGATGGGATCCGCCAGTCAGGTTGACGTGGCACCGCTTAACATCTCACATGGAAGAGCGATGTTTGTTAGCGTTATCATCATGTGCGGCCCTATGGGGGCCATCTGTCATTGAAAAAAAAACATTGGTTCATCTTATCACTGCCGAGGCAGAGGCCTCCGCCGTCGTCGTTGCTGCCCCAGGTCAACACAGAAGCCCGCCACCCTTCCTGTACCCGGCCAAGGCAGAGGCCCGCTGCTGCGTTGCTACACTAAGGACGAGGCAGCGGCCGCCGCCGTCCCGCCCTCGCCCCCGGCCGAGTAGCAGCCTTCCACCACACGCCGGTGAGATGGCCTATGTGTCTCGGTCATGACGGAGCCGGAGCTCGCCCCCCCCCCCTCCCGCCCCCCGGACCAACCGCCGCGTTGCTGCATCGAGGACGAGGCAGTGGCCGCCGCCGCCCCGCGCTCGCCCCCGGCCGAGTAGCAGCCTTCCACCACACGCCGGTGACATGGCCGATGTGTCTCGGTCATGACGGAGCCGGAGCTCGCCCCCCCCCCCCCGACCAACCGGCGCCGCACCTTCTCAACGCCGGGAATCACCTCGCCGCCGTCCCGTTCGTCCAGATCCGATCGGGATCGGGGCATCCACCGGTTCCACACCTCAAACTCGGACTCGGTCCCTGCCCACAGCCAGCGAAGCTACGGCTCGCGCGAGCGTCTGCAGGAAGCAGCACACCTGTGGCTCCCACGACAGGTGAGGCCGCACCTCGACCTCCTGCAGGACGCCGCCGGCCTGGTTGATTCCCGCCCTGGCTGCGTCGTGAGCAGCACCCGCCGCACCATGCGTTGTCCCTGCGGCGTCTTGCGTCGCATGGCCGGCCGGCTGCATCATCGACGCGCGCAGACCCTCCGGCACCGCATCCTTCTTACCCCGGCGCTTGGCTGAGACACGCGACGGCGGCCGCACGGCACTTCTTCCGCCGATCTGTGTGCTGCACACAAGGTGCTCGATGAAATGGTGAGGAGATGAGTTTTTTTAAAAAAAAAGGGGAGAGAGGAGTGTTACGTGGACAAGTGGGCTCCATGTCCAGCAAAACGATTTAATGTAACGGCGTGAGAAATTTGTGTCACGTCATCCTGGCTGGCGGGCCCCATCTGTCATAATTTCACTTAACTGAGCCATATCCGCCGATCAGTGGCTTTTGCAAAACAATTACGAAAGACATGGTGTTTTCTGCAACAAAACTGTAACATAGTGTTTTTCACAAATCTAACCTTTAAACTGGTGGTTTTCTGCAATTTACTCTTGTTAATTACTTTGTGTTTATGGTAGTTGTATCCCCGAGACTAAGTGTGGATCAGGCTTAATTTCTGTTGAACCGTGCATTCCGCTTTATCAGGGCCCTTCATTCTTTTCGCACGGGTTGGCAGACAAGAACCGCAAGCCGGCCGCCGAGACTTCGGAGCTGCGCGAACAACTTGAGGTTCGGCGGTGGGCCAATAAGCACTCATGTGCTAATTCTATCCGTAAGCTCCCGTCCTCCTTTTCCATATTGTCCTTATTCCTTTTTTTTGAAAAACTCCACACATATCTATATCTATATTTATATCTATATCTATACCTACTATTAAAGGGAGGTGATATTCTTGGTTTCGTCCAGCTTCGTTTGGTTCCGCTTCAGTTAATTTTACGTATGCTATTTAGTTTCTTTACTTGCCACCTCTTTTGGCCTAACGGAGGAAGCCCATCTGGCGGCGCACTGTGGCCCAGGGCCGGAGAGCTAAGCCGGCCACGCACAATTTGTCCAACTGACTTAGCTAGTGATATGAGAGGATTTGTTTTTCTCCCTTTGCAACGCACGGGCCATTTTGCTATTGTTGATCAAATAACAATAGTCTTACAATCGTTCATTACATAATTAGCCACGCAGGGCGAAACAGAATTACACAGTATACCATCGGACATGGTATCAAAACTAAATTTTGCTATCTTATGCGTCGCCTTGTTAGCCAGCCTATCAATCTTAACAATCTTGAGATCAACAATAAACTTGGAGGCGCTGATCGCTTTCATTTTTAGATCCACATAAGGTGACCTGTCAATAGTTTCTTTCGCTAGGAAAGATGCAGCAAAGGAGCAGTTAGTTTTCAAAATAATTGATTTGTGAAGAGTAATACCAAGGTATAGCCCGGCGAGACACACACGAAGTTCCGCCTCCTCCGCTCTGGAGCACACTCGAATAAAATCCCAAGAAGACACCAGGATTTCTCCCAGATGATACCTAGCGACAACCCCAACGCTAGCAGATCTCAAACTCTCCACAAAACTAGCATCAACGTTTATCTTAATATACTCCCGCTCCGGAGGCTTCCAAACAACACGATCATTTTCTTTTTGTGGGCTAAGATTCTCCCCATTCCCCATCACCCCCTTCCCTTTGGTGCTTTGGTCCACTTGCACACGAGCGTTGGAAGTGGAGAAAGTCTTCCAATAATTTTCCACGAAGGTAACAGACAGATAACAGACGCATTCACTGATTCTTCCCCTCTTCCAAAAATCAAATCGTTTCTCAGATGCCAAGCTCTCCAGAACATAAATAATACTTGTTCGCGTACCAGAGACCCCAACTGGTCAAGGAGGATGAGAAGCCAGTCTGGCCGCGTATATCTAAACAACTCCTCCCTCGGAATATTCCACACATCCCCCAAGGCGATACGCAAAGCACGCGCCTTAGGTCAGGTCACCAGAGCGTGGAAGATATTTTCATCCTGAACTCCACATATAGTACACATACTGGAGACCGTTTGATGGTGAGTTACTCTATTCACCTGGACCGCCAAACGGTTGGTCGCAGCTCTCCAAGCGAAAATTCTAATTTTTTGCGGAACCTTAGCCTTTTAAATAACGTCCCACAGTCTTCTTTCCTCATTAACAGCAGCACTGGATATTCCTGTCTCGCCCCTGTTGTCCTTGAGATTTAAAGCCAGTTTGTACGCACTTTTCACAAAGAACATACCACTTTTCTCATAATGCCAAGCGACTAGATCACCGTCTCCCACAGCCTGAATGCGTAAGTTTAGAATCTCTTCGGCATCATGATGAAAGATTGAATGCCTAATCAAAATTTTCATCCCATCTTCTCATCCCACTCATGAACAATTCCGACACCCATTTCAGTCTAGTTCGATGCTTTTTAGCTGTAATTTTTAGTCCCAAAATTCTTGGGAGCCAGTTGTCTCTCCAAATGTTAACATTTTTACCATCGACCACTCTCCATATGACCCCTTGTTTTAAAAGTTCCAGACCATGCATGATACCTTGCCAATTCACGGACATGGCTTGCGGGAAAACTGTATCCAAGATGTGACCATTGCGATAATACTTTGCCTTCAAAATCTTAGCACACAATGACTCTGGGTACACCAATAAACGCCATGCCTATTTAGCTAAGAGCACTTGGTTAAATAACCTTAGGTCACGGAACCCCATGCATCCCTGTCCTTTTGGTTTTGTTAGCTTGTCCCAGGCTAACCAGTGGGTTTTCCTCCTATCCTCTTCGTCTCCCCATCAGAAATTTTTTATAATCTGAGCTAGCTCCTTACATAACGAGACTGGAAATTTAAAAAGTCTCATGGCATAAACTGGCAGCGCTTGCAAAACAGTCTTGATTTAAGATTCCTTAATACCAGTAGAAGCATACTTTTCAATCCAATCTACGCTCTTTTTAGAGCCTTATCGGTCGCCTTCTATTCTATTTTATTCTATTCTATTCTTCTTTTGTACCGAGCTCTGGTTTTTGGCTGCCGCCCCCAAGAAAGTGGCGTGGCTCCGACAGACTTTGGAGGATGCCCAGCATGTGAGTGACGAGGCCAAGGATGCCGCACCTGCTAACGAGGAGGAGGCCAGTGTTCTGAATGAGAGAAGCCAGTGTGAAAACTCCTGAGAGTTTTGCCATCGATGATTGCCCTCACCGTGGGCCATTTGTGCAACCCTCTTCTTGGCCACCAGCCACTTACCCCACTGTTTACTAGCTAGTCATTCCCCTACAAAGTTTGACAACTCCAAGATTTACCCCGAAACTACTATTACTCATTTAGTTCAAAGTTGACCAAAATAGTATTTATCCCCAGACCCTACCTATCCCTCTAAAAACCGGCGTCGTTCCACTTGCCTAGGCCACCCCATGGCCCTCTAGCCTCTCCTCCTCCTATAAATACCCTGTCGTCGTCCCCCGAAACGCCAAACCACCTTCAAACCCTAGACGCTACCCCCCAAATCCCCAATGCCACGCCACCCACCCACCATGGTCTGCAATAAAGGTGACTATGCTCCCAATGCTCCATGGTGGCTGAAGTGGGCCTATTCGTTTTTTCACGAATACGCAAAGCTTGTGTATTATTTCATTGATAGAAGAAGTTAGAACAAGTACAAGGCGAGATACAACACATGACATGGACGCAAGAGGCGTGAACATGGTACCTGAAGCAGAGAGACATGGGATGCTCGACCCAAACAAGAAAAGAAACACAGCTAAACCCGCCAACCTAAGAAGTAGCTCAGACCAACAACACGACGACCAATATCTTTAGATCTAGCCATGAGGATACCGCGAGCAACCAAGACAACGCCTTCAGGAAGGAGTATGACGCCGAGACACCGTTGTCGTCCGATCGGGAAAACCGGACCTAGGGTTTCCCCTAGTGCTCGAAAAGGGGCCCAGGAAACGGCCGTGACAACGCCTCCAAGAAGGAGACGACCACCGCGGGGTGTCATCGCTGCCAGCATAGAATGCAGGGACTTCTCTCTGGCCAGAGTCCGAGCAGTCCCAAGCCGTTGGAGCATGAGTCAGATATGAGGAAGTCGGGCATAGGTCGGAACCACGCTCGCCGACAAAGAGGCAACGGGCGCTGCTGGAAGCGCGAGCAACAGAGCGGCTAAGGGACAGACGAGGCACGAAGGTGGATGGGTGGGCGGTGAGGAATTGGACGATGGCCGGAGGCCCGCATCCGGAGGGTAGCGCAGATCTGGGTCAACGGGGCCGGAGCAACAAGGATGTCGGCGAGCCGTAAAGGGGGGGTGCAGCTCCCGTAGTGCACCGCAATCGAGGATGCATCGAGATGGACGACCACCAAGGACACCAGCAGGATGGGGGAGCGGAGGAAAGAGCGCAGCTTCCAGGCCACGCCGAGTCCGGAGCCACCCCGGTCGGCCATGGACACTGGACCACATGGCCACCGGAAAGAAGACACCCCTGTCGGGGTGTGGGGGGATGGTGGAGGACGGTGCGCGCACAGCCAGGTCGCGACAAGCGCACTGCAAGAGGCAGCCGCGCCCGCGGGGAGGGGGGTGGGGGGGGGGGGGTATCGCTGGGCTTATTCAGTCAAAGCCTCCTTCTCATCCTCCACCACTCCCCGTCGCGGTCCTCCCGCTGCCGTCCTCCTCCTCCAATGGCAAGGACGAGGATAACTTGATTCCAGCTCAATGTGGCATTCATGTGGTTCTTCAACTTTTGACTGTGATGTCATAGATGATCGAAAACATGGAGACAAATATTTGGGTATGCAGAAGGGAAATAAATAAATGAGAAAAGAAAGGAAGCTATTTGTCGGTCAAACTGCATACAGACTGTATTCTCAATCAACTAATGACAATACAGATCCAGGGACTCTTAATAGTAGTTCGGCATGATAGATGGATAAACAGACTCAACACACTAACAAACTCTAACAAACTGCTAAATGATACTGCTAGTACGTAGTTTTGCTGATAACACTCCACACTTCTACTGTGAAGGAACAATACCGGAGGATATATATATATACTACCGTACAATACTAGAATGATAGTTTACTGATAAACGCACCACTACTGGAAGGAAGGCTCCTGCAGAATAAAACTAGTTGTTGAATGGCAGGCCATCCAGCTCAGCAACCACAAAGACGGAGCACCAGATCAACGGTAGACTCGCTCTGAATCTTGTAGTCCGCCAGGGTGCGGCCATCCTCCAGCTGCCTGCCAGCAAAGATGATGCGCTGCTGTATAGGGGGATAGCCATCCTTCTCGTAGATCTTCACCTTGACACTGTTGATGGTGTCCGAGCTCCTGACGTCAAGGTCGAGGGTCCTCCCATCCAGGGTCCTGACAAAGAGGTGCATCATCCTACTTTCTCCTGGCCTACACGGGCGGAGGACAAGGAGGAGGGTGGACTCCTTCCAGATGTTGTGGTCAGCCAAGGTGCGGTTGTCGTCCTCCAGCTGTTTGCTGGCGAAGATGAGGCACTGCTGGCCCTTGGGAAAGCCCTCCATGTCCTGGATCTTGGACTTCACGTTGCCGATAGTGTCTAGGCTGTCGACCTCGAGGGCGATGGTCCTGCCTGACAGCGTCTCCGTCACGAAGATTTGCATCTTTTCCTGGAGGTCAATCGTAGAGTCGTGCTCGATGCCATAATCGGCCAACGTACGGTTGTCTTCTAGCTGCAACCCATCAAAGACGAGGTGGTACTGCTGCTGGATCTTTGCCTTGATGGTGTATAGGGTGTCTGATGAGTGGACCTTGAGGCGGATTGTCCTGCCGGTGGGGTTCTTGACAAAGATATGCATTCCGGATGAGCTACATACACAAACATCAACAATTGTTAGACAATATATTTAGGCTGTAGAAAGAGCCCATTATTGAAACAGTAGAAGCAAGAAGAGAAATCTACTGCATAAATACTTTGTTTATACAGAAAAAGGTGCCGCACTAAGCCTAGCTTGCAAAGTTAAGTCTTGAGCAGTCATTAATAATATACATGCACGGTTCACTCAGTTCTGTAAATTGAAGAGACTAGTTAGGTGCCCGTTAATTAGTTGCTAAGAATAAAACAAAACATATGGTATTATCAATCAAGTGATACTTCTATTTGGTGAACATGCCTGTCAAGTGCAGTTTTTCACAGGGTAGCAACAAACGTTGCCGTTTTTCTCTACTTTCCCTAATCACATCAGTATATATACTCGCCAAATTGTATTATACCCTGCGTAAACTTAGTGATACACTAAAGGAGAATATTGCTGCTGTTTTTTGCTAAATATAAATTTCTAGTTTCAGTTTATATCAGTAGCAATATATAACTTAAAGAACAACAATCTATGTGTGAGCTTATGAATTTTAGTAGGGAGGAAACATTCACTGAAACAGCTCTGAATTTCAGTACCAGGGAAAGATTTACAAAGACAGCTGATGAAAGGTAAATCGTGCATAATCACGTGGATAAGAGAAATGAATGCACAAAAGTGATTTAAGGCACCAGCTTAAGAGCTATCCGAGTCATGGGGGTCAGGATAGGAACAGTAGAACCAAATAGATACTGAGAGCATGACAGGACAATTCATGACCAAGAAATTTGCGGACACTTGAAGAGGTTCCCAATCCAGACGAAGGTGGCCTGTTATGGAACTGATAACCCAACCGGAAGAGCTTACATGGGCTGGATGGTCATGATTCATGAATGATATTTGCCATGAGAGCATGGCGTCTCCACAGAACCTTTGACAACATGAACACAGGTTTACTGGAGGCAGCAGGCTGACCAGGGAGCCCACGTGGACGTCAGCCTAGCAGCAATTGGTACTGGAATTTTTTTTTTCATGTTAGTCAAGGCACTATAGGGTTGTGGCATGCTGGGTTGAGGGGAGGGGTAGAATTGGTATCGACAGTGTCAGGCGAATGCCAAATCAGCCAACAAGACTCACCGTCATAGAAGCTTAACTAGCTAGAGCACCCTTCAGAGTTACTACCCTACAAGGCATCAATCTTAACCAAAAACCAGAATATGCATCCTTACTAACTAAAATTAACAGCATGCAGATGCCTAAGTCCAGCCTTTATTTACAAAAAAAAAACAGTAACGTTTGCAACAGGTAACAAGAGAGATGTAGTCACAACACATGTAACGATTTTGGACTATCTTTGCTGTTTATCTTCTTATTAACTTATTATTGTTTCATTTATTATTTATGTATATAAACAAAAAATAAATTATTTGATTCCATGGCGAGGACATACATATAACGAGAACTCGATCAGGTGTATCTGACATGATATATACTCCATCGATTTGTAGATAAAGAATTTCATGATGAACAATTATAATCCTGTGATCTAGCAGAAGATGATGAGGTTAGCAACAAATTCCATGAGGCCAGGCAACCCTCTAATGTAATATTCCTAGTTACCTGACACTGACAGAAGGCTCTACAGAGGGCTAGAATTCACCCAATCCATATTGACTGGATGGGGAAAAATCATGAAAAGATAGCCACGCTTCATCGATCATACAGTTGTGCCGCAACCACAATAGCAACAGAAGACGATTAATTGTTACCAGGAACACAGGGCACCGCAAGCAAAGCAGCAGAGCTGTTTTTGAGGAAACACGGGCAGGGGGGTCGAGACATCGCAGCAAACCGTAGGGCGCAAGAGCAGGGGAGCGGCGGATGCATCTCGATAGCCTACACCAGAGCAGCAGGGCCCTCAAGAAGACCGTCTCTCTCGTCATCGGGCTCGGAGCTAGGTCGGGCCGGTAGGGTTTTGGCGTCGGGCCGGGTTGCTCGGGGAAGGATGAGGATTCGAAATTCCACGGCGCAGACGAAGAAGATGAAAGGGAGATGAGCGGGTTAGGGCTTACCGAGAGGAGAGGAAGAAGATCTTCGCTCGAGTGGGCGGGCGGCGGCGGGTGGCGGCGGGTGGAAGGAGAGCGGTCGAAGCGAGAGAGGGTTTTCTTATTTATTTATATATATAGGAAAAAGAAAAGGAGAGGAGAGGTTTTTTTTAGGGGAAGAGAGGAGAGGTTTTCTTTTGTGGGGAAAGGAAACCAACTGCAAATAGAGTAATTGCCATCCATATTTTTCCTTTTTTGTCCCTTGTCAAGGGTGTTGCCAAGAAATCTGGCAACCTTGTTGAGGCGGATTATCCGCACCCAAAGTGCAAAGCTGGACTGCACCGATTTTAGAATTTTGTCGTGCCTCGGAAGGGAACATCTGCTCGGTGAAGCCACTCGGGTCGGAATTTTGTCGTGGATGGACACGAAACATCTACTCAAGCAAAGTCACTCGGAATTTCGCTGCGTCTCAATGCGAAACATATGCTCAAGTGAAGTCACTCGGAAATTCATCGTGCCTAAACACAGAATATCTACTGCTCAAGTGAAGTCACTTGGAATTTTTCATCGTGCCCAAACACGGAATATCTACTCGAGTGAAGTCACTCGGAATTTCATCGTCCCTGAACATGGAATATCTGCTCGAGTGAAGTCACTCGGGATTTCATCGTGCCTGGACACGAAATATTTGCTCGAGCCAAGTCGCTCTAAATTTTATCATGCCAAAACACGGAATATATGCTCGAGTGAAGTCACTTGGAATTCCATCGTGACTGAACACGGAACATCTCCTCGAATGAAATACAAAATATAGGAGGTTCAAATTATTCTTCTTCTTGGTCACTGGGAGTCTGATCAGTGCAGCCAGTGGGTGTAGTCCCCGAGCCTCTGTCAGACTGTATAAGTCTGCCAAAGGTTCAAGTTCTTCTTGGCCACTCAAAGTCCGATCAGTGTACCTAGTGGGTGTAGCCCCGAGCCTCTAACAGACTGTGTGAGTTGGGCAATGCCTGTTAGGCGAAGAGAACATAGTAAAATTTGCTACTACATCTCACCAACTGCTTGCGATGTCGAGTGAACATTAATATGCATGTTTAATTCATCTTAAATTGCTTTGATGCAGCCCCCTAGGTGATTTCTCAAGGAGATCAGAGATGATGTAACCCGGATATGACCTTAGACAGATCATGTTAGCGCGGTGGGTGCCATAACTTCACGGTGGATATTCAAACAAAAGTTGGACCTCACCCGTTGGTCCCATAGGTTGAAGCTTGGTACTCTGAGGGATCACGCCGGGCTGTGGTGATGTGGTCTGAGTTGTGAAGCGACGACACGACGAAGCGGAGTCCTCGAAGGAATCGACCGCGGAGAACACAGAGTCGGTGATGGCCAAGTCGACGTCGGTCGTGTTGCAGCCGGAGTCGGCTGACTGTTTGAAGTCGACGTAGCGACGAGGCCGGTATAGCGAGGTTGCTGTGTGATAAGATCGGTGCGGCGAAGCCGGATTCCGCGGAGCGACGAAGTCAGCACGTTGAGTGACGAGGTCGTACGCCAGAGTGAGAGGTCGTACGCAGAGTGATCATGTGATCTGTGTACACAAAAGTAAGTACAATCCAAAGTAATAATTTATTTAAATAAAATACGTGCTAAAATAATTGGAGTAGGCAGCACCCGTAGTGTTTGAGGAGCAAGTTGGGTTGGAACCAGCAGGAACCCGGGCTCCACAGACAAGCCAAACACTAGTAAAAAACAGGACTTTGGTTCGGGCATGGCAAGCTCATTAGTCCCAGTTCAGTCAAGAACCGGGACCCATCGGGGCATTCGTCCCGGTTCGTGAGCCCAGGGGGCCGGCTGGGGCCTCGTGGGCATTGGTCCCGGTTCGTATGGACCCATTTGTCCCGGTTCGAGGCACGAATCGGGACCAATGGGCCTCGCTCCTGGCCCACAACCATTGATCCCGGTTCTTGGCTTGAACCGGGACAGAAGGCTGGGCTTTCGTCCCGGTTCCAGCCACGAACCGGGACAAATGAGTTGCCTATATATACCCCATCGCCACGGCAGAGCACTTCACAGTCCTCTGTTTTTTCTGGCCGGCGAGGGGAGGGCATTTGGGTGCTCTAGCTCACCTCCTATGCACATGAGGTGTTCGACGAAATGTCTGAGCCACACTAGTTAATCTTTCTCCTTTATCTAGGAGGTGGTTGAACCGGAAATTCCAATCGACCCTATTGTCGAGAGGTTAAGTTTAGTTGAAGAAGAAAACAATTACTTGAAGAAAAAATAAAAAAAATTGAGGAGGAGAAGATGATATTGGAGTTGCATGTTGCGGATGTCGTCGATGATCACAAGATCAAGATGGATGCAATACGGTTGAAGATTAGAAAGATTAGAAAATATGCCATTCATACCGAGGCTTGGTATCATTATGCAGTTGGATCAATTGTTACCTTGGTTGCGATTATGATCGCATTTGTTGTTGCATTGAAATGTTTTACATAATTTTAGTGTATGGTTTAATTAGATGCTCTGGAGAGCTATATGTTGTTCAATAAGAACTATGTATGTACATTGGTAAAAATGTGATGATGAACTTCTATTAATTTGTCCGTTTTGTACACGAAGTGCATCCAGTTTTTGCCGTAACCCTCTCTACTTTCTTGCACATGCTATGTGGGTCAAATGATGATACCATGCCAACTTTCAACCTTTTCAGAGTTCATTTGAAATACTTTTCAATTTCAAGGTCTTATAACTCAAAATAATCAATAAATACATGAAAAATAACAAATGAAGTCAGAAATGGTTGAAAATTGATGATGTGGCTTTAAATGGTGCGTTTTGAGCACAGAAAAACTATGGAGTTCAAATAAGTTCAAAAAAAAGAAATTCCTTTGTAACAGACGAGTTTCCGTATAAACCATGATACTTCGAAAGAGATTGTCCGTTTTGTACACGAAGTGCATCCAGTTTTTGCCGTAACCCTCTCTACTTTCTTGCACATGCTATGAGGGTCAAATGATGATACCATGCCAACTTTCAACCTTTTCAGAGTTCATTTGAAATGCTTTTCAATTTCAGGGTCTTATACCTCAAAATAATTAGTAAATGCATGAAAATAAAATAAAGTCAGAAAGGGTTGAAAATGGATGATGTGACTTTGAATGGTGCATTTTGAGCACAGAAAAACTATGGAGTTCGAATAAGTTCAAAAAAAAAGAAATCCCTTTGTAACAGACGAGTTTCCGTATGAAACCGTAATACTTCGAAAGAGATTGTCCGTTTTGTACATGAAGTGCATCCAGTTTTTGCCGTAACCCTCTCTACTTTCTTGCACATGTTATGTGGGTCAAATGATGATACCATGCCAACTTTCAACCTTTTCAGAGTTCATTTGAAATGATTTTCAATTTCAGGGTCTTATAGCTCAAAATAATCAATAAATGCATGAAAAATAAGGAATAATTAAGTAGAAACAAAATAAAATAAAATAAATAAGTAGAAACAAAATAAAATAAATTAAAATTTAATAAAATAAATAAGTAGAAATAAAATAAATTAATTAAAATTTAATAAAATAAATAAGTATAAACAAAATAAAATAAAATAAACTTTAATAAAATAAATAAGTAGAAACAAAATAAAATAAATAAGTAGAAACAAAATAAAACAAATTAAAATTTAATAAAATAAATAAGTAGAAACAAAATAAAAAAAACTTTAATAAAATAAATAAGTAGAAACAAAATAAATTTTAATAAAGTAAAATAAATAAACTTTAATAAAATAAATAAAAATAGCAACAGTAAGTTTTTTGTTGTAAGTAGAAACAAAATAACATAAATAAAACAGCCAAAAAATAAAAAAAGTGCCACCCACTAGGCCACGATGGCCTGAATACGACTAGAAACCCAACTATGGGCCAGGATTCAGGCCCGCAGGAGGCCCAGTTGGCCCACAAGCACATCGTGACAAATTAGGCCCGCAAGCCTGCAGTTGAGAGGAGTTCGAGAGGGTTAGCGCAGAAGCGCTTATAAACCACTCTCGAGCTCTCTCAGCTAGCGAGGTGGGACTAAAGTTTTGGCCGCGAAGCGGGCAGCACAGGGCCTTTGGTCCCGGTTGGTGCCACCAACCGGAACTAAAGGGGTGCATTGGTACCGGTTCGTGGCACCAACCGGGACCAACGCCCCCCCCTTTAGTCCCAGTTGGTGCCACGAACCGGGACCAAAGGCCGCCGCTTCCCGCCCTTTGGGCTGCCGAAAACTGACCTTTGGTCGTGGTTGGTGGCACCAAACCGGGACTAAAGGTGGCATTGGTCCCGGTTGTTGCCACGAACCGAAACCAATGCTCTGGGTATATAAGCTGGACTTGTGAAAATTTCACAATTTCATCGTCAATTCGTGCCCGACGCCCCAGCATTGCTCCTCGTCGTCGTCGCCGTCATCGCCCCTGCCTCCGACACCATCGCCGCGCCGCGCGCCCCTGCCTCCGACGCCGTCGCCGCGCCGCCCTGCCTCTGACGCCGTCGCCGCGCCGCCCCCTGCCCCGCGCCGGAGCCCCTTCCCGCGCCCCCCCCCCCCCCCGCGCGCCGGCGCCCTCGCCTCCCCCGCCGTCGCCATCGCCAGATGCCCCCGCTGTGAGCCGTCGCGCCGGTCCGGCTCTGTTTTTTATTTTGTATTAGATTAATTTTTTTCATATATATAAAATGTATATTTATATGTATGTGGCTATATGTAAGTTTAGAGCATGTTTTCATTAGATTAATTTCTTATTAGATTTATTAGATTAATTTTTTTGTTCAGAGCATGTTTTTGTTCATATATGTATTTTTTTGTTCATATGTGTATTAATGTTTTTGTTGCATATATGTAATTTTTTTCAATGTATATATGTATGTGGTAGCTATATATGCATGATGAGGGGGGTGGGGGTCGATATACCCCCTCCCCGATAATTTCAACATGAGGGGAGATCGATATACCCCCTCCCCGATAACATTTTTTAGAAATTTTTTATATATCTAGCTAGGAAGAAAGGAAGAAGGAAGAATAAGAAGAGGAAGAAGAGGAAAAAAAAGAGGAGAAGAAGAAGGAATAAATGAGAAGAAGAAAAAATAGACTCTACTTCCTCTTCTTAATTTTTATCGAGAACTCCGTTCCAAAATAACTTCGACATGATGGGCGATCGATATATATACCCCCTCTCGACCGTGATAACTTATACCACCGGAGCACCCCCCGGCCCTCTCGCTCGACCAAAACTCTCGAGGACACTCAAACCCTAGAAAAAACGATGTCGGTCTCCTACCCCCTCCCGCCGCGCCCCTACCCGACAAACTCTCTCGAGGCCACCCAAATTTACCAAGTTAAAAGAGCGTTGTCGTCGAGGCCACCCCATACCCTTGAAGCGTTGTCGAGGCCACCCCAAACCCTTGAAGCGTTGCCGAGGCCACCCCAAACCCTAGAGAAGCAGCGTTGAGGCCACTAATATGATTCCTTATTGTGATTAATTAGCTAGCTAGTTCTACGTTTGCCACTAATATATCCATCTGTCATGTTTGATAATAACTGCCATGTTGTAAATATTTGCAGAAACTATGGACCCCCGAGACGAAGCAACAGAAGCGGTGTTGGGGACATAATCGCACACGGAAGTGATGCCGTCTTCTCGTTTCTCAATGACACCGATGGTCTGGAAGGACAGGGTGAAGAAGCAGGCTATGATTATGATGGCTCCGGTGACCCAATGCCGGTGCAAGAAGGAGACCGTGATGACGGCTCCGGTGACCCAATGCCGGTGCAAGAAGGAGACCGTGATGACGGCTCCGGTGACCGAACCGAGTCCGGCCAGGTATATATATTAGTTAAGCCTGTGCTGACTAGCTAATTGATGCCTTTATTGTTTTGGTATATGTACACATATTAATGAACTCTCGTCTTTCTTCTTTTTTCTAGCCCTCTGGATCGAGCACAACTTCGGTAAAGAGACGAGGCCCGAAGAAAAAGTTGCGCTCGGATGAAAGGTTTGAGATCACAGCAATCACGCGCGATGGCCAACCGATTGAACCCATCCGGAGAAAGGAAGCATTTGTTGCTCAGTGCGGGGTTCTTGTTAGGGACAAGATCCCGATCAGCATCCACCAATGGTTTAAGCCAGCTAAAGAAGACCCTGAGGTGTCTTATGTCTCCAATATGCAGAAAGATGATCTTTGGACCGCGCTGAAGGAAAATTTCACCCTACCGCCAGAGGAGGATCCGGAGAAGCCAGTTAAAGAGAAATTGATCAAGTCTCATGCTCTTAAGAAGATGGCAGAACTATTCAGGATGTGGAAGAATGAGCTGAAAAAATTTGTCGACAAAGAAGAGACACCAGAATTCATCGGCCGGTATGAGAAGATCAGAGATCACTGGCCCGCATTTGTGGCCCACAAGACATCGGACAAGAGTAAGAAGATGTCAGTGACAAATAAGAAAAATGCTGTGAAGAAGAAGCTTCACCATCGCACGGGGTCAGGTGGCTACCTCAAAGCCCGGCCGTTGTGGGCCAAGGCTGAGAATGACCTGCTTGATAAAGGGGTCGAACCAGAGACATTGAGGTGGCTAGACCGTTGCCGTACTTGGTTCTTCAGGGTTGGCGGAACCTTGGACCCTGTATCAGGGAAGTGCGTTTGGACGGACGAGCAACTGAGAATACCAATCACGAGGCTTCAGGAGTATATCGATGCAGCCCAGCAAGGGACGTTCATTCCAGACAGAGAGAACGACGAGCTCACAATGGCCCTCGGGAATCCTGAGCACCCTAGACGGACACGAGGCACGCCAGGCTCCGTTCCGTGGAAGGTTGGGTTTCCGGACGCAGGCGGTTACAAATGCCATGAGAGGAGGAAGAAAGTGGAGCATACCCAACTGCAGGCGCTGCACGCAAGGGTACTAGCGATAGTGGAACGAGAAGCAAATTGTAGCAAACGACCTGCCGAAGCTTCCCCCGAAGCTACCCCGCCATCTCAGCGGAGAAGCAGCGTGGCTTCCACCGAGCTGCTTCAGCAGGAGCCTGTCTTCACGGTCCGGCTAGCTACCCCGTGGATGCTATCACGGAGTCTCAACATTGCCACCTTATGACGCAATGGATGAAATTCAAAATCAAGGCGGCTGGTGGCTCTGTTTTACCTACTGAACCTGGCTCAACCTATCACCATCGGCCAATTCCAGAAGGATATGCTAGGGTGATGGTGGATGAAATAACAGACGGATTTGAGGACCTCGAGCTTTACCACCCTACAGGTGATGGGGAGACTCGGCTGGGTTCTTCTCTGAAGACTCCATGCCTATGGCGGAAGGAGCTCATCAACCTTCCGAACTGGACGCCTCCGCCTCCTTCTCCTCCGGCGAGTCAGGGCACTCCGCCTCCGCCTCCTCCTCCGGCGAGTGATTATGGCACTCAGCCTCCTTCTCCGGCGCGTGGCGGCACTCCGCCTCCTTCTCCGCCTACGTCGGCGCCCGAGCAACCAGCCTCCTCCTTCTCTGCCTCATCGGCAAGGGCGGAAGAGACCCGCCGCCGCTCCGGCTACTCCAGCGCGTCGTAGTCCTTCTCCTCCGCCTCGTAAGCAAGGAAAGAAGACAGCCGCAGCCGCTCCGTCTGCTCCGGCGTCTAGCAGTACAGCCAGAGGCGGGAGGTAATACAGATTCGGTCCTTCTCTGAAGACTCCAGAGAAGTTACCATACGATAGGACCGAGGAGGAAACCAGGAAGATCGTGCGAGCCGAAGTGACGAACTTCTTTGAAGGGGTGAAAGCAAAGAAACATCCACCTCCGGAGGAGAAGATAGATCTGGTGAAAGCGAAGTGCACTCTGGCTGCCCTGAAGAAACCACCAAAGTCTCCGCCGAAAGGCAACTATGACCGTGTTATTGAAAAGTCATTTGTCGAAGCGGATCGGTCGGGAAGGACTATCAGTGATCAAAGGTTAGCAAAACGACGAGTTGGGAAAATAATTGCCCAGCTCGGCGAACAAGCGAACCAATCGTTCCCCCCGCTCCAGGTGTCTAGCGATATCGCCGCTAATGATCCGGGGATGGTGCCCGGTTATACCAATCTTGGAGATTACCTACCCGACGATGTACATTATGATTTCTTGGAGGTGGACGAACACAGATACGAGTACGGGAAGCCTCTCGTCAAAGATGAAAGATCTCTAACAACGATGATGCGAAGATTCCATGATTGGTACATGAAAACCTTCAGAGAGTCTGGGGGGACGAATACTTTGACGCTGAAAGTTAAAGAGGAGCATGACCTCGTTGGAATTGATCTGTTGAATGTTCCATTTGAGGAGTTCTTCGAGTTTTTCAATCAAAAGGCCCTCGATAAATTAATGGTCACTTGCTACTATCTATAAGTACTACTTCTGTCATTAAGTCTCTATATATAGGTCAGCTCTTTCATTGCATGTATATATAATTATCCTCACTATATTATGCAGGTTGAACATCGCCGAATTGAAGAAAAGACAAATCGGTGATATTGGGTTCATTAACACAAAATCTCATAGATGATTATCAGGTTGAAAAACATGCCAAAGACACCGAGGCCAACTTGCTACAATCGTTGGTATTAAATCAAAACAAAGCTATAATACTCTTTCCTTACAACTTCAAGTGAGTGTTACTGTCTTTTGCATATTCGGTTTCCCTTATTACTCGAGGTTATAGTAATGTAATTCATGAGTTATGCATGCATGGACAGCTTCCACTATATTTTCCTGGAGATTAAGCTTGAGCAGGGACTAGTAACCGTCTTCGACTCGAGACGAAAAGATCCCTAGGAGTATGTGGACATGACTGAAATGCTCGAGAAGTAAGTTAAATCGATCATTATCGCACCATATCGGCAACTTTGTTCATTTCCTGATATCAAGTAATTGTTTTCTTTGTCTGGCAGGGTTTGGAAAAAATTCACCTCAAAAGCTCCGGGACTGCCGAAGAAGCTGCAATTTAAACACCCGAAAGTAAGTACTACTAGCTAGTTCCGCGCATCTCCTAGTGATTCAAGCGGTAGTTTTATCAATACCATTTAGTATGCTTGCTTATCAGTTTGATTGGCCTCTATTTCTTGTAAAGTGGTTGTGGCAGGAAGCCAGGACTAATTACTGTGGATACTACGTTTGCGAGTGCATCCGCCACACGACCTATGAGCGGGGCTACTCTGACAAACAATATGAAGTGCGTAAGTAATAATATTCACAATTTTATTTTATTACCATCATTTGTGTTGACTTTCATTCATTCATATATATGTATTGACCCCCTTCTTCAAATTTAGGTGTTTCGGATGCGGGACGAACTCCTACCACCAGATCGCATGCGAGGAATTCAAGAGGAATTGGTGGCATTCTTTCTTGACCACGTGATCGATAAAGACGGAGAATACCATGTGGACCCTAAGTTCGTATATAATTAGGGGATTATATTGTAAGAGATACGGAAACTTGTTGTTCGACCAATCTCTCGGAGAAGGAGAGGTCGATATCACTTCTCTCTGTATGCATATGTTCATGACGATCTTCTATTTCCTCCATTTGCTTAGTAGCTAGCGTGTCGAGTCCTCTCTATACGTATGGTAGTACGTACCGTCGACCAAGCAAAGGAGATAAGAGAGGACACATACTTCTCTCTATTAATTAGCTAGCTAACACAATATATGAAACACCTAAATTAACCCCCCAAAACCCCTAACCCCTCCTTAAAAAAAACAAAACCCCCAGCCTCTGAAATGCTGATGCGTGGACGCTTATTGGTCCCGTTTGGTGCTACCAACCGGGACCAAAGGCCCTCCTGCCTGTGCTCGCCACAGCGGCCACGTGGAGGCCCATCTGTCCCGGTTCGTATAAGAACCAGGACTAAAGGTACATGGCATTAGTAACGACCCTTTAGTCCCGGTTCCACAACCGGGACAAATGGGCCTTATGAACCGGGACAAATGGTCATTTTTCTACTAGTGCAAGCTTCCGGATGCCTGAGGAGAAGAGCTTCATCTTCTCAGCAGAGCTGGTCTCCTCCAGACATTTGGCCCCAACTCGCTCCCCTTTTGGAAGAGAGATGACAACGACACCATGGCTAAATCTGCCGCCGCCTTCATCTTCTTCTTCTGCCTCATATCCAGGCCAGTGTCCTCGGGCTTTGAGGCATGGGTGGCAGGCTTTGACAGAGGTACCAGAATAACAACGGCCTCAGTCGCGGGCTCCGCCGTTGACACCACCTCAAGCGGCTCCACAGCGCCAGGAGCGCTGGTCCTAGCTTCCTTGACGCCATCGGCGACAACTTTCTTTGCTAAGGGAGCCGTGGGATCCCAAACCCCCATCCTGACGACAACATGCGGGTTCAGAACCTTTACCCTTGGCACACCCACATGGGCGGCAGGAGCAGGCGAAGCAGTTGAACACCACCAAAGAAGCAACACTAAGATAGCATCATACCACGCACAAGTAACAAAGGAAAATAGAGTCAACACTCCTACATGTCCCCGGTGAGCTCCCAGCGGAGGCTCCTAGTCGTGTTCCCGGACCTCTGGCATGCCGGGCGTGTGGGTTCAGGCATTGACGAGGGCATGGACAAGCTACCCGGGTAAGGTTGTCCTCCTTGTTGGACCGATCGAACCTGAAATCACCAAGGCTCGAGAAGAAACACCTAAAGTTACTATCTAGGAACAAAGCCAAGTCACGAGCGGAAGACTTACCGGCCTTGCACAAGGATGTCGCATTTCCTCTGCGGCCTCACCACCGTGACGGGAATCACCATTAGTGAAGACACCTCGAAACCCCCAACAGGTTCAGAGACCCTCGACGAGTCCTACTGCTCATCTCCGTACCCCCGGGGTTGTCCTAACTATAGTTACTATCCCTCCAAACAAACATGGTTGAATATAAATAAAGTGCGTTGTTTCAGCTAAAAAAAAATCCTCTATCTTTATTTCCCTAAAAAAAACCTCTCCTATCTTTTTCTCTATTATATTATAGAAAAAGAAACCCTGTCTTCTCCACTCTCCCTCTCTCGCTTGGACCGCTCTCCTTCCCCCGCCACCGCCGCCGCCGCAGCGCCGCAGCGCCGCCTGCACGCAGTTCCTACCGGACTCGAGCGGAGATCCTCCTCCTCTCCTCTCGGTAAGCCCTAATCTGCTCCCTCCCCCTTCCATTTTCTTGGTCCGCGCCGTGAAATTTTGAATCCCCATCCTTCCCCGAGCAACCCGTCGCCAAAACCCTACCCGCCTGAGCTAGCGCCGAGTCTGATGACGAGAGAGACGGTGATCTTGAGAGCCCTCCTGCTCTAATGTAGGCTCGTGAGATGCATCCGCCACTCCCCCGCTCTAGTGTTTGCTGCGATGGCTCGACACCCCTCAAGAACAGCTTTGGTTGATCAGATCTGCTGTTCCCCTCACCCGCCATTCCTCACAGTAGTTGTTTAACCGATTTCCCAGCTCGGATTTACCGCTGTACAATTGTTCGCATATGGATTTGGTGAACTTTAGGTTCTCTAGATCCTACTGGCGGTGTCAGGTAGGATTGTTCGCATATGGATTTGGTGAATTCTAGCCCTCTATAGAGCCTACTGTCAGTGTCAGGTAGGATTGTTCGCATATGGATTTGGTGAATTCTAGCCCTCTATAGAGCCTACTGTCAGTGTCAGGTAGCTAGGATTACATTGGAGGGTTGCGAGACCTCATGGATTGGGTGAATTTTAGGCTCTCTAGATCTTACTGTTGGTGTCAGGTAGGATTACATTGCAGGGTTGCCTGGCCTCATGGAATTTGTTGCTAACCTTATATCATCTTGTATGTTAGATCTTAGAGCTATAGGATTATAATTGTCCATCATTTCTTTTCACAGAAGAAACTCTTCATCTAGAGAACAACGGAGTATATAAGTTAGACACTTTATTCTTTTCAAATTTTGTTTTGTTTATATACAAAAATAAAACAATAATAACAAAATAAACAGCAAAGATAATCCAAAATCGTTATATGTGTTTGTTAACCTTTGTGACTAGATCTCTCTTGTTGTTTCTATGACCTACCTGTTGTGCAAGTGTCTGACATTTCTTTATGTAAATAAAAGCTGGACGGAAGCATCTGCATGCTGTTAACTTTAGTTATTAAGCCTGCATATTTTGTTTTCCGATTAAGATCGATGCATTGTAGTATAGCAACTCTGAAGGGTGCATATTCTGTTTTTGGGTTAAGATCAATGCCTTGTAGGGTAGCAATTCTGAAGGATGCTCTAGCTAGCTAGCTTCTGTAACAGTGAGTCTTGTTGGCCGATTTGGCATTCGTCTGTACGCTGTTGGTACCAATTCCACCCCCTCCCCTCAATCCAGCATGCCACACCCATATCGTGCCTTGACTAGCATGAAAAATAAAATCTTCCATTACCAATTGCTGCTAGGCTGACGTCCCTGTGAGCTCCCTGGTCAGCCTGGCACCAGAACACCCGTGTTCAATGTTGTCAAAAGGTTCTGTCGAGACGCCATGCTCTCTTGGAAAATATCATTCATGACCATCCAGCCCATGTAAGCTCTTCCGGTCGGGTTATCAGTTTTGTAACAGTCCGCCTTCGTCTGGATTTGGAACCTCTCCTTATTTCATACAGTGCATTGGAAGTGTCCGCAAATTTCTTGGTCATTAATTGTCCTGCCGTGCCCTCAATATCTATTTGGTTCTACTTTTGTGCATTCATCTCTCTTATTATCCATTTGAATTCGTGATAGTGTATGTTTTACCTTTCATCAGCCGGCTTTGTGAATATTTCCCCAGTACTGAAATGCAGAGCTGTTTCAGTGAATCTTTCCTTGCTACTAAAATTCATAAGCTCACACATACTCCCTCCGTTCCCAAATATAAGTATTTCTAGAGATTCCACCAAGTGACTACATACGGAGTAAAATGAGTGAATCTACACTCTAAAATGTCTACATACATCCGTATGTTGTATTCCATTTGAAATGTCTAAAAATACTTATATTTAGGAACGGAGGGAGTAGAACATTGTTCTTTTTAAGACAGTTTTTCCATCGTGTATGCCATAGAGAAGTTATAGTGCTATTGATATAAAATGAAACTGGAAATTTATATTTAGAAAAAAAACAGAGGCAATATTCTCCTTTAGTGTACCGCTAAGTTTGCCCAGGGTATAATACTATAATTCAATTTGGTAAGTATATATGCTGAGATGAATAGGGAAAGTAGAGGAAAACAGCGACATTTGTTACTATTCTGTGAAAAACTGCACTTGACAGGTGTGTTCACCAAATAGAAGTATCACTTGATTGATAATACTATATGTTCCGTTTTATTCCCTGGCAACTCACGGGCACCTAACTAGTCTCTTCAATGTACAGAACTGAGTGAACTATGCATGTACTCCCTCCGTTCCTAAATGTAAGTCTTTTTAGAGATTCCAATATGGACTACATACGGAGCAAAAATTGCAAAATGAGTGAATCTACACTCTAAAATATGTCTATATACATCCGTATGTAGTCCATATTGAAATCTCTAAAAGGACTTATATTTAGGAACGGAGGAAGTATATTATTAACGATTCCTCAAGACTAAACTTTGCATGCTAGGCTTAGTGTGGCACCTTGTTCTGTCTAAACGAGGTATTTATGCAGCAGATTTCTCTTCTTGTTTGTACTGTTCTTTTATTTAAGTAATGGCTCTTTCTACTACCTGGAATTGTTGAAAAACGTTTTTTGTGTATTGTTCTAGAGCCTAAATATTATCTAACAATTGGTGATGTTTGGTTTGCTAGCTCATCCGGAATGCGTATCTTTGTCAAGACACCCACTGGCAGGACAATCTGCCTCAAGGTCCACTCATCAGACACCCTGTACACCGTCAAGGCAAAGATCCAGCAGCAGTACCGCCTCGTCTTTGATGGGGTGCAGCTAGAAGATAACCGTACATTGGCCGATTATGGCATCCAGCATGACTCTACGATTGACCTCCAGGAAAAGATGCAAATTTACGTGACAGAGACGCGGGAAGGCAGGACCATTGCCCTCGAGGTCGACAGCCTAGACACCATCGGTAACGTGAAGTCCAAGATCGAGGACATGGAGGGCTTTCCCAAGGGCCAGCAGTGCCTCATCTTCGCCAACAAATAGCTGGGGGACGACAACCGCACCTTGGCTGACCACAACATCTGGAAGGAGTCCACCCTTCTCCTCGTCATCCGCTCGTGTAGGCCAGGAGAAAGTAGAATGATGCGCATCTTAGTGAAGACGCTAACTGGAAAGACCATCACTCTTGAGGTTGAGAGCTTGTATACCATCGACAATGTCAAGGTGAAAATCTACGAGAAGGATGGCACTCCCCCTATACAGCAGCGCATCATCTTTGCTGGCAGGCTTCTGGAGGATGGCCGCACCCTGGCAGACTACAAGATTCACAACGAGGATACCCTTGATTTGGCGGTCCGCCAATGTGGTTGCTGAGCTGCATGGCCTGCCATTCAACAACCAGTTTTATTTTGCAGGAGCCTTCCTTACATGGTGCGTTATCAGTGAACTATCATTCTAGTACTCTATGGTAGTATACATGTATGCTCCGGTATTGTTCCTTCACAGTAGATGTGTGGTGTGTTATCAGTAAAACTATGTACTCTCATTTAGTAGTATGTTAATGTGTTTGAGTAGTTTCTTGTATTCATCTATCAAGAGGAACTACTTTAAAAGTCCCTAGGTCTGTATTATCATCGGTTGATTGAGAATACAGTCTGTATGCAGTTTGGCCAACAAATAGCCTCATTTCTTTCCTAGTGCGGTTAATTTCTGTATCAATGTTTTCGTCTATGTCATCACAACCAAAAGTTGAAGTGATGAGGATCGTATCACTGTGATTGCATGTCTTCTACAATAAAATTTATTATCGCATATTGTGAACCACATGAATGTCACGTGAGTTGGAATCAGGACTGCAAATAAGAGTTGAAATCAAGTCGACCCTGCCCTTGCTGTTGGAGGAGGATGGCGGCAGGATGACCGGGGCGTGGCGCAGGAGCGGTAGAGGAGGACAAGGAGGTGTTTGCCGAATAGCCCCCCCCCCCCCCCCCCCCCCCCCCTCAGCTACCATGGAGCATTAGGGGCATGTCACCTTGCTGTGGACCATGGTGGGCGGCATGGCATTGGGGGGATTTGGGAGGCAGCGTCTAGGGTTTGAAGGCAGATCGGTGTTTCGGGGACCGATGACGGGGTATTTATAGGAGGGGAGGCTAGAGGGCCATGGGGTGGCGGAGGCAAGTGGTACGCCGACAAAGGATAGGCAGGGTTTCCGAATAAAGAATGTTTTGGTCAAATTTGTTGGGAAATAGTTTCAGAGGTGGGTCTCTGAGGTGTTTAAGCTTTGTAGGAAGGAGTAGACTTGCAAAAGGTCAAAAGCGGTTTTTTGGGAGTTAAAAGGAATTTGAAAAAATGGTTAGGGATGTTCTTACTGAGCTACACCTTGGGGATGTGCTGAGTCCTATGAAACGGTCCCTCTCATCCATCTCAGGATTAACAAGCAAGAGATTACGTTCCCTCAAAGTGGGACTTAGGATATGTTGGTAGAAGGTGCTAAGCTAACAAGCCAGCTCTTCATAACTTCTCAGGAGTACATTTTCTGCTAACTATTCCACCATAGCTGAAAAGGGCAGTAAGTTGTCCTCTATTTATACCTCACTATTTTCAGGAAAGTTCGACCACACTGTGATAAACATGTTCCCTTGGATCCATATTAATTATCGTTCAAACGGATGTATCTAGTATTGAAATACGTCCAGATACACCTGTTTGAGTGACAACTAATATGAATCGGAGGGAGTAGCTTATCTGCACTACTTAAGTTTGACATGTCAAATGGATATGCACGATTCCCATTAGATTGATCTAATGTAGGCCAAGCTTTCAGTACATCGGGAGTTCACACCGCATTTTATTACTCCCTCCGATCCATATTAATTACTTGTCGCTAAAATAGATGCAAGTAAGAAGATTATATTGTGTGAATAACCAACAACACAAGGCTAGTTTGGGAACAGCAGTTACCAGAATAACCTATTTGCCTTAGAAGGAGCCGACAGGGGCGAAGCTAGGATTCCTCCCTTGCTCCCCCCCCGCCGCCGACAACCCTCGCTCTCCCCCGCCGCCGGCCGCCGGTCACGCCCCCTCGGCCCGCCTCCCTCCCCCCTCCTTCCCCCCATCCCCCTGCGCTCCCGTCGCCCCAGAGGCGGCGAAGCGCCCCCTCTGCTCCTCCCGTCTCGACCCGCCCTCCTCCTCCTTCCTCCTTCGCCGCTGTCGGCAGCGGCCTCCGGCGTGCCCGGGTGGCGCCGGCGGCGGCGGATGTCCCTTCCCCGCGCGCCCGGAGGGGAAGTCGGGGCTCCCTCCTGCCCGGCGGCGGTGCTCTTCGGCTGACGGCAGTGGCGCTTGGCTGCGGAGTCCGGCGGGCCTCGGGTGCCCTCAATGCGGCGGGATCGTTGGCTGCGGGGTGGCGCCGTGGGCTGCTGGCCGGCGGCGCCCGCTCGGCCCAGATCTGGTCCCTTTCGAGCCCCATTTGGGCTGGGGCGGGCCTGCGGGTCGGGGCGCGGTAGCGTGGCTTCTTGGTGGTGTGGCGAGGCAGCGGTGGCAGCGGTGGTGATGGCTCTAGTGGTCGGCGTGCTGCAGCGTGGCTGCAGGGACTATCCGGACTCGTTTGGGTCCGGTAGGGCCGCTGGTGGCCTGGCAGGTCCCTGTCGCTACGTCCGGTCAGATCCGCACGGCGGCGGAGGTTGTTCCCTCCCGCCGGCTGCGGTGCGGTTGCCCCCGAGCCCGGTGTCTCCTCGTCCTGCCTCCAGGTCTCGTGTTGGTGGCCTAAGTGAGACGGTGAAGATGGTGCGATGTCCGTGGTGGCACAGGCTGGTGGGCGGCATGTTGGGCGGTGCACTTCCGATCGTCTGGGGTGACGGTGGTGGGTTCGGGGCGGGAGAAACTTCTGGCGGCTAATTCGCCACCGGTGCGACGGCGCCCGTGGGCGTTTTCGGACCCTCCTGAGGGGCGCCGGTGATACCCCTTCCCCACTGCCATCCGCGTACCGGGGGAAACCCTAGGACTTCTATGGGCAGCAGCGGCGGCGTCGTTGCATTCCTACATGAAGGTGTTGCTTGGTACGCGAGACTTCGAAGTGCTTGGCGTGCGGTGGTACTTCTCCGGAGGGTGCAACGTGTCTCGGCCATCTTCACTTAGTTGGGCTGCCGTCGTCGGCATTTGTTTCTTTTTTCTCTCTCTTCCTTTTCTTTTGGACTTGTTTGTGCTGCAGCCCCAACGAGCTGGTTGTATCGGTTTGTTGCTTTATAATCTAAAGCGGGGGAGACCCTTTTTCTTAATAACCAACAACTAGAATAACAACATTTCTTCCATAGCCTTATATGACCGACAACTATACAAACTACTCCCTCCGATCCAAAATAAGTGTTGCAGTATTAAAACAGTAGTTATTATGGATCGGAGGTACTAGATGATTGCCCCGTGCGTTGGCGCAAAAAATATTGTAACCCAGAAATGTGTATCAAACTTGACAACATATTGGGTTTCCATTCATACAGTGACAAGTAGCCACACGCGCCCGCTTCTTTCACAATTGCAGCAGATGTGTGCCTATCTAGCACTCTTTTTGTTGACCAATATAAGACGTTTTGGACTGAACACACAAGTCTCTGAAAACATCGTATATTAATAAACAGAGAAAGTATATATATGATAAAAAATAGAAAGGCATCAAAATACATACTCGAAAGTCCTATGAACAATACCTCTTGGTGTAGAACCGCTTGTTACCGCTGCCGCCGCCACATGCACAATACCTTTTTTTACAGGAAAAACTTTGGATCTATTCATCAACTGTCGAGGTAGTACAAAAGCACCAGAAGAGGGGTTATGATGAAAGACAACGAAGAAGAAGAGGATGATGACAACTATGTGCCCCTGAATACGATGATGCTGCAACGGGGGAATCTGAAGATCAAGAGAAACCAGACGATGTGCCCGATGATGGTCTTCGCCGGGTCATTGTTGATGCAAAGAGACAATGCGAAAGTGAAAGGAGAAGCCAAAGTTCGATCGCATGTTAGAGGATCACAAAAAAGGGTTGTACCCCAATTGCGAAGATGGCAACAGAAAGCTCGGTACTACACTGGAATTGCTGCAGTGGAAGGCAGAGAATGATATACCTGACAAAGGATTTGGGAAGCTACTGAAAATATTGAAGAAGAAGTTTCCAAAGGATAACGAATTGCCCGACAGGACGTACGCGACAAAGAAGGTTGTATGCCCTCTAGGATTGGATGTGCAGAAGATATATGCATGCCCTAATGACGAGGATTTGAACGCATGCCCGGTATGCTGTGCACTACCGTATAAGATCAGACGAGATGACCCTGGTGATGTTGACGGAGAGCACCCCAGGAAGAGGGTTCCTGCCAACGTGATGTGGTATGCTCCTATAATACCATGGTTGAAACGTCTGTTCAGAAACAAAGAGCATGCCAAGTTGATGCGATGACACAAAGAGGACCGTAAGAAAGACATGAAGTTGAGAGCACCTGCCGACGGGTCTCACTAGAAAAAAATCGAGAGAAAGTGGGGGTACTTTGTAGGTGACGCAAGGAATGTATGATTTGGTTTAAGCGCGGATGACATTAATCCTTTTGGGGAGCAGAGCAGCAATCACAACACCTGGCCTGTGACTCTATGTATCTATAACCTTTCTCCTTGGCTGTGCATGAAGTAGAAGTTCATTATGATGCCAGTTCTCATCCAAGGCAAAGTATGATCATATGTCAAAGTTTGACTTTTGACATAGATTTATTAAGAATGCCCCCATTATGGATGTGCACAAGTTGATCCAATTTTTTCTGATCTTATATATAGGACAAATGTTTCCTACAAGTAGTGGTAGTTACCACCACTTGCGTTTTGTATGTTGTATGTAGTATCCGTCGAAATCGAGAGTATGTACGTGTAGTATGTAGTATATAACAATGATTAGGTACTATAGATACTAATTTTTAGGAAGTATATACCATATTTCGAGTATGCTTTTTTTTACGTACAAATATGTACGTATTTCACAAATATAACAAAAACTATGGGCTCATATGCAATTTTTTTATGTAACTTGTTTTGAAATATCTTAGATATAGTATACGAATATATTTAAAATAATAAAGTAGTATATATAGTACCATATGATAGTATATAAGACATATGGGGTAACTACCACCGGGTGGTAGGATGGATTTTCCGTATATATATATATATATATATATATATATATATATATATATATATATATATATATATATATATATACTCCTTGGAGTATGTACTCCCATCCTCAATATACCTCATATACATATTAATTATACCTCTTTATCATTCTCAATATACTTCATTAAATATTTTAAGATACCCCAATACGAGTTTTGTTGAAAAAATATCATCTGTGACGTACTTTTGTAATATACATTTTTCACGTACAAACGCATCAGTATATACGTAAACATTTAAAAATATGTAGACTCACATGAATTTTTCCATAAAACTCATTTTGGGGTATCTAATAATTACTAATGAGGTATATTAAAAATAATAAATATGTATAAAAGATTCATCTATGTGGTATATGAGGAGCGGGAGTACTTACTCCCAGGAGTACACAACCAATGTATATTCTTCTATATATGAGGTTGTCTGTCAAAGTATTGAAAAAATCCATGGCTACATTATTAGCCAGAAGTAACAGGCGTATGATGCTGCGAAGCTCTTCAAAGTTGTTTTGGAACGGAGTTCCGGATAGAATAATTTGCCTTTTGGTACGAATTTCAGCAAAGGCCTTCCAAATAGCAATATTCGGAAGGCTCTGGCTGAACTTCGTACCAAAAAGCTAATTATCCTATCCGGGACTCCGTTCCAAAACAATTTTGGAGAGCTTCGTACCATTATGCGCCTGTTACTTCCAGCTAATGATGAAGCTATGGTTTTCTTGAATCCTTTGACACTAGACAACGTGACATATAGAAGGGTAGATGAGATCAGGAAAAATATGGACCATTTTTTGCACATTCAGAATGGCCCCATTTTGTTAAATCCCTTGTTTGACATCTATGAGAGGCGGTCCGGACGTCGGACATTCATGAGAGAGGCGGTCCGGTCCGGTCGCTGGACATGTCATGTGATAGGTTTTTTTTTTGTTCATATAAAACTCTGGTAAATCTTCAACATGAGGGGGGACGTCGATCAACCCCCTCTCGCCCGACCAAACCCTAGAAGCATCGAGGCCACCAAAATTTACCAAGTTAAAAGAGCGTTGTCGAGGCCGCCCCATGAAGGAAATTTGCCCAAGAGGCAATAATAAAGTTGTTATTTATATTTCCTTATATCATGATAAATGTTTATTATTCATGCTAGAATTGTATTAACCGGAAACTTAGTACATGTGTGAATACATAGACAAAACAGAGTGTCCCTAGTATGCCTCTACTTGACTAGCTTGTTTATCAAAGATGGTTATGTTTCCTAACCATAGACATGTGTTGTCATTTGATAAACGGGATCACATCATTAGGAGAATGATGTGATGGACAAGACCCATCTGTTAGCTTGGCATAATGATTGTTTAGTTTTATTGCTACTGCTTTCTTCATGACTTATACATGTTCCTCCGACTATGAGATTATGCAACTCCCGAATACCGGAGGAACACTTTGTGTGCTATCAAACGTCACAACGTATCTGGGTGATTATAAAGATGCTCTACAGGTGTCTCCGAAGGTGTTTATTGAGTTGGCATAGATCAAGATTAGGATTTTTCACTCCGTGTATCGGAGAGGTATCTATGGCCCTCTCGATAATGCACATCACTATAAGCCTTGCAAGCAATGTGACTAATGAGTGAGTTATAGGATGATGCATTATGGAACGAGTAAAGAGACTTGCCAGTAACGAGATTGAACTAGGTATGATGATACCGACGATCGAATCTCCGGCAAGTAACATACCGATGACAAAGGAAACAACATATGTTGTTATGCGGTTTGACCGATAAAGATCTTTGTAGAATATGTAGGAGCCAATATGAGCATCCAGGTTTCGCTATTGGTTATTGACCAGAGATGTGTCTCGGTCATGTCTACATAGTTCTCGAACCCGTAGGGTCCGCACGCTTAACGTTCGATGATGATTTGTATTATGAGTTATGTGATTTGATGAACGAAGTTTATTCGGAGTCCCGGATGAGATCATGGACATGATGAGGAGTCTCAAAATGGTCGAGAGGTAAAGATTCATATATTGGAAGGTTGCATTCGGACATCGGAATGGTTCCGAGTGATTCAGGCATTTTTCCGGAGTACCGGGAGGTTACCGGAACCCCAGGGAAAAGATATGGGCCTTATGGGCCATAGGAGGGAGGCTAACCAGCCCACAAGGGGCTGGTGCGCCCCCACAAGGGAGGAGGTCGAATTGGACTTGGGGAGGGGGCACCACCCCCTTTCCTTCTCCTACTCCCCCTCCTTCCCTTTTTCCCTCTCCGGTAGAAGGAAAAAAGGGTGGGGCCGAATCCTACTAGGATTGGAGTCCTAGTAGGACTCCCCTCTCCCTGGCGCGCCCCTTGTTGGCCGGCCTGCTCCTTCACTCCTTTATATACGGGGGCAGGGTGCACCCCAAAGGCACAACAGACAATCTCTCAGCCGTGTGCGGTGCCCCCCTCCACAATTTTACACCTCGGTCATATCGTCGTAGTGCTTAGGCGAAGCTCTGCACCGGTAACTTCATCATCACCGTCACCACGCCGTCGTGCTGACGGAACTCTCCCTCAGCCTCAATTGGATCAAGAGTTCGAGGGACGCCACCGAGCTGAACGTGTGCAGATCACGGAGGTGCCGTGCGTTCGGTACTTGATCGGTTGGATCGCGAAGACGTTCGACTACATCAACCGCGTTACTAAACGCTTCCGCTTTTGGTCTACAAGGGTACGTGGACACACTCTCCCCGGTCGTTGCTATGCTTCTCCTAGATAGATCTTGCGTGATCGTAGGAAAATTTTGAAATACTACATTCCCCAACAATGGCATCAGAGCCAGGTCTATACGTAGATGTTATATGCACGAGTAGAACACAATGAGTTGTGGGCGATAATAGTCATACTGCTTACCAACATGTCATACTTTGATTCGGCGGTATTGTTGGATGAAGCGGCCCAGACCGACATTACATGACCGCGTTCATGAGACTGGTTCTACCGCCGTGCTTCGCACATAGGTGACTAGTGGGTGTCTGTTTCTCCAACTTTAGTTGAATCGAGTGTGACTACGCCCAGTCCTTGTTGAAGGTTAAAACTGCACACTTGACGAAAAATCATTGTGGTTTTGATGCGTAGGTAAGAACGGTTCTTGCTAAGCCCGCAGCAGCCATGTAAAACTTGCAACAACAAAGTAGAGGATGTCTAACTTGTTTTTGCAGGGCATGTTGTGATGTGATATGGTCAAGACGTGATGAGATATAAATTGTTGTATGAGATGATCCTATTTTTGAAATTATCGGCAACTGACAGGAGCCTTATCGTTGTCTCTTTATTGCATAAGATGCAAGCGCCATGTAATTGCTTTACTTTATCGCTATGCGATAGCAATAGTTGCAAAAGCAATAGTTGGCGAGACGACCATATGACGACACGTTGATAGAGATCATGGTGTCATGCCGGTGACGATAGAAATCATGACAGTACTTTGGAGATGGAGATCAAAGGCACAAGATGATGATGGCCATATAATGTCACATATTTTGATTGCATGTGATGTTTATCTTTTATACATCTTATTTTGCTTGATTCAGCAGTAGCTTTATTAGATGATCCCTTACTAACATTTCAAGGTATAAGTGTTCTCCCTGAGTATGCACCATTGCGACAGTTCTTCGTGCTGAGACACCACGTGATGATCGGGTGTGATAAGCTCTACGTTCACATACAACGGGTGCAAGCCAGTTTTGCACGTGCAGAATACTCGGGTTAAACTTGACGAGCCTAGCATATGCAGATATGGCCTCGGAACACTGGAGACCGAAAGGTCAAACGTGAATCATATAGTAGATATGATCAACATAGTGATGTTCACCATTGAAAACTACTCCATCTCACATGATGATCGGACATGGTTTAGTTAATATGGATCACGTGATCATTTAGATGACTCGAGGGATGTCTATCTAAGTGGGAGTTCTTAAGTAATATGATTAATTGAACTTTAATTTATCATGAACTTAGTCCTGATAGTATTTGCATAACTATGTTGTAGATCAATAGCTCGTGATGTAGCTCCCTGTTTATTTTTTATATGTTTCTAGAGAAAAATATGTTGAAAGATGATAGTAGCAATGATGCGGACTTGGTCCGTGATCTGAGGATTATCCTCATTGCTGCATAGAAGTATTATGTCCTTGATGCACCGCTAGGTGGCAGAACTATTGCAGGAGCAGATGCAGATGTTATGAACGTTTCACAAAGCTCGGTATGATGACTACTTGATAGTTTAGTGCACCATGCTTTACGGCTTAGAACCGGGACTTCAAAAACGTTTTGAATGCCACAGAGCATATAGGATGTTCTAAGAGCTGAAATTGGAATGTCAAACTCATGCCCGAGTCGAGAGGTATGAGACCTCTGACAAGTACTTTGCCTATAAGATGGAGGAGAATAGCTCAACCAGTGAGCATGTGCTCAGAATATCTGAGTACTACAATCACTTGAATCAAGTGGGAGTTAATCTTCCAGATAAGATAGTGATTGACAGAGTTCTCTAGTCACTATCACCGAGTTACTAGAACTTCATGATGAACTATAATATGCAAGGGATAACGAAAACAATTCCCAAGCTCTTCGCGATGAAATCAGTGAAGGTAGAAATCAACAAAAAGCATCAAGTGTTGATGGTTGACAAGACCACTAGTTTCAAGTAAAAGGGCAAGGGAAAGAAAGGGAACTTCAAGAAGAATGGCAAGCAAGTTGCCACTCCCGTGAAGAAGCCCAAAGCTAGACCTAAGCCTGAAACTGAGTGCTTCTACTACAAAGGGAATGGTCACTGGAAGCGGAATTACCCCTAATACTTGGCGGATAAAAAGGATGGCAAAGTGAACAAAAGTATATTTGATATACATGTTATTGATCTGTACTTTACTAGTGTTTATAGCAGCCCCTCGGTATTTGATACTGGTTCAGTTGCTAAGAGTAGTAACTCGAAACGGGAGTTGCAAAATAAACAGAGACTAGTTAAGGACGAGGTATTGATGTGTGTTGGAAGTGATTTCAAGGTTGATAAGATCACCATCGCACACTCCCTTTACCTCCGGGATTAGTGTAGAACCTAAAATAAATGTTATTCGGTGTTTGTGTTGAGCATGAATATGATTGGATCATGTTTATTGCAATACGGTTATTCATTTAAGTCAAAGAATAATTGTTGTTCTATTTACATGAATAAAACCTTCTATGGTCATACACTCAATGTAAATGGTTTATTGAATCTCGATCGTAGTAATACACATATTCATAATATTGAAGCCAAAAGGTGCAAAGTTAATAATGATAGTGCAACATACTTGTGGCACTGCCGTTTAGGTCATGTTGGTGTAAAACGCATGAAAAACTCCATACTGATGGACTTTTGGAATCACTTGATTATGAATCACTTGGTACTTGCGAACCATGCCTCGTGGGCAAGATGACTAAAACTCCGTTCTCCGGAACAATGCAGCGAGCAACAGACTTGTTGGAAATAATACATACTGATGTATGCGGTCCAATGAATGTTGAGGCTCACAGTGGGTATCATTATTTTCTGACCTTCACAGATGATTTGAGCAGATATGGGTATATCGACTTCATGAAACATAAGTTTGAAACATTTGAAAAGTTCAAAGAATTTCAGAGTGAAGTGGAAAATCATCGTAACAAGAAAATAAAGTTTCTACGATCTGATCATGGAGGAGAATATTTGAGTTATGAGTTTGGTCTTCATTTGAAACAATGCGGAATAGTTTCGCAACTCACGCCACCCGGAACACCACAGCGTAATGGTGTGTTCGAACATCGTAACCGTAGTATATTAGATATTGTGTGATCTATGATGTCTCTTACCGATTTACCACTATCGTTTTGGGGTTATGCATTAGAGACAGCTGCATTCACATTAAATAGGGCACCATCTAAATCCGTTGAGACGACACCGTATGAACTGTGGTTTGGCAAGAAACCTAAGCTGGCGTTTCTTAAAGTTTGGGGTTGCGATGCTTATGTGAAAAAGTTTCAGCGTGATAAGCTCGAACCAAAATCGGAGAAGTGCGTCTTCATAGGATACCCAAAAGAAACTGTTGGGTACACCTTCTATCACAGATCCGAAGGCAAGACATTTGTTGCTAAGAATGGATCCTTTCTAGAGTAGGAGTTTCTCTCGAAAGAAGTGAGTGGGAGGAAAGTAGAACTTGATGAGGTAATTGTACCTTCTCCCGAATTGGAAAGTAGTTCTTCACAGAAAAATGTTCTAGTGATTCCTACACCAATTAGTGAGGAATCTAATGATGATGATCATGAAACTTCAGATCAAGTTACTACCAAACCTTGTAGGTCAACCAGAGTACGTTCTGCACCAGAGTGGTACGGTAATCCTGTTCTGGAGGTCATGTTACTAGACCATGACGAACCTACGAACTATGAGGAAGCGATGATGATCCCGGATTCCGCGAAATGGCTTGAGGCCATGAAATCTGAGATGGGATCCATGTATGAGAACAAAGTATGGACTTTGGTGGACTTGCCCGATGATCGGCGAGCCATAGAGAATAAATGGATCTTCAAGAGGAAGACGGACGCTGATGGTAGTATTACTATCTACAAAGCTCGAATTGTCGCAAAAGGTTTTGGACAAGTTCAAACTATTGAATACGATGAGATTTTCTCACTCGTATCGATGCTTAAGTCTGCCCGAATCATGTTAGGAATTGCCACATTTTATGAAATCTGGCAAATGGATGTCAAAACTGCATTCCTTAATGGATTTATTTAAGAAGAGTTGTATATGATGCAACCAGAAGGTTTTGTTGATCCTAAAGGTGCTAACAAAGTGTGCAAGCTCCAGCGATCCATCTATGGACTGGTGCAAGCATCTCAGAGTTGGAATATACGCTTTGATGAGTTGATCAAAGCATATAGTTTATACAGACTTTTGGACAAGCTTGTATTTACAAGAAAGTGAGTTGGAGCACTACAACCTTTCTTATAAGTATATGTGAATGCCATATTGTTGATCGGAAATGATGTAGAATTTTCTAGAAAGCATAAAGGAGTGTTTGAAAGGATTTTTTTCAAACAAAGACCTCGGTGAAGCTGCCTACATATTGAGCATCAGGATCTATAGAGATAGATCAAGACGCTTGATAAGATTTTTCAATGAGTACATATCTTGACAAGATTTTGAAGTAGTTCAAAATGGAACAGTCAAAGAAGGAGTTCTTGCCTGTGTGGCAAGGTGTGAAGTTGAGTAAAGACTCAAAGCCCGACCACGGCAGAAGATAGAGAGAGAATGAAAGTCATTCCCTATGCCTCAGCCATAGGTTCTATAAAGTATGCTGTGCCGTATACCAGACCTATTGTGTACCTTGCCATGAGTTTGGCAAGGGGGTACAATAGTGATCTAGGAGTAGATCACTGGACGGCGGTCAAAATTATCCTTAGGTACCTAAGAGGACTAAGGAAATATTTCTCGGTTATGGAGGTGATAAAGAGTTCGTTGTAAAGAGTTACGTCAATGCAAGCTTTGAGACCGATCTAGATGACTCTGAGTCTCGATATGGATACATATTGAAAGTGGGAGCAACTGGCTAGAGTGGCTCCATGCAGAGCATCGTAGACATAGAAATTTGCAAAATACATACGAATCTGAATATGACAGACCCGTTGTCTAAACTTATCTCACAAGAAAAACATGATCACGCCTTAGTAATATTTGGGTATTAATCACATGGCGATGTGGACTAGTTTATTGAATCTAGTAAACCCTTTAGGTGTTGGTCACATGGCGATGTGAACTATTGGTGTTGAATCACATGGCGATGTGAACTAGATTATTGATTCTAGTGCAAGTGGGAGACTGAAGGAAATATGCCCTAGAGGCAATAATAAAGGTTTTATTTATATTTCCTTATATCATGATAAATGTTTATTATTCATGCTAGAATTGTATTAACCGAAAACTTAGTACATGTGTGTATACATAGACAAAACAGAGTGTCCCTAGTATGCCTCTACTTGACTAGCTTGTTTATCAAAGATGGTTATGTTTCCTACCCAAAGACATGTGTTGTCATTTGATAAACGGGATCACATCATTAGGAGAATGATGTGATGGACAAGACCCATCCGTTATCTTGGCATAATGATCGTTTAGTTTTATTGCTATTGCTTTCTTCATGACTTATACATGTTCCTCCGACTATGAGATTATGCAACTCCCGAATACCGGAGGTACACTTTGTGTGTTATCAAACGTCACAACGTAAATGGGTGATTATAAATATGCTCTACATGTGTCTCCGAAGGTGTTTATTGGGTTGGCATAGATCAAGATTAGGATTTTTCACTCGGTGTATCGGAGAGCTATCTCTGGGCCCTCTCGGTAATGCACATCACTATAAGCCTTGCAAGCAATGTGACTAATGAGTTAGTTACGGGATGATGCATTACGGAATGAGTAAAGAGACTTGCCGGTAACGAGATTGAACTAGGTATGATGATACCGACGATTGAATCTCGGGCAAGTAACATACCTATGACAAAGGGAACAACGTATGTTGTTATGCGGTTTGACCGATAAAGATCTTCGTAGAATATGTAGGAGCCAATATGAGCATCCAGGTTCCACTATTGGTTATTGACCGGAGATGTGTCTCGGTCATGTCTACATAGTTCTCGAACCCGTAGGGTCCGCACGCTTAACGTTCGATGACGATTTGTATTATGAGTTATGTGATTTGATGACCGAACTTTGTTCGGAGTCCAGGATGAGATCACAGACATGACGAGGAGTCTCGAAATCTTCGATAGGTAAATATTCATATATTGAAAGGTTGCGTTCAGACATCGGAATGGTTCCGAGTGATTCGGGCATTTTTCCGGAGTACCGGGAGGTTACCGGAACCCCCCGGGGAAAGATATGGGCCTTATGGGCCATAGGAGGGAGGCTAACCAGCGCACAAGGGGCTGGTGCGCCCCCCACAAGGGAGGAGGCCGAATTGGACATGGGAAGGGGGCGCCACCCCCTTTCCTTCTCCTACTCCCTCTCCTTCCCTTTTGCCCCCTCCGTTAGAAGGAAAAAAGGGTGGGGCCGAATCCTACTAGGACTGGAGTCCTAGTAGGACTCCCCTCTCCCTGGCGCGCCCCTTGTTGGCCGGCCTGATCCTTCCCTCCTTTATATACGGGGGCAGGGGCACCCCAAAGGCACAACAGACAATCTCTTAGCCGTGTGCGGTGCCCCCCTCCACAGTTTTACACCTCGGCCATATCGTCGTAGTGCTTAGGCGAAGCTCTACGCCGGTAACTTCATCATTACCGTCACCATGCCTCGTGCTGACGGAACTCTCCCTCGGCCTCAACTAGATCAAGAGTTCGAGGGACGTCACCGAGCTGAACGTGTGCAGATCGCGGAGGTGCCGTGCGTTCGTTACTTGATCGGTTGGATCGCGAAGACGTTCGACTAATCAACCGCGTGACTAAACGCATCCACTTTCGGTCTACGAGGGTACGTGAACACACTCTCCCCGCTCGTTGCTATGCTTCTCCTAGATAGATCTTGCGTGATCGTAGGAAAATTTTGAAATACTACGTTCCCCAACACCCCAAACCCTAGAAGCGTTGTAGAGGCAACCCCAAACCGTAGAAGCATCGAGGCCACTAATTAATCTTCCTTGTTGTGATTAGCTAGCTAGGTCTATGTTTGCCACTAATATATCCATCTCTCATGTTTGTCTACTAATTGCCATGTTGTAATATTTGCAGAAACTATGGATCAAAGAGAGTTAGAACAAGAAGAGTTGTTGGGGGACATAATCCGTGACGGATGTGATGTCTTGTCGTTTCTCAACGACACCAATGGTCTGGAAGGAGAGGATGAAGGCTCCGGTGATCGAACAATGGAGGAGGAAAGACATGATCATGATGGCTCCGATGGCCATATGCCGGTGGAAGAAGGAGACCGTGATGACGGCTCCAGTGACCGTACGGAGGAGGGACCTGTTGCAAATTCCGGCGAGGTATATATATTAATTAAGCCCGTGCTGACTAGCTAATTGATGCATTAATTGTTTTGGTTTGTACATACATTAACTCTTCTTTCTTCTTTTATAGCCCTCCAGATCAAGCCAAACTTCGGTAATGAGACGAGGCCTGAAGAAAAGGTTGCGCCAGGATGAAAGGTTCATGATCATAGCTATCGCGGACGATGGCTAACCGATTGAACCCAGGTGGACCAAGGAAGCATTTTGTGCTTAGTGCGGAGCTATTGTTAGGGACAGCATCCCGATCAGCATCCAGCTATGGAATAAGCCTAAGGACGAAGACCCTCAAGTTTCTTATGTCACCGATAGACAGAAAGATGATCTTTGGACCTCGTTGAAGGCAAATTTCACCCTACCGCCGGAGGTGGATCCGAATAAGCCAGTTATAGAGCCACTGGTCAAGGCTTGTGCTCTTAAGAAGATGGCAGATCTATTCAGGAGGTGGAAGGATGAGTTGAAATCAATGTTTGTCAACAAAGGGAAGACTCCAGAATTCACCGGCCGATTTGAGAAGATAAGAGATCACTAGCCCGCATTTGTGGCCTACAAGACATCAAACAAGAGTAAGAAAATGTCAGAGACAAACAAGATAAATGCTACAAAGAAGCTGTATCACCATCGCGCGGGGTCAGGTGGCTACCTCAAAGCCCGGCCGTTGTGGGACAAAGCTGAGAATGACCTGATTGCTGAAGGGGTCGAACCAGAGACATTGAAAATGGCCAGACCGTTCAGGGACATGGTTCTTCGGGGTTGGGGGAACTTTGGACCCTGAAACAGGGAAGTGCCTTTGGACGGACGAGCAACTTGCAATACCCGTCAAGAAGCTTTAGAAGTATATCACCGCAGCGCAGGAAGGGACGTTCATTCCCGACAGAGAGAAGGACGAGCTGACTGAGGCCCTCGGGAATCCTGAGCACCCTGGACGAACACGAGGCACGCCAGACTTCGTTCTGTGGGTGGTTGGGTTTGCCGGCGCAGGCGGTTACAGAAGCCGGGAGAGGAAGAGGAAACAGGAGCTGACCGATATGCAGAAGATCAATACAAGACTACAAAAGCTAGAGGAACTTGAGAGCCAGCGAGCTGCCGGCCAACCATCTCAGCGGCACGAAGCTACCCCAGAAGCTACCCCGCCATCTCAGTAGAGAAGTAGCATGGCTTCCACGGAGCTCGTTCAGCAGCCTGACTTCATGGCTCCTAGGTACCCCGTGGATGTTATCACGGAGGCTCAACATTGCCAGCTTATGACGAAATGCCAAAACCTCACCTTGAAGGCGTCTGTCGGCTCTATTGCACCTCCTCAACCCGATGGAACTTTTCACTGCCGTTCGATTCCACATGGCTATGCTGTTGTGTCAGTGGATGAAGTAATGGAGGGATTTGAGGAGCTCGAGCTTGACCAACCTACATGTGAAGGGGAGAATCAGCTGGTTCATGCTCTAAGGACTACATGTCTATGGCGGAAGGAGTACATCAAGCTTCCAAACTGGATGCCTCCGCCTCCTCCTCCTCCTCCGGTGAGTCAGAGAACTCCGCTGCCTCCTCCTCCGGCGAGTGATCAGGGCACTCCGCCTCCTTCTACGGCTCCTCCGGCGCGTGAGGGCACTCCGCCTCCTCCTTCGCCTCCTGCGGCGCGTCGGAGCAGTCCGCCTCCTCCTCCGCCTCGTCAGCAACGGCGGAAGATATACGCCACCGCTCCGGCTCCTCCGGCGCGTCGGAGCACTCTACCTCCTTCTCCGCCTCGTAAGTAACAATGGAAGAGAGACGCCGCAGCTCCGGGGGCTAGCAGTACAACCAGAGGCAGGAGGCGGCAATTCAGATAGGATCCATCTCTCAAGACTCCGAAAAAGTTACCATACGAGAGGACGGAGAAGGAAAACGCGGAGATCTGTGAAGCCGAAGTGAGGGAATTTTTCGCAAAGAAACCCCCACCTCCGAAGGAGATGATAGATCCGGTGAAATCGAAGCACACTATCGATGCCCTGAAGCGACCACCACCACCTCCGCTGGATTCCAACTATGTCCGCGCTCTTAAAAAGACATATGAAGATGCACGGCGGTCGGGAACTACTTCGAGTGATAAAAGGTTAGCAGAACGAAGAAGTGGGAAAAAATTCCCCAGCTCGGCGATTAGACGAACCAATCGTGCCCCCCGCTCAAGGTGTCTAGCGATATCGTCGCTAATCTGCCAGGGATGGTGCCCGGTACCAATCCTGGTGATTACCTGGGCGATGATGTAGAGTTTGAAACAATGGAAGTGGACGAATTCAGACACAAGTACTGGAAGCCTCTCGTCAAACCTGATCATCCTCCTCCTATAACAACGATGATGCGAAGATTCCACGAATGGTACATGAAAACCTGCAGCGAGTCTGGGAAGGATTCTTTGACGATGAGAATTAAAGAGGAGCACGACCTCATTGGAATGGATCTGTTTTCTGTTGAATTTGGCGAGTTTTTCCAGTTATACAATCAAAAGGCCCTCGATAAATCACTCGTGACTTGCTTCTGTCTATAAGTACTACTTCTGTAATTAAGTCTCTATATATAGCTCAACCCTTTCATTGCATGTATATATAATTATCCTCACTATATTATGCAGATTGAATATCGTCGAATGCAGAAAAGCACAAATCTATGACATTGGGTTCATTAACCCGAATGTCATACATGAATGGACGGTTAAACACAATGCCACAGAAATCGAGGACAACTTGCTACAATTGTTGCTTAAAAATCAAAACAAAGAGAAAATACTCTTTCCTTACAACTTCAACTGAGTGTTACTGTCTTGTGCATATTTGGTTTCCCTTATTACTCGAGGTTATAGTAATGTAATTGATGAGTTATGCATGCATGCACAACTTCCACTTTATTTTGCTAGAGATTAAGCTTGAGCGGGGAGTAGTAACCGTCTTAGACTTGAGACGAAAAGATCCCCATGACTATGCGGACATGACTGAAATGCTCTAGAAGTAAGTTCAATCGATCATTATCGCATCATATGGGCAACTTTGTTCATTTCCTGATATCAAGTAATTATTTTCTTTGTCTAGCAGGGTTTGGAAAGAGTTCACCGCAATTGTTCCGGCACTGCCGACAGAGCTGCGATTTACACACCCAAAAGTAAGTACTACTAGCTAGTTCCGCGCATCTCCCATTGATTCTAGTTTCATCAATACCATTTATAATGCTTGATTATCAGTTTGATTGAACTCTATTTCTCGTAAAGTGCTTGTGGCAGGAATCCGGGAATAATTATTGTGGATACTACGTTTGCGAGTTCATCTACAATGCCATGACCTCTAAGAGGGGCTACTCTGAAAAACAATATGAAGTGCGTAAGCAATAATTTTCACAATTTCATTTTATTAGCATCATTTGTGTTGAGTTTCATTCATATATATGTATTGACCCCCTTCTTCAAATTAGATGTGGCAGATGCGGGATGAACTCCTACCACATGTTCGCATACGAGCAATTCAAGAGGAATTGGCGGGATTCTTTCTTGACCACGTCATAAATAAAGCCGGAGAATACCATGTGGAATTTGACATTAGATGTTAGGGATTGTAAGAGATCTTATATTGTATATATGTAGCTAGTAGCATCGAATAGATATACGAAAATTTGTTGTTCGACCAATCTCTCGGAGAAAGAGAGGTCAATGACTTCTCTCGGTATATGTTCATGACGATCTTTTGTACTTAATGGTTCCTTCATTTGCTTACTAGCTAGCGTGTCGAGTTCTCTCTATACGTATAGTAGCTATCTTTGACCAAGCAAGGAGAAAGAGAGGACACTTCTCTCTATTAGCTAGCTAACACAATATGAGGCCCCTAAATTAACCCTCCAAAAACCCCTAACCCCCCCCCTTTAAAAAACACCCCAGCTACTGCCAGCTGCTGACACGTGTATGCCTTTTGGTCCCGGTTGGTGTTACCAACCGGGACTAAAGGCCCTCGTGCCTAGGCTCCCCGCAGTGGCCACGTGGAGCCCCTTCTGTCCCGGTTCGTAAGCGAACCGGGACTAAAGGATTTGGGCTTTAGTCCCGGTTCCAGAACTGGGACAAATGGGCCTCTGGAACCGGGACAAATGGGTCATTTTCTACTAGTGGTCGTGACTATGCCGATGAGATATCAGATCTCTCTAATGCACTCGAGGAAGAGCGTGGTCATTGTTTGGCTCTTGAGGAGTCACACAATGATGATCATGCTAAATTAAAGAAAGATCTTGATCATGCTCTTGTTGTCTCTCGTGTGCTCAATTCCGAGAATGCCAAACTTGGGGTTGACCATGCTAGACTCAAGGAAGAGTTTGATCTACTTGACAAGGCTGACAAGGCCTTCAAGAGTTCTCATGCTAGCCTCAAAGAGTCTCATGATCAACTCCAAGTGAAGCTAACCAAGGAAAAAGCCACATTTCCTCATATGGTTTTAATTGATAATGCAAATGCTACTAACCCATGTTGTGAGCATGTGCATCTTGTGGAGGAGAATGCCAAGTTGAAGGAGCAACTTGAGAAAGGCTTTGTGTCTTGCATACAAGGTGAGAAGAACCTCAACGACCTTTTGAGCAATCAAAAGGAAGTTGTGGGCAAGGAGGCACTACAAGAAATATGTCAACTTGCGACCATCACTATTGGTCACTGAAAGGTCATTGTTTTTCATTTGCGACCTTTTTGTGACAAAAAACAGATGGTCAAAAGCTGACAGTCGTAAACTAAAATTAACGACCTTCTCTGTGAGAAGGTCGTGGAAGGCAAGGACCAAAACAAAAGGTCATTGATTCTATGACCTTTTGTTTTGGTCGCTAGTTGTCTACCCAGGCCACGTCGGATCCGACGTGGCAAGTTGGCGTGGCAAAATTGCGACCAAATGAAAATGTCGTTGATAAGAATCAGCCCGGTCCAGTTCGATGTTTTACATGGGCCGAGCCCAACAATTTAGCCTATTTGTGTTTTTTTCCGTCAATTTTTGGTTGGGTTCATGGGCCAAGCCCAATATTGTAGCCTTTTTGTTGTTAGGCCGTGGCCTTCTTACCATCAATTGATTTTCTATCTTTCAATCATTTTATTTTAGAGCTAGTCCCACTAGTCAGATGGGTCCCACATGTCAAAAATTTCAAAATTTCTTAGATTATATTCATAAGTGGGACATAAATTGGTCCCGCTGGTCAAGTTTCCATTTCACATCTTTTTAACATACACAATCACTATTTCAAATAGGATGGGACAAATATAATTCATCAAATAACACTACATTAGTCTTTTACAATCTGTTACAATATTACAATTTACAGTCAGACAGATCAAAAACTCTTTGCTGAATAGGGCTTCACTGCTTGCTTGGCTTCATGGCTTCACACTCCAAAGAGAATAGGCATGGAGCTCCTGTAAGAGAGTGAACATAAAGGCTACCAGCATTAGATTGTACTGCTGGTGAGACCAGAACCAAACAACTTGAATGGCAACACTAATGTAAGTAGTAGAGCAGATCTAAAAAGGTAAACAAAATATGCGTTATGGTACACTTAAGAAGATGTGATAAATGTTTAACAAAATTGTTCATGGAAGTAACCTTAGTCGTTCAAAATCAGAGTTGAAAATGGAAGGAAATTAAGTTACATAAGACAAATTAAGTTACATAAGACAATTAGTATTCTATGTACGCATCATTGTCAACAACAAATACAATTCTCTACGAGCGACAAAATTCGTTTTCTTTACATCCTTAATCCAACCAAACCATAAGCTTTCTGGTTATTAAATACTTCGAGTTTCCTTGATGGTAATAGCTAGTAAATGTCATGGTCACGTAACAGCCATGATCATGATCAAAAGAAGTGATCATTGGTAGTTAAGACAACACATTCGGAAATGATCATGGTAGAAGTCAGAGAAGACAAGTGAAACAATATTGCAAAACAGAAGGCAAAGGAAAATTTTGGATAGAGAAATCAAACAGAAAACTAGTACAAAACATGGTCCTGTCATATTGCTGCAATTTATTCAAGAACACCAGACTTAGAAATTGCATCAAGCAATTCGTAAGAAAACAAGAACGTGAGAAGAATTGCATTTCACAAGACAAGGTTATTCGGAGATAAGAAATCATTAGACTTTAAACTACGAATCGCAGGAAGGTAACTCCTGTCATGTTGTTGCAGTTTCTCATCATCACTTGAACCACAAATGAAATCAGGCAACACTTTAGATTGGAACTACAATGGTAAGTATCTTTGTTGTGGAGATAGTTCAATTTATAAACTCGTTCAAGAAAATTTATATTTGTTGTGAAGATAGTAGGACTTCCTTCAGTATGTGGACAACATAGAAAGCCACAAACATATGAGGGTGTTGAGGTATCATCAGAGACTTAAATACTAAGAATCAGAGCAGCATAGCTCCATCATATTGTTGATGGTTTATTCCTCATCACTTGACCCTCAAACATATAAGCATGCATGGACAGCAAGAAAAAAAGGCTATAACAATTTATAGTTTGGCAACTATCGGTATGAAATGCAAACATTATTGCTCAGAATATGAAATATTTCTCATCAATGCCAAATGGCATCTCTGAAGTCTGACATACATTGTAGATTTCATGATTCATCACAGCGTTTTGCAAACCGCGGAAATGGCACTGAGAAACCAGATGCAACCGAGGATCTCGTGACCACAGACATCACCATTCACTAATAATTTCCAGTGGGAGTTCAAACTATGCTTCCAACAAGCTACAGCAGCAGGGAATGCCGAAAAATTATGACCCGAGATGACGAATCAACTGGGTGCATCTCAATTCGAACAACCACGGCAAGACAACAACCACATACTAATGCGGCGAATCAAATCTACACACAGGAGCAGCGCCATTTGTGGCATCCACATGAGGACGTGCAACATCAAGAACATGGCGCATGACAGCAACAGACCTAGAGATCTAGAACAGAGGGATGGGGAGCTTACATTTGCGGATGCGGGCGGCCGGGTAACCGCACGAGGAGCAGGTGCTCTTCTGGAGGTGGAAGTTGCGACGGCCGCAATGGATGTAGAATAGAAGAGGGTCCTCATGTAGCAGTAGCAGCAGTAGCATGAAGAATTGAAGACCGACCAACAGAGCTTGCAATGCAAACACAGAGGCGTGAGGACACTGAATCCAATCACATCAAATCAAATCAAGCTGCTGCACCTTGACCTTGAGGAAAACAAACCTCATCTCATCTCATCTTAGGGAAGAATAAGAAGAAGAAAAATCCATGGCTGCTGCTCCATGACCATGACCTTGAGTTGTTGCTGCTGCACCAGATAGAGGAAGAAGAAGACCTGCAAAAAAAGAAATAACTAGAAATGTACAAGCATGAATTCATGGAAGGATGGATGCAAGGCCAAACATCCAGCATACTGTTTCTTAATGCCCCAACTACTTAAAAACCCATGGTAGTTCTAACCATATTAAATTAAAGGACAAAGTGAAGTCATGATGAATTGATAGTTCCGTCTTATAAAGCTCTCTGTTTAGCATATCCTAAATCACAGTCTGTCTACCAATATATGAACTCTTTAGTTTTCAGAACTGAGGCTCACATATTTGGGCTGATTTGTACACAACCAAGAAAAACTTCTTACAAATAAATTCATGGAAGCATATCATCCTTTCAGTCCCTCACCCATATCTCCTAGTAGTATTACAGACAAACTAAATCTTACATAGGGAGGTTCAGATTATCTTCACTATATTTTCAGTATTTTTGTTTTACTTGAGACAAACTAAACGCTAACATCAATGACAATAAGACTTGAATAGAAATAGCTATTGAATAAACACATTTATGAGATAGAATGGAAATGATTTACACCACAACATATAGTTCACATGTACTGGAGCTATCACAGAGACTACAGAACACACATAATCACACATATGCGAACATGGTACTACTCCATGGTTCAGGTTACACTAATAAACAAAATTATACAAGCGAGAAGACTAGTATCACAGATCTACAGAGTAGTAATAAACAACTAAAAATAAGTAGTAGAAGTAACTAGTACAGGGAGCATGTACTCTTAAAATCTGAATCTTACAGACTACACATCACAAGCTACGGAAAATTCAGAGAAGAAAGGGAGAAAGAGAGATTGCAGGAGGAGGTTGAGGATTATGCAAATTAACTGCCATGTTCCTAGTGGACCCCAGCCTGTCTCCTCCTATATTCTGTTCCTGTTATGGATTCATTGATCCAACAACAATCTAGGCGCTCGCGGTCTTGGCTGGCTGCTGCCATCTAGGCGCTGGGCGATGTAGGCAGTATGCATGGTGAGGGGAGGAGCAGCAGAGGTGGCAACGGGCAGTGGGAGTCGCGCGGGGCACCAGGCACAACCGCCCCTTTGTCTGGTGGGAGGCGTGGTCTGAGGAGGCTGTGCTGATGGCGGCGGTGGCTAGAGATGGTGACGCTGGTGGAGTGGTGGGTGGAGGGGTGACGGAGGCGGCTCACCTCTCCTGGCCGGAGCTGTCGTCCTCCTCGAGCATGGTGATGTGGAACTCCTTGGGGGTGAAGGGTAAACATTCAACATATTAACCACATATAGTTTGTTAAAATGAATGAATATTGTGCAGATGCCTGTATCTTGTGATGACAAACAATGTTGATATGGGGAGTTTTCATTTTCATTGCACAAAAGAGACCTTTTCTATTTTTCGAGTGCCCGAAATGGTTTTTTTAAGAACCTACCAAATCTTTGTTTCAAATGATCTCATTTTGTGCACAAGGGTGCATCTTGGAATGGCAAAGAATTTTTTCCTAAGGAAGTTTTTGATTTTCTTTTGACGAAAAAATCACTTTCCATTTTTCAAGTGCCTAAAATGAGTTTTTTTGTAAAGGACCTACCATATATTTGTTGCAAAATTTTACCAAATCGATTTTCTAAAATATTAGGCCATATTTAATGCACAGTTGATCAACTGGTTGCGTTTCAAAAGCTTTGATCCACCTCTCGTGAAAAAGACAAATTTCTGCCAATTCAGCAGGAAGCGGTCAAATTTGAATAGCAGCTGCCTTATAGTTTATTCTATCTAATCACAGAAACACCAAAAGTTTTCCAAGATTCAACCACTAGCTAGGAACGGTTATGCCCGCTGTTTTGACCACATTTTCAAACGGGCATAAAAAATTCAAAAAAATGCAAAACCTTTGCATTGTGTCATTATATGTGACCAATTTACCAGGAAAAATAATAAACTTGTAATATGGCACTTCTTTCAAAAAAGTGTTATCAGAAATGAGCTATCATGTGTGAAGATTCATGTCTTTCAAGCCAAATGATCTATCATATGGCCGCATTCATGGCATAGTTTGTTCAAATGATCTCATATTTTGCACATTGGTGCATCTTGGAATGGCAAACAATGTTGCCTAAGAAACTTTTCATTTTCTTTGGACAAAAAATTCATTTTCCATTTTTTTAGTGCCCAAAATGAGTTTTTTTGTGAAGGACCTACCTTATATTTGTTGCAAAATTGTACCAAATCAATTTTCTAAAATACTAGGACATATTTAATTCACAATTGACCAAATGGTTGGGTGTCAAAAGTTTTGATCCACCTCTGGTGAAAAGGACAAATTTTCACGAACTCAGGAGGGAGCAGGTCAAATTTGAACTGAAGCTGGCTTATAGTTTGTTGTTTATTAAAAAAAATCATTTCTAGGTACATAAGTATCTATTTAATCACAGAAACACCAAAAGTTTTCCAAGATTCAACCACTAGCTAGGAACGCTTATGTCCGCCGTTTTGACCGCATTTCGAAACGGGCATAAAAATGCATAAAAAATCAAAAAAATGCAAAACCTTCGCATTGTGTCATTATATGTGACCAAGTTAGCAGGAAAAATAATAAAATTGTAATATGGCAGTTCTTTTAAAAAAGTGTTCTCAGAAACGAGCTATCATGTGTGAAGATTCATGGCTTTCAAGCCAAATGATCAATCTTATGGCCGCATTCATGGCATAGTTTGTTCAAATGATCTCATATTTTGCACAAGGGTGCATCTTGGAATGGCAAACAATGTTGCCTAAGGAAGTTTTCATTTTCTTTGGATGAGAAATTCCATTTTTTGAGTGCCCAAAATGAGTTTTTTTTGTGAAGGACCTACCATACATTTGTTGCAAAATTGTGCCAAATAAATTTTCAAAAATACTAGGACCTATGTAATGCACAATTGACCAAATGGTTGGGTGTCAAAAGCTTTGATCCACCTCTGGTGAAAAAGACAAATTTATGCCCATTCAGTAGGAAGCGGGTCAAATTTGAACTGCAGCTGCCTCATAGTTTGCTCTTTTTTTCTTCAAAAAATCATTTCTGGGTACATAAGCATATATTTAATCAGATAAACACCAAAAGTTTTCCAAGATTCAACCACTAGCTAGGAACGGTCAAGCCCGCCGTTTTGACCGCGTTTTGAAACAGGCATAAAAAATTCGAAAAAATCAAAAAAATTGGAAAACCTTCGCATTGTGTCATTATATGTGACCAAGTTTCCAGGAAAAATAATAAACTTGTAATACGGAAATAATTTTTAAAAAGTGTTCTCAGAAATGAGCCATCATGCGTGAAGATTCATGGCTTTCAAGCCAAATGATCAATCTTATGGCCACATTCATGGCATAGTTTGTCCAAATGATCTCATATTGTGCACAAGGGTGCATCTTGGAATTCCAAACAATGTTGCCTAAGGGAGTTTTCATTTTCTTTGCACGGAAAATTCATTTTCCATTTTTTGAGTGCCCGAAATGAGTTTTTTGTGTGAAGGATCTACCATATATTTGTTACAAAATTGGACCAAATAAATTTTATAAAATACTAGGCCATATTTATTTCACAATTGACCAAATGGTTGGGTGTGAAGAGCTTTGGTCCACCTCTCGTGAAAAAGACAAATTTCCGCCGATTCAATAGGAAGCGGGTCAAATTTGAACTGCAGCTGCCTCATAGTTTGCTCTTTATTTTTTCCAAAAATCATTTCTAGGTACATAAGTATCTACTTAATCAGAGAAACATTAAAAGGTTTCCAAGATTCAACCACTAGCTAGGAACGATCAAGCCTGCCGTTTTGACCGCATTTTGAAACGGGCATAAAAAATTCAAAAAAAATCGAAAAATGGAAAACCTTCGCATTGTGTCATTATATGCGACCAATTTCCAGGAAAAATAATAAACTTGTAATATGGCAATTATTTTTCAAAAGTGTTCTCAGAAACGAGCTATCATGCGTGAAGATTCATGGCTTCCAAGCCAAATGATCAACCTTATGGCCACATTCATGGCATAGTTTGTTCAAATGACCTCATATTGTGCACAAGGGTGCATGTTGCCAAACAATATTGCCTAAGGGAGTTTTCATTTTCTTTTCACGGAAAATACATTTTCCATTTTTCGAGTGCCCGAAATGAGTTTTTTTTGTGAAGGACCTACCATATATTTGTTGCAAAATTGGACCTAATAAATTTTATAAAATACTAGGCCATATTTAATGCACAATTGACAAAATGGTTGGGTTTCAAAAGTTTTGGTCCACCTCTGGTGAAAAAGAAAAATTTCCGCCGATTCAGCAAGAAGCGGGTCAAATTTGAACTGCAGCTACCTTATTGTTTGCTCTTTATTTTTTTCCAAAAATCATTTCTACTTACATAAGTATCTATTTAAGCATGAATAGATGGTTTGGTGGCGATACGTCGAGGTTTGGACGGTGGCCCATGGCCCCAACTCCAAAGCGCGTAAACTCGCATGCCCGCCGCGCGGTCACCGCGTGACCTTGGCGTTGACATGCATTCTGGGAGGCCTAGGCATGTCTAGTGGGTCGGGCACTCCCCAGGTACGTGCTAGGAACAAAATTACAACAGAAGAATCTCACGAGGAGACCGAACTATGCTCAAAGAGGAATTAGCAGCCAAGTGTTTGATTAGCGGTATGGGAAATGCACATGGCCAATGGGCGTGAATTCTGGCTGAGGATGATCATCTACTAAGAAGAATGTCTTCACAAATTTTCAGCTCAAAAGGAGGATCCTAGGTGGTACTTGCTTTGCAAAGTACCACACTGGACAAAAATATGAATGTTGAAGCTGGGCTCAAAATAATGAATGGATGGAGCTGAAATTTGGTGGAGGATGGTTATTTGGGCATAGGAAAGCACAGTAGAAAATTGATACCATTTGGACATGCCAAAGTGGTACTTCCTTCACAATGCTCTTCTCTAGATAGAAACTTGGGAAAATTAGCGAGAGAAATTGGGTAAATGAAATGAGCTCAAATTTGGTGTAGGTAAGTTACATAGGTATGGTCATGCCCTAGTAAATTTTCAGATCATTTGGGTAAGCCTAGCTAGTACTTACTTCACAAAGCTTCTATCGAGATAGAAACTTTGGAAATTTTCTGAGAAAAATTTACCAAGAAAATGGATCTGAATATTATCATGTGGTAATAATTTGGGTATGGAAGAGTGCCCAAAAAGTTTGAGGGTAATAGGAGGGGTCTAGATAACACTTGCTTTGCAATGTGCCAATCTGGCCATAAAATATAAATTGAACCTGGGCTCACATAGATGATTTGACTGAGCTGCAATTTGGAGGAGGGTGATAATATGGGAATATGAAGGAACTGTATAAATTTCATGTCATTTGGATATATAAAAATGGTACTTCCTTCACAATGCTTTAGGTGAACAAATTCTTTGGAAATTTGTCGAGGAAGATTTACTGGGCAAATGGAGCTAAATTTTGTCACGAGGCAATGGTTTGGATAGGAAAGAGTGCCCAAAATTTTTGAGGGCAATCAAGAATATAAATAGCACTTCCTTCAGAAAGTGATGTTCTGAACAGAATAGGAAAATGAATATTGTTGAATTATTTTTGAACTAGGCAAGGAACGATTTTCACATATTTGACGAAGATATGACCCAAAGAATTTATGAGATTTTTTGGGAATTCTGGGAATGACAGAAATATAGGTTGCTTCACAACCTAGGGCAAAAATTGACACATGGACATGACACATAGGAAAAACTGATGAGGTGGCGCCTAGTCATAGCAATCCACCACAATTTACAAGGTTATGACCATCTATATTGGTCATGATCAGCTAGAAATAAGGCAGCGGACCAGTGCTGTCTGCTTTATGACCATTTTGTGTAAGAAAATTACGACCTTTCTGACCAAAATGGTCGATATAGTTTAGGGTTTGGATCCCCCCAAATAGCTTTTGACCAATTGGTCTCAAATGGTCATAGATTTATGACCAATTCTTCTAGGGTCACTAGCAGAAGGTCACAAGTTGACATATTTCTTGTAGTGAGGGGATTGGGTTTGCTCCCAAGTCCAAGAAGAAGAAGAATGACAAGACCAAACAACCTCCTCCTCTCAAGAAAACATTTGTGAAGGAGGGAGAGGGTACTTCTATGGAGATGAAGAACAGTGTGAAGGGTGGTGGTGTCAAGAAGGGAAATGCCACCCCTTCCAACAAAGCCGGCGACTTTAACCCTTCTTATGTGTTATGCCGTGCTAGTGATGGGCATGTTTATGCCAAATTTGTTGGTTCTTCTTATGAGTACATTGAATGGTCTATTTGGGTTCCTAAGACCCTTGTACTAACATAAAAGGACCCATTACAAAATGGGTACCTAAAACCAAGTATTGATCTCTTGTAGGTGTTTACTTCCTGTAGGGGATCATGGTTGCTCAATAGTGGAGCCACAAATCATATGACCGGAAGCAAGAACTTGGTGGTGGACGTGCACAAGGTTTTATCTATGCCCACCAATGTCGAGTTGGGTGATGCCTCATCTTCTAAGGTATTGGGTCTTGGCAAGGTTGTCATTTCTCATGATCTCACGATCGAGAAAGTCATGCTTGTTGAGTTCCTTGCATACAACTTACTTTCCGTCTGTCAACTTGCACTCATGGGCTTTGCCACTTTCTTTGATATTGATACCGTGGCCCTCTTGTGGAGCAAGACTCTTAAAGTAGCCTTTGTTGGGCATGTCGAGAACGGTCTTTATGTCATTAACTTTTCGGAGCGACCCACTAAGACCGCGACATGCCTAATGGCTAAAGATGACGTGGGATGGCTTTGGCATCGTCGTTTAGCCCACGTCAATATGAGATCTTTGCAAAGTCTTATCAAGGGGGACCATGTCCATGGACTCACAAATGTTAGTTTTGCCAAAGATCATGCTTGTAGTGCTTGTATCGAAGAAAAGCTACATGAGAAGGCTCACCCACCCACAACTATCATCTACTCGAAGAGGCCCTTGGAGATCCTTCACATGGATCTCTTTGGGCCTCTGATGTCTACTACCCAACTTTATTCTTGTAGACACGTGTTGGTCCTCCAAGCATAGAGTTCTGTAGGACAGTAGCAATTTTTCCTCAAGTGGATGACCTAAGGTTTATCAATCCGTGGGAGGTGTAGGATGAAGATAGTCTCTCAAACGACCCTGCAACAAAATACAAGAAATCTCTTGTGTCCCCAACACACCCAATACAATGTCAAATTGTATAGGTGCACTAGTTCAGCGAAGAGATGGTGATAAAAGTGTAATATGGATGGTAGAAATATATTTTTATAATCTGAATAAATAAAAATAACAAAGTAGCAATCGATAAAAGTGAGCACAAACGGTATTGCAATGCTTGAAAACAAGGCCTAGGGTCAGTACTTTCGCTAGTGCAATCTCTCAATAGTGCTAATTGGATCATATAACCATCCCTCAACGTGCGATAAAGAATCACTCCAAAGTTCCTATCTAGCGGAGAACATAAGATGGAATTGTTTGTAGGGTACGAAACCACCTCAAAGCTATTCTTTCTGATCGATCTAACGAAGAGTTCGTACTAAAATAACACCAAAGCAAATTCAGATTCATAATATTCAATCCAACACAAAGAACTTCAAAGAGTGCCCCAAGATTTCTACCGGAGAAACAAAGAAAAGAACGTGCATCAACCCCTATGCATAGATTACCCCAGTGTCACCTTGTGTGACGCTCGGGTAGTTACGCTACAGTAACCCTCTACTAATGATGCCACGTCACCTCGATTACTGCCGATAAACTCGCGTTAGTTTAAAACCGATTCAAATTCAAATTTCAAAATCATGTCAAACGGTAAAAGTTTTCAAACATTAAAACTAAAATGTTCGGGTTGTGCCAAATAATGCATAGGTAATTTAGGAGGATAAACCACACTTTTATAAGATGTTTAAATACTCAAATGTGAATGAAACAACGGCTTAACCAATTTAATGAATGCCTCTTATTATTTATAACATGTTAAACTATTTTATATAGTTACCCAAATTAATGTGGCAGTAGTAAATATAGTAATACTAATCTAGGAACCGTTAGTGTATTTTATAAAACTATAAGCATTAAAGAAATAAAAGAAAACAGGAAAGAAAGAAAAAAGTAAAATAAAAAGTTAGGAGAAAGTCTAAACTGCACTGTGCACTGTAGCCCATTGCTACAGTACACATCCAGCCCACTAACCCCCTTATCTCCTACCTCCTATTCACGCGCCCCGTTGGACGGCCGTGTGTCGTCCGTGGCCGCGGGAGGCCACACGCCTGCCATCCAGCGCCTCCCCGCGGCGGTTAAGAGCACCCTCCGAGACCCCTGGAACCCTAGCACGTTCCTCATCCCCTCGCCTCGCTCTCTCTCCCTCACAGTACCCCCTCCCCACCGCGACGCAGCCGCCATGGCCATCACCGTCGTCACGGCCGACGACCTCCTCGGCGCCTGAGAATACATCCATGGGCTCCATCGTCGTCGTCTTCTTCACCCTTGACCAAGGGGTCGAGCTAGGAGGCCCCGTTTGCCCGCCATCGCCGTCGTCTCCCTCGCATACACCTCGTCCGTCGCCAGATGCCGCTGCTCCCGACCATCCCCGACCTCCTCGAGCTCGCCCACCGCCTCAACGTGAGCTCCTCTGCCGATTCCCCACCTTTCCCCTTTGATTTGTCGCCGTTTGCCGTCGTCCCCGAGCTCGGTCGACCTCGTCCATGGCCGCGTTCGAGCTTCTTGGTATGCGCCCGCGCTTGCCCGCTCCTGCCGGTGGCCGCGCCCTGGCTGCGCCATGCGCGCACCCCTGCTGCAGCTCCCCTGCATGCCGCCCTCGCCCGCTGCACGCTGCTCCCTAGCCGCCCGCCCGCCCTTGCCCGCCTGCTGCTCGCCACCCCACCTCTACGCCCAACGCCGCCCCGCGCTACTCGCCGCCCCGCAACCCCCCCGCTGCTTCGGCCGTGCCCGCCGGAGCCTGTCCGCGCCCGCCGGATGGCCCCGCCCGCCAGGGCCGCCGCCGCCCGGGGCCTCTCCCTGCTCCCCGCCCACGGTCTCTACTGGGCGAGGCCGCCGACACCTTGTGCCCGCGCGAGCCCAGCCGGCCCCCTCTGTTGACTTGGAGGGGATAACCCCAGTTAGTTTAGCGCTAACTTTTTCCCCACTGTCACTGCCAAGCGGGTCCCGCCCTAGTTAATTTGTTAAACTAATTAGGTGCTAATTACCCCTAAAACAGTCACTGACATTGGGTCCCACCGCACTTAATTAGTCCCTGGTTTATATTCAACTCTGAGTAGTATATCACCCAATGACATGTGGGGCCCCCGTGTACTGTTCATTTGGATAAGGCTCACACAGTCAGCCATTAACTTTGACTCTGGGCCCACTGCCAGCCTCATGTGCAAAAGTGTGGGTACACTTTCTGGTACCCATAACATTTAGATATTAAAATGATTTTCGAATTAAAGTAAATCTATAATTTCAAAAAATGTTTAAATCTTTGTAAATTCATGTAAAATAAACCGTAGCTCGGATGAAAAAGTTTTCTACATGAAAGTTGCTCAAAACGACGAGACAAACCCGGATACATAGCCCGTTCATCCGCCATGCGTCCCTAGCATAGAGAACATGGAACTTTCCCCTTCGGTCCGTCTGCCTGAAAACGCGGAACACCCGGAAAACTTTCCCGGATGTTTCCCTCCCTTTGCCGGTATCACCTATCCCTACGTTAGATCACCCTGGCACCGCGTATTGCCTTGTTATATGTTGTGATGCTTTGTTTGCTCCGTATTTACTGTTTCTTCCCCCCTCTTCTTCTCCGGTAGACCCCGAGACCGGCGCTGTTGCCACTGAGTACGACTACATCACCGACGACCCTTCTTCCTGTGCAACAGTGCTTCCAGGCAAGCCCCCCCCTTGATCACCAGATATCGCCTATTCTCCTCTATACTGCTTGCATTAGAGTATTGTAGCATGTTACTGCTTTCCGTTAATCCTATTCTAATGCATAACCTGTCCTTACTACTACTGTTGTTACCTTTACCTGCAATCCTACATGCTTAGTATAGGATGCTAGTATTCCATCAGTGGCCCTACATTCTTGTCTATCTGCCATGCTATGCTATCGGGCCGTGATCACTAGGGAGGTGATCACGGGTATATACTATATACGTTATACATGATACATGTGGTGACTAAAGTCGGGCCGGCTCGTGGAGTACCCGCAAGTGATTCTAATGAGGGGGCTGAAAGGACAGGTGGCTCCATCCCGGTAGAGGTGGGCCTGGGTTCCTGACAGCCCCCGACTGTTACTTTGTGGTGGAGCGGCATGGCAGGTTGAGACCACCTAGGAGAGAGGTGGGCCTGGCCCTGGTCGCCGTCCGCGGTTACTTCAAAATAACACGCTTAACGAGTTCTTGGTATTTGATCTGAGTCTGGCCATTTGGTCTATACACACTAACCAACTACGTGGGAAAGATATGGGCACTCGACGTCGTGGTATCAGCCGAAGACTTCGTGACGTGAGCGACTGAGCGGCGCGCGCCGGATTGGACCGTGTAACGTAACTTCCTTTGTAATGGAGGTTGCTAGGTCTGTTTCCGGCCGCCCACGCAACGTGCAGGTGTGCTATGGGCGATGGGCCCAGACCCTTGTGCGCTTAGGATTAGACCGGCGTGCTGACCTCTCTGTTGTGCCTAGGTGGGGCGCGACGTGTTGATCTTCCGAGGCCGGGCATGACCCAGGAAAGTGTGTCCGGCCAAATGGGATCAAGCGTGTTGGGTTATGTGGTGCACCCCTGCAGGGAAGTTTATCTATTCGAATAGCCGTGATCCTCGGTAACAGGACGACCCGGGGTTGTACCTTGACCTTATGACAACTAGAACCGGATACTTAATGAAACACACCCTTTCAAGTGCCAGATACAACCCGGTGATCGCTCTCTGACAGGGCGACGAGGAGGGGATCGCCGGGTAGGATTATGCTATGCGATGCTACTTGGTGAACTTACCTTCTACTCTCTTCTTCATGCTGCAAGATGGAGGTGGCCAGAAGCGTACTCTTTGACAGGATTAGCTATCCCCCTCTTATTCTGGCATTCTGCAGTTTAGTCCACTGATATGGCCCTTTACACATATACCCATACATATGTAGTGTAGCTCCTTACTTGCGAGTACTTTGGATGAGTACTCACAGTTGCTTTGCTCCCCCCTTTTCCCCTTTCCGTTCTTTCTGGTTGTCGCAACCAGATGTTGGAGCCCAGGAGCCAGACGCGACCGTCGACGATGACTCCTACTACACCGGAGGTGCCTACTACTACGTGCAGGCTGCTGACGACGACCAGGAGTAGCTTGGGAGGATCCCAGGCAGGAGGCCTACGCCTCTTGCGATATGTATGTCAGTTTGTGCTAGCCATCTTATGGCAACTTGTTTAACATATGTCTGTACTCAGATATTGTTGCTTCCGCTGACTCGTCTATGATCGAGCACTTGTATTCGAGCCCTCGAGGCCCCTGGCTTGTATTATGATGCTTGTATGACTTATTTTATTTTTAGAGTTGTGTTGTGATATCTTCCCGTGAGTCCCTGATCTTGATCGTACACGTTTGCGTGTATGATTAGTGTACGATTGAATCGGGGGCGTCACAAGTTGGTATCGGAGCCGACTACCTGTAGGAATCCCCCTTCCACACTCCTTGGCCGAAGTTGAGTCTAGTGATTGCAAAACTTTTTACTAACATGGCTGTGTGGCTTACGGGCCCACGTCACCATTTGGGTGATATTAGGATCTTTTTTTCCTCGCCTTTACTCTGGGAATCTGATCTCTCTACTATTCGGGTTAAATGAATTTGCTAACTCGGACATTAGGATCTCGTGACTGCATCCACCCGGAGAGCCCCCTATTACAGAGGATCGCCTGTTGCAACAGAAGATTCCGAAGATACTCTACGATGTTCTCTCGATACTTTGTGCCACCGCTTTTGCAATTCCCTTTCATCGATAAAACCCCTATGGATAACCACGTACACTTGCCATTCATACAATCACTCCTCATTGATCTTGTTATTACAAGATACCCTGAAATTCTCTCTAATGTTTCGAGACTACTTCGTTCCTACTGCCTTGCAGTTCTTTGCCACATGAATACCCCTACGGATAATCTCTCACACTTACCGAGTATCCGCTCATCCCTAGTTGTTTATGTGTTTCACTAAGGTCTTCGAAATAATATTTGATTTTCCGAAAATCCTTAACAACTTATCGTTCTTGAAATTCTTGCTTGCTTACATTATGGTTAATCCCATAAGTAAAGTAATCTTATCGGCAGCCTTTGTCACTATCATTTTGAGTCCATTGATTCAATATGTTGCGAATGCTCGCAATCCTCAGTCAGATCCTAGAATTCATCCTTTCGGCTCATACGTCATTTTAAGCATGAGTTGGATCTCGACCAATCAAATTGTTGTCGATTTTACCCCTAAGCTTACTCAACTTATCCATCCTTAATCAGATCGTTTGCTTCTGATCCTTTGATTTGGAAATCATAATTCCTTTGCAATTGAGCTCTAAGTTAGTCGATTGTTTCTATAATCCAATGTCCTTGCATTGTTTCTTCCTCTGGTTGTGTGCCGATACTCACATCAGATCCTTTGTGGACCACCAGATCCTTTGCTGGATTTTATCCTTCATATTTAATAACCTTGTGAGCCTTTCCTAGGATACATAATGCCTTTGGTAAATTGTATCCTCTACTTTTGTCAACCATGCTCTACTTTTGAGTTTATGTTATTTACTCCTGAAGTTCATGGTATATGTTCTAAGAAGCCCAGATGGGTTGAACCTATACCTTCCTTAATCTGTGTGAACCTGAAAGTTTTCACGGGTCATACTCCTCTGGTAATTCACTAGGTAGGTTTTGACACCGAAATCAGTTTTTTATCTAGAGCAGTGAATGAAAGGTTACGCATTGAAGAAGTGGGAGTTGACCTTGAACTTTGTGTTCATGCCCATGGACATGATGTAGATCTTATCATTAAAGCTTCTCTTAAATTAATTATTCCCTTGGTATAAGTTCTTATATCTGGGATCCGGCCTTTTTCAATCGTGGTTCCGACCATGTTCTTCTTTAAATACCATTTCTCGTGCAAGTTTAAGAACTTGTCTTCTGCAGAGCAATACCCTAGTCCAACCTCTACTTTGATCTGTCGTAGAGTATTACCTCTCTGGTATCTCGAGATTATCTTGGAACTGTATAACTTCTTATGAGTTCTTCATCAAGTACTACATTCTCAGTTATTACAATTTTTTATGGGCTCTGAGTTATTAAACACTCCAAGACACCGATAAGTGAACCGAGTTTGCACTACGGTTCAACAACTCTTAGTAATTTTCTTTAAGTACGAGTTTGTACCCGATCACACCATTCCTAGCCTGATCGGCTATATCATTATCGTGCTAAATTTTTGCTGTGCTACTTGGTCCTTCTTCTCGGAGCACAATTTTTGACGATGAGCTAACCTTACATCGATCTTCCTCGTAATATCATTTCGCCTAGAACCACAAGCTTGATTTTGAGTTTGTGTCATACCCTTGGTTCCAAATAACGTTTCGCTTCATCATTCCTTTGACTTGATGTCATCGCCGATCGGTTACACCTTCATGAAATCTCTCGACAAATGTGTTGTGACCATCATCAGCATTCTGAGCTCTTTCAGGATATCAATTGAATTCATGATGGGAAATACCATCCTTTCCCTCGATGATTGGTGTTATCATTGATCACTTTATTGCCTTCCACTTAACACAATGCCTTCTGTTTAACACAAACTTGTTCGTGTTTTGTGTTATACCTTGAGCTCCTTGATATCCAGTAATTGTTCTTCCTTACCTTGGAGTATTACCGTCTTTTATGTCAAGAATGGGGCGAGATTTTCACCACCTAATAAGAATTCTTGATACAAGTGATACTCCTCGCCATCACCATTCTTTCTTGGTTCCCGTGTTGTTTCAAACCAGGATACCGACAATTAAACTATGCAGTGTGAATTCAAAACTTCTGGCAACCCTATTGCTTGAAGTTAAAGGTTGATAGTTTCATTCTTTGTGTATCGGTTATTGAATCATCATTCTAAACATTGATCATGCTATTTAAGCCCATATTACGGGTGCACCTTTCAATCAATGGTTAATTGCATATGTTTTCCTCGAGCATACCTCATTATATCATTTGGCCCGACAAATGATATCACCTTGTTCACATAATTGTGGAAATCCATCTTTTGGGATTCTCAACAAATTGTCGCTGAGTCCATCAGCCACCTCCTCATCCTCTCCTTGATTTAATGATGAACTCTTGTTTTGGAACTTGCTTCCAAAGTTCATTTCCCAAGAATCTTACAATGTCATCTCGTCAAGTTGTGTCGCACCTTTTTCTTCTCAGAATGAGTCCGAGGTATCCTGACCCCAATCAGATCTGAAACTCGGTCAGATATGATGGTTGCAACATTTTTTCCAAGAGTTATAACATTGGTCCTCTTATGACTCGGTAAGATGATGTCATGCCTAGCACGCTTGACCGGAGGACCTATTGTTATAATTTTCCTTTTAGCAAGGCTATCCATTCTTCCATGAGGAAATTGTAAAACTTATTCTACAAGTTGTTCCTGATGGATCCCTCGTGTATCTGAAGTCTGACCTTTGATTGAAGACCATGTCAATGCTATCTCGAAGCGTGTCTGTGGTACTTCGAGTTTCAACAAGAACATTTAAAGCCCAATGCTAAATGTTCCTTGCTAAGTTATCCAAACACCGCTGTATGGATAATGTCGTGGAAAAGTCACGGCAGATGCCCTAGTGTAAGGACTTAGATGAGGAGCCATCGCAACTGGGTTAGCTTAAAGGGGTTAAACGGGACAAAGGACACGGGAGTTTATGCTGGTTCGGCCCCTTGCGGTGAAGGTAAAGGCCTAGTCCAGTTTGAGGTGATATTGCTAGGGTTTCGATGACCAGGGAGCGAATTCGCTTTGCCTGGCTTCTCGATTGTTGTTTCTTGTCCCTAAACAGCCCTGGGTCGCTCCTTTATATACAGAGGATGATGCCCGGTGGCTTCATAGAGCCCCGGCCGGTTCATAATCGTGCCCGGTCCGGCCTCTACCTTTCCTACCTTACAATACAAGTTGCACGCCTATGGCGGTTTACATGTACATGGGCTTTAATCCGCCTTAGGCTCTGGGCCTTTCTACTACCTATCTTACATAATGTCATCTTCTTATGCCTTCATGGGCTTCATCATAAGTGGATAACTACAGGTATAATCCGGCCCCTTCCTGGGCGCTTTATATCCGATAGTTATATCCCCAACATTAGGCCCCAGGTTGATATGAACTTGTTCATGTCAATCTTCAACACTTAAGAAAATTCTTCTTCATAGTCTTCACAACATCTGATAATCCGCCATGACGTCATCTTCTGAGGTCTTGATAAACCGCCATGACGTCATCATCTGCCATTAATTCCTCACAAGGCCCAAATCTTTGATGCATATCCCTTTGTTAAATGATTCCCGAAAATCGAGGCGTTGGCACGTCGACAGATCTGTTTTTGACTTCCTGACTTTTCGCACCTGCCCCTTTATCCTTTCGTCTTATAAATAGGGCCGAGGGTCCCTTCCATTTCTCCCCCGTGCCTCTTTTCTCTCTCTTCCTCCTCGCGTCGCCCTAACCCTCGAGCGCAGCCGCCTCCGTCGAGCTCCACCTTCGTCTTCAATGCCGGCCGCTGCATCACCCTGAGCGCACCAGAGAAACGTCGCCCTTCTCCGCTGCCATTGTCAACAATAGTGAGTTTCCCTTCTCCTCCCCTTAGATCCACCATTAGGGTTTCATTGCTCCCTTATGTTCTTCCGAGTTCATCGAAGCTCTTTGCTGTAGCTATGCGATTCGAATGTAGATCCTAATATTTGTCTCATATGTTGGTAGCGATAATTCCTCTTTTTTATCAGCACATCCCGCTTCCAAATAAATAGATCGAATCTGGCCTTTGTTCGTAGCTCCCTTCATATTTGTCATTATATCCCTATTTTCACCTGAATATCTACCATTTTTCCTGTAATATGATAGATCTGAATCTGCCATACACATATGTGAAATCTGTTTGTCCAACACTTAGCATTTTTCTCAAACTCCAATCTGCACCTGTTAGACTTGGCGGTTTAATTCTTGTAAAATCATGATAATCCGGTATACTCCATTAGCTCCTTACTAAACCGCCAAATCAATAGCTTAATCATAATATTAAACCGGCATAATCCTTGTCCAGGTTGTCACAAAATGGCTAAGACCTTCTATGCTTGCAACTGGGTCGAATCCCGGATCACTGAGGAATATCTGAACAATTGTGTCATAATGGGCGCTTTAGGACAGAAAGAAAATCTTCATTGGAGAGCACCAGGCACAGAATGCCCTCCTGAACCCCAAGACGGGGAAGTTATTATTTTTGCTGACCATCTGCAACGAGGCTTCAGCCCGCCCGGATCAAATTTTTTCCGTGATGTGCTTGCCGCCTTTCAGCTACACCCTCAAGATATTGGACCTAACTCCGTGTCCAATATCTGCAACTTCCAAGTCTTCTGTGAAGTTTACCTACAAGAGGAACCCACTGTTGATCTGTTCCGGGATTTCTTTTATTTAAACTGCCATAAAGAGTTCTCAGACGGACCAAACACTGAGCTTGGCGGAATGGCCATTCAGAAAAGGAAAGATGTTGACTTCCCTCATGTAGCACACACCAGTCATCCCAAGGATTGTAATAAAACTTGGTTCTACTGTAAAGATACTTCTCCAGAAGGTGAAAACCCCTTGCCGGGTTATCGTGCTCATCGGCTCTCCCCCAAACATCCGTTTCCTCAACGGTTGACTGCCAAAGAGCGATCCCAGTACGCACCTGAACTGTCAAAGCTCAGAGCCTTTATGGCTAACGGGTTAATAGGCGTTGATTTCGTCCGTTGCTGGGTATCATGGAGCATTCTGCCATTAAGCCGCCGCTCCGGCCTAATGTGCGAGTATATAGGAGATGTGACAGACCCTTTACGCCACACTAACGTTCAATTATCTGAAGCTGAAGTTAACGAAGCAGTGAAGAAAATGCTTGATGAACCGGTAAAAGTCTGCTGCAAGACAGGACTCAGTCCTTATTATGCTCTGAATAAACCGCCAAAGGTAATAATTCTGCTTTAAATTGCCCTAATCCGGTCTTGATGCTGACCATCTTTTTATTTTGTAACAGGATGATGATCCTTTTTGGAAGAGGAAACTTCAAGATAAAGCGCCAAAAGATAAACCGGCAAAGGTGGGCCGCCCAAAAACCAAGGTCACCAAGAAAACCGGAAAAAAGAAGATGGCCGACTCCACTGAGGTTGATGATGACCTTGAAAATCAAGAATCTGAGGTAGCACTTGACTCCCTTGGCTCCCTTTTTATGCATCTTATTAACGATGACTATAATCAGGGCGAGGGGGATGCCAGCCGCGCGGGTGACGCAGAGGTAAATATCTTTTCATCCGTTTCAGATCTCCTGCCCACTCAAAAATCTTGGCGCGTAACCCGAAAAGTAAGATTCTCTCATCCCCTGGCTTATTTGGACAAAAACTTTCTTTTGAAGAAACAACAAGTTGAAGCTCGCCGTCAAACCCGGCATAGCGAGCAAAAGTTCACTTCCTCAGGTTTACCGAACACGCCGGTTCGTAAACGTCGCAGCGAGGTCTCTTATATTTTTGATGCATCTTACCCCAAGGCGGGTTATTTTCGCCAGCCTCTTAATCCGTCTGATTCAAATTATCAGGCAACCTCGCATTCCTCTTCTGGTGAATCCACAAGGACTCAAGTGCCCGTTCTTAAAATGGTTCCTGGGTGAGTATTGTAAACTTAATCCGCCTTCGATTTATACTTTGCTTTATCCTTACTGATTTATCATTCGTCTTTATCAGGGCCCAAGCTAGAGCCAGGAAACGAACAAAACCCAATAGCCCTTTAATTGAACCTCAAGCTTGTGATGTGGAAGAATATCTGGAGACCCAAACTGACCAGGCTGTCTTAGATGATCCGCTGCCTGAAAACCGTGATGCTGATAAGGAACAAATGGAGATCGACCCACCAAGTCCTGCAGCTAACCCGCCGAGTCCTGCAGCTAACCTGCCGAGTCCTGCTGCTAACCCGCTGAGTCCCGCTACTGAGCCACCTGCTGCTAAACCACCAAGCTCCTCCAAGCCTGCCGATGACGATGTCGTAATTACCGGTTTGGGCTTCACAGCACCGGGAAATCCGACTGCTTTGTCCCAGCATAGCGCCAAGAAGGAATTTGCTGCTATGGGCAAGGGAAAAATGACAACAAACTTGGAGAGCTTAGCCCATCTCAATGCTCCGGATCTTCATTCTGGCCTCTTGAACCGCCTATATTCAAACCGTGACTATGAAGCCGGTTTATTAAACATGATGAAGGACTGATATGAGGTACTCCTTGAACTATTTTAACTTAATTCTTTCGTATTTGAACTGATGTCACCTGTAGCCCCCAAGGGCCGGTTTAGTCAAAATTTAGTAAACCGGGACTTCATCCTTAAGAACAGCTGTGTAGCCCCCATGAGTCGGCTAGAGTCAAAGTAATGCTAGCCGGATCATCGCAGAATGTTTATACTTGAACTTCTCCATTTAAGTCATAATCTCAACCAAAATAAATTATGCATTAGCCCCCAAGTGACAAGAGTAAAACTTGTATTAGTCTTGGGACTTGTAAAGAATCTTGAGAATTAAGCAAATATGCATTAGCCCCCAAGTTCCAAGAGTAAAACTTGTATTAGTCTTGGGACTTATAAAGAATCTTGAGTATTGAGCAAATATGCATTAGCCCCCAAGTGCCAAGAGTAAAACTTGTATTAGTCTTGGGACTTATAAAGAATCTTGAGTATTGTATAACTCTTGGGATGCTTAACTTTGTGCAGGCTGATCTTGGCAAAAAAGATGCCCAAATTGCTGATCTGCAAGAGAATATCAAGTTGCAGCAAGCAGAAACCTCCAAGGCCAAAGAAGAACTGAATGTCGCTTTAGCCAATTTGGAAAAATTGAAGGAAAACTTCAAAAATGACCGTGCTAGTTGGAATAGTGAAAAGGTGACTCTCTTAAAGCGGGCCGATGATGCCGAAGCAGCACTTAATCAGATGACCAAGGAATTGGCCAGTTTAAACCAACAGATAAACGCCATGACTGCTGCCGTGTTTGGTAAGATATTCTGTCATATCATTATGTAGCCTTATTTTCCGGAGGCACCGGTTTACTGATACGTTCCCTGATGCAGGATCTCGTGCCGCGCACCTTGGTTCTGATTCACGGCAAAAGCTTAAGGCCGCATACACCTTGATCGAACAACTATATACCGGTGTCCAACGGACAATCTACGCTGTATCTCATGATAAGTCACCTCCAACCCTGATCAAGGAAACTCTGAGACGGCTGTCCATGATCCCCGGGCGGGTTATTGAACTCAAAAAATCCGCTGCCAGATCCGGTGGGCTGACAACTCTAACCCGGGCTAAGGCCTGGGTTCCTGACCTTAATCCGGCCGACTTGGAAAGCGGCCATCCTAGCTTGAAAGAGGATGGATCGGAGTTTAACAACAAAGATCTCAGAACTCTGACAAGGGAAATGCGTCCTTGGGCATGTAAATTGGCAGAAGAATCTGATCTATCCCATTATCATGCTGCTTATGATGAAATGAATAAGAAAACTGATCCGCCAACTTATGAAGCGCCCAGTTTGATTCCTCCAATCCGTAAGCACACCTATGCCCCTGATATTGACTCCTCCTCCCTTATACATGATGAAGCAGTCTTCAGAGCTTTAACTGGAATCGACTGGTCCACCAATGACTTCCAGCAGCTGGGTAGGAGAGAGGAAGATGGAGCGGCACAAGATGATCCTCAAACTGCATAGACCGGTGGCGATTTATGTGTCAAAACTTTTGATGAAACAATTATTATGTGGGCACCCACCGCCTTGTAATAGGCTAGCATAAAATACTTGTTCTGTACTGCCATCGTGCAGTCTTGCTTTTGCATGTTATGGATAATCCTCCATATTGAAGATGTTATCCCTTGATGTTTTAGAAAACCTATGCCTGTGGAATAAGATTACACCGTTGGTTTTACCAAGGTGACGTGATAAGGGTGATAACCCAAACTTGAAACACCGGGTTAAGAAAACACCGGGTTAAGAATCAGCTGTGCAGAAGTAACTTACCCCGTCTTAATAGATATCAGAGTAATATGTATTTTGTGCCAATGATTTAGATAATCAAACCAGACCGGATTAAATACCAGTTCATGGTTTGACGTGTAATCATAAACCAGACCGGATCAAAAAATTGCTGGAAAAGACTTCAAAAGGGAAGAAATCTTGGCAAATAAAAACTTGTAATCGAGGCTTTTTGTGGGCTGCCAGGCCTAAATTCGAGGCTTTTTATGAGCTGCTAGGCTACTGTCATAATCCAATTTTGCAAAGCCTTTTAAGATGGACCTCTCATTAACCAATCACCGTTTTAACTTTGACAAGTTCAGGGTCTTTATAAGAGTAATTGTCAAACGTACGGGGGTCATACCAGGATTACCTGGACGGAGTGACTTACTTAAAGAGGCAGGATTATCCGGGGTTTTAGGTGAAGAGATCTGGCTTCCAAGCCTGGCTTGATAGCCTGTTACAAGGTTTAAGGCTCTTTGAAGCTGTGCAAGCAAAGAGCCCCCAGGTAACATTTTGAGCTATGCTCAAGGGGGGCCCATGTTTGAGTGGCGCTTTAGCGACAAACTCTCTTTGGCACATATGATGAGATTGGCATGATAGCCGGATTACCGAAGTAATCAGAGCTGTGCTCTTATGATAATATTGGCTTGATAACCGGATCAAGAAGTGCAGCTATGGTTCGAATACGACCAAGCCCTCCTATGATATTGTGAGCTGTGCTCAAGGGGTACCTATGTTTGAGCTGTGCTTTTATAACAGACTCTCTTTGGTACCCTATATGATTTGAGTGGTGAGCCCCCAAGTTTAACTTCATAAACCGGCACACAGGGTAAAACTTCAGCATGAACCGGAAGCCCCCAAGTAACCACACACGATGTAAAAAACAACAGAGACCCCGCTTTAGCTGAGGCTCCGGTTTATTGTATTAATCATAATATATACAATGTTGATAGGTATGTACATAAGGGGAGCCTATGGCTCATGTATAATAAGGCCGAAGATGAGCAATATTCCACGGCCGGCGGGTCTCCTCCTCCGACGTGCGTGAGTCCTTGTGGTCTCGAACATCGATAAGGTAGTAGGACCCATTATTCAGATTCTTGTTGACCACAAAAGTCCTTCCCAAGGTGGGGAGAGCTTGTGCATATCAGTCTGATCCTGGATGAGCCGGAGCACCAAGTCACCTTCTTGAAAAGTTCTGGTTTTAACCCAACGGCTGTGATAACGGTGCAGATCCTGCTGGTAAACCGCCGACCGAGCTGCTGCAATATCTCGCTCTTCATCCAATAGATCAAGTGCTTCCTGACGCGCTTGCTCACTGTTGGCTTAAACATAAGCCGCCACACGAGGCGAGTCATGACGGATATCACTAGGGAGAACTGCCTCTGCTCCGTAAACCATGAAGAAGGGGGTATAACCCGTCGACCTGTTAGGGGTGGTATTGATGCTCCATAATACGGAAGGTAACTCCTCTACCCAACAAGCCGGCGTCCTTTGCAGAGGAACTAGAAGCCGGGTATAATGCCTCGCAGGATCTCCTGATTAGCTCGCTCTGCTTGCACATTAGACTGAGGATGAGCTACGGAAGAAACATCAAGCTGTATATGTTCTCTTTGACAAAAATCCTCCATGGCCCCCTTGGACAAGTTAGTGCCATTATCTGTTATAATGCTGTGTGGAAAACCAAAGCGGAAAATCACCTTTTTTATGAATTGAACCGCCATAGCCGCATCACACCTGCTAACTGGTTCTGCCTCCACCCACTTAGTGAACTTATCCACCGCCACCAATAAGTGGGTCTTCTTATCCTTAGACCGCTTGAAGGGACCAACCATGTCAAGCCCCCAAGTCGCAAACGGCCAAGCAATTGGAATCATGCTCAACTCTTGAGCCGGTATATGAGTGCGTCGTGCAAACTTCTGACATCCATCACATCTACTGACTAGGTCCTCTGCATCAGCATGAGCCGTTAGCCAATAGAATCCATGATGAAAAGCCTTGGCCACCAACGATTTAGAGCCAGCATGATGGCCACAATCGCCTTCATGTATCTCACGTAAGATTTCACATCCTTCCTCAGGGGACACACAACGTTGAAACGCCCCGGTGACACTGCGGTGATGTAGCTCTCCGTTATGTATGATCATGGATTTGGACCGCCGGGTTATCTTCCTGGCTAAGGTCTCATCCTCTGGTAACTCGCCCCGTGTCATATATGCCAGGTAAGGAACGGTCCAATCCGGAATAACATGAAGCGCCGCCACCAACTGAGCCTCCGGATCAGGGACGGCTAAATCCTCCTCCGTAGGTAGCTTGACAGATGGGTTATGCAGAATATCCAGAAAGGTATTGGGAGGCACTGGTATACGCTGAGATCCTAGCCGGCTTAGAGCATCAGCCGCTTCGTTTTTCCTGCGATCAATATGTTCTACCAGGTAACCCTTGAAGTAATCTGCCACAACATCAACTTCTCGACGATAAGCCGCCATGAGCGGGTCCTTTGAATCCCAGGTGCCAGAGACTTGTTGGGCCACCAAATCGGAGTCCCCAAAGCACCTGACCCGGCTTAAGTTCATTTCCTTAGCCATCCGAAGACCATGCAGCAAGGCTTCGTATTCAGCTGCATTGTTAGTACAAGGGAACATTAACCGGAGAACATAACAAAATTTGTCACCTCGAGGGGAAGTTAACACGACTCCAGCCTCCGAACCCTCCAATTGCCTGGATCCATCAAAGTGGATAGTCCAATACGTGTTATCTGGCTTCTCTTCAGGCATCTACAACTCTGTCCAGTCATTGATGAAATCCACAAGTGCTTGAGATTTGATGCTTGTGCAGGGCACGTATTTTAAACCGTGCGGTCCAAGCTCAATAGACCACTTAGCAATCCGGCCTGTGGCCTCCCTGTTCTGGATGATGTCTCCTAAAGGAGCAGAACTGACCACCGTGATGGGATGGCCCTGGAAATACTGATTGAGCTTCCGGCTTGCCATAAAAACCCCATACACAAGCTTTTGCCAATGCGGGTATCTCTGCTTGGACTCAATGAGGACTTCGCTGACATAATAAACCGGCCTTTGAACCGGGTATTCCTTGCCTGCTTCCTTCCGCTCCACCACAATGGCTACGCTAACAGCTCGGGCATTAGCAGCCACGTATAACATCAATGGTTCCTTATTAATGGGAGCAGCCAGAACGGGCGGTTCAGCCAACTGCCGCTTTAAGTCCTCAAACGCCCTATTAGCCGCATCACTCCAGACAAAGTTATCCGTCTTTTTCAGCATCTGGTATAACGGGATGGCCTTCTCTCCCAGGCGACTTATAAACCTGCTCAAAGCTGCAATCTGGCCCGCCAGGTGTTGGACGTCATTGATGCACTTCGGTTTGGCCAACGAAGTAACGGCCTTGATTTTCTCCGGATTAGCTTCAATACCCCTGTTAGATACCAGAAATCTCAGGAGTTTTCCTGCCGGAACACCGAAAACGCACTTCTCCGGATTAAGCATCATTTTGTAAACCCGAAGGTTATCAAAGTATTCCTTTAAATCATCAATCAACGTCTCCTTCTGCCTAGATTTCACCACAATATCATCCACATAGGCATGAACATTGCGCCCAATCTGATTATGAAGGCAATTCTGCACACATTGCTGATAGGTTGCCTGAGCACTTTTAAGCCCAAAAGGCATAGACACATAACAGAAGGCTCCAAAAGGGGTTATAAAATCCGTCTTCTCTTGGTCCTTAGCTTCCATTTTGATATGATGATAACCCGAATAAGCATCTAGAAAGCTCAAACACTCACAACCCACCGTAGCATCAATGATCTTATCAATACGAGGGAGAGCAAAAGGATCAGTAGGACATGCTTTGTTCAAATCCGTGTAGTCCACACACATATGCCAAGTGCCGTTCTTCTTAAGCACCAGCACCGGATTAGCCAACCACTCAGGATGAAAAACTTCAATGATGAACCCCGCAGCCAGTAGCCGGGCTACCTCTTCCCCAATGGCCTTGCGTCTTTCTTCATTAAACCGCCTGACCAGTTTAAACTTAGGATCAATATTGAGAGTGTGCTCAGCGAGTTCTCTCGGCACTCCTGGCATGTCAGAAGGCTTCCATGCAAAGATGTTCCTATTCTCACGGATGAACTCGATGAGCGCGCTTTCCTATTCCGGATCCAAGTTAGCACTGGTGGTGAACTGCTTAGATGAATCGCCAGGGGTAAAGTCAACCATCTTAGTGTCATCTGCCGATTTAAACTTCAAAGCCGGATCATGCTCTGTAGTTGGTTTCTTTAAGGACGTCATGTCTGCCGGATCAACATTGTCCTTATAAAACTTTAACTCCTCTATTGCACAAACGGATTCAGCGTAAGCCACATCACCTTCTTCACACTCCAAGGCTATCTTACGGTTTCCATGTACTGTGATGGTTCCCTTGTAACCCGGCATCTTGAGCTGCAGATACACATAACAAGGCTGTGCCATGAATTTGGCATAAGCCGGCCGCCCAAACAGTGCATGATAAGGGCTGTGGATCTTAACCACCTCGAAGGTTAATGCCTCTGACCTGGAATCATGCTCATCTCCAAAGGCCACTTCCAAAGCTATCTTGCCTACTGGGTAAGCTAATTTTCCAGGCACTACACCGTGAAATACAGTATTCGACAGTTTAAGATTTTTGTCTGTTAACCCCATGCGACGGAAAGTCTCATAGTAAAGGATGTTGATACTGCTTCCCCCATCCATGAGCACCTTTGTAAACTTATACCCTCCAACTTGAGGTGATACTACTAAAGCCAGGTGGCCCGGATTATCAACCCGAGGCAGATAATCCTCTCGACTCCACACAATAGGCTGCTCAGACCAGCGCAGATAACGGGGAACCGCTGGTTCAACAGCATTGACTGCCCTCTTGTGAAGCTTCTGATCCCTTTTGCATAAACTTGTAGTGAATACGTGGTACTGCCCACTGTTCAACTGCTTCAGATTACTCTGGTATCCAGATTGTTGCTGCTGATTCCCCTGACCTGACTGCTGCTGATAACTACCTTGATTGCCCTGACCGCCTTGCTGACCTTGGAATCCAGAACTGGAACCGCCATTGCCGTAACCCGGCCCCTGAGAACCAGATCCTGAACCGCCGTTGCCATAACCCGGCCCATTGTTAGAATTTTTGAACTGCTGCATGATGTGGCAATCCTTCCAGAGGTGGGTAGCGGGCCTCTCCTTGGTTCCATGTCTAGGGCAAGGCTCATTCAATACGCGCTCCAGATTCATACCTGACCCTCCAGCTCGTGGAGGCGATCTACTTTTCCGACGCTGGCCGTTATCCTGCGCATTGGTGTTAGCCACAAAATCCGAATTATCAGCTTTGCGCTTACCATTACCTCCCTGACTTGCCGGATTATGCTGCTGTCCTCTGCTGTTGCCGCTCTTCTTTTCCTTTCCCGGTTTATCATCGTCAGACTCGGGGTCCTTGGTACCATCAGAGTCAGCATACTTAACCAGAGCCGCCATTAACTCTCCCATATCATTACAATGGCGCTTTAGCCGTCCCAACTTCTGTTTGAGGGGCACAAACCGGCAATTCTTCCCCAACATTATCATGGCTGAACTGGCGCTGATCCGATCTGATGAGTGCAAAACTGTTGACACCCGGCGCACCCAATGAGTTGTGGACTCCCCTTCTTCCTAGACACAAGCATCCAGATCCACAATCGACATTGGCTGTTTGCACGTGTCCTTGAAATTCTGGATAAACCGGGCTTTGAGCTCTGCCCATGATCCGATAGAGTTAGCCGGGAGTCCCTTTAACCAAGTACGAGCCGTCCCTTCCAACATCAAGGGGAAGTACTTAGCACACGCCTCTTCAGTAACATCCAGCAACTCCAGAGCCATCTCATAACTCTCAATCCAGGACTCAGGGGGTAAATCCGCCGTATAGTTAGGCACCTTACGAGGACCCTTAAAGTCCTTAGGCAGTCTTTCATTACGTATGGCTGGTACCAGGAACGGCACACCTAAATTCCTGAACATCACTCCTGGCTCCACCGATGTGGTTGGACGGACCGGAGTAGGTTGCCGCCCTGCATACTGTGCCGCTAGCTCGGCCTCTCGCCTTGCTCTGCCTTGATCTACCAAATGCTGAGCCTCAGCATCACCGCCTGCCGGATTACGTCCACGGACCAGGTTACAATTCCGCTCACTGCTTGACACCGCCGGTTCATCCATGTGTCTGCTATAGCTCCTACTTGGACGGGGGGTGGAGTGAACCCTGTCACGGCTGTATGAATATACTTGCTGCTGTACCAAAGCTGTTTGAAGAAGCTCTCTGGCCCTCCGTGTGTCAACCGCCGCTGGCGATTCACCTTCAATCGGGATTGCTGCTAATCATGATGCCGTAGCAATCATGTTGTCCAAAGGGGTTGAATAATGACCCGGGGGTGTCGATACATGCTGCGGAGGATCAGCGCTCCATCGAGGCGGGTCCGCAACGCGCGCCTGAACCGGCGTGCCTACTCCCGGCGCTTCAGCCCGATTCTGCTCCGGCAGATTACTGGTACCTGCTCCTGGCGTGTTAAAGAGATTCCATGCCTCATAGACCGTTGGCAGACGTGTCTGGTGCCGCCTCCTCAGAACATCGTTTGAAGCCTGCTGATCTAGCATAAGCCGGTACTGTTCCGCTTGGATCCGTTGTGCCTGAGCTTTTAAAGCGGCCCGCTCGGTGACCATCCTAGCCTCCTCAGCTGCTAGGTCTTCCTTGGCCTGAGCTATGTCTTCCCGTAGTTTCGTGACCTCTGCATTGTGCTGGTCTCGGTTTGCTGCAGTGACCTCCGTCGCCAGCAGCGTTGCGAAGGTATCAAGCAAATCGGATAAAAGCGGACGCACAGGGCCTCAAGCCGCTGCCGCGGCCCCTGAGCCGGAAATTACTGCCCCCGCAGTGGAAGAGTGTTGAACCGGCTGTGTCCCTGCCATGAAAATTCCAACCCGGCTCGGCGGTTCATAGGGGTCCGGAATACTGTCGCCATCGGAACAGCCCCCGAGCACGCCATCTTGCAGGTGGTATAACGACTCGGTCTCGCTAGCGGATGACTCGCCGTCGGAATAGACAACCGTCTCTCCATCTGACGCCGGTTTATCCTCTAGATCCACGCCATGAGTGAATCCCACAAAGACATGCCTCCTGGCTGGCTAAACACGGGCGGGTCTCGCACGCTGAGCCGTCTCGATGATGTCGGTGCAGATGTCCGGCTCAGGGCCCGGTTCGCCTATCTTGCCGATGAAGACATGTATTCCGCCGAAGGGGACCCGGTACCCGTATTCGATTGAACCGGCGTCGGGGCCCCACCCTGCGTCGTCGATGTAGAGTTTGCCGCGACGACTTTTGGTCATCCGGCCCACAGCGTATCCCTTGATCCCTTGGAAGTTGCCCTTTAAGAACTCGAAACCACCGTGCGCGGGCCCCACGATGGGCACCAACTGTCGTGGAAAAGTCACGGCAGATGCCCTAGTGTAAGGACTTAGATGAGGTGCCATCGCAACTGGGTTAGCTTAAAGGGGTTAAACGGGACAAAGGACACGGGAGTTTATACTGTTTCGTCCCCTTGCGGTGAAGGTAAAGGCCTAGTCTAGTTTGAGGTGATATTGCTAGGGTTTCGATGACCAGGGAGCGAATTCGCTTTGCCTGGCTTCTCGATTGTTGTTTCTTGTCCCTAAACCGCCCCCGGGTCGCTCCTTAATATACAGAGGATGACGCTCGGTGGCTTCATAGAGCCCCGGTCGGTTCATAATCGTGCCCGGTCCGGCCTCTACCTTTCCTACCTTACAATACAAGTTGCACGCCTATGGCGGTTTACATGTACATGGGCTTTAATCCGCCCTTAGGCTCTGGGCCTTTCTACTACCTATCTTACATAATGTCATCTTCTTATGCCTTCATGGGCTTCATCATAAGTGGATAACTACAGGTATAATCCGGCCCCTTCCTGGGCGGTTTATATCCGATAGTTATAGCCCCAACAGATAATGTCATGAAATTTCTCTCCCCTCGCCTAGAGGCTTTTCTACTTAATATCATGCCATGGTTATCATGCTCTGTTTGTCCTTGGGAAGGATATACTCCTGAAATATGTGTTTAAACACATTCTCCTTTCCATTATTCTGTTTAATCTGGTAATTATACTATCCTTTCCATTGTTTTGTTTAACCTTTCCAGTAATCAGACTTAACCGAGCAGTGATAATTCCCTGCTTAGGTAAGCACCTCGTTGTACCACTTTGTCAGTAAGACCCTGTTACTATTGTTGATGACCTTCCGGTAACCACCGATGGACGAGAACTTTGCCTATTGGTCCGCCTCGTTCAACGAGCAGGAGGATGGTTCTCTTCGTCCCTCGCCCTTGGTACCAACGTTGTTGCCAACATAGCTGACAGGCTATCCTCCGACATGCCTTTCTACCATAACCGTGCGAGATGTCAGCGCCCTTCCTTCTTTTAACCCAAATGGTGGGCCCATAACCCACAGTCGACAGGATCGAAACCTGACTCTCTTGTACACCCCTGTTCCTAAAGTCTATGCTCGCACTTGGCTTCGTAAGTAATTCACAAGCCACCTTCCTTGAGATGATCTATTTTGGTTTCAGCCGCAATACTTAATCACTTTGCTCTCGATGTGTTTCATTTTTTCAACTCGAGAGATAGTCATATGTTCATCTTGGGATACCCCCGGATGATTTTCCCTTATAACATCCTATCGTGGTAAAGTTGCCCCTTACCTATTCGTGAGTACGATGGAGTACCCCGAAGAAAGGACGACAACTTCATCATGATGCATTGGAATAAAGAATTGAAGACATCAACGAAAGGGATTAAGTTCTTCGAGAAGAGTAGCCAAGACCGAGAAGATCCGTTAGAAATATCGTAACCAGACCTTTCCCCCTTACTCTACCTCTTAAATCTCGGGACGAGATTTCTTGTAGTGGAGGAGAATTGTGACTCCCGGGTAGTTACGCTACAGTAACCCTCCGCTAATGACGCCACGTCACCTCGATTACTGTCGATAAACTCACGTTAGTTTAAAACCGATTCAAATTCAAATTTCAAAATCATGTCAAACGGTAAAAGTTTTCAAACATTAAAACTAAAATGTTTGGGTTGTGCCAAATAATGCATAGGTAATTTAGGAGGATAAACCACACTTTTATAAGATGTTTAAATACTCAAATGTGAATGAAACAACGGCTTAACCAATTTAATGAATGCCTCTTATTATTTATAAAATGTTAAACTATATTATATAGTTACCCAAATTAATGTGGCAGTAGTAAATATAGTAATACTAATCTAGGAACCGTTAGTGTATTTTATAAAACTATAACCATTAAAGAAATAAAAGAAAACAGGAAAGAAAGAAAAAAGTAAAATAAAAAGTTAAGAGAAAGTCTAAAGCTGCACTGTGCACTGTAGCCCATTGCTACAGTACACATCCAGCCCACTAACCCCCTTATCTCCTACCTCCAATTCACGCGCCCCGTTGGACCGCCGTGTGTCGTCCGTGGCCACGGGAGGCCACACGCCGGCCATCCAGCGCCTCCCCGCGGCAGTTAAGAGCACCCTCCGAGCCCCCCTGGAACCCTAGCACGTTCCTCATCCCCTCGCCTCGCTCTCTCTCCCTCACAGTACCCCCTCCCCACCGGGACGTAGCCGCCATGGCCATCACCGTCATCGCGGCCGACGACCTCCTCGGCGCCTGAGAATACATCCATGGGCTCCATCGTCGTCGTCTTCTTCACCCTTGACCAAGGGGTCGTGTCGTGGAATTGTCACGGCAGATGTCCTAGCAGAAGGACTTAGTCGTAGAGCCATCGCAACTAGGAAGCAAGAAGGGGTTAATCGGGACAAAGGACACGAGGGTTATACTGGTTCGGCCCCTGACGGTGAAGGTAAAAGCCTAATCCAGTTGAGGGTGTTTACTAAGGTTTCGATGACGAGGGAGTGAATCCGCTTGACCTAGTCCTCGATTTGATGTTACTTGCCCTGAGCTGCCGCTGGGCCGCCCCCTTATATACACGGGTCGACGCCAGGCGGCTCACAGAGTCCCGGCCGACTCATAAACAGTGTCCGTCTTGGCGACTAGTTAATCTTTCCTTACAATACAAGTCATGCTATTACGGCGGTTTATCAGTACGGGCCTTAAGTCGCCATTGGGCCTTTGGCCCTTACTTGAACCGCCATCTTCAGAGTGTATATTGGGCTTCATGTAATGACTCGTCCGGTGTAACCCGACCCCTCCTAGTTGGGTTACACCAATAGTTATATCTCCAACATTAGGCCCCAGATTGATTTGGACCGGTTCATGTCAATCTTCAACGCGTCAGAAAAATCTTCTACCTTATCTGCACAAAAAATTATAACCAGCCATGACATCATCTTCTGGATTCATGATAACCCGCCGTGACGTCGTCTTCTTATTTAATTAATATCTCGGTCCACCGTATCTCAACGGATCTTTATCTTTAATGACCATCCCGAAAATCGAAGCGTCCGGTTAGCTGGATAACCATTTTTTAACCTCCTCGTTTCTCGCGCCCGCTTTAAGTCTTTCCTTATAAATGGGCACGACCAGGTCCTCATTCCTCTTCTCCTCGTCTTCTTCCTCTCGCACCCTCTACCACTCGAGCTTCGCCGCCGCCACCGCGCACCTTGTCTTCCTCAACCCCGGCCGCTGCATCGAGCTGAGTCTGTCCAGAGAAACGGCGGCGACCCTTCGCAACAACCTCGACGCTGTAAGTTCTCGCCTCTTCGCATCTCAGATCCACATTAGGGTTTCTCGAGTACGTCGGTGTTCTTACTGTTTGTCATGAACCCTTCATAGATTCTCCACCGCGGCCTCTTTTGATCCAAAGAGAGCACAGAACTCACGCGATAGTGGTTTCGCATCCATTTTATATACTCACAGATCCCTTTTCCTTGTATAAAGCCTCTTTAGAACTGGCGAGCTTCTCTGTTCTTCATGTTTAGGTCTCAAATATTTTCTTTTCAGAACCGTTGTTTGATCCAAAACGGCAGCTGCAACTTATGAAACTTGTTTATGCAACACTTAGACAAAAAACCGTACGTTAGTTTCACCTTGTCATGGCGGCTCATGCCACCAGACTTAATCTGCAGAGCTCGAATGAATATCCTTGACCGCTCACGGCGGCTCTTAATAACCTTAACTGTTTACGGCGGCTTAACTAATCCGTCATGATTAGCTATATGCCATTAGCCCCTCTTTAAGCCGCCATATTGAATATGCATCTTTACGTCTTGTTCCGGCTTAAATTTGAACCGGAATTCATTTTCTGTCATAGGCTATCATCATGCCGCCCAAAGCACCCAAAGCTCTCGTTACGTGCAACTGGGTCAGGTCTAACGTCACAGACGCCATCCTTGACGACTTTGTTAAGCATGGTTATCTGCCAAAAAAGGAATTAATGTCTTATCGTGCTCCTGACCCGTCAGAAGAGAAATCTCAACCTAAGGAGGGAGAAGTTTTCATATTTACTGATCACATGATCCGGGGCTTCGCTCCGCCCGGCTCAAAGTTCTTCAGAGACGTCTTACACTTCTTCGACCTTCGACCTCAAGATATTGGGCCCAACTCCGTGTCGAATATCTGCAACTTCCAAGTATTTTGCGAGGTTTACCTTGGAGAGGAGCCCAATTTGTTACTCTTTCGAGAGTTGTTTTATTTGAACCGCCAGAACGAACGCGCCAACGGGCCCAGCCTAGAACTTGGTGGTATCTCAATCCAACGGCGCAGGGATTGCCTTTTCCCATATGCTGAGCCGCCAAGCCACCCCAAGGACTGGAACCAGACGTGGTTCTATTGTCAAGATACTTCTCCGGCTGATGAGCATCCTCTGCCCGGCTTTCACGCTCTGCGTCTTGAGTCCAATCACCCTCTGCCAGATAAGTTATCCACTGCTGAATGTCAGAAGCTTGTTCCGACTCTAAAGAAGATCAAGGCTCTCTTGGGAAATGGCTTGACTGGCATCGACCTGGCCCGGGTGTGGGTATCCTGGCGGGTTATCCCTCTGAGCCGCCGCCCCAGGTTGATGTGCGACTATACCAGTGAGAAGGATGATCCTCTACGGCATAGTTCTGACGAGTTACCTGATGACATGGTGGATGAGATAACCAAATCCCTTCTGAACGAGAGCTTGACAGACTGCGGCATTGTCGGCCTAGCTCCATTCTGCAAGACTAACCCGGCTCCTCCTGTAAGCCGCCTTTCTCAAGTTTCTTTACTTTTACCTTTAATAATCCTTTTCATTTATTCAAAATCCGTTATTGCCATTCACAGGCCACTGACGCCTTTTGGAAGGCTAAGTATGATCATGAAGCCGCCAAGAAGGCCAGGAAGGCCAAGAAAGTCGTCCGGAAAGCCGCCGCCCGGAAGAAAGGGAGCAAGACTAGTGCCTCAGACTTGCTTCAACTGGACGATTCCTCTGAGTCGGAGGTAGTCCTTGACTCTCTTGGCTCGGTTTTTAACTATCTTATTGACACTGACTGTCAGCAGGAGGACACGGGAAACAGCCAAGGCAGAACCGAAGAGGTAACTATTATTTCTTCCGACTCCGAGCCCTTGCCAAGACAGAAAATCCGAAGGGTAACCCAGAAAGTAAGATTCTCACATCCTTTAGCTTACCTCGATCCTCAATTTCTTTTGAAGCAACAGATTTATGGAAGCCGGAGGCAGACCCAGACCAGTAAAGACGCGGAAATCTCCTCCGGCTTACCTGACGTCCCAAGGAAGCGCCGGAACAAGGTTTCCTCTGATTTATATTTATCTTACCCTTTGGCGGGTCTCTTTCGTCAATCGCTCAATTCTTCCGACTCCAATTATCAGGAAACTTCTCCTTCCTCCGGCGAATCGATGCAGTCCAGCCTTCCGGCTTTCAAGCCCGCTCCAGGGTACGAATAATTTACTTAATCTTGTATTCATTTCAATTTATACTTATACTAACCTTTGTTTCACTTGAAGCGGACAAGCCAAACTTAGCAAGAGGACCAAGAAGAACCCGCCGGCCAAAGAACCGGACAGGACTGAGCCGGAAGCTGAGATATCCATGCTTGAGTCCTCCGCTCCTGAACCGCCGCCCCAACAAACTCCAGCTACACCAGCGCCGACTGCTGAGCCGCCGGCCAAACAAGCCGCCACCAGCTCCAGAAACCCAGATGCCCCAAGCCCGGCAAGGACAACTGCTCCTCAAGATGTTGATGTAGAAATCATCAAGACCAGTTACGTTGAGCCGGGAAGGCCAACTGTACTGGCCAAGTGCTCAGCAAAAGAAAAGCTGCTGGAACGCCGAAAGGCCAAGCTGGGTGTTACTGATTACACTCAGCTGAGCATTAATGAAGCCTTCTCCGGCTTTATGAGCCAAGTACACAGCAGCCGGGACACCGAGATTGACATTGTGAAACACATTTATCAAAAATCTGAGGTATGAATTTTGTCCATATTCATTCTCTCTTACCATACTAGCCCCCAAGTCTATTGCTTATGATCAATATGCTGTAGACTTTCAGAGACATTTAGTAAGGTTAGCAACATAGTTAAAATAACCATAAAAACTCCGGCTTACTCCTTAGTCCCCAAGTGGCGGGTTAATCAATGTGATTGAGCCGGCTCTTCATATGGTTTACAGAAAGACTTAAAATATTTTAAACAGCAATATACATTAGCCCCCAAGTGCCAAGCTGCTTTGCTTTGCAAAGTACTTGGGACTTAGAACGATGAACTGCCACCATAAATAATAAATTTCTTTAGCATACATTAGCACCAAGTGCTAAGTACCTTTGCTTGTAAAGTACTTGGGACTTAATTCATACCTTATAATGATTCGGACTTTAACCCGGTATTTGTACAGGCCATCACAAGTCAACTTGAGTCGGAGATAGCTGGCCTCAAAAGCCGCCTGGAAGCACAAGAGCTCGAGACCCAGAAGGCCAATTCTAAATTCGAGTTCAGTATAGCTGAACAAGAAAAATTAACGAAAGGCTTTACTGTGGAAAAGAAGACTTGGGCAGATGAGAAGGCCGCCTTAACCAAGCGGGCCGAAACAGCTGAAGCGGCTCTTACAGAGACGACAGCTGAACTCACCGGCTTAAATCGCCACATCTCGCAGATGGTCTCAGCGATCTTTGGTAAGCCGCCTTGCAAATATTAAGTCGTTAAATCTTTCTGATAAATATAGTGTTATCATCAACTAACCTGACCTTGTAATGCAGGCCCAAGGAGCTCAAACTTGAATCAGAGCATGCTGATCAAGCTAAAGGCGGTTTACACACTGGTGGAGCAACTGTATGCCGGCTCTCCACGTGCCTTGGCCGCCATGGCTTTATCAAACCAAGTCCCCACACACCTAGCCGACGTGCTAAAACGGCTTGCTGTGCTGCCCGAGCGGGTTAACGAGCTGAGACGATCATCTGCCAGAGCCGGAGCTGTGGCTGCATTGAGCCGGGCTAAAGCGTGGTTGCCAGAATTAGATCCGGCGGACATCGCCATTGGCTATCCCAGTTTAAAGGAAGACGACACGGCTTTTGAACAGTCGGACTCTGCGTGTGTGAAGGAGGTGCGCCCTGTGGCCACGTTGCTTGGTAACGACGCTGATCTTACCAAATACCAGCCAGGTTACGACGCAGACAACCAGTGCATTCCAACTCCTCATTATGAAGAACTCAGTCTGATCCCTCTGACTCGTAAGCACACCTTTGCCCCTAAAGTTGATCTGGCCGGGTTAATTGATGATGAGGCCATATTTCAAGCTTTGAGTGGCATTGACTGGTCATCATCAACCTTCCAGGAGAGGGAACCAGACGCCGAAGCAGAGAGGGATGACCCGGAGGCTTCAGGCCAGCCGACTAACTGACCCGGCCGGCGGCTCATGGTCGTACTGAAAAACAATGTTAATCATTTTGACTTAAAAAGTCATGTAATAGGGTAGATACACTTAACTTAGTCGTGGCCCGATGCACAATTTTGCTTAAGCCGCCATCTGATATATATAGCTATGTGATATTTTATCGTCTTTGCTCTGGATGTTGAAGAAAGCTTTTTTTTAACCCTCCTGCATACAGAAAACGAAAGCACAAGTATCTCGGCGGCTTACCACAAGACGGGTCATAGACATATCATATCTTGATGATATTATACCTGTGACTACTTGAATAATACCGGGTTAACTATAAACCAAGCCGGGTTAAATGTAAACCAAGCCGGGTTAAATGTAAACCGGTTGTGTACTTAGATTTGATCATAATAAACTCTTGAAGTAAAATATAACAAGTAATACTTGTGAAAGAAAACTTTAAACAAAAAATGAACACTTAAAGGCTTCCTGATTCGAATACGATCAGTAAACCGTTCCAAAGGGGTTGAGCTAAGATTCGAATACGATCATATAACCCCCAGTGGCTTTGGCGTTGCGCCGATCAAGTGGGTACCGACTGCTATGCTCTCTTTGGTTCGAATACGACCCATGTTTGAACAGGAACCCCCAAATGACCTTGAGAGGTTTTTAACGATCCTGATTCGAATACGATCCTAGTCAGACCCAAAAGAGGTTAAGCTATGATTCGGATACGATCAGGAAGCCCTCTAATGAGTTTGGCAGTGTGCCGATCAAAAGGGTTTCGACAGCTATGTTCTCTTTGGTTCGAATACGACCTATGTTTGAACAGGAAGCCCCCAAGTGACCATAATTTTAACGGCTGGATTCGAATACGATCATAAGCCGGACCAAGGAGAAAAAGAGATTCAAATATGATCCATCCCTCCTTTGATCATCTGCACAAAAGTAGTATGATAAACTCATGATTTGTTGAGGATGATAAGGACAGAGGCCCTGCTTTACTACTTATCATAATATATACATTGATAGAGTATGCACATCATGAGAGCCGGTGGCTCAAGTATAATAAGGCCGGAGATGAGCGATGTTCGACGACCGGCGGGTCTCTTCCTCCGACTTACGCGAGTCTTTATGCTCTCGAACGTCAATGAGGTAATATGACCCGTTGTGCAAGTTCTTGCTGACCACAAAGGGTCCTTCCCAAGGCGGGGACAGCTTGTGTGCGTCTGTTTGATCCTGGATGAGCCGGAGCACCAAGTCACCTTCTTGAAAGGTTCTGTATCTAACCCGGCGCCTGTGATAGCGGTGCAGGTCTTGTTGATAAATCGCTGAACGGGCTGCTGCCAAGTCACGGTTCTCATCAAACAGGTCAAGTGCATCCTGACGAGCCTGCTCATTACTAGCTTCCACGTAAGCCGCCACACGGGGTGAATCATGACGGATGTCACTTGGTAGCACTGCCTCGGCGCCATAAACCATGAAGAAGGGTGTGTAGCCCGTGGACCTGTTGGGGGTGGTGTTGATGCTCCATACCACAGAGGGCAACTCTTCTACCCAGCAACCCGGCGTCCTCTTCAAAGGAACCATGAGTTGGGGTTTGATGCCTTTCTAGATTTCCTGATTGGCTCTTTCAGCTTGCCCATTGGATTGAGGATGAGCTACAGAAGAAACGTCAAGCCGGATGTGCTCTCGTTGACAAAACTCCTCCATGGCACCCTTGGACAGATTTGTACCATTGTCAGTAATAATACTATGTGGAAAACCAAAGCGAAAGATCACTTTTTTCATAAACTGAACCGACGTGGCTGCATCACACTTACTGACCGGCTCTACCTCAATCCACTTCGTGAACTTATCAACCACCACCAAGAGGTGGGTCTTTTTATCCTTCGACCTTTTGAAAGGCCCGACCATATCAAGTCCCCAGACTGCAAACGGCCAAGTTATTGGAATCATCCTCAACTCTTGAGCCGGCGCATGAGCCCTTCGTGAGAACCTTTGACAACCATCACACTTGTTAACTAGATCTTCTGCGTCAGCATGAGCCGTCAACCAGTAAAAACCATGACGGAAAGCCTTGGCCACAAGAGATTTTGAGCCGGCATGGTGACCACAATCTCCTTCATGAATCTCACGGAGTATTGTCTGACCCTCCTCAGGAGAGACACAACGTTGAAACACCCCTGTGGTACTGCGATGAAGAAGCTCTCCATTAGCAATGGTCATTAACTTAGACCGCCGGGTTATCTGCCTGGCCAAAGTTTCATCTTCAGGCAACTCTCCCCGGGTCATGTAAGCCAAGTACGGCACTGTCCAATCTGGAATAACATGGAGAGCCGCCACCAACTGCGCCTCCGGGTCTGGGACTGCCAAGTCTTCCTCCATAGGCAACTTAACAGAAGGGCTGTGCAAAATATCCAAGAAAGTATTAGGCGGCACCGGCTTACGTTGAGAGCCCAGCCGGCTTAAGGCGTCAGCCGCCTCGTTCTTTCTGCGATCAATGTGCTCCACTATGTAACCCTTGAAGTATCCAGCAATGGCATCAACCTCACGTCGATAAGCCGCCATGAGAGGATCCTTGGAATCCCACTTGCCTGATACTTGCTGAGCCACCAAATATAAATCACCGAAGCATCTTACCCGGCTCACGTTCATCTCCTTAGCCATCTGGAGACCATGGAGCAAGGCCCCGTACTTAGCTGCATTGTTAGTACAGGGAAACATCAATCGTAGCACATAACATAATTTGTCACCTCGAGGTGAAGTTAAAACAACTCCAGCCCCCGAGCCCTCTAGCTGCTTGGATCCATCAAAATGAATAGTCCAATATGTGTTGTCCGGCTTCTCCTCAGGCACTTGAAGCTCTGTCCAATCATTGATAAAATCCACCAATGCTTGAGATTTGATAGCCGTGCGTGGCACATACTTTAAACCATGAGGCCCAAGTTCAATGGCCCACTTGGCGACTCGTCCTGTGGCTTCCCTGTTTTGAATGATATCTCCCAAAGGAGCAGAACTTACCACATTGATGGGATGGCCTTGAAAGTACTGCTTAAGCTTCCGGCTTGCCATGAACACCCCATACACAAGCTTCTGCCAATGTGGATAACGTTGCTTAGACTCAATTAACACCTCACTGACGTAATAAACCGGCCGTTGAAACGGATACTCCTTGCCAGCCTCCTTGCGCTCCACCACAATGGCCACACTAACGGCTCGTGCATTAGCCGCCACGTATAATAACAATGGCTCCTTAACAACCGGAGCAGCAAGGACTGGCGGTTCAGCAAGTTGCCTTTTCAAATCCTCAAAAGCAGCATTGGCAGCGTCACTCCAGACAAAGTCATCTGTCTTCTTCATCATCTGATACAGCGGTATGGCCTTTTCACCTAACCGGCTTATGAACCGGCTTAAAGCAGCAATGCGACCCGCCAAACGCTGAACATCATTGATACATTCGGCTTGGCCAAAGAAGTGGTTGCCTTGATCTTCTCCGGGTTAGCCTCAATGCCTCTGTTAGAAACCAGAAAACCCAAAAGCTTGCCAGCTGGCACTCCAAAGACACACTTCTCCGGGTTAAGCATCATCTTGTAGACCCGAAGATTGTCAAAGGTTTCCCTTAAATCATCTATCAAGGTCTCCTTCTCTCTGGACTTCACCACAATGTCGTCCACATAAGCATGCACATTGCGCCCAATCTGTTTGTGAAGGCAGTTCTGCAGACATCGCTGATAAGTCGCCTGGGCACTTTTAAGCCCAAAAGGCATAGACACATAGCAGAAGGCTCCAAATGGAGTGATAAACGCCGTCTTCTCCTGGTCCTTAACTGCCATTTTGATCTGATGATAACCAGAATAAGCATCCAAAAAACTTAAGCGCTCACAACCCGCCGTAGCATCAATAATTTGATCAATACGAGGGAGAGCAAAAGGATTAGCCGGACAAGCTTTGTTTAAGTCCGTGTAGTCCACACACATGCGCCAGGTGCCGTTCTTCTTTAGCACGAGCACCGGGTTAGCCAACCACTCCGGGTGAAAAACCTCAACAATAAACCCGACAGCCAAGAGCCGGGCCACTTCCTGACCAATAGCCTCACGCCTTTCTTCATTAAACCGCCAGAGGAACTGCCTGACCGGCTTAAACTTCGGATCAATGTTAAGAGAGTGCTCAGCAAGTTCTCTCGGTACACCCGACATGTCAGAAGGTTTCCATGAAAAGATGTCCCGGTTCTCACGGATGAACTTGACGAGCGCGCTTTCCTATTTAGGGTCCAAAGTTGCACTGATAGTAAACTGCTTGGATGAATCGCCAGAAACAAAATCGACAAGCTTGGTGTCATTAGCCGACTTAAACTTCATCACCGGCTTATGCTCCGTAGTTGGCTTTTTCAGAGATGTCATGTCCGCCGGGTCAACATTGTCCTTATAAAATTTCAACTCCTCTGCCGCACAAACCGACTCAGCATACGCAGCGTCTCCTTCCTCGCATTCCAGGGCTACCTTCCGGCTTCCATGCACTGTGATGGTACCCTTGTGACCCGGCATCTTGAGCTGCAGATAAACATAACAAGGCCTGGCCATGAACTTGGCATAAGCCGGCCGCCCAAACAAGGCGTGGTACGGGCTCCGGATCTTAACCACTTCAAAAGTCAGCTTCTCGGCCTGAGAGTCATACTCGTCCCCAAAGGCCACCTCCAGCTCAATCTTGCCCACTGGATACGCCGACTTACCAGGCACCACTCCATGGAAAACCGTGTTGGATGTTCTCAGATCCTTATCAGTCAACCCCATGCGACGAAAGGTATCGTAATAGAGGATGTTAATACTGCTGCCTCCGTCCATCAACACCTTGGTGAATTTGTATCCTCCAACTTGAGGTGCCACCACTAAGGCCAGGTGACCCGGATTATCAACCCTTGGGGGGTGATCCTCTCTGCTCCACACGATCGGCTGCTCTGACCACCTTAGATAACGTGGGACTGCCGGCTCAACAGCATTGACCGCCCTTTTATGAAGCTTCTGATCCCTTTTGCATAAGCTGGTGGTGAAGACATGATACTGCCCACTATTCAATTGCTTTGGGTTACTCTGATACCCGGACTGCTGCTGCTGATTTCCTTGGCCAGAGTGCTGATTATAGCCACCTTGGCCACCCTGAGGGCCTTGATAATTTGGATGCGGGCCACCTCCCAGGCCATGAAAGCCGCCTCCGCCTGAGCTGCCAGCGGTCCCAGGACCACCATCATATATATTGGAATTCTTGAAAGCCTTCATAATCGTGCAATCCTTCCACAGATGCGTGGCCGGCTTCTCCCGAGTGCCGTGTCTTGGACAAGGCTCGTTTAACAACTGCTCGAGAGTAGGACCTGACCCGCCGGACCGAGGAGGAGGTCTCCCCTTACGTCGCTGATTGTTGCCCTGTGTATTGGTGTTGGCCACAAACTCCGGGTTACCATCCGCCTTACGCTTGTTACCTCCTTGATTTGCCGGGTTATGCTGATTACCCTTGCCATTGCCACTCTTCTTTCCTTTCCCTGTCTTTTCCTCATCAGACACAGGGTCCTGGGTACTATCAGAGTCGGCATACTTAACTAGAGCCGCCATCAGCTGCCCCATATCATTACAATCACGCTTGAGCCGCCCCAGCTTCTGCTTTAAAGGCTCAAAACGGCAATTCTTTTCCAACATCAAGACCGCAGAGCCGACATACATCTTATCAGATGAATGTATTATCTCCTTCACCCGGCGCACCCAATGAGTTGTGGACTCGCCTTCCTCTTGCTTGCAATTGGTTAAGTCCACAATTGACATGGGCTGCTTACATGTGTCCTTGAAGTTCTGGATAAAACGGGCTTTTAACTCGGCCCAGGACCCAATGGAGTTGGGTGGCAGTCCCTTTAACCAGGTCCGGGCTATTCCATCCAACATCATGGTAAAATACTTAGCCATGGCCGCATCGCTGACCTCCAATAACTCCATTGCCATCTCATAGCTCTCAATCCAGGCCCCGGCTATAAATCGGCCGTGTAATTTGGCACCTTTCGGGGCCCCTTGAAATCCTTGGGTAGACGCTCATTACGTAGAGCCGCCACTAAACATGGAACACCGCCGGTCCTTGTGGCCACACCTGTCTCAACCGAAACCGCCGGGTAAGCCGGAACAGGCTGGTAAGCCGCCTGCTCGACCGCCTGATGGATCAAATCGTGTGCCGGGTTATGCCCACCAGGCTGATTACGATGCTGAGCGTTACTTGACATGGCCGCGGACTCCATACGTCTTCTATAGCTTGGGCTCCGGCTTGAGCGAGGCGTTGAATGAATCCTGTCTCGACTGTAAGAATAAGCCTCCTGCTGTGCCAAAGCCGTTTGAAGAAGCTCTCTAACTCTTCGTGTTTCGATCGCTGCTGGAGAGTCGCCCTCCATCGGGAGAGCCGCCAAACGCGCCGCTGCAGCGATCATGTTCTCCAACGGATTAGAATAATGACCTGGCGGTGTTGGTACATATTGAGGCGGTGCAGGGTTCACACGAGGGGGCTCCACCACACGTGGCTGAACCGGCGCCCCCGCTCCGGGTGTCGCAGCCGGGTTCGCCTCTGGCGGGTTACTGGGACCCTCGCCGGGTGTGCGGAAGAGGTTTCTAGGATCATATACGGGTGGTAGACGAGACTGATACTTCTGGTGCCTCCTCCTCATCACCTCATTAGATGTGTTTAAGTCCATCGTAAGCCAGAACGCCTCTGACTGCAGCTGCTGGGCCTGCGCATCCAAAGCCGCCCGCTCCGCGGCCAATCTGGTGTCCTCGGCTGCCAAGTCTCCCTTGGCTTGTACTATCTCCTCACGTACCCGGGCCACCGCCGCGTCGTGTTCCACCTGATCCGCCGGATTAACTGTAGCGGTTAGCAGGGTCATCAGCTTGTCCGTGAGATCTATCAGAACCTGAGCCGGTGGGCGCACAGGGCCTCCTGCCCTGGCTGCCGTTGACCCGGAGATTATTGCTGTCGCAGCTGTAGAGTTTTGGCCGGGTTGTGTACCAGCCATGAAGATCCCTACCCTGCTAGGCGGCTCAAAGGGGTCCCGAATGCTGCTGCCATCGGAACAGCCCCCAAGCCCGCCGTCTTGCAACTGATATAATGAATCTGTCTCACCTGTAGACGACGCACCATCAGAGTAGATAGCCGTTTCACCACCATCCACAGACTCTTCAGAAAGTTCCTCTCCATGGATGCAACCCACGAAGGCACGCTTTAAGGCCGGCTGAGCTTGGGCGGGTCTCGCACGCTGAGCCGTCTCGCTGATGTCGGTGCAGATGTCCGGCTCAGGGCCCGGCTCGCCGATCCGACCGATGAAGACGTGGATGCCGCCGAAGGGGACCCGGTACCCGTACTCTATTGAGCCGGCGTCGGGGCCCCAGCCTTCATCATCGATGTAGAGCTTGCCGCGTCGACTCTTAGTCATCCGGCCCACAACGTATCCCTTGGTCCCTTCGAAGTTGCCCTTCAGGAACTCAAATCCACCGTGCGCAGGCCCCACGGTGGGCGCCAACTGTCGTGGAATTGTCACGGCAGATGTCCTAGCAGAAGGACTTAGTCGTAGAGCCATCGCAACTAGGAAGCAAGAAGGGGTTAATTGGGACAAAGGACACGAGGGTTATACTGGTTCGGCCCCTTACGGTGAAGGTAAAAGCCTAATCCAGTTAAGGGTGTTTACTAAGGTTTCAATGACCAGGGAGTGAATCCGCTTGACCTAGTCCTCGATTTGATTTTACTTGCCCTGAGCCGCCGCTGGGCCACCCCCTTATATACACGGGTCGACGCCAGGCGGCTCACAGAGTCCCGGCCGGCTCATAAACAGTGTCCGGCTCGGCGACTAGTTAATCTTTCCTTACAATACAAGTCATGCCATTACGGCGGTTTATCACTACGGGCCTTAAGTCGCCATTGGGCCTTTGGCCCTTACTTGAACCGCCATCTTCAGAGTGTATATTGGGCTTCATGTAATGACTCGTCCGGTGTAACCCGACCCCTCCTAGGCGGGTTACACCAATAGTTATATCTCCAACAGGTCGAGCTAGGAGGCCCCGATCGCCCGCCATTGCCGTCGTCTCCCTCGCATACACCTCGTCCGTCGCCAGATGCCGCTGCTCCCGACCATCCCCGAACTCCTCAAGTTCGCCCACCGCCTCAACGTGAGCTCCTCTGCCGATTCCCCACCTTTCCCCTTTGATTTGTCGCCGTTTGCCGTCGTCCCCGAGCTCGTTCGCCGTCGTCCATGGCCGCGTTCGAGCTTCTTGGTATGCGCCCGCGCTTGCCCGCTCCTGCCGGTGGCCGCGCCCTGGCTGCGCCATGCGCGCACCCCTGCTGCAGCTCCCCTGCATGCCGCCCTCGCCCGCTGCACGCCGGTCCCTAGCCGCGCGCCCGCCGTTGCCCGCCTGCTGCTCGCCACCCCGCCTCCATGCTTGACGCCGCCCCTGCGCTGCTCGCCGCCCCGCAACCCCCCGCTGCTTCGGCCGTGCCCGCCGGAGCCTGTCTGTACCTGCCGGATGGCCCCGCCCGCCAGGGCCGCCGCTGCCCGGGGCCTCTCCCTGCTCCCCGCCCCCGGTCTCTACTGGGCGATGCCGCCTGCGCCTTGTGCCCGCGCGAGCCCAGCCGGCCCCCTCTGTTGACTTGGAGGGGATAACCCCAGTTAGTTTAGCGCTAACTTTTTCCCCACTGTCACTGCCAAGCGGGTCCTGCCCCAGTTAATTTGTTAAACTAATTAGGTGCTAATTACCCCTAAAACAGTCACTGACATTGGGTCCCACCGCACTTAATTAGTCCCTGGTTTATATTCAACTCTGAGTAGTATATCACCCAATGACATGTGGGGCCCCCGTGTACTGTTCATTTGGATAAGGCTCACACAGTCAGCCATTAACTTTGACTCTGGGCCCACTGCCAGCCTCACGTGCAAAAGTGTGGGTACACTTTCTGGTACCCATAGCATTTTGATATTAAAATGATTTTTGAATTAAAGTAAATCTATAATTTCAGAAAATGTTTAAATCTTTGTAAATTCATGTAAAATAAACTGTAGCTCGGATAAAAAAGTTTTCTACATGAAAGTTGCTCAGAACGACCAGACGAACCCGGATACGTAGCCCGTTCGTCCGCCACGTGTCCCTAGCATAGCGAACATGGAACTTTCCCCTTCGGTCCGTTTGTCCGAAAACGCGGAACACCCGGAATACTTTCCTGGATGTTTCCCTCCCTTTGTCGGTATCACCTATCCCTGCGTTAGATCACCCTGGCACCGCGTATTGCCTTGTTATATGTTGTGATGCTTTGTTTGTTCCATATTTACTGTTTCTTCCCCCCTCTTCTTCTCCGATAGATCCCGAGACCGGCGCTGATGCCACTGAGTACGACTACATCACCGACGACCCTTCTTCCTTTGCAACAATGCTTCCAGGCAAGCCCCCCCCCCTTGATCACCAGATATCGCCTATTCTCCTCTATACTGCTTGCATTAGAGTAGTGTAGCATGTTACTGCTTTCCGTTAATCCTATTCTGATGCATAACCTGTCCTTGCTACTACTGTTGTTACCTTTACCTGCAATCCTACATGCTTAGTATAGGATGCTAGTATTCCATCAGTGGCCCTACATTCTTGTCTGTCTGCCATGCTATGCTATCGGGCCGTGATCACTAGGGAGGTGATCACGGGTATATACTATATACTTTATACATGATACATGTGGTGACTAAAGTCGGGTCGGCTCGTGGAGTACCCGCAAGTGATTCTAATGAGGGGCCTGAAAGGACAGGTGGCTCCATCCCGGTAGAGGTGGGCCTGGGTTCCTGACGGCCCCCGATTGTTACTTTGTGGCGGAGCGGCAGGGCAGGTTGAGACCACCTAGGAGAGAGGTGGGCCTGGCCCTAGTCGGCGTCCGCGGTTACTTCAAAATAACATGCTTAACGAGTTCTTGGTATTTGATCTGAGTCTGGCCATTTGGTCTATACGCACTAACCAACTACGTGGGCAAGATATGGGCACTCGACGTCGTGGTATCAGCCGAAGCCTTCGTGACGTGAGCGACTGAGCGGCGCGCGCCGGATTGGACCGCGTAACGTAACTTCATTTGTAATGGAGGTTGCTAGGTCTGTTTCCGGCTGCCCACGCAACGTGCAGGTGTGCTATGGGCGATGGGCCCAGACCCCTGTGCGCTTAGGATTAGACCGGCGTGCTGACCTCTCTGTTGTGCCTAGGTGGGGCTGCGACATGTTGATCTTCTAAGGCCGGGCATGACCCAGGAAAGTGTGTCCGGCCACATGGGATCGAGCGTGTTGGGTTATGTGGTGCACCCCTGCAGGGAAGTTTATCTATTCGAATAGCCGTGATCCTCGGTAACAGGACGACCCGGAGTTGTACCTTGACCTTATGACAACTAGAACCGGATACTTAATAAAACACACCCTTTCAAGTGCCAGATACAACCCGGTGATCGCTCTCTGATAGGGCGACGAGGAGGGGATCGCCGGGTAGGATTATGCTATGCGATGCTACTTGGTGAACTTACCTTCTACTCTCTTCTTCATGCTGCAAGATGGAGGTGGCCAGAAGCGTAGTCTTCGACAGGATTAGCTATCCCCCTCTTATTCGGGCATTCTGAAGTTCAGTCCACTGATATGGCCCTTTGCACATATACCCATGCATATGTAGTGTAGCTCCTTACTTGCGAATACTTTGGATGAGTACTCACGGTTGCTTTGCTCCCCCCTTTTCCCCTTTTCGTTCTTTCTGGTTGTCGCAACCAGATGTTGGAGCCCAGGAGCCAGACGCCACCGTCGACGATGACTCCTACTACACCGGAGGTGCCTACTACTACGTGCAGGCCGCTGACGACGACCATGAGTAGCTTAGGAGGATCCCAGGCAGGAGGCCTGCGCCTCTTTCGATATGTATCCCAGTTTGTGCTAGCTATCTTATGGCATCTTGTTTAACTTATGTTTGTACTCAGATATTGTTGCTTCCGCTGACTCGTCTATGATCGAGCACTTGTATTCGAGCCCTCGAGGCCCCTGGCTTGTATTATGATGCTTGTATGACTTATTTTATTTTTAGAGTTGTGTTGTGATATCTTCCCGTGAGTCCCTGATCTTGATCGTACACGTTTGCGTGTATGATTAGTGTACGATTGAATCGGGGGCGTCACACCTTGGGAATCCGCAAGTTGAGTGCCAAAACATATATCATGTGAATCAATACGATACCCCAATATCACCATGAGTATTCATATGCAATACATATATCAAGTGCTCTCAAATCCATGAAAGTATTCAATCTGATAACAAAGAAATCTCAAAGGGAAAACTCAATTCATCACAACAAGATAAAGAGGGGAAAACACCATATGATCCGACTATATTAACAAAGCCCGCGATACATCAAGATCGTGACATCTCAAAAACACGAGAGAGAGAGAGATTAAACACATAGCTACTGGTACAAACCCTCAGCCCCGAGGGTGGACTACTCCCTCCTCATCATGGTGGCCGCCGGGATAATGAAGATGGCCACCGGTGATGATTTCCCCCTCTGGCAGGGAGCCGGAACGGGGTGTAGATTGGTTTTTCATGGCTACAGAGGTTTGCGGCGGCGGAACTTCTGATCTAGGTTAACCCCTAGGGTTTTTAGAATATTTGAGAATTTATAGGGTAAAGAGGGGGTGCGGGAGGCCACCGAGGTGGGCACAACCCACCTGGGCGCGCCTGGGCCCCCAGGCGCGCCCTGGTGGGTTGTGCCCCCCTTGGGGCACCCCCAGGTGCTGCTCTGGCCCATTGGTGATCTTCCAGTCCATAAAAAATCCACAAAAAGTTTCGCGGTGTTTGGACTCCGTTTGATATTGATTTCCTGCGATGTAAAAAATGCAAAAAAACAACAACTAGCACTTGGCACTATGTCAATAGGTTAGTACCAAGAAATGATATAAAATGATTCTAAAACGATTCTTAAATGATTATAAAACATCCAAGAATGATAATGTAACATCATGGAACAATCAAAAATTATAGATACGTTGGAGACGTATCAGCACCCCGAAGCTTAATTCCTGCTCGTCCTCGAGTAGGTAAATGATAAAAACAGAATTTTTGATGTGGAATGCCGCCTATCATGTCATCTCATATTATTTTCTTTGTAGCATGGACATTTGGACTTTTATATGGTTCAAAGCAATAGTCTAGTTTTGACATGAGTACTTAAATACTGAAGCATATCAACAAGCAACAATGCCTTTCAATATATCAACGCTAAAATAAGTTATCCCTAGCCCATCATGCTCAATCATTGATCCATTCATGAAACACACTCGCATATTAGCTACAACCAATGCTCAAGTACGATAATAGTGCCTCCTAGTTGGTGCTTTATAAGAGAAGATGTAGACTCAAATTAAAATTAAAAATTGCATAAAGTAAAAGAAAGGCCCTCGTAGAGGGAAGTAGGGATTTGTAGAGGTGCCAGAGCTCAAACCGAAAAACTTAGAGATAAAAACATTTTGGGAGGCATACTTTTCCCACCAACGAAAACGACTTAGAGTTCCCAACACTTTCCATGCATGCTAGGTATATCATAGGCGGTTCCCAAATAGAAAATATGTTTATTCCTTCGTCAACTATACTTTCACTTTCCATGGCTAACCGTATCCACGGGTGCCCTCCATACCAACACTTTCCAAGGAATTTATTATTTGACAACATAAAGTAAATTCATTTTTCATTTCGGGACTGGGCATCCCTAATACCTTTGCCTTACTCTCGTGCAATGACAAGTGAATAAACACTCATCGTGAGAATAACACATCTAGCATGGAACATATTGGCCACCCCTCACCGCCTCGCGAGCGATACGAGCACACAAAAGAGAAATTTATTTTGAAAATTAGAGATGGCACATACAAATTTGCTTAGAACGGCAAAAGAATACCGCATATAGGTAGGTATAGTGGACTAATATGGCAAAACTGGTTTAAAGGATTTTGGATGCACAAGTAGTGATCATACTTAGTGCAAAATGAAGGATAGCAAAAGATTGAGAAGCGACCAACCAATAAACAAATAATCTCATAAGTGAGAATTAAACATAATTAATACCGAATAATGCACCACATGTAGGATGTAATTTCATTGCATAACTATTGTCTTTCGTGCTTGCATAGGAATCACAAACCTTAACACCAATATTCTTACTAAATCACAATTACTCATCAACATGACTCACATATCACATCATCATATCTCAAAACTATTAAAGGGAATCAAGTTATTTTGTTCAATGATCTTCATGAAAGTTTTTATTATATCCTTCTTGGATATCTATCACTTTGGGACTAATTTTCATGTGTTGCTTTTGCTAAGCTCAAATAAATATAAGTGAAGATCATGAGCATAATATTTCTTTCTCTCAAATTAATTTAAGTTAAGCAAGAGAGAATTTCTTCAAAAATACTAAAGCACACCGTGCTCAAAAAGATATAAGTGAAGCACTAGATCAATTCCAAAGAAAAGAGCTTCGTTGACGGGATGTGAGTGCCGCTTACCTAGTCTCTCTGGCAACTATTTGAGGACTTTATTTAATTTAAAAACTTTCAGATCTAAGTATTTTATTAAAACAGCAAGCAAAATGAAAATAGATTGACATTCCAAGAATAGCACAACTCATGTGAAGAATTTAATACTTAGGCTCAACCGATAATTGTTGATGAAGAAAGGTGGGATGCCTACCGGGGCATCCCAAAGCTTAGATGCTTGAGACTTCTTTAAATATTATCTTGGGATTCCTTGGGCATCCTGCTACCTCTTGAGCACTGCGTTGGATTTCCTTGAAGAGGAAAGGATGATGTAGCAAAGTAGCGTAAGTATTTCCCTCAGTTTTTGAGAACCAAGGTATCAATCTAGTAGGAGACCTCGCGCAAGTCCCTAGTACCTACACAAGTAAACAATCTCCTCGCAACCAACGCAATAAAGGGGTTGTCAATCCCTTCACGGCCACTTGCAAAGATTAAAACTGATAGATATGATAAGATAATATTTTTGGTGTTTTTATGATAAAGATGCAAAGTAAAGAAAGCAAAATAAATACGGCGACAGAAATAGCTTGTTGTAAGGAAATTAATATGATGGAAAATAGACCCAGGGGCCATAGGTTTCACTAGTGGCTTCTCTCGAGAGCATAACTATGTACGGTGGGTGAACAAATTACTGTTGAGCAATTGACAGAATTGAGCATAGTTATGAGAATATCTAGGTATGATCATGTATATAGGCATCACGTCCGAGACAAGTAGACCGACTCCTGCCTGCATCTACTACTATTACTCCACACATCGACCGCTATCCAGCATGCATCTAGAGTATTAAGTTCATAAGAATGGAGTAACGCTTTAAGCAAGATGACATGATGTAGAGGGATAAACTCATGCAATATGAAATAAACCCCATCTTGTTATCCTCGATGGCAACAATACTATACGTGCCTTGCTGCCCCTACTGTCACTGGGAAAGGACACCGCAAGATTGAACCCAAAGCTAAGCACTTCTCCCATTGTAAGAAAGATCAATCTAGTAGGCCAAACTAAATCAATAATTTGAAGAGACTTGCAAAGATAACCAATCATACATAAAAGAATTCAGAGAAGATTCAAATATTGTTCATAGATAAACTTGATCATAAACCCACAATTCATCGGTCTCAACAAACACACCGCAAAAGAAGATTACATCGAATAGATCTCCACAAGAGAGGGGGAGAACTTTGTATTGAGAACCAAAAAGAGAGAAGAAGCCATCTAGCTAATAACTATGGACCCGAAGGTCTGAAAGTAAACTACTCACACATCATCGGAGGGGCTATGGTGTTGATGTAGAAGCCCTCCGTGATCAATGCCCCCTCCGGTGGAGTGCCGAAAAAGGCCCCAAGATGGGATCTCACGGGTACAGAAGGTTGCGGCGGTGGAATTAGGGTTTTGGCTCCTGTTCTGGTAGTTTGGGGGTACGTAGGTATATATAGGAGGAAGAAGTATGTCGGTGGAGCAACATGGGGCCCACGAGGGTGGAGGGCGCGCCCGGGGGGGGGGGGGGGTAGGCGCGCCCCCTACCTTGTGGCCTCCTGGAAGCTTCTCTTACGTAGGGTCCAAGTCTCCTGGATCATGTTCGTTCCAACAATCACGCTCCCGAAGGTTTCATTCCGTTTGGACTCCGTTTGATATCCTTTTTCTTCGAAACCCTGAAATAGGCAAAAAAAACAGCAATTTGGGCTAGGCCTCCGGTTAATAGGTTAGTCCAAAAAATAATATAAAAGTGTATAATAAAGCCCAATAATCATTCTAAACAGTATATAATATAGCATGGAACAATCAAAAATTATAGATACGTTGGAGACGTATCAAGCATCCCCAAGCTTAATTCCTGCTCGTCCTCGAGTAGGTAAATGATAAAAACAGAATTTTTGATGTGGAATGCTACTTGACATGATTCTCAATGTAATTCTTCTTATTGTGGCATGAATATTCAGATTCGATATGATTCAAGACAAAAGTCCATGTTGACATAAAAATAATAATACTTTAAGCATGCTAACCAAGCAATTATGTCTTACGAAAATAACATAGCCAAAGCAAGTTATCCCTACAAAATCATATAGTCTGGCTATGCTCCATCTTCCCCACACAAAACATTCATATCAAGTACAACCCCGGTTTTAGCCAAGCAATTAGTTCATACTTTTTAACGCGCTTCAGCATTTTCAATCTTTACGCAATACATGAGTGCAAGCCATGGATATAGCACTATGGTGGAGTGTGGTATAATGATAGGGGTTCTAAGGGAAGACAAAAAAGGAGAAAGTCTCACATCAACGAGGCAAATCAATGGGCTATGGAGATGCCCATCAATTGATGTCAATGCAAGGAGTAGGGATTGCCATGCAACGGATGCACTAGAGAAGTATATGAAAGCTCAATAAAAGAAACTAAGTGGGTGTGCATCCAACTTGCTTGCTCACGAAGACCTCGGGCATTTGAGGAAGCCCATCATTGGATTATACAAGCCAAGTTCTATAACGAAATTTCCCACTAGTATATGAAAGTGACAAAATGAGAGACTCTCTATCATAAATATCATGGTGCTACTTTGAAGCACAAGTGTGGTAAAAATATAGTAACATTGTCCCTTCTCTCTTTTTCTCTCATCATATTTTTTTTTCTTTATCATTTTTTTCTTTTTTTTATTTGGGCCTTTTTCTTTTTTTCTTTTTTGGCCTCTTTTTTTTCTTTTTTTATTTAGTCCGGAGTCTCATCCCAACTTGTGGGGGAATCATAGTCTCCATCATCCTTTCCTCACTTGGGACAATGCTCTAATAATGATGATCATCACACTTTTATTATCTTACAACTCTTGAATTACAACTTCATACTTAGAACAACATATGACTCTATGTGATGCCTCCGACGGTGTACCGGGATATGCAATGAATCAAGAGTGACATGTATGAAAAAAATATGAACGGTGGCTTTGCCACAAATACGATGTCAACTACATGATCATGCAAAGCAATATGACAATGATGAATGTGTCATGGAATGGAACGGTGGAAAGTTGCATGGCAATATATCTCGGAATCGCTATGGAAATGCCATAATAGGTAGGTATGGTGGCTGTTTTGAGGAAGATATAAGGAGGTTTATGTGTGATAGAGCGTATCATATCATGGGGTTTGGATGCACCGGCAAAGTTTGCACCAACTCTCAAGGTGAGAAAGGGCAATGCATGGTACCGTAGAGGCTAGAAAATTGCGGAAAGGTAAGTGTGCGTATAATCCATGGACTCACATTAGTCATAAAGAACTCATATACTTATTGCAAAAATTTACTTGCCCTCGAAGCAAAGTACTACTACGCATGCTCCTAGGGGAAGGGTTGGTAGGAGTTAACCATCTCAAGATCCCGACCGCCACACAAAGGATGACAATCAACAAATGTTTCATGCTCCAACTTCGTTACATAAAGGTTCACCATACGTGCATGCTACAGGATTCACAAACTTCAACACAATTATTTCTCAATTTCACAATTACTCAACTAGCACAACTATGATATTACCACCTTTATATCTCAAAACATTTATCAAGCATCAAATCTATCATGATTTTATTATTAAAGCAAATTGCCATGCTGATTTGTAGGACTCTCAAAATGATATAAGTGAAGCACGAGAGAACAATAGTTTCTATAAAACAAATCCACCACCGTGCTCTAAAAGATATAAGTGAAGCACTAGAGCAAAAACTATATAGCTCAAAAGATATAAGTGAAGCACATAGAGTATTCTAATAAATTCCGACTAATGTGTGTCTCTCTCAAAAGGTGTGTACAGCAAGGATGATTGTGGTAAACTAAAAAGCAAAGACTCAAATCACAGAAGACGCTCCAAGCAAAACACATATCATGTGGTAAATAAAAATATAGCTCCAAGTAAAGTTACCAATGGAAGTAGACGAAAAGAGGGATGCCTTCCGGGGCATCCCCAAGCTTTGGCTTTTTGGTGTCCTTAGATTATCTTGGGGTGCCATGGGCATCCCCAAGCTTAGGCTCTTGCCACTCCTTGTTCCATAATCCATCTAATCTTTACCCAAAAATTGAAAACTTCACAACACAAAACTCAAAACAGAAAATCTCGTGAGCTCCGTTAGCGAAAGAAAACAAAACACCACTTCAAGGTACTGTAATGAACTCATTCTTTATTTATCTTGGTGTTAAACATACTGTATTCCAACTTTTCTATGGTTTATAAACTATTTTACTAGCCATAGATTTATCAAAATAAGCAAACAACACACGAAAAACAGAATCTGTCAAAAACAGAACAGTCTGTAGTAATATGTAACTAACGCAAACTTTTGTAACTTCAAAAATTCTGAAATAAATTTCTGGACGTGAGGAATTTGTCTAGTGATCAGGATCAAAAAGAATCAACTGAATAGCATTCTCTGAATAAAAATGACAGCTATTCTCGTAAGCGCTAAAGTTTCTGTTTTTTACAGCACGATCACATAAACTTTACCAACGTCTTCACAACGGTTCTACTTGGCACAAACACTAATTAAGAGCATAAAAACACATCTAACCAGAGACTAGACAAAATTTTATTATTACTAAACAGAAGCAAAAAGCAGAAAACTAAAATGAAATTGGGTTGCCTCCCAACAAGCGCTATCGTTTAACGCCCCTAGCTAGGCATAAAGATACGAATAGATCTAGGTATTGTCATCTTTGGTAGGCAATTCTTCAATAAGGCACTTACGATTCACGGGAATTTCCTTGTTTTTCTTAATATTAAACTTTTAGGCACAAATTCAAGAAAATTATTCATAGCAAACGGTCTTTAATGATAGCAAAAAGATTGGGAGGAACACTTATTGATTTTAGATCCGCAGTTTCTTTACTAGAAGATTCACCCCTATTTTTAGGAACATAAACAAGCTTGGTAGTTTTGGTAGGAGGATTTGGAGTTTTTTAATGGAAGAAAAAGCGGTCCCCAAGTTGGTAATAATTCCCTCAAGTTTATCGATTCTAATAGAATCTTGATCTATTCTTTCATTAACTATGGGTTGTTTTTCCTTAAAATCTTTTAGAATAACTCCTACTTTAGATCCATATTGGGTAATTTGGTTATGGATCTTTTCATCCAAATTCTCAATAATTCCATAATTCCAATAGTAGCAACTTTATTTTCAATAATTCCAAGCCTTTGCATCACATGTTCCAAGGTTAACATAGTTCCATTAACCATAAGAGGTGGTGAGCCAAATAAATCTATCAAAGCATTATAAGAATCAAAAGTATGGCTACCCAAGAAATTCCCGCCGATAATGGTATCAAGAATATATCTATGCCAAGGAGTAGCGCCTGCATAAAAATTGTGAAGAAGAACATAAGTGGATAGCTTCCTAGTAGATTTGTTTTGAGCATTGCAAATTCTATACCAAGCGTCTTTTAGATTTTCTCCCTCCCTTTGTTTAAAATTAAGAACTTCGTGCTCGGGAGTAATAACGAGGATAGGAGGACTAGCCATAACGACAAGGCAAACGAGAAAGAGGAGGACAGAAGGAGAGGAGGAGGAAAAAGAGGGCGAATAAAACGGCAAGGGTGAAGTGGGGGAGAGGAAAACAAGAGGCAAATGGCAAATAATGTAATGCAGGAGATGAGTTTGTGATGGGTACTTGGTATGTTGACTTTTTGCGTAGACTCCCCGGCAACGGCGCCAGAAATGGCTCGTTGCTGGGAGTCAAATCTTGTCTTGACTTCGCGTAAGCCTCCCAGGCAACGACGCCAGAAATGGCTCGTTGCTGGGAGTCAAATCTTGTCTTGACTTCGCGTAACCCTCCCCGGCAACGGCGCCAGAAATTCTTCTTGCTACCTCTTGAGCACTGCGTGGATTTCCTTGAAGAGGAAAGGATGATGCAGCAAAGTAGTGTAAGTATTTCCCTCAGTTTTTGAGAACCAGGGTATCAATCCAGTAGGAGACCTCGTGCGAGTCCCTCGTACCTACACAAGTAAACAAACTCCTCGCAACCAACGCAATAAAGGGGTTGTCAATCCCTTCACGGCCACTTGCAAAGATTAAAACTGATAGATATGATAAGATAATATTTTTGGTGTTTTTATGATAAAGATGCAAGGTAAATAAAGCAAAATAAAGACGGCAACAGAAATAGCTTGTTGTAAGGAAATTAATATGATGGAAAATAGACCCCGGGGCCATAGGTTTCACTAGTGGCTTCTCTCGAGAGCATAAGTATTTACGGTGGGTGAACAAATTAGTGTTGAGCAATTGACAGAATTGAGCATAGTTATGAGAACATCTAGGTATGATCATGTATATAGGCATCACGTCCGAGACAAGTAGACCGACTCCTGCCTGCATCTACTACTATTACTCCACACATCGACCGCTATCCAGCATGCATCTAGAGTATTAAGTTCATAAGAACTTAGTAATGCTTTAAGCAAGATGACATGATGTAGAGGGATAAACTCATGCAATATGAAATAAACCCCATCTTGTTATCCTCGATGGCAACAATACTATACGTGCCTTGCTGCCCCTACTGTCACTGGGAAAGGACACCGCAAGATTGAACCCAAAGCTAAGCACTTCTCCCATTGCAAGAAAGATAAATCTAGTATGCCAAACTAAATCAATAATTCGAAGAGACTTGCAAAGATAACCAATCATACATAAAAGAATTCAGAGAAGATTCAAATATTGTTCATAGATAAACTTGATCATAAACCCACAATTCATCGGTCTCAACAAACACACCGCAAAAGAAGATTACATCGAATAGATCTCCACAAGAGAGGGGGAGAACTTTGTATTGAGAACCAAAAAGAGAGAAGAAGCCATCTAGCTAATAACTATGGACCCGAAGGTCTGAAAGTAAACTACTCACACATCATCGGAGGTATGTAGAAGCCCTCTGTGATCAATGCCCCCTCCGGCGGAGCGCCGGAAAAGGCCCCAAGATGGGATCTCACGGGTACAGAAGGTTGCGGCGATGGAATTAAGGTTTTGGCTCCTGTTCTGGTAGTTTGGGGGTACGTAGGTATATATAGGAGGAAGAAGTACGTCGGTGGAGCAACATGGGGCCCACGAGGGTGGAGGGCGCGCCCAGGGGGGTAGGCGCGCCCCCCTACCTTGTGGCCTCCTGGAAGCTTCTCTTACGTAGGGTCCAAGTCTCCTGGATCATGTTCGTTCCAAAAATCACGCTCCCGAAGGTTTCATTCCGTTTGGACTCCGTTTGATATCATTTTTGTTCGAAACCCTGAAATAGGCAAAAAAACAACAATTTGGCTGGGCCTCCGGTTAATAGGTTAGTCCCAAAAATAATATAAAAGTGTATAATAAAGCCCAATAATCATTCTAAACAGTATATAATATAGCATGGAACAATCAAAAATTATAGATACGTTGGACACGTATCACATCCCCAAGCTTGAGCTTTTGTGTCTCCTTAATTCCTCTCATATCACGGTTTTCCTAAATCTCAAAAGCTTCATCCACACAAAACTCGACAAGAACTCGTGAGATGAGTTAGTATAAACCAATGCAAAAATCTTATAATTCTCTACTGTAGCAAATCACTAAAATTATTATTCAACATTGCATACTAAATGCCTCTGCATATTTAATACTCCTATCCTCAAATAGAATTAGTAAACAAGCAAACATAACATCAATCTGCCAAACCAGTACAGTCTGTAAAGAATGCCATATTATCAATACTTCTTTAACTCCAAAAATTATGAAAATCTACCAAACTGTAGAGAATTTATCAGAGCTTATTTTGCAAAAAGTTTCAACACTTTATCACATGCTGACTTTTCTAGGAAATGTTTGCAACATCGATAAACTTTCTATTTTGAAACAGCAACTCATATACTTGCAAGATAAGCATGGTGAAGGGAATCCTTGAAAATTTATTGAAAAGAAAGATGCAAAACATTATTATAAATAACAGAAAGAAAATCCTAAAATAAATTCACGCTCCAAGTAAAACTCATATCATGTGACGAATAAAAATGTCGCTCCAAGTGAGGTTACCGATAATGTTGGAGACGAAAGAGGGGATGCCTTCTGGGGCATCCCCAAGCTTAGTTGCTTGGATCTTCCTTGGATATTAACTTGGGGTGCCTTGGGCATCCCCAAGCTTAGGGTCTTGCCACTCCTTATGCTCCTCATATCGATGTCTCACCCAAAACATGAAAACTTCAATCACATAAAACTTAACAAAACTTCGTGAGATAGGTTAGTATGATAAAGAGCAAACCATTTCACTTTGGTATTGTCAAAGACAAGACTCATAATTGTTTCCACACAATGCCTACTGTAGCATATCATTTCCACAAGTTATATTGAGCAATATAAGCCATAGAAACTAGGAAACAAGCAAACTATGCATTGAAAATAGAATCTGTGAAAAACAGAATAGTCTGTAGTAATCTCTACTCAAACCATACTTCTGCTAGTCCAAAAATTATGAAAAACTTAGGACCACGTGAGAAATTTTGATATTAATCTTCTGAAAAAAGAATCAACTAAAAATAACTCATCTGTTAAAAATGAGAATTATTTTCGTGAGCGCAAAAGTTTCTGTTTTTCAGCAAGATCAAAGCAACTATCACCCGACAAGATCCCAAAGGCTTTACTTGGCACTTTAATGAAACAAAAGCAATAAAACATGATCAATACAGTAGCATAATCATGTGAACACACAAAAACAGTAGGTAAAAGTGTTGGGTTGTCTCCCAACAAGCGCTTTTCTTTAATGCCTTTTAGCTAGGCATGATGATTTCAATGATGCTCACATAAAAGATAAGAATTTAAACACAAAGAGAGCATGATGAAGCATATGACTAGCACATTTAAGTCTAACCCACTTCCTATTTATAGGGATTTTGTGAGCAAACAACTTATGGGAACAAGAATCAACTAGCATAGGAAGGCAAAACAAGCACAACTTCAAAACTTTCAACACGTAGAGAGGAAACTTGATTTTATTGCAATTCCTACAAGCATAAGTTCCTCCCTCATAATAATTTTCAGTAGCATCATGAATAAATTCAACAATATAACCATCACATAAAGCATTCTTTTCATGACACAAAAGCATACAAAACTTATTACTCTCCACATAAGCAAATTTCTTCTCATCAATAGTAGTGGGAGCAAACTCAACAAAATAACTATCATGAGGGTGAAAACTAAAATCATGATGAAAAGTTTCATGGTTATCATTATTATTTAGAGCATACATGTCATCACCATAATCATCATTGATAGCAACTTTGTTATCTTAGTCAATCGAAGCCTCATCCAAAATGGTGGATTCACCACTAAATAAAGTCATGACCTCTACAAATACACTTTCATCATTATAATCATCATATATAGGAGGCATGCAATCATTATAACAAATTTGCACATCAAATCTTAGGGGACTAAAAATATCATCTTCATCAAACATAGCATCCCCAAGCTTATGGCTTTGCATATCATTAGCATCATGGATATTCAAAGAATTCATACTAATAACATTGCAATCATGCCCATCATTCAAAGATTTTTTGTCAAACATTTTATAGATTTCTTCTTCTATCAATTGAGCACAATTTTCCTTTCCATCATTTCACGAAATATATTATAAAGATGAATAATATGATGGAACCTCAATTCCATTTTTTATGTAGTTTTCTTTTATAAACCAAACTAGTGATAAAACAAGAAACTAAACAATTCAATTGCAAGATCTAAAGATATACCTTCATGCACTCACCTCCTCGGCAACGGCGCCAGAAAAGAGCTTGATGTCTGCTACGCAACTTTATTCTTGTAGACACGTGTTGGGCCTCCAAGCGCAGAGTTTTGTAGGACAGTAGATATTTTCCCTCAAGTGGATGACCTAAGGTTTAGCAATCCGTGGGAGGCGTAGGATGAAGATAGTCTCTCTCAAACGACCCTGCAACCAAATACAAGAAATCTCTTGTGTCCCCAACACACCGAATACAATGGAAAATTGTATAGGTGCACTAGTTCGACGAAGAGATGGTGATAAAAGTGTAATATGGACGGTAGAAATATATTTTTATAATCTGAATAAACAAAAATAGCAAAGTAGCAATCGATAAAAGTGAGCAGAAATGGTATTGCAATGCTTGAAAACAAGGCCTAGGGTCCGTACTTTCGCTAGTGCAATGTCTCAACAGTGCTAATATAATTGGATCATCTAACCATCCCTCAACGTGCGATAAAGAATCAATCCAAAGTTCCTATCTAGCGAAGAACATAAGACAGAATTGTTTGTAGGGTACGAAACCACCTCAAAGCTATTCTTTCCGATCGATCACTACTAGGGAAAACCTTATACACAGAATATTACCAGCAGGGCGGTCTAAAAACAAGCGCTACTGCTACTTAGCAGTAGCGCACTGCTAAAGACCACGCTACTAATAACAAAGTAGCAGTAGCGCGCTACGAGAAAAAATCGCTACTACTACAATTGCCAGGGCGTTGCCCCCCGACTATGTATTCTAGTAGCGCACTTTCCATAGACGCGCTACTGCTAACACACTTACCAGTAGCGTTTTGCCCAGCACACGCTACTGCTAACATACCATCCCTCTCGCGCATAAGATTAGTCCCATACTGCTAAGCGAACATGGTGTTTACCACCTTAAATACATTACTTCTCAAACCATCACAAGCACTTGGTCTTCATTGAACTCTATGTGTACGATCTGTGGCCGCAAAAGGAATCTTCACCGGTTCTTAAACCGGAGAAGATTCCTATTGACAATTCAGATTCTACACAAAAAGATCATCGATGAGCAATGTGTTTTTGACGTTCAAATTTTTCATTCTTAGCCTTAGCAGTAGCGCATGTTGCAGGAAGGCGCTACTGCTATGTCTTTTAGCAGTAGCGCTTTTCCCTAAAGAGCGCTACTATTAAGGCAGCACGGTTTCTTCTCCGCCCGGCCGCCCATCCCTCACTCTCCCCTCTCCACTCCCTCCTCCATCCCCTCCTTCTCCCCGTCGTTCGCCACCGCCGCATTGCCGCCAGCTACTGCCTCCCTCGCCCCCTCTGTCCTACATCCTCTCCCTCCTCCATCCCGCCACCATCGCCCGCTCCCTCCCTCACTCCCTCCTCCATCTCCCTCCATCCCACCGCCGTCGCCCCGCCGCCGTCACCGCCACCGAGGTGACTCCTCCTCCCTCGCCCTCCTTCCCGCCTCCTCCCTCCTTCCCCCCCTCCTCCCTCGCTCCTCCTTCCCGCCTCCTCCCTCCTTCCCCCCCTCCTCCCTCCCTCCTTCCTACCCCTCCTTCCTCCCTTCCTTGTCTCTGTTTTTGTAAAATGTAGGTAATATAAATGTAGATTTTAGAATGTAGACATTGTAGAATGTAGGTTTTTTAATAGAATAATATTTTTAACTATTTTAGGAGGTTTGAATAGAATGTAGGTAATTTAAATGTAGACATTGTAGAATATAGATATATAGATAGATTGATGGATAGATGTTAGGGCTAGAACTACAGTATAGATAGGTAGAATGTAGATGCTTAATATAACTAGTTGATTTAGTAGGCTAGTTGATTTAGAACATTTTGATTTTGTTGATTTAGTAGGCTAGTTTATTTAGTTGATTTAGAACATTTTGATTTAGTTGATTTAGTAGGCTAGTTGATTTAGTACGCTAGTTGATTTAGTTGATTTAGTAGGCTAGTTGATTTAGTTGATTTGGAACATTTTGATTTAGTTGATTTAGTAGGCTAGTTTATTTAGTTGATTTAGTAGGCTAGTTGATTTAGTTGATTTAGAACATTTTGATTTAGTAGGCTAGTTCATTTAGTTGATTTAGAACATTTTGATTTAGTTGATTTAGTAGGCTAGTTAATCGTTCGTCTTTGCTCATATTGCTTTAGGAAAATGGCGCGACCACCACCACCATGTCGACTGTGCAAGTCAAGGTGCGCCAGCAGCCTTGCAACTGGCAAGCTGTTCGACATCTACTTCCAGCCAAGTTTTCATCACGTGGCGATAAGAAATTATATCAACTGTAACAACTATTTTGTTTTTAGTGTTGGCATTATTACTGCATTGTGTCATTTTGCTTTTTTTACACAGATCGTCCCATGCAATGTGAGGTTGAAATTCAACTAATAGGAGACACTGTGACCTTTGAGGCTCCTGGGGGGCCCTACACTATGGAGGTCAAGAAAGGACGCAATATGTCGCAGATTGGAGGAGATGGATGGGCCCGTTTCCTCGCCCGCATGTGTGTTACTGGTGGTGAGTTGATCAGATTCTCCTTCAGAGCAGAAAGACCCAAGCTAGCTGTCATTTATATCAACAAGGTGGAAGATGATGAAGATGATGAGGACCCACTCGATGAAGAGATGAGGACCCACTTCATGAAGCCATCGTAGCTCAAAGAATGAGGCTGAGCGATGAGGAGGTGTGCAACCTATGAGACATAATTCCGCCACGTGATGACTTTGTCGGGGTGCCATTCGTGACCCGCTTGACAAGTACCATGGTCGATTGGCATGAAATGGTATGTTATACTGACTGTAGTAATTTGATGATATATATATGCTTTATTGTTATACTTACAAATGCAAATTATCCAATGATATGCTTAGCACTACAAAAAAAAGACACATCTGTGACATTTTGGGCCGAACGGATTTTTTTTGTCATGCTTATGACACTTCTATGACGATAATTGTGAAAAACCCGGTATCATCATAGATGTGGTGGGCTACTACTTCTATGACAAAAAATCATGCCAGAAAATGGGCTTTTCATCCTGGGCGGGCCGGAGACGCAGCTGCATGACATTCTTTGGGCCGTCCATGACGGAGAAAACCGTGGTAGAAGCGAGGGCGAGGAAAATATCGGGGGAGTTCCCAGCTACGGTGGGTGGTCGGGGGCCGAGCGATGTGCGTTTCTCTCGTACGTACGCGCGTTTGTGCGAGGCGTTGCGCTCTAACTGAACCCGAGCGATTGCAGTACAAGCTACGCATTACTGAACCCGAGCGATCGATCTATGCCCTGCTGTTAACTGAACCCGAGTGATCCCTTCGCCACTGCTGCTAACTGAAGCAGATCGAACACTGCTGCCTCCTTCCCTTAATGAACAGTGAGCATTGTTGGGGGGTTTGGATGAACAGTTCACGGTGGGGAGTTGGATGAACAGGACCCCGTGGTAGTAGAGGCTGTTGCCGCTGGATGAACAGGACCCCTATCGAGCCGGTTGATGAACATGACCCCGTGGAGGGCTGGTTGAACAGTAGCCGGTGGAGGGCTGGATGAACAGTAGCCCGTGTAGGGGTGATTGAACAGGACCCCGTGGAGAGGGCTGGTTGAACAGTAGCCGGTGGAGGAGCGCGCGGTGGAGGCTGGATGAACAGGAGCCCGTGGATGAACAGTCGCAGGTGGAGGCTGGAGGAGGTCGACGGTGGATGAACAAGAGCCCGTGGAGGCTGGAGGAGGTCGACGGTGGAGATGAACAGTATCCCGTGGAGTCCCATTTTGCGGTACGCCACACCCCTCCCGATGAACAGGACCCCTATTTCGATCGTAGCGCTCCAACACAAGTCTGTTTCCTCCGTTTTGCGGTACGCCACACCCCTCCCGATCAACAGGACCCCGTTTCGACCGTAGGAGGTCCATTTCCTCCGTTTTGCGGTACGCCAGACCCCTCCCGATGAACAGGATCATGTTTCCACCGCGGCTGGTCGAACACAAGGCCGTTTCCTCCGTTCTGCGTTACGCCAGGCCTCGTTTCCTTCGGCTGTTCCATCCAAGCCGGTTGGCTCCCGATGAACAGCACGCGTTCCGTTGCCTCCCGATGAACACGACGCATTCCGTTGCTTCCCCATGAACACGACAACGACGCTGTTTTTCCGTTTCGACCCAGCCACAGCCATGTACACGAGCCCTGGCCGTACGTATGCGCGAGTAGGCGTTCGAGACCCAGCCCGTATGTACGTACGTGGCCGTATTTACTTTCTTGCACCCTGGCCGCTGTACGTACGTGTACATGTTACGTGCGCTCCTCTACTACGACACGTGCGCGCCTCTACTACCACACGTGCCCTTCCTTACACGGCCACGGTTCATCGCTGCAGCCTGCAGACAGACCGATCGACGAGTATGTACGTCCACGTTCGCGACCAGAATGACAACGCTACGTACGCTTCGACCGGGTGGTTCCCGATTGTCAGCCACTTCCTTGCGTGCGAAGATGTAGCTGGTGGGTCCCAGCAGTCAGGGGGGCGAATCATTTTCCCCCCCTAATATGGACGCACTTCCCTGCGTGCGAAGATGTAGCTGGTGGGTCCCAGCAGTTAGGGGATACATTTTTTTTCACGAAATACGGTGGCCCGTTCAGTGGGTCCCCACTGTCAGGTGGAGGAATAATTATTTTGCACGTCATAAGGAGGCACTTCCTTGCTTCGGCCAGGGACCCAGCTATCAGCCTCTCCACGTACAGTACTCTTCCGATGGAAGTCGTTCCTTGACCACGTTGACCACGCCGCCGAGAGCACTAGGGCGGTGGACGACGGCGAGGCCTATAGGAAGGGGACGACGCGGCAGTGGATGCCCACGCAGAGAGGAGTACGAGGGTTCACTGGTTTTGCTGCGGTGTGAGGCTGCTGTTGCTGCAGGGCCTGGCTAGCGGTGGGAGTTGTAGGGGGCGGTGAGGCCTCCGCAGTAGCACATCCGGCCACGGAAGGCAGGAGCAGGCGGCACGACCGGCGCTACTTTGGGCGGCTGGAGCAAGAAGACCAGAGGTTGAAGAATCACGACGGCCATTGGATGGACATCGTACGGTCACTGCAGCTAGAATCATTTATATTGACTAAGTTGACAAAGCCCTTGGTACGCGTCAACTTAGTAGGCCACAGGTCAGCCTCCATAATGGTACGCCCAGATGTCAGGGGGAGGAATCATTTTTTGGGCGGCTGAAGCTAGAATATCCGAGATTGATGAAGAAGCACGACATTCGTTGGATGGACATCCGACGGCCACTGCTGCTAGAACCGTGTGTTGACTATAAGTTGACAAAGCCTTGCATACGCGTCAACTAATTTTTTTAGGGGACACGTCAACTTAGTAGGCCCACAAGTGTGTGGCAGAGAACTTATAGCCCATTTGCGATTTGTAAGAATGTACAACCTATTTTTGAATTCTAATGGAATTTACTACATCTCATTTACAGTTTGTTAAAAGTACAACCCATTTTCTAGCTAAGCCAACGATTAATAATTTCAACCAACCGTTCAAAACAGAATTCAATAAAATTTCCCACATTTTGATGGGATCCGAAATATTTTTATCCCGAAATTTCTAGTCAGATTAAATATAATTTCAATATAAATTTGTATTACGTAAAAATCCAACGAAACATTGCACGCACAAGAATTAATGAAATTAAAATTTTCAAAATCTAAAAGTAATATTTTATAAACTAATTACGTGTTTGGTGCATGTTTTTATAGGTACTGCCCAGTTTTTATAATTACATCCTATTTATTATTTCTTAAAGCCCATTTTCTTGTTAAGCCTAATGCATCCCTCCTATTGACGATTTGCAGCCCAGCGGGGCGGAGAATAACAAGTTGACCCGGATTGTGTACAACTGTCAGCCCAGTTGCATTGCTGAGGTTGAAAAAAAGGCCTATGTAGTACACTACAACCTTACATGGCTACTCACCCCACATTCAGCGACGCCGGAAAGGCCCAAACAAGGCTTCTGTACAACTTTTTGAAGTCACTGAGCTTAATTTAAGAAAAAAGTTAGAGTACAGTGAAACCTAATTAAAAGCTGTCACGAGCGAAGAAATAATTCAACGGGTCCCACTTGTGCGTGTGTGCGCGCGTGTGTGTGTGTGTGTTTGTGTGTGTGTGAGAGAGAGAGAGGGAGGGAGAGAGAGAGAGACCCATCGGTCGATGCTCGTAAATACATCTTTCAGCCATATGCATTGATGATGCTCAGTAAATACTTATATAGTTGACACAATCATATAGAACATCATAGCACACTGAACTTGCATACATCATGCAGGCGGCACAATCAGGGTGGAAGCAGTGGATCGCTACGGGTAGGGCTATGTTGAAACCAACGAACTCGTACATAACGGTTCATCGTCTTTATCAATGACGGGGAAATATCTTGAATGCTGTGCAAAGAAAACAGACAGACAACACAATATATAAGTTCTGCTAGAACATTAAGTTGACGTACAACCCTTTCTAAAAAAAGATTAGGTAAAAAATAGAACAGGTCACAATCAAATGTACTGGCACATCAGTGCTTCACACCCATAGCTCGGATTTAACTAGATTCAGTTGTTACCTCAAATTAGAGCACATCCAGGCAGCCAGCCCTGCCTCTTTTCCCAAAGAAGCAGTGGCCTCCGCCATGCGATGGAGTAGGCCCAGTGCCATCCATCATTCCGAGCAACATGGGGAAAGTCTGACGTTGACTCCTGTAATGGACGTCGTCGATGGACCCGGGCACCAGCGGCGGCGGTAGGACTTTGATTCATGGATTGACCTCTTCTTCGACATGCACGAACACTTGATACAGGTACATCCCTAACGTGGTCCGCGGCGGCCTTGGTGGCGACGAATAGTACAACACCGATTCCTGCACCGGTATCTCAACACCAATCACCTTCGGTATGGTGGACAACTTCTTCATCCATGCCAAAACTGTCAGAGCCCGGCTGTTTGGAGGAACAAACATACTTACGAGCTCACCTCCAAGGTCGTTGATAAGCTCATTCATGGACTCGCTGTTCCAAGCACGTCGAGGCATGCCGTGGAAGGTAAGCTTTGTTAAAAACTCAAGCTCAGAGGGCATCGAGCCCCATCTTGGGTACCACTGATCAAAGCTCACCAGCACGCCATCGCAGAACAAACGTCGGGAAGATTCGAACACAAGACTGCAGTCGAAAGTTGTCTGGAACCTGACGAAGAAATCAGTCGGTGGCGGACAGACTTCGACGAGCAAGTCACTTATTTGGATGTCGTGGGCAATGCCAAGAGCTTTGTCAAGGTCGTCCGGGGAGACGGGAGGCCGGTCGCTGTTGATTGTTACCATCAGCACTTTGCCGGCAAATTGGTCGTCAAGCGCTGCCCTGCCACTGTTGAGCGACAGCACGCAGCGCCCGAAGGCAGGACGGACCTCAGGATCTCCGGCTCGGAGATCCGCATTGACCGGCGACATGATAGTGCGCTTGAGTACGGGGAGTACAAGAGGGGGATTTGGGGTAACTGGTGTAGGAATCGAGATTCCAGAGGTGGGGGAGGGGCGGGAGATTGGGGATGAAAAGGTAGCATGAATTTCGAACACGCGCCAATATGCTCTCGGCGCGCAAGCGCACGAAAACACCGGTGGCGCCCACATGTCGGCCTAAGAGTCCCTATTCTTTCTTTTTTTGAGATCCCGTCCTTTTTAGGATCTTTTGAGAGCCTGGCCTGAGAGTCATAATTGACCTATTTGGCATTGCGTTACTACTCGACCCATATTCAACGACACCTCACTGGCCCAAACAAGTGTACATCATCGAAAAGTATAACTTGAAAAAAGGACATATACTGTGAAGACTGGAGAATGGTGATGCCCTCATTTAGCCCACCAGCAGTTCGAGACAATAAACAGTTTGAAACAACGATATATACATCATTCAAACACTTACTAGTGAATACTACTGACATAAACATCAAGACATGATAGTTCCTAAGAAGTCTTGCTACACCACCAAAATGCACCCATCTGCAGTGCTCAGACTCTCGTGATCTAGACGAGAATGACATTCTAAATAGAGGCAACTATTACATAGTAAGAGTGACATAGACGAGGACGACCAAATGACAAGGAATATGCATAACAAAAGAGAGAACAACCCATCCAGAACAAGCAGCAAAGACAACAAGTCATTCGAAGAGGGATGATCCAACACCATCATAATTTGCAGCCCCGGTTTAGCCACTAGTGATCCGGAGACACCAGTACTCCACCCTTTCGACTCAACAGCCCAGTTACCTATCAATCTGAAGGCTTGAACAACATCACTGCCTGTTGGACTCGACACATCCAAGGATCAAAGTTAATCCAGATGCCTTTGTCATTCTCACCTTCTTTTGGCTGCAGGCTGTATCGTTGACAATCAGGGGATTTTGCTCCCGAACTCCTAGGGCTCGCCATGTAGACACAGTTTTCCATAGAAAATAGAGCCTCTCTGCCATCAAGGTCCTTGCCAATGGTGATCTCCTAGTTAATCGGATAATTGAGTCCGAGAAACAGAGAGTGTGAACCAAGGCTGCTTACCCGCTTCCAACTCAAAAATCCTGAAGGCCCCAACAAGCTGGTATCCTGCTCATAGACGTAACAGCCACTGTCCAGAAACTCGCGTATTTCACGGTGCTTGCATATAGTGGGGTTTTTGCAATATAACTTTTCCGGCTCATTTACCCAAATGATCATAAGTCTTTTGTTGTCGTCTGATCGAGCGAGGAACCAGTTGTGCTTCTCTGTTTTTGCAAAGGTGGTGTGATTACAAAGGGCAGTAACTGTAGGGACACTACATCATATCAAAAAGGACATTGTTCAGAGTATGAGTACGATAATGCAAGAAACAACATTGATATGTCCCTGTTGGAACTGGGAGGAAAATACAGGGAAATGTATACTAGGTTCGAAAACAAAGAAGTGCCATGCATGGTTATAGTCATGTTACCTCACAATCGATTCTTCACAGGAAACTACCATGTCATGCATGTTATGTAATCATGTTCTGTCCTCACAAACAAATTCTTCAAGGAAACTAACAAACCACGCATTATTATATACTCATGTTTTGTGGGCAAAATTTTTGTGAGCATATTATTCTAGCCATTGATTGCTCAAGGGCGAACATAGGTATGTACACATGGTAAGCATTACAGGATTTCACTACTTCCGAATATAGAGTTCTCCATATGCACATTTACTTCCCTAATGTATGGTTAGATGAAACCAACAGTCTGATGCATGTTTCTACATCATGAAAATGAGGAAACTAACATGGACATTGATACACACTCATATTTAGTAGTATATAGATTACTATAAAATAAGGAGAATATCAATATCTTCCTAACCGTTTGATTATTCAGGGGTACAAATTGGCTGTAATGACATGGTCACAATCGCATGATTTAACTCATTCCAAATATAGCTGATTTAAGGCATCTCTAATACATTGCCATAGTTCTACTCAAATTCTGCTAAAACAGGGATATGTCAATCATCACAAAAAGTTCAAACAGTGTCATGGCGTCATCATTAACATCAGACGAAAACAACTTACACGCGCCGTCCCAGCAATACGTGGTATCATCTGCTTTGTCGATCGTGTAGATGATGCCATTGTCTTCAATAGCATCACAGAAGTGTGTATCAGCTTTGACGACGATCCACTGCGAGTTGAGCTGTCTCCAGCTAAAGAAGGCACCGGCGGAAAGATAGGCGAGTCCCTTGTCGAACAAGGCAATTAGCTTGAAGTCTGCGTAATCCGCATGTAGTGTGGGCACTTGGCAGATTACAATCTTCTGCAAAACAAGGTGCGTCCAATTGACAACGTAATCTAGATGACTTGGACCGCGACGGTAAAACTCTATATCATGCAACGGAGGAAGGATAATCTCATGGGAGGTCTGTAAGTTCACGAGCACCAACTTTTTCCCGTCTTCTCTGACGGCAGCCATCCAGTGGGAGTTCATGCCGACCTAGTACATACCTGCAAGAAGTTTTGGGCAATGGTGATTGGATCTAATTCAAGGGAAATGATGTACGACGACGCACTACATACCTCCAAGGAAGTTTCGGCTAATGGATGTCGGATTGAAGTCGAGGAGCATCATGTACGCCTCTGTATCATGGTGAGCAAATCTCACAAGGCCAGATAGCAGCAAGCAGGGTGTCTTGAAAAGCTTAGGCCTTGCTTCGACGATGGCCGTGTGCATTACCCTCGAGTATGCAGCCAGCCGCAGGGCACTCAACATGTCCATACACGAACAACAGAGGTCGAGGACGTCATTGGGGAGATTGCTCCAATCGCGGCTCATATGGATGCTGCGCGGTTTGCGTTCGGCCATGGTGGAGTTTGGAAGGTGGGGTTTTGGGGGCCTTGATTTACGGGGGAGAAGGCTCTCGGTGCTGGAGCGGCTAGTGAAGGAATAGTGGTACTGGGGGAGGCGAGCGAGGCGACGATACGCGGGGGCACATGGAGATGATGAAGAGTGACCTCAGGATCTCCGGCGAGACGGAGATGGAGATGGATATGGAGTGGTGCTAGGGGAGAGGGAGATGAGGCGAGGCATGCTATACAGTGGCGGTGACAGTGACTGCACAGTGCACAAGGTAAGGCTAACTTTGGTAACCCAGAAACGCCGCCTGGACTGGTGTCACCTCGGGCGCAGGGTCTTGTCACTTCACTATGAGGACCGGATGAATAATAGTATTGACCATCAAGTGTACCACAGTTGTACTACTACTAGTAGAATGAGTAGTAGGAACATGAGTAGTACTCCCGTGCTAGCATGCCTCTAGGTTCACTTCATCCTCCAGGTATCATCCATATTGCGAGTAGAACCAAATTCTCGTGCATGCGGAAGCGCGAAGGACTTTTCTTTTTTGAGGATCACCACATATTCCTTAACTAGAGAATGTTGTGTCTCCCTCGCACGTGCCACTATCCATCCGAACCAGCTGCGACACATTTTTTTATCCGTTTGCATAGGTCCCACCTATCAGGAGGGGTGCAGAAATAAAAAGGAATCGTAAAATGTCTTGCCATGGTGATTCGAAAGAGTGACCTCAACTGGCCAGTGGCACATGTAGCGCTAGAAAGATGGGCACGTACAAGGACAGGTACCACTCCTCAGTCTACCCGCATAGCCTTTTCATTTAGTCTACCTAGCCGTCTAATCAACTGCCTGCAGGCCACTTCTCCCATTTACTTCTCCATCGGGAACCGCTTTTCCTCGGCTTCTTCACTACTCCTTCATCTTCATTTGCATCCAAACCACACTGCATTCACATTGTTTTAACCTCTTCACATCCTCCTGGAGTAATTCCGAAGCCCCTTTAAATAATCATCTTCTTTAGTTAGACTAGCCATCTAATCCTAGTTCTCCATACCATAGCCTTCCAGTCCAGCGGTTCCAAATGGCGAAAGAGATCGAGATGCAGGTTTTTAGCGTCCAACATGTCCTCGTCGAAGGCTCATTCACCATAGTTTCCACAGTCACCGACCACCCAAGGGTTGTTCGGAAGTGGATCAACAATGTATCCAACTCCCTCCAAAAGGTGGAGATGATGGTCATCGGTCTCGACGCAGAGTACACGGAGCGTGCCACTGTGAAGATCCAACGTGCCGTCGTCCTTTAGTTGTGCCTCGAAGATGATGTTTTTGTGTACCACATCATACACGCGCCCTCCATACCAGGTGAGCTTCACGATTTCTTGTCTCGGGAGAACATATACTTCTGTGGGGCAGCCATCACAGGGGCAAACAGAAGTTGGAGCCGTACAACCTTGATTTGAAAAGCATCGCTGACGTACAAACCAAAATAAAGATTCCTGTAGAATATTGTGATAAACCGACACCATCCCTATTCGATGTAGAAAATTTTGTGCTCGGAACAAATCTTCAGAAGGGTGACGAGACGCTGGCATTAAGGTCGTCTGGATGGGAGAATTATCCCTTGACGTACAAGCGGATAAAATATAACGCCCTCGATGCCCGTGTGAGTTTTGAGATAGTTGCAAGGTCCAATGAGCTTGTTGTGAAGCCGTCTCCCACAGAAAATGAGAACAACAACAAGAAGAAGAGGAAGAAGAAGAAGAAGCTGCACCAGCAGCAGGGCATTATGAATGGATGAACTATTTTCTCTCTTGTAAAAAAATGTTCCCTCTTTGTGTATATTGATAGATGGACTATTTCGATGGTGTGCATGTCTTTGAAACAAGTAGTAGCATGGGTCTGCTTGACTATACGGAACTATTTATCCCCCTAGCTTTTTCTACTACTACTCCTTCCAGTGATCGGTATGCAATGCATGTGTCCGTAGACATGGCAGCTTGTCCATGGAAGTTCAACTACGGCGACCATCACGTTTCATCCACTGCCACTCGCGATTCCCACGATGCCGCTCCAACCCATGACACCCCGTCCCCCGACGTGCGGCTCACCCCTCTCGGCCGCACCGCACTCTGCCTTTGTGTGCTTGACATCTGGGCCACCTGAAATGCGGCGAGCATCAAGTTTCTACCATAGCCACACGCGATTCCCACGACACCGCTCGAACCCATGACACCACACATCCCCCGACCTGCGGCTCACCCCTCTCGGCGCCACTGCCCCTCTGCCTTCGGGAGCATTACATGTGGACCAGCCACCTATCGGGTCCACATGTTATTGACTCAAAGGCAGGTGTATTAAGGCGCTGAAGCTCAGTCCCGAGGGCCTCGTGAGGGAAATGTAACTCCTGCTCCAGGCCTTGTGGTGCTACCGCTGCACGAACTCGTGCCAAACTTGAGATTTGTTTCTTTACTATACATAAACGCAACGATTTAATGGACATTATAATCTCAACATGTCATGGGGAGCCCTTAATTTGAATTTGAAACTTATAAAATTAAAAAATTCAAAACTAATATACTAGGAGAGAGCGAGTATACCGTAGGATGTGTCCCATACGAAACAAGTCCCCCGGTTTGTCACCGCAAAGATCCGATTAGAAAGGAGCACAGCGTCTTCGTACTCCTACGGCAACAAATCGGCTGTAGACATCACGGTCCACCTTTGACCGCCATGTGCAAGGTTCATGTTATCTTCTTCAATCTCACTGTGGTTCCATCGTACCAATTCAGGCGGTGGCCCATTGCATGGCTGATCGCAATGTTGGACAAAGGTTCTACTGGAACGGTGTCACCGTTGTAAATATTGTGCAAATTGATGTTGGTACCCTCTCGTACATATGCAAGCCAATCTCCACTCGCACCGAGCCTAACCTGTGAAACAGTGGCCAGGGGGAGAATTAGGAAATGGACACGGAAGTAGTCTATAGAATGCATTTACTATGTGATCAAACTCATCTTACCTGCTCATCGGACAAAATCCGAGTGCCCCTCAACGTCGGCATCTCAAGGGGCGTCAACTTGCAACTACGGCCACGCCGCGCTGGAGAGACCCCCAAGGAAACATCCTCGTGCGTTGCACGGAACATCAAGATTCATTTGTATGAGTAGTTTATCTTGTGAGAGAGAAGGATGAATGAGGGAAAGCCTTATTTGCAAATGTGGAGAGGGGTGTGCCAAACCACGGCCACGCCGCGCTGAAAAAAAATTGAGTTGGTCATTGGCACACCCTGCGGCAGGATGCCCGTGTGGGCTTGTTCTGTAACTAGCAAGATGCCCGTGCATTGCAAGGAACATCAAGATGCATTTTTTTACAGAACACCTGTTGTGATTGACCCTTGCAAGAGTAATCCCATGTATAAAAACTAATGATATCTCGAGAATTTTATCGGGAAAATGGTACCTTTAGAACAAGTTTTCTCTACTACTGCTCCTTGCAGTGAGCGGTATGCAATGCATGTGTCAGCAGACATGACAGCTTGTCCATGGAAGTTGAACCACAGTGACCATCACGTTTATTGTTTCTACCACTGCCACACCCACACGCGATTCCCACGATGCCGCTCCAACCCACGGCACGATGTCCCCCGACGTGCGCCTCATCCCTCTCGGCCCCACCGCTCCTCTGCCTTTGTGTGCATGACATGGGAGCCAGCTGAACTGCGGCGAACATCAACTTTCTACCATAGCCACACCCAATTGGACGCGGTTTTCCTGCTCCGATCCGTACTCCCGCACCATCGAATTTTCATCGAGCGGCTGTGACACATATCGTCTCGGGCATCAATCCTCAGCTCGAGTACTTCTGTACTACAGGTAGTACCCGCCGGTGTGGCCATCTACGCCTCGTAATGCCTCGATGCCCAGCTGTGGCATCCTCGCCACGGGCACGCCACCACCGGTCGGTTCATCTCGAATGAGTGAGTCGCGATCCACGCCACTAGCATGAGAATGACATGTGGGCCAGCCGCATTTAAGGTCTGCATGTCATTGACTCATAGGCCGGTGCACTAAGCCACTGAAGCTCGGTCCCATGGGCCCCGAGAGGGAAATGTAACTCCTGCGGCAGGCCTTGTGGTGCTCCCGCAGTATGAGCTCATGCCTAACCCATAATTTGTTTCTTACTAGTACCAACTACACCCTCCATTCCTAAATATAAGTCTTTCTAGATATTTTAAATGGCTACCACATACAGATGTATGTAGACACATTTTAGAGTGTAGATTAACTCATTTTGTTCCGTACATAGTCACTTGTTAAAATATCTAGAAAGACAAATATTTAGGAACGGAGGGAGTAGTAAGGTACACGTGCATTGCACGCATGAGATTTGGTAACCAAATTATGAATAAATAACACACTATAGCATGTAAGCTTTGAGTCATATATGCATGATGTAGATGTTCATTTAATTCTTATAGTTCATCTAGTTCAAAATCAATTAGTTTTATAAAAAAACTATTTTAAGATTCATGAAATTGTGCATTGTAAAGCATAAAGTAAAAATAAATAGTGACAATTCATTTTGAAAAAAGAAGTTTGGGCAATTAAGATAGCATTAGTTTTTACACATGGGATTACTCCTGCATGGGTCAATCACAATAAGTGTTTTGTAAAAAAACATGCATCTTCATGTTCCGTGCAATGCACGGGCATCTTGCTAGTCTCTACTCTTATAAAAAACCGAGTTTGTGAAGATGGTCTGCCTGCCATCCTGCAGTATGGACCGTCCGATCTATATCTGACGGATAGAAAGCAAACTATGACAATTTTGCAAAAAGATACCCGCACCCCTCTCCACATTTGCAGATAAGGACTTCCCTCGTTCATCTTCGTCTCCCATGAGATAAACAGCTCGTATAAATGCATCTTGATGTTCCATGCAACGCATGGGACTCTTGCTAGTTATTATTATCTCTACTCTTGTAAAAAGCAGAGTTGGTGATGATGGTGTGCCTGCCATCCTGCAATATAGGCCGTCCCATCTATATCTGACGGATAGGAAGGAAACTATGACAATTGACCCACTCTCCTATCCACATTTGGAGATAAGGCCTTCCCTCGTTCATCCTTTTCTCCCAGAAGATAAACTACTCATACAAATGCATCTTGATGTTCCGTGCAACGCACGAGCATCACTACAAAAAAAGACACATCCGTGACATTTTGGGTCGAACAAATTTTTTTCCTGTCATACTTATGACACTTCTATGACGATAATTATGACAAAACCCGGTATCATCATAGATCACTAGTAGAAAAAGGGGCTTTCGTTTGGGCCCGGCCAGCCCATTAGTCCCGGTTCTTATACGAACCGGGACCAATGGGTGCATTTGTCCCGGTTCGTGAGCCCAGGTGGCCGGCCGGGGCCTCGTGGGCTTTGGTCCTGGTTCGTCTGGAGCCATTTGTCCCGGTTCTAGGCACAAACCGGGACCAATGGGCCTTGCTCCTGGCCCACATCCATTGGTCCCGGTTCCAGCCACGAACCAGGACAAATGAATTGCCTATATATATAGCCCATCGCCTGCGAGCAGTGCACTCCACACTGCTCTGTTTTTTGCTGGCCGGTGAGGGGAGGGCATTTGGGTGCTCTAGCTCACCTCCTATGCACATGAGGTGTTCGATGAAATGTCCGAGCTACACTAGTTAATATTTGTTCTCTCGAAACTCGACCTCCGAGCTCCATTTCCCCGAGATTTTTCTAGGTTTAGCGGTCCGTCACGTCCCGTCCCCGTCTTCACCGCCGTCGATCGCCCGCGCCGATCTCGTCGCCGGCACGACCGTGGTGAGCCTCTTGTTCTTATCTTCTTTCTGAAACAAAAAAAATTCTTACTTCAGATAGATACTTACTTTTATTATTCCTTGTTATTATATAGTGCGATGGTTCTGGTATCCGCCCCCGTCGGCCCTCGTCCTGTCTATGATTCGGATGTGGTATATATTATCTTTTTATAACTATTTGGTTCATTTATTGTTTATGACAATTATGTCGACCAACGTGACATAGATTTTATTTATGTAGGAGGTGGTTGAACCGGAAATTCCAACCGACCCTATTGTCGAGATGTTAAATTTAGTTGAAGAAGAAAACAATTACTTGAAGGAAAAAATAAAAAAATTGAGGAGGAGAAGATGATATTGGAGTTGCATGTTGCAGATGTCGTCGATGATCACATGATCAAGATGGATGCAATGCGGTTGAAGATTAGAATGATTAGAAAATATGCCATTCATACCGAGGCTTGGTATCATTATGCCGTTGGATCAATTGTTACCTTAGTTGTGATTCTGATCGCATTTGTTGTAGCATTGAAAGGTTTTACATAGTTTCAATGTATGGTATAACTAGATGCTCTGGAGAGCTATATGTTGTTCAATTTGAACTATGTATGTACTTTGGTTTAATGTGATGATGAACTACTATTAATTTGGTCAATTATCTATCCGAGTTCATTTGTAGTGCTTTTCAATTTCAGGGTCTTATAGCTCAAAATAATCAGTAAATGCATGAAAAATAACAAATGAAGTCAGAAAGGGTTGAAAATTGATGATGTGGCTTTGAATGGTGCATTTTGAACACAGAAAAACTATGGAGTTCAAATAAGTTCAAGAATATGAAATCCCTTTGTAACAGACGAGTTTCCGTATGAAACCCTGATACTTCAAAAGAGATTGTCCATTTTGTACAGGAAGTGCATCCAGTTTTTGCCGTAAGCCTCTCTACTTTCTTGCACATGCTATGTGGGTGAAATGATGACACCATGCCAACTTCCAACCTTTTCAGAGTTCATTTGTAGTGCTTTTCAATTTCAGGGTCTTACAGCTCAAAATAATCAGTAAATGCATGAAAAATAACAAATGAAGTCAGAAAGGGTTGAAAATTGATGATGTGGCTTTGAATGGTGCATTTTGAACACAGAAAAACTATGGAGTTCAAATAAGTTCAAGAAAATGAAATCCCTTTGTAACAGACGAGTTTCCGTATGAAACCCTAATACTTCGAAAGAGATTGTCCGTTTTGTACACGAAGTGCATCCAGTTTTTGATGTAAGCCTCTCTACTTTCTTGCACATGCTATGTGGGTGAAATGATGACACCATGCCAACTTTCAACCTTTTCAGAGTTCATTTGTAGTGCTTTTCAATTTTAGGGTCTTATAGCTCAAAATAATCAGTAAATGCATGAAAAATAACAAATGAAGTCAGAATGGGTTGAAAATTGATGACGTGGCTTTGAATGGTGCATTTTGAACACAAAAAAACTATGGAGTTCAAATAAGTTCAAGAAAATGAAATCCCTTTGTAACAGACGAGTTTCCGTATGAAACCCTGATACCTCGAAAGAGATTGTCCGTTTTGTACACGAAGTGCATCTAGTTTTTGCCGTAAGCGTCTCTACTTTCTTGCACATGCTATGTGGGTGAAATGATAACACCATGCCAACTTTCAACCTTTTCAGAGTTCATTTGTAGTGCTTTTCAATTTCAGGGTCTTATAGCTCAAAATAATCGGTAAATGCATGAAAAATAACAGATGAAGTCAGGAAGGGTTGAAAATTTATGATGTTGCTTTGAGTGGTGCATCTTGAACACAGAAAAACTATGGAGTTCAAATAAGTTCAAGAAAATGAAATCCCTTTGTAACAGACGAGTTTCCGTATGAAACCCTGATACTTCGAAAGAGATTGTCCGTTTTGTCCACGAAGTGCATCCAACTTTTGCCGTAAACGTCTCTACTTTCTTGCACATGCTATGTGGGTGAAATGATGACACCATGCCAACTTTCAACCTTTTCAGAGTTCATTTGTAGTGCTTTTCAATTTCAGGGTCTTATAGCTCAATATAATCTGTAAATGCATGAAAAATAAAAAATGAAGTCAGAATTGGTTGAAAATTGATGATGTGGCTTTGAATGTGCATTTTAAACACAGAAAGAGTTCAAATAAGTTCAAGAAAATGAAATCCCTTTGTAACAGACGAGTTTCCGTATGAAACCCTGATACTTCGAAAGAGATTGTCCGTTTTGTACACGAAGTGCATCTTGTTTTTGCCTTAAGCCTCTCTACTTTCTTGCACATGCTATGTGGGTGAAATGATGTCACCATGCCAACTTTCAACCTTTTCAGAGTTCATTTGTAGTGCTTTTGAATTTCAGGGTCTTATAGCTCAAAATAATCAGTAAATGCCTGAAAAATAACAAATTAATTCAGAATGGGTTGAAAATTGATGATGCGGCTTTGAATGGTGCATTTTGAACACAGAAAAACTATGGAGTTCAAATAAGTTCAAGAAAATGAAATCCCTTTGTAACGGACGAGTTTCCGTATGAAACCCTGATACTTCGAATGAGATTGTCCATTTTATACACGAAGTGCATCTTGTTTTTGCCGTAAGCCTCTCTAATTTCTTGCACATGCTATGTGGGTGAAATGATGAAACCATGCCAACTTTCAACCTTTTCAGAGTTCATTTGTAATGCTTTTCAATTTCAGGGTCTTATAGCTCAAATTAATCAGTAAATGCATGAAGAATAACAAATGAAGTCAGAAAGGGTTGAAAATTGATGATGCGGCTTTGAATGGTGCATTTTGAACACAGAAAAACTATGGAGTTCAAATAAGTTCAAGAAAATGAAATCCCTTTGTAACAGACGAGTTTCCGTATGAAACCCTGATACTTCGAAAGAAATTGTCCGTTTTATCCACGAAGTGCATCCAGCTTTTGCCGTAAGCCTCTCTACTTTCTTGCACATGCTATGTGGGTGAAATGATGACACCATGCCAACTTTCAACCTTTTTAGAGTTCATTTGTAGTGCTTTTCAATTTCAGGGTCTTATAGCTCAATATAATCAGTAAATGCATGAAAAATAAAAAATGAAGTCAGAATGGGTTGAAAATTGATGATGTGGCTTTGAATGAAGCATTTTAAACACAGAAAAACTATGGAGTTCAAATAAGTTCAAGAAATTGAAATCCCTTTGTAACAGACGAGTTTCCGTATGAAACCCTGATACTTCGAAAGAGATTGTCCATTTTGTACATGAAGTGCATCTTGTTTTTGCCGTAAGCCTCTCTAATTTCTTGCACATGCTATGTGGGTGAAATGATGACACCATGCCAACTTTCAACCTTTTAAGAGTTCATTTGTAATGCTTTTCAATTTCAGGGTCTTATAGCTCAAAATAATCAGTAAATGCATGAAAAATAACAAATGAAGTCAGAAAGGGTTGAAAATTGATGATGCGGCTTTGAATGGTGCATTTTGAACACAGAAAAACTATGGAGTTCAAATAAGTTCAAGAAAATGAAATCCCTTTGTAACAGACGAGTTTCCGTATGAAACCCTAATACTTCGAAAGAGATTGTCCGTTTTGTACACGAAGTGCATCCAGTTTTTGATGTAAGCCTCTCTACTTTCTTGCACATGCTATGTGGGTGAAATGATGACACCATGCCAACTTTCAACCTTTTCAGAGTTCATTTGTAGTGCTTTTCAATTTCAGGGTCTTATAGCTCAAAATAATCAGTAAATGCATAAAAAATAACAAATGAAGTCAGAAAACGTTGAAAATTGATGACGTGGCTTTGAATGGTGCATTTTGAACACAAAAAAACTATGGAGTTCAAATAAGTTCAAGAAAATGAAATCCCTTTGTAACAGACGAGTTTCCGTATGAAACCCTGATACCTCGAAAGAGATTGTCCGTTTTGTACACGAAGTGAATTCAGTTTTTGCCGTAAGCGTCTCTACTTTCTTGCACATGCTATGTGGGTGAAATGATAACACCATGCCAACTTTCAACCTTTTCAGAGTTCATTTGTAGTGCTTTTCAATTTCAGGGTCTTAAAGCTCAAAATAATCAGTAAATGCATGAAAAATAACAAATGAAGTCAGAAAGGGTTGAAAATTGATGATGTGGCTTTGAATGGTGCATTTTGAACATAGAAAAACTATGGAGTTCAAATAAGTTCAAGAAAATGAAATGCCTTTGTAACAGACGAGTTTCCGTATGAAACCCTGATACTTCGAAAGAGATTGTCCGTTTTGTACACGAAGTACATCTAATTTTTGCCGTAAGCCTCTCTACTTTCTTGCACATGCTATGTGGGTGAAATGATGACACCATGCCAACTTTCAACCTTTTCAGAGTTCATTTGTAGTGCTTTTCAATTTCAGGGTCTTATAGCTCAATATAATCTGTAAATGCATGAAAAATAAAAAATGAAGTCAGAATGGGTTGAAAATTGATGATGTGGCTTTGAATGGTGCATTTTAAACACAGAAAGAGTTCAAATAAGTTCAAGAAAATGAATTCCCTTTGTAACAGACGAGTTTCGGTATGAAACCCTGATACTTCGAAAGAGATTGTCCGTTTTGTACACGAAGTGCATCTTGTTTTTGCCGTAAGCCTCTCTACTTTCTTGCACATGCTATGTGGGTGAAATGATGACACCATGCCAACTTTCAACCTTTTCAGAGTTCATTTGTAGTGCTTTTGAATTTCAGGGTCTTATAGCTCAAAATAATCAGTAAATGCATGAAAAATAACAAATGAATTCAGAATGGGTTGAAAATTGATGATGCGGCTTTGAATGGTGCATTTTGAACGCAGAAAAACTATGGAGTTCAAATAAGTTCAAGAAAATGAAATCCCTTTGTAACAGACGAGTTTCCGTATGAAACCCTGATACTTCGAAAGAAATTGTCCGTTTTGTCCACGAAGTGCATCCAGCTTTTGCCGTAAGCCTCTCTACTTTCTTGCACATGCTATGTGGGTGAAATGATGACACCATGCCAACTTTCAACCTTTTCAGAGTTCATTTGTAGTGCTTTTCAATTTCAGGGTCTTATAGCTCAAAATAATCAGTAAATGCATGAAAAATAACAAATGAAGTCAGAAAGGGATGAAAATTGATGATGTGGCTTTGAATGGTGCATTTTGAACACAGAAAAACTATGGAGTTCAAATAAGTTCAAGAAAATAAAATCCGTTTGCAACAGACGAGTTTCCGTATGAAACCCTGATACTTCGAAAGAGATTGTCCGTTTTGTACACGAAGTGCATCTTGTTTTTGCCGTAAGCCTCTCTACTTTCTTGCACATGCTATGTGGGTGAAATGATGACACCATGCCAACTTTCAACCTTTTAAGAGTTCATTTGTAGTGCTTTTGAATTTCAGGGTCTTATAGCTCAAAATAATCAGTAAATGCATGAAAAATAACAAATTAATTCAGAATGGGTTGAAAATTGATGATGCGGCTTTGAATGGTGCATTTTGAACACATAAAAACTATGGAGTTCAAATAAGTTCAAGAAAATGAAATCCCTTTGTAACAGACGAGTTTCCGTATGAAACCCTAATACTTCGAAAGAGATTGTCCGTTTTGTACACGAAGTGCATCCAGTTTTTGATGTAAGCCTCTCTTCTTTCTTGCACATGCTATGTGGGTGAAATGATGACACCATGCCAACTTTCAACCTTTTCAGAGTTCATTTGTAGTGCTTTTCAATTTCAGGGTCTTATAGCTCAAAATAATCAGTAAATGCATAAAAAATATCAAATGAAGTCAGAAAACGTTGAAAATTGATGACGTGGCTTTGAATGGTGCATTTTGAACACAAAAAAACTATGGAGTTCAAATAAGTTCAAGAAAATGAAATCCCTTTGTAACAGACGAGTTTCCGTATGAAACCCTGATACCTCGAAAGAGATTGTCCGTTTTGTACACGAAGTGAATCCAGTTTTTGCCGTAAGCGTCTCTACTTTCTTGCACATGCTATGTAGGTGAAATGATAACACCATGCCAACTTTCAACCTTTTCAGAGTTCATTTTTAGTGCTTTTCAATTTCAGGGTCTTATAGCTCAAAATAATCAGTAAATGCATGAAAAATAACAAATGAAGTCAGAAAGGGTTGAAAATTGATGATGTGGCTTTGAATGGTGCATTTTGAACACAGAAAAACTATGGAGTTCAAATAAGTTCAAGAAAATGAAATGCCTTTGTAACAGACGAGTTTCCGTATGAAACCCTGATACTTCGAAAGAGATTGTCCGTTTTGTACACGAAGTACATCTAATTTTTGCCGTAAGCCTCTCTACTTTCTTGCACATGCTATGTGGGTGAAATGATGACACCATGCCAACTTTCAACCTTTTCAGAGTTCATTTGTAGTGCTTTTCAATTTCAGGGTCTTATAGCTCAATATAATCTGTAAATGCATGAAAAATAAAAAATGAAGTCAGAATGGGTTGAAAATTGATGATGTGGCTTTGAATGGTGCATTTTAAACACAGAAAGAGTTCAAATAAGTTCAAGAAAATGAATTCCCTTTGTAACAGACGAGTTTCCGTATGAAACCCTGATACTTCGAAAGAGATTGTCCGTTTTGTACACGAAGTGCATCTTGTTTTTGCCGTAAGCCTCTCTACTTTCTTGCACATGCTATATGGGTGAAATGATGACACCATGCCAACTTTCAACCTTTTCAGAGTTCATTTGTAGTGCTTTTGAATTTCAGGGTCTTATAGCTCAAAATAATCAGTAAATGCATGAAAAATAACAAATGAATTCAGAATGGGTTGAAAATTGATGATGCGGCTTTGAATGGTGCATTTTGAACGCAGAAAAACTATGGAGTTCAAATAAGTTCAAGAAAATGAAATCCCTTTCTAACAGACGAGTTTCCGTATGAAACCCTGATACTTCGAAAGAAATTGTCCGTTTTGTCCACGAAGTGCATCCAGCTTTTGCCGTAAGCCTCTCTACTTTCTTGCACATGCTATGTGGGTGAAATGATGACACCATGCCAACTTTCAACCTTTTCAGAGTTCATTTGTAGTGCTTTTCAATTTCAGGGTCTTATAGCTCAAAATAATCAGTAAATGCATGAAAAATAACAAATGAAGTCAGAAAGGGATGAAAATTGATGATGTGGCTTTGAATGGTGCATTTTGAACACAGAAAAACTATGGAGTTCAAATAAGTTCAAGAAAATAAAATCCGTTTGCAACAGACGAGTTTCCGTATGAAACCCTGATACTTCGAAAGAGATTGTCCGTTTTGTACACGAAGTGCATCTTGTTTTTGCCGTAAGCCTCTCTACTTTCTTGCACATGCTATGTGGGTGAAATGATGACACCATGCCAACTTTCAACCTTTTAAGAGTTCATTTGTAGTGCTTTTGAATTTCAGGGTCTTATAGCTCAAAATAATCAGTAAATGCATGAAAAATAACAAATTAATTCAGAATGGGTTGAAAATTGATGATGCGGCTTTGAATGGTGCATTTTGAACACAGAAAAACTATGGAGTTCAAATAAGTTCAAGAAAATGAAATCCCTTTGTAACGGACGAGTTTCCGTATGAAACCCTGTTACTTCGAATGAGATTGTCCGTTTTGTACACGAAGTGCATCTTGTTTTTGCCGTAAGCCTCTCTAATTTCTTGCACATGCTATGTGGGTGAAATAATGAAACCATGCCAACTTTCATCCTTTTCAGAGTTCATTTGTAATGCTTTTCAATTTCAGGGTCTTATAGCTCAAATTAATCAGTAAATGCATGAAGAATAACAAATGAAGTCAGAAAGGGTTGAAAATTGATGATGCGGCTTTGAATGGTGCATTTTGAACACAGAAAAACTATGGAGTTCAAATAAGTTCAAGAAAATGAAATCCCTTTGAAACAGACGAGTTTCCGTATGAAACCCTAATACTTCGAAAGAAATTGTCCGTTTTATCCACGAAGTGCATCCAGCTTTTGCCGTAAGCCTCTCTACTTTCTTGCACATGCTATGTGGGTGAAATGATGACACCATGCCAACTTTCAACCTTTTTAGAGTTCATTTGTAGTGCTTTTCAATTTCAGGGTCTTATAGCTCAATATAATCAGTAAATGCATGAAAAATAAAAAATGAAGTCAAAATGGGTTGAAAATTGATGATGTGGCTTTGAATGAAGCATTTTAAACACAGAAAAACTATGGAGTTCAAATAAATTCAAGAAATTGAAATCCCTTTGTAACAGACGAGTTTCCGTATGAAACCCTGATACTTCGAAAGAGATTGTCCATTACACGAAGTGCATCTTGTTTTTGCCGTAAGCCTCTCTAATTTCTTGCACATGCTATGTGGGTGAAATGATGACACCATGCCAACTTTCAACCTTTTCAGAGTTCATTTGTAATGCTTTTCAATTTCAGGGTCTTATAGCTCATAATAATCAGTAAATGCATGAAAAATAACAAATGAAGTCAGAAAGGGTTGAAAATTGATGATGCGGCTTTGAATGGTGCATTTTGAACACAGAAAAACTATGGAGTTCAAATAAGTTCAAGAAAATGAAATCCCTTTGTAACAGACGAGTTTCCGTATGAAACCCTAATACTTCGAAAGAGATTGTCCGTTTTGTACACGAAGTGCTTCCAGTTTTTGATGTAAGCCTCTCTACTTTCTTGCACATGCTATGTGGGTGAAATGATGACACCATGCCAACTTTCAACCTTTTCAGAGTTCATTTGTAGTGCTTTTCAATTTCAGGGTCTTATAGCTCAAAATAATCAGTAAATGCATAAAAAATAACAAATGAAGTCAGAAAACGTTGAAAATTGATGACGTGGCTTTGAATGGTGCATTTTGAACACAAAAAAACTATGGAGTTCAAATAAGTTCAAGAAAATGAAATCCCTTTGTAACAGACGAGTTTCCGTATGAAACCTTGATACCTCGAAAGAGATTGTCCGTTTTGTACACGAAGTGAATCCAGTTTTTGCCGTAAGCGTCTCTACTTTCTTGCACATGCTATGTGGGTGAAATGATAACACCATGCCAACTTTCAACCTTTTCAGAGTTCATTTGTAGTGCTTTTCAATTTCAGGGTCTTATAGCTCAAAATAATCAGTAAATGCATGAAAAATAACAAATGAAGTCAGAAAGGGTTGAAAATTGATGATGTGGCTTTGAATGGTGCATTTTGAACACAGAAAAACTATGGAGTTCAAATAAGTTCAAGAAAATGAAATGATTTTGTAACAGACGAGTTTCCGTATGAAACCCTGATACTTCGAAAGAGATTGTCCGTTTTGTACACGAAGTACATCTAATTTTTGCCGTAAGCCTCTCTACTTTCTTGCACATGCTATGTGGGTGAAATGATGACACCATGCCAACTTTCAACCTTTTCAGAGTTCATTTGTAGTGCTTTTCAATTTCAGGGTCTTATAGCTCAATATAATCTGTAAATGCATGAAAAATAAAAAATGAAGTCAGAATGGGTTGAAAATTGATGATGTGGCTTTGAATGGTGCATTTTAAACACAGAAAGAGTTCAAATAAGTTCAAGAAAATGAAATCCCTTTGTAACAGACGAGCTTCCGTATGAAACCCTGATACTTCGAAAGAGATTGTCCGTTTTGTACACGAAGTGCATCTTGTTTTTGCCGTAAGCCTATCTACTTTCTTGCACATGCTATGTGGGTGAAATGATGACACCTTGCCAACTTTCAACCTTTTCAGAGTTCATTTGTAGTGCTTTGGAATTTCAGGGTCTTATAGCTCAAAATAATCAGTAAATGCATGAAAAATAACAAATGAATTCAGAATGGGTTGAAAATTGATGATGCGGCTTTGAATGGTGCATTTTGAACACAGAAAAACTATGGAGTTCAAATAAGTTCAAGAAAATGAAATCCCTTTGTAACAGACGAGTTTCCGTATGAAACCCTCATACCTCGAAAGAAATTGTCCGTTTTGTACACGAAGTGCATCCAGCTTTTGCCGTAAGCCTCTCTACTTTCTTGCACATGCTATGTGGGTGAAATGATGACACCATGCCAACTTTCAACCTTTTCAGAGTTCATTTGTAGTGCTTTTCAATTTCAGGGTCTTATAGCTCAATATAATCTGTAAATGCATGAAAAATAAAAAATGAAGTCAGAATGGGTTGAAAATTGATGATGTGGCTTTGAATGGTGCATTTTAAACACAGAAAGAGTTCAAATAAGTTCAAGAAAATGAAATCCCTTTGTAACAGACGAGCTTCCGTATGAAACCCTGATACTTCGAAAGAGATTGTCCGTTTTGTACACGAAGTGCATCTTGTTTTTGCCGTAAGCCTATCTACTTTCTTGCACATGCTATGTGGGTGAAATGATGACACCTTGCCAACTTTCAACCTTTTCAGAGTTCATTTGTAGTGCTTTGGAATTTCAGGGTCTTATAGCTCAAAATAATCAGTAAATGCATGAAAAATAACAAATGAATTCAGAATGGGTTGAAAATTGATGATGCGGCTTTGAATGGTGCATTTTGAACACAGAAAAACTATGGAGTTCAAATAAGTTCAAGAAAATGAAATCCCTTTGTAACAGACGAGTTTCCGTATGAAACCCTCATACCTCGAAAGAAATTGTCCGTTTTGTACACGAAGTGCATCCAGCTTTTGCCGTAAGCCTCTCTACTTTCTTGCACATGCTATGTGGGTGAAATGATGACACCATGCCAACTTTCAACCTTTTCAGAGTTCATTTGTAGTGCTTTTCAATTTCAGGGTCTTATAGCTCAAAATAATCAGTAAATGCATGAAAAATAACAAATGAAGTCAGAAAGGGTTGAAAATTGATGATGTGGCTTTGAATGGTGCATTTTGGACACAGAAAAACTATGGAGTTCAAATAAGTTCAAGAAAATAAAATCCGTTTGCAACAGACGAGTTTCCGTATGAAACCCTGATACTTCGAAAGAGTTTGTCCGTTTTGTACACGAAGTGCATCCAGTTTTTGCCGTAAGCCTCTCTACTTTCTTGCACATGCTATGTGGGTGAAATGATGACACCATGCAAACTTTCAACCTTTTCAGAGTTCATTTGTAGTGCTTTTCAATTTCAGGGTCTTATAGCTCAAATTAATCAGTAAATGCATGAAGAATAACAAATGAAGTCAGAAAGGGTTGAAAATTGATGATGCGGCTTTGAATGGTGCATTTTGAACACAGAAAAACTATGGAGTTCAAATAAGTTCAAGAAAATGAAATCCCTTTGTAACAGACGAGTTTCCGTATGAAACCCTGATACTTCGAAAGAATTGTCGGTTTTATCCACGAAGTGCATCCAGCTTTTGCCGTAAGCCTCTCTACTTTCTTGCACATGCTATGTGGGTGAAATGATGACACCATGCCAACTTTCAACCTTTTTAGAGTTCATTTGTAGTGCTTTTCAATTTCAGGGTCTTATAGCTCAATATAATCAATAAATGCATGAAAAATAAAAATGAAGTCAGAATGGGTTGAAAATTGATGATGTGGCTTTGAATGAAGCATTTTAAACACAGAAAAACTATGGAGTTCAAATAAGTTCAAGAAATGAAATCCCTTTGTAACAGACGAGTTTCCGTATGAAACCCTGATACTTCGAAAGAGATTGTCCATTTTGTACACGAAGTGCATCTGTTTTTGCCGTAAGCCTCTCTAATTTCTTGCACATGCTATGTGGGTGAAATGATGACACCATGCCAACTTTCAACCTTTTCAGAGTTCATTTGTAATGCTTTTCAATTTCAGGGTCTTATAGCTCAAAATAATCAGTAAATGCATGAAAAATAACAAATGAAGTCAGAAAGGGTTGAAAATTGATGATGCGGCTTTGAATGGTGCATTTTGAACACAGAAAAACTATGGAGTACAAATAAGTTCAAGAAAATGAAATCCCTTTGTAACAGACGAGTTTCCGTATGAAACCCTGATACTTCGAAAGAGATTGTCCGTTTTGTACACGAAGTGCATCCAGTTTTTGCCGTAAGCCTCTCTACTTTCTTGCACATGCTATGTGGGTGAAATGATGACACCATGCCAACTTTCAACCTTTTCAGAGTTCATTTGTAGTGCTTTTCAATTTCAGGGTCTTATAGCTCAAAATAATCAGTAAATGCATGAAAAATAACAAATGAAGTCAGAAAGGGTTGAAAATTGATGATGTGGCTTTGAATGGTGCATTTTGAACACAAAAAACTATGGAGTTCAAATAAGTTCAAGAAAATGAAATCCCTTTGTAACAGACGAGTTTCCGTATGAAACCCTGATACTTCGAAAGAGATTGTCCGTTTTGTACACGAAGTGCATCCAGTTTTTGCCGTAAGCCTCTCTACTTTCTTGCACATGCTATGTGGGTGAAATGATGACACCATGCCAACTTTCAACCTTTTCAGAGTTCATTTGTAGTGCTTTTTTCAATTTCAGGGTCTTATAGCTCAAAAAAACAGTAAATGCATGAAAAATAACAAATGAAGTCAGAAAGGGTTGAAAATTGATGATGTGGCTTTGAATGGTGCATTTTGAACACAGAAAAACTATGGAGTTCAAATAAGTTCAAGAAAATGAAATCCCTTTGTAACAGACGAGTTTCCGTATGAAACCCTGATACTTCGAATGAGATTGTCCGTTTTGTACACGAAGTGCATCCAGTTTTTGCCGTAAGCCTCTCTACTTTCTTGCACATGCTATGTGGGTGAAATGATGACACCATGCCAACTTTCAACCTTTTCAGAGTTCATTTGTAGTGCTTTTCAATTTCAGGGTCTTATAGCTCAAAAAATCAGTAAATGCATGAAAAATAAAAAATGAAGTCAGAAAGGGTTGAAAATTGATGATGTGGCTTTGAATGGTGCATTTTGAACACAGAAAAATTAGGAGTTCAAATAAGTTCAAGAAAATGAAATCCCTTTGTAACAGACGAGTTTCCGTATGAAACCCTGATACTTCGAAAGAGATTGTCCGTTTTGTACACGAAGTGCATCCAGTTTTTGCCGTAAGCCTCTCTACTTTCTTGCACATGCTATGTGGGTGAAATGATGACACCATGCCAACTTTCAACCTTTTCAGAGTTCATTTGTAGTGCTTTTCAATTTCAGGGTCTTATAGCTCAAAAAATCAGTAAATGCATGAAAAATAACAAATGAAGTCAGAAAGGGTTGAAAATTGATGATGTGGCTTTGAATGGTGCATTTTGAACACAGAAAAACTATGGAGTTCAAATAAGTTCAAGAAAATGAAATCCCTTTGTAACAGACGAGTTTCCGTATGAAACCCTGATACTTCGAATGAGATTGTCCGTTTTGTACACGAAGTGCATCCAGTTTTTGCCGTAAGCCTCTCTACTTTCTTGCACATGCTATGTGGGTGAAATGATGACACCATGCCAACTTTCAACCTTTTCAGAGTTCATTTGTAGTGCTTTTCAATTTCAGGGTCTTATAGCTCAAAAAATAAGTAAATGCATGAAAAATAACAAATGAAGTCAGAAAGGGTTGAAAATTGATGATGTGGCTTTGAATGGTGCATTTTGAACACAGAAAAACTATGGAGTTCAAATAAGTTCAAGAAAATGAAATCCCTTTGTAACAGACGAGTTTCCGTATGAAACCCTGATACTTCGAAAGAGATTGTCCGTTTTGTACACGAAGTGCATCCAGTTTTTGCCGTAAGCCTCTCTACTTTCTTGCACATGCTATGTGGGTGAAATGATGACACCATGCCAACTTTCAACCTTTTCAGAGTTCATTTGTAGTGCTTTTCAATTTCAGGGTCTTATAGCTCAAAATAATCAGTAAATGCATGAAAAATAACAAATGAAGTCAGAAAGGGTTGAAAATTGATGATGTGGCTTTGAATGGTGCATTTTGAACACAGAAAAACTATGGAGTTCAAATAAGTTCAAGAAAATGAAATCCCTTTGTAACAGACGAGTTTCCGTATGAAACCCTGATACTTCGAAATAGATTGTCCGTTTTGTACCAAGTACATCTAGTTTTTGCCGTAAGCCTCTCTACTTTCTTGCACATGCTATGTGGGTGAAATGATGACACCATGCCAACTTTCAACCTTTTCAGAGTTCATTTGTAGTGCTTTTCAATTTCAGGGTCTTATAGCTCAAAATAATCAGTAAATGCATGAAAAATAACAAATGAAGTCAGAAAACGTTGAAAATTGATGACGTGGCTTTGAATGGTGCATTTTGAACACAGAAAAACTATGGAATTCAAATAAGTTCAACAAAATGAAATCCCTTTGTAACAGATGAGTTTCCGTATGAAACCCTGATACTTTGAAAGAGATTGTCCGTTTTGTACACGAAGTGCATCCAGTTTTCGCCGTAAGCATCTCTACTTTTTGCACATGCTATGTGGGTGAAATGATGACACCATGCAAACTTTCAACCTTTTCAGAGTTCATTTGTAGTGCTTTTCAATTTCAGGGTCTTATAGCTCAAAAAATCAGTAAATGCATGAAAAATAACAAATGAAGTCAGAAAGGGTTGAAAATTGATGATGTGGCTTTGAATGGTGCATTTTGAACACAGAAAAACTATGGAGTTCAAATAAGTTCAAGAAAATGAAATCCCTTTGTAACAGACGAGTTTCCGTATGAAACCCTGATACTTCGAATGAGATTGTCCGTTTTGTACACGAAGTGCATCCAGTTTTTGCCGTAACCCTCTCTACTTTCTTGCACATGCTATGTGGGTGAAATGATGACACCATGCCAACTTTCAACCTTTTCAGAGTTCATTTGTAGTGCTTTTCAATTTCAGGGTCTTATAGCTCAAAAAATCAGTAAATGCATGAAAATAACAAATGAAGTCAGAAAGGGTTGAAAATTGATGATGTGGCTTTGAATGGTGCATTTTGAATACAGAAAAACTATGGAGTTCAAATAAGTTCAAGAAAATGAAATCCCTTTGTAACAGACGAGTTTCCGTATGAAACCCTGATACTTCGAATGAGATTGTCCGTTTTGTACACGAAGTGCATCCAGTTTTTGCCGTAAGCCTCTCTACTTTCTTGAACATGCTATGTGGGTGAAATGATGACACCATGCCAACTTTCAACCTTTTCAGAGTTCATTTGTAGTGCTTTTCAATTTCAGGGTCTTATAGCTCAAAAAATCAGTAAATGCATGAAAAATAACAAATGAAGTCAGAAAGGGTTGAAAATTGATGATGTGGCTTTGAATGGTGCATTTTGAACACAGAAAAACTATGGAGTTCAAATAAGTTCAAGAAAATGAAATCCCTTTGTAACAGACGAGTTTCCGTGTGAAACCCTGATACTTCGAATGAGATTGTCCGTTTTGTACACGAAGTGCATCCAGTTTTTGCCGTAAGCCTCTCTACTTTCTTGCACATGCTATGTGGGTGAAATGATGACACCATGCCAACTTTCAACCTTTTCAGAGTTCATTTGTAGTGCTTTTCAATTTCAGGGTCTTATAGCTCAAAAAATCAGTAAATGCATGAAAAATAACAAATGAAGTCAGAAAGGGTTGAAAATTGATGATGTGGCTTTGAATGGTGCATTTTGAACACAGAAAAACTATGGAGTTCAAATAAGTTCAAGAAAATGAAATCCCTTTGTAACAGACGAGTTTCCGTATGAAACCCTGATACTTCGAATGAGATTGTCCGTTTTGTACACGAAGTGCATCCAGTTTTTGCCGTAAGCCTCTCTACTTTCTTGCACATGCTATGTGGGTGAAATGATGACACCATGCCAACTTTCAACCTTTTCAGAGTTCATTTGTAGTGCTTTTCAATTTCAGGGTCTTATAGCTCAAAAAATCAGTAAATGCATGAAAAATAACAAATGAAGTCAGAAAGGGTTGAAAATTGATGATGTGGCTTTGAATGGTGCATTTTGAACACAGAAAAACTATGGAGTTCAAATAAGTTCAAGAAAATGAAATCCCTTTGTAACAGACGAGTTTCCGTATGAAACCCTGATACTTCGAATGAGATTGTCCGTTTTGTACACGAAGTGCATCCAGTTTTTGCCGTAAGCCTCTCTACTTTCTTGCACATGCTATGTGGGTGAAATGATGACACCATGCCAACTTTCAACCTTTTCAGAGTTCATTTGTAGTGCTTTTCAATTTCAGGGTCTTATAGCTCAAAAAAATCAGTAAATGCATGAAAAATAACAAATGAAGTCAGAAAGGGTTGAAAATTCGATGATGTGGCTTTGAATGGTGCATTTTGAACACAGAAAAACTATGGAGTTCAAATAAGTTCAAGAAAATGAAATCCCTTTGTAACAGACGAGTTTCCGTATGAAACCCTGATACTTCGAATGAGATTGTCCGTTTTGTACACGAAGTGCATCCAGTTTTTGCCGTAAGCCTCTCTACTTTCTTGCACATGCTATGTGGGTGAAATGATGACACCATGCCAACTTTCAACCTTTTCAGAGTTCATTTGTAGTGCTTTTCAATTTCAGGGTCTTATAGCTCAAAAAATCAGTAAATGCATGAAAAATAACAAATGAAGTCAGAAAGGGTTGAAAATTGATGATGTGGCTTTGAATGGTGCATTTTGAACACAGAAAAACTATGGAGTTCAAATAAGTTCAAGAAAATGAAATCCCTTTGTAACAGACGAGTTTCCGTGTGAAACCCTGATACTTCGAATGAGATTGTCCGTTTTGTACACGAAGTGCATCCAGTTTTTGCCGTAAGCCTCTCTACTTTCTTGCACATGCTATGTGGGTGAAATGATGACACCATGCCAACTTTCAACCTTTTCAGAGTTCATTTGTAGTGCTTTTCAATTTCAGGGTCTTATAGCTCAAAAAAATCAGTAAATGCATGAAAAATAACAAATGAAGTCAGAAAGGGTTGAAAATTGATGATGTGCCTTTGAATGGTGCATTTTGAACACAGAAAAACTATGGAGTTCAAATAAGTTCAAGAAAATGAAATCCCTTTGTAACAGACGAGTTTCCGTATGAAACCCTGATACTTCGAATGAGATTGTCCGTTTTGTACACGAAGTGCATCCAGTTTTTGCCTTAAGCCTCTCTACTTTCTTGCACATGCTATGTGGGTGAAATGATGACACCATGCAAACTTTCAACCTTTTCAGAGTTCATTTGTAGTGCTTTTCAATTTCAGGGTCTTATAGCTCAAAAAAATCAGTAAATGCATGAAAAATAACAAATGAAGTCAGAAAGGGTTGAAAATTGATGATGTGGCTTTGAATGGTGCATTTTGAACACAGAAAAACTATGGAGTTCAAATAAGTTCAAGAAAATGAAATCCCTTTGTAACAGACGAGTTTCCGTGTGAAACCCTGATACTTCGAATGAGATTGTCCGTTTTGTACACGAAGTGCATCCAGTTTTTGCCGTAAGCCTCTCTACTTTCTTGCACATGCTATGTGGGTGAAATGATGACACCATGCCAACTTTCAACCTTTTCAGAGTTCATTTGTAGTGCTTTTCAATTTCAGGGTCTTATAGCTCAAAAAAATCAGTAAATGCATGAAAAATAACAAATGAAGTCAGAAAGGGTTGAAAATTGATGATGTGGCTTTGAATGGTGCATTTTGAACACAGAAAAACTATGGAGTTCAAATAAGTTCAAGAAAATGAAATCCCTTTGTAACAGACGAGTTTCCGTGTGAAACCCTGATACTTCGAATGAGATTGTCCGTTTTGTACACGAAGTGCATCCAGTTTTTGCCGTAAGCCTCTCTACTTTCTTGCACATGCTATGTGGGTGAAATGATGACACCATGCCAACTTTCAACCTTTTCAGAGTTCATTTGTAGTGCTTTTCAATTTCAGGGTCTTATAGCTCAAAAAATCAGTAAATGCATGAAAAATAACAAATGAAGTCAGAAAGGGTTGAAAATTGATGATGTGGCTTTGAATGGTGCATTTTGAACACAGAAAAACTATGGAGTTCAAATAAGTTCAAGAAAATGAAATCCCTTTGTAACAGACGAGTTTCCGTGTGAAACCCTGATACTTCGAATGAGATTGTCCGTTTTGTACACGAAGTGCATCCAGTTTTTGCCGTAAGCCTCTCTACTTTCTTGCACATGCTATGTGGGTGAAATGATGACACCATGCCAACTTTCAACCTTTTCAGAGTTCATTTGTAGTGCTTTTCAATTTCAGGGTCTTATAGCTCAAAAAAATCAGTAAATGCATGAAAAATAACAAATGAAGTCAGAAAGGGTTGAAAATTGATGATGTGGCTTTGAATGGTGCATTTTGAACACAGAAAAACTATGGAGTTCAAATAAGTTCAAGAAAATGAAATCCCTTTGTAACAGACGAGTTTCCGTGTGAAACCCTGATACTTCGAATGAGATTGTCCGTTTTGTACACGAAGTGCATCCAGTTTTTGCCGTAAGCCTCTCTACTTTCTTGCACATGCTATGTGGGTGAAATGATGACACCATGCCAACTTTCAACCTTTTCAGAGTTCATTTGTAGTGCTTTTCAATTTCAGGGTCTTATAGCTCAAAAAATCAGTAAATGCATGAAAAATAACAAATGAAGTCAGAAAGGGTTGAAAATTGATGATGTGGCTTTGAATGGTGCATTTTGAACACAGAAAAACTATGGAGTTCAAATAAGTTCAAGAAAATGAAATCCCTTTGTAACAGACGAGTTTCCGTGTGAAACCCTGATACTTCGAATGAGATTGTCCGTTTTGTACACGAAGTGCATCCAGTTTTTGCCGTAAGCCTCTCTACTTTCTTGCACATGCTATGTGGGTGAAATGATGACACCATGCCAACTTTCAACCTTTTCAGAGTTCATTTGTAGTGCTTTTCAATTTCAGGGTCTTATAGCTCAAAAAAATCAGTAAATGCATGAAAAATAACAAATGAAGTCAGAAAGGGTTGAAAATTGATGATGTGGCTTTGAATGGTGCATTTTGAACACAGAAAAACTATGGAGTTCAAATAAGTTCAAGAAAATGAAATCCCTTTGTAACAGACGAGTTTCCGTGTGAAACCCTGATACTTCGAATGAGATTGTCCGTTTTGTACACGAAGTGCATCCAGTTTTTGCCGTAAGCCTCTCTACTTTCTTGCACATGCTATGTGGGTGAAATGATGACACCATGCCAACTTTCAACCTTTTCAGAGTTCATTTGTAGTGCTTTTCAATTTCAGGGTCTTATAGCTCAAAAAAATCAGTAAATGCATGAAAAATAACAAATGAAGTCAGAAAGGGTTGAAAATTGATGATGTGGCTTTGAATGGTGCATTTTGAACACAGAAAAACTATGGAGTTCAAATAAGTTCAAGAAAATGAAATCCCTTTGTAACAGACGAGTTTCCGTGTGAAACCCTGATACTTCGAATGAGATTGTCCGTTTTGTACACGAAGTGCATCCAGTTTTTGCCGTAAGCCTCTCTACTTTCTTGCACATGCTATGTGGGTGAAATGATGACACCATGCCAACTTTCAACCTTTTCAGAGTTCATTTGTAGTGCTTTTCAATTTCAGGGTCTTATAGCTCAAAAAAATCAGTAAATGCATGAAAAATAACAAATGAAGTCAGAAAGGGTTGAAAATTGATGATGTGGCTTTGAATGGTGCATTTTGAACACAGAAAAACTATGGAGTTCAAATAAGTTCAAGAAAATGAAATCCCTTTGTAACAGACGAGTTTCCGTGTGAAACCCTGATACTTCGAATGAGATTGTCCGTTTTGTACACGAAGTGCATCCAGTTTTTGCCGTAAGCCTCTCTACTTTCTTGCACATGCTATGTGGGTGAAATGATGACACCATGCCAACTTTCAACCTTTTCAGAGTTCATTTGTAGTGCTTTTCAATTTCAGGGTCTTATAGCTCAAAAAATCAGTAAATGCATGAAAAATAACAAATGAAGTCAGAAAGGGTTGAAAATTGATGATGTGGCTTTGAATGGTGCATTTTGAACACAGAAAAACTATGGAGTTCAAATAAGTTCAAGAAAATGAAATCCCTTTGTAACAGACGAGTTTCCGTGTGAAACCCTGATACTTCGAATGAGATTGTCCGTTTTGTACACGAAGTGCATCCAGTTTTTGCCGTAAGCCTCTCTACTTTCTTGCACATGCTATGTGGGTGAAATGATGACACCATGCCAACTTTCAACCTTTTCAGAGTTCATTTGTAGTGCTTTTCAATTTCAGGGTCTTATAGCTCAAAAAATCAGTAAATGCATGAAAAATAACAAATGAAGTCAGAAAGGGTTGAAAATTGATGATGTGGCTTTGAATGGTGCATTTTGAACACAGAAAAACTATGGAGTTCAAATAAGTTCAAGAAAATGAAATCCCTTTGTAACAGACGAGTTTCCGTGTGAAACCCTGATACTTCGAATGAGATTGTCCGTTTTGTACACGAAGTGCATCCAGTTTTTGCCGTAAGCCTCTCTACTTTCTTGCACATGCTATGTGGGTGAAATGATGACACCATGCCAACTTTCAACCTTTTCAGAGTTCATTTGTAGTGCTTTTCAATTTCAGGGTCTTATAGCTCAAAAAAATCAGTAAATGCATGAAAAATAACAAATGAAGTCAGAAAGGGTTGAAAATTGATGATGTGGCTTTGAATGGTGCATTTTGAACACAGAAAAACTATGGAGTTCAAATAAGTTCAAGAAAATGAAATCCCTTTGTAACAGACGAGTTTCCGTGTGAAACCCTGATACTTCGAATGAGATTGTCCGTTTTGTACACGAAGTGCATCCAGTTTTTGCCGTAAGCCTCTCTACTTTCTTGCACATGCTATGTGGGTGAAATGATGACACCATGCCAACTTTCAACCTTTTCAGAGTTCATTTGTAGTGCTTTTCAATTTCAGGGTCTTATAGCTCAAAAAAATCAGTAAATGCATGAAAAATAACAAATGAAGTCAGAAAGGGTTGAAAATTGATGATGTGGCTTTGAATGGTGCATTTTGAACACAGAAAAACTATGGAGTTCAAATAAGTTCAAGAAAATGAAATCCCTTTGTAACAGACGAGTTTCCGTGTGAAACCCTGATACTTCGAATGAGATTGTCCGTTTTGTACACGAAGTGCATCCAGTTTTTGCCGTAAGCCTCTCTACTTTCTTGCACATGCTATGTGGGTGAAATGATGACACCATGCCAACTTTCAACCTTTTCAGAGTTCATTTGTAGTGCTTTTCAATTTCAGGGTCTTATAGCTCAAAAAATCAGTAAATGCATGAAAAATAACAAATGAAGTCAGAAAGGGTTGAAAATTGATGATGTGGCTTTGAATGGTGCATTTTGAACACAGAAAAACTATGGAGTTCAAATAAGTTCAAGAAAATGAAATCCCTTTGTAACAGACGAGTTTCCGTGTGAAACCCTGATACTTCGAATGAGATTGTCCGTTTTGTACACGAAGTGCATCCAGTTTTTGCCGTAAGCCTCTCTACTTTCTTGCACATGCTATGTGGGTGAAATGATGACACCATGCCAACTTTCAACCTTTTCAGAGTTCATTTGTAGTGCTTTTCAATTTCAGGGTCTTATAGCTCAAAAAAATCAGTAAATGCATGAAAAATAACAAATGAAGTCAGAAAGGGTTGAAAATTGATGATGTGGCTTTGAATGGTGCATTTTGAACACAGAAAAACTATGGAGTTCAAATAAGTTCAAGAAAATGAAATCCCTTTGTAACAGACGAGTTTCCGTGTGAAACCCTGATACTTCGAATGAGATTGTCCGTTTTGTACACGAAGTGCATCCAGTTTTTGCCGTAAGCCTCTCTACTTTCTTGCACATGCTATGTGGGTGAAATGATGACACCATGCCAACTTTCAACCTTTTCAGAGTTCATTTGTAGTGCTTTTCAATTTCAGGGTCTTATAGCTCAAAAAAATCAGTAAATGCATGAAAAATAACAAATGAAGTCAGAAAGGGTTGAAAATTGATGATGTGGCTTTGAATGGTGCATTTTGAACACAGAAAAACTATGGAGTTCAAATAAGTTCAAGAAAATGAAATCCCTTTGTAACAGACGAGTTTCCGTGTGAAACCCTGATACTTCGAATGAGATTGTCCGTTTTGTACACGAAGTGCATCCAGTTTTTGCCGTAAGCCTCTCTACTTTCTTGCACATGCTATGTGGGTGAAATGATGACACCATGCCAACTTTCAACCTTTTCAGAGTTCATTTGTAGTGCTTTTCAATTTCAGGGTCTTATAGCTCAAAAAAATCAGTAAATGCATGAAAAATAACAAATGAAGTCAGAAAGGGTTGAAAATTGATGATGTGGCTTTGAATGGTGCATTTTGAACACAGAAAAACTATGGAGTTCAAATAAGTTCAAGAAAATGAAATCCCTTTGTAACAGACGAGTTTCCGTGTGAAACCCTGATACTTCGAATGAGATTGTCCGTTTTGTACACGAAGTGCATCCAGTTTTTGCCGTAAGCCTCTCTACTTTCTTGCACATGCTATGTGGGTGAAATGATGACACCATGCCAACTTTCAACCTTTTCAGAGTTCATTTGTAGTGCTTTTCAATTTCAGGGTCTTATAGCTCAAAAAAATCAGTAAATGCATGAAAAATAACAAATGAAGTCAGAAAGGGTTGAAAATTGATGATGTGGCTTTGAATGGTGCATTTTGAACACAGAAAAACTATGGAGTTCAAATAAGTTCAAGAAAATGAAATCCCTTTGTAACAGACGAGTTTCCGTGTGAAACCCTGATACTTCGAATGAGATTGTCCGTTTTGTACACGAAGTGCATCCAGTTTTTGCCGTAAGCCTCTCTACTTTCTTGCACATGCTATGTGGGTGAAATGATGACACCATGCCAACTTTCAACCTTTTCAGAGTTCATTTGTAGTGCTTTTCAATTTCAGGGTCTTATAGCTCAAAAAAATCAGTAAATGCATGAAAAATAACAAATGAAGTCAGAAAGGGTTGAAAATTGATGATGTGGCTTTGAATGGTGCATTTTGAACACAGAAAAACTATGGAGTTCAAATAAGTTCAAGAAAATGAAATCCCTTTGTAACAGACGAGTTTCCGTGTGAAACCCTGATACTTCGAATGAGATTGTCCGTTTTGTACACGAAGTGCATCCAGTTTTTGCCGTAAGCCTCTCTACTTTCTTGCACATGCTATGTGGGTGAAATGATGACACCATGCCAACTTTCAACCTTTTCAGAGTTCATTTGTAGTGCTTTTCAATTTCAGGGTCTTATAGCTCAAAAAATCAGTAAATGCATGAAAAATAACAAATGAAGTCAGAAAGGGTTGAAAATTGATGATGTGGCTTTGAATGGTGCATTTTGAACACAGAAAAACTATGGAGTTCAAATAAGTTCAAGAAAATGAAATCCCTTTGTAACAGACGAGTTTCCGTGTGAAACCCTGATACTTCGAATGAGATTGTCCGTTTTGTACACGAAGTGCATCCAGTTTTTGCCGTAAGCCTCTCTACTTTCTTGCACATGCTATGTGGGTGAAATGATGACACCATGCCAACTTTCAACCTTTTCAGAGTTCATTTGTAGTGCTTTTCAATTTCAGGGTCTTATAGCTCAAAAAAATCAGTAAATGCATGAAAAATAACAAATGAAGTCAGAAAGGGTTGAAAATTGATGATGTGGCTTTGAATGGTGCATTTTGAACACAGAAAAACTATGGAGTTCAAATAAGTTCAAGAAAATGAAATCCCTTTGTAACAGACGAGTTTCCGTGTGAAACCCTGATACTTCGAATGAGATTGTCCGTTTTGTACACGAAGTGCATCCAGTTTTTGCCGTAAGCCTCTCTACTTTCTTGCACATGCTATGTGGGTGAAATGATGACACCATGCCAACTTTCAACCTTTTCAGAGTTCATTTGTAGTGCTTTTCAATTTCAGGGTCTTATAGCTCAAAAAAATCAGTAAATGCATGAAAAATAACAAATGAAGTCAGAAAGGGTTGAAAATTGATGATGTGGCTTTGAATGGTGCATTTTGAACACAGAAAAACTATGGAGTTCAAATAAGTTCAAGAAAATGAAATCCCTTTGTAACAGACGAGTTTCCGTGTGAAACCCTGATACTTCGAATGAGATTGTCCGTTTTGTACACGAAGTGCATCCAGTTTTTGCCGTAAGCCTCTCTACTTTCTTGCACATGCTATGTGGGTGAAATGATGACACCATGCCAACTTTCAACCTTTTCAGAGTTCATTTGTAGTGCTTTTCAATTTCAGGGTCTTATAGCTCAAAAAAATCAGTAAATGCATGAAAAATAACAAATGAAGTCAGAAAGGGTTGAAAATTGATGATGTGGCTTTGAATGGTGCATTTTGAACACAGAAAAACTATGGAGTTCAAATAAGTTCAAGAAAATGAAATCCCTTTGTAACAGACGAGTTTCCGTGTGAAACCCTGATACTTCGAATGAGATTGTCCGTTTTGTACACGAAGTGCATCCAGTTTTTGCCGTAAGCCTCTCTACTTTCTTGCACATGCTATGTGGGTGAAATGATGACACCATGCCAACTTTCAACCTTTTCAGAGTTCATTTGTAGTGCTTTTCAATTTCAGGGTCTTATAGCTCAAAAAATCAGTAAATGCATGAAAAATAACAAATGAAGTCAGAAAGGGTTGAAAATTGATGATGTGGCTTTGAATGGTGCATTTTGAACACAGAAAAACTATGGAGTTCAAATAAGTTCAAGAAAATGAAATCCCTTTGTAACAGACGAGTTTCCGTGTGAAACCCTGATACTTCGAATGAGATTGTCCGTTTTGTACACGAAGTGCATCCAGTTTTTGCCGTAAGCCTCTCTACTTTCTTGCACATGCTATGTGGGTGAAATGATGACACCATGCCAACTTTCAACCTTTTCAGAGTTCATTTGTAGTGCTTTTCAATTTCAGGGTCTTATAGCTCAAAAAAATCAGTAAATGCATGAAAAATAACAAATGAAGTCAGAAAGGGTTGAAAATTGATGATGTGGCTTTGAATGGTGCATTTTGAACACAGAAAAACTATGGAGTTCAAATAAGTTCAAGAAAATGAAATCCCTTTGTAACAGACGAGTTTCCGTGTGAAACCCTGATACTTCGAATGAGATTGTCCGTTTTGTACACGAAGTGCATCCAGTTTTTGCCGTAAGCCTCTCTACTTTCTTGCACATGCTATGTGGGTGAAATGATGACACCATGCCAACTTTCAACCTTTTCAGAGTTCATTTGTAGTGCTTTTCAATTTCAGGGTCTTATAGCTCAAAAAATCAGTAAATGCATGAAAAATAACAAATGAAGTCAGAAAGGGTTGAAAATTGATGATGTGGCTTTGAATGGTGCATTTTGAACACAGAAAAACTATGGAGTTCAAATAAGTTCAAGAAAATGAAATCCCTTTGTAACAGACGAGTTTCCGTGTGAAACCCTGATACTTCGAATGAGATTGTCCGTTTTGTACACGAAGTGCATCCAGTTTTTGCCGTAAGCCTCTCTACTTTCTTGCACATGCTATGTGGGTGAAATGATGACACCATGCCAACTTTCAACCTTTTCAGAGTTCATTTGTAGTGCTTTTCAATTTCAGGGTCTTATAGCTCAAAAAAATCAGTAAATGCATGAAAAATAACAAATGAAGTCAGAAAGGGTTGAAAATTGATGATGTGGCTTTGAATGGTGCATTTTGAACACAGAAAAACTATGGAGTTCAAATAAGTTCAAGAAAATGAAATCCCTTTGTAACAGACGAGTTTCCGTGTGAAACCCTGATACTTCGAATGAGATTGTCCGTTTTGTACACGAAGTGCATCCAGTTTTTGCCGTAAGCCTCTCTACTTTCTTGCACATGCTATGTGGGTGAAATGATGACACCATGCCAACTTTCAACCTTTTCAGAGTTCATTTGTAGTGCTTTTCAATTTCAGGGTCTTATAGCTCAAAAAATCAGTAAATGCATGAAAAATAACAAATGAAGTCAGAAAGGGTTGAAAATTGATGATGTGGCTTTGAATGGTGCATTTTGAACACAGAAAAACTATGGAGTTCAAATAAGTTCAAGAAAATGAAATCCCTTTGTAACAGACGAGTTTCCGTGTGAAACCCTGATACTTCGAATGAGATTGTCCGTTTTGTACACGAAGTGCATCCAGTTTTTGCCGTAAGCCTCTCTACTTTCTTGCACATGCTATGTGGGTGAAATGATGACACCATGCCAACTTTCAACCTTTTCAGAGTTCATTTGTAGTGCTTTTCAATTTCAGGGTCTTATAGCTCAAAAAAATCAGTAAATGCATGAAAAATAACAAATGAAGTCAGAAAGGGTTGAAAATTGATGATGTGGCTTTGAATGGTGCATTTTGAACACAGAAAAACTATGGAGTTCAAATAAGTTCAAGAAAATGAAATCCCTTTGTAACAGACGAGTTTCCGTGTGAAACCCTGATACTTCGAATGAGATTGTCCGTTTTGTACACGAAGTGCATCCAGTTTTTGCCGTAAGCCTCTCTACTTTCTTGCACATGCTATGTGGGTGAAATGATGACACCATGCCAACTTTCAACCTTTTCAGAGTTCATTTGTAGTGCTTTTCAATTTCAGGGTCTTATAGCTCAAAAAATCAGTAAATGCATGAAAAATAACAAATGAAGTCAGAAAGGGTTGAAAATTGATGATGTGGCTTTGAATGGTGCATTTTGAACACAGAAAAACTATGGAGTTCAAATAAGTTCAAGAAAATGAAATCCCTTTGTAACAGACGAGTTTCCGTGTGAAACCCTGATACTTCGAATGAGATTGTCCGTTTTGTACACGAAGTGCATCCAGTTTTTGCCGTAAGCCTCTCTACTTTCTTGCACATGCTATGTGGGTGAAATGATGACACCATGCCAACTTTCAACCTTTTCAGAGTTCATTTGTAGTGCTTTTCAATTTCAGGGTCTTATAGCTCAAAAAAATCAGTAAATGCATGAAAAATAACAAATGAAGTCAGAAAGGGTTGAAAATTGATGATGTGGCTTTGAATGGTGCATTTTGAACACAGAAAAACTATGGAGTTCAAATAAGTTCAAGAAAATGAAATCCCTTTGTAACAGACGAGTTTCCGTGTGAAACCCTGATACTTCGAATGAGATTGTCCGTTTTGTACACGAAGTGCATCCAGTTTTTGCCGTAAGCCTCTCTACTTTCTTGCACATGCTATGTGGGTGAAATGATGACACCATGCCAACTTTCAACCTTTTCAGAGTTCATTTGTAGTGCTTTTCAATTTCAGGGTCTTATAGCTCAAAAAAATCAGTAAATGCATGAAAAATAACAAATGAAGTCAGAAAGGGTTGAAAATTGATGATGTGGCTTTGAATGGTGCATTTTGAACACAGAAAAACTATGGAGTTCAAATAAGTTCAAGAAAATGAAATCCCTTTGTAACAGACGAGTTTCCGTGTGAAACCCTGATACTTCGAATGAGATTGTCCGTTTTGTACACGAAGTGCATCCAGTTTTTGCCGTAAGCCTCTCTACTTTCTTGCACATGCTATGTGGGTGAAATGATGACACCATGCCAACTTTCAACCTTTTCAGAGTTCATTTGTAGTGCTTTTCAATTTCAGGGTCTTATAGCTCAAAAAATCAGTAAATGCATGAAAAATAACAAATGAAGTCAGAAAGGGTTGAAAATTGATGATGTGGCTTTGAATGGTGCATTTTGAACACAGAAAAACTATGGAGTTCAAATAAGTTCAAGAAAATGAAATCCCTTTGTAACAGACGAGTTTCCGTGTGAAACCCTGATACTTCGAATGAGATTGTCCGTTTTGTACACGAAGTGCATCCAGTTTTTGCCGTAAGCCTCTCTACTTTCTTGCACATGCTATGTGGGTGAAATGATGACACCATGCCAACTTTCAACCTTTTCAGAGTTCATTTGTAGTGCTTTTCAATTTCAGGGTCTTATAGCTCAAAAAAATCAGTAAATGCATGAAAAATAACAAATGAAGTCAGAAAGGGTTGAAAATTGATGATGTGGCTTTGAATGGTGCATTTTGAACACAGAAAAACTATGGAGTTCAAATAAGTTCAAGAAAATGAAATCCCTTTGTAACAGACGAGTTTCCGTGTGAAACCCTGATACTTCGAATGAGATTGTCCGTTTTGTACACGAAGTGCATCCAGTTTTTGCCGTAAGCCTCTCTACTTTCTTGCACATGCTATGTGGGTGAAATGATGACACCATGCCAACTTTCAACCTTTTCAGAGTTCATTTGTAGTGCTTTTCAATTTCAGGGTCTTATAGCTCAAAAAAATCAGTAAATGCATGAAAAATAACAAATGAAGTCAGAAAGGGTTGAAAATTGATGATGTGGCTTTGAATGGTGCATTTTGAACACAGAAAAACTATGGAGTTCAAATAAGTTCAAGAAAATGAAATCCCTTTGTAACAGACGAGTTTCCGTGTGAAACCCTGATACTTCGAATGAGATTGTCCGTTTTGTACACGAAGTGCATCCAGTTTTTGCCGTAAGCCTCTCTACTTTCTTGCACATGCTATGTGGGTGAAATGATGACACCATGCCAACTTTCAACCTTTTCAGAGTTCATTTGTAGTGCTTTTCAATTTCAGGGTCTTATAGCTCAAAAAAATCAGTAAATGCATGAAAAATAACAAATGAAGTCAGAAAGGGTTGAAAATTGATGATGTGGCTTTGAATGGTGCATTTTGAACACAGAAAAACTATGGAGTTCAAATAAGTTCAAGAAAATGAAATCCCTTTGTAACAGACGAGTTTCCGTGTGAAACCCTGATACTTCGAATGAGATTGTCCGTTTTGTACACGAAGTGCATCCAGTTTTTGCCGTAAGCCTCTCTACTTTCTTGCACATGCTATGTGGGTGAAATGATGACACCATGCCAACTTTCAACCTTTTCAGAGTTCATTTGTAGTGCTTTTCAATTTCAGGGTCTTATAGCTCAAAAAATCAGTAAATGCATGAAAAATAACAAATGAAGTCAGAAAGGGTTGAAAATTGATGATGTGGCTTTGAATGGTGCATTTTGAACACAGAAAAACTATGGAGTTCAAATAAGTTCAAGAAAATGAAATCCCTTTGTAACAGACGAGTTTCCGTGTGAAACCCTGATACTTCGAATGAGATTGTCCGTTTTGTACACGAAGTGCATCCAGTTTTTGCCGTAAGCCTCTCTACTTTCTTGCACATGCTATGTGGGTGAAATGATGACACCATGCCAACTTTCAACCTTTTCAGAGTTCATTTGTAGTGCTTTTCAATTTCAGGGTCTTATAGCTCAAAAAAATCAGTAAATGCATGAAAAATAACAAATGAAGTCAGAAAGGGTTGAAAATTGATGATGTGGCTTTGAATGGTGCATTTTGAACACAGAAAAACTATGGAGTTCAAATAAGTTCAAGAAAATGAAATCCCTTTGTAACAGACGAGTTTCCGTGTGAAACCCTGATACTTCGAATGAGATTGTCCGTTTTGTACACGAAGTGCATCCAGTTTTTGCCGTAAGCCTCTCTACTTTCTTGCACATGCTATGTGGGTGAAATGATGACACCATGCCAACTTTCAACCTTTTCAGAGTTCATTTGTAGTGCTTTTCAATTTCAGGGTCTTATAGCTCAAAAAAATCAGTAAATGCATGAAAAATAACAAATGAAGTCAGAAAGGGTTGAAAATTGATGATGTGGCTTTGAATGGTGCATTTTGAACACAGAAAAACTATGGAGTTCAAATAAGTTCAAGAAAATGAAATCCCTTTGTAACAGACGAGTTTCCGTGTGAAACCCTGATACTTCGAATGAGATTGTCCGTTTTGTACACGAAGTGCATCCAGTTTTTGCCGTAAGCCTCTCTACTTTCTTGCACATGCTATGTGGGTGAAATGATGACACCATGCCAACTTTCAACCTTTTCAGAGTTCATTTGTAGTGCTTTTCAATTTCAGGGTCTTATAGCTCAAAAAAATCAGTAAATGCATGAAAAATAACAAATGAAGTCAGAAAGGGTTGAAAATTGATGATGTGGCTTTGAATGGTGCATTTTGAACACAGAAAAACTATGGAGTTCAAATAAGTTCAAGAAAATGAAATCCCTTTGTAACAGACGAGTTTCCGTGTGAAACCCTGATACTTCGAATGAGATTGTCCGTTTTGTACACGAAGTGCATCCAGTTTTTGCCGTAAGCCTCTCTACTTTCTTGCACATGCTATGTGGGTGAAATGATGACACCATGCCAACTTTCAACCTTTTCAGAGTTCATTTGTAGTGCTTTTCAATTTCAGGGTCTTATAGCTCAAAAAAATCAGTAAATGCATGAAAAATAACAAATGAAGTCAGAAAGGGTTGAAAATTGATGATGTGGCTTTGAATGGTGCATTTTGAACACAGAAAAACTATGGAGTTCAAATAAGTTCAAGAAAATGAAATCCCTTTGTAACAGACGAGTTTCCGTGTGAAACCCTGATACTTCGAATGAGATTGTCCGTTTTGTACACGAAGTGCATCCAGTTTTTGCCGTAAGCCTCTCTACTTTCTTGCACATGCTATGTGGGTGAAATGATGACACCATGCCAACTTTCAACCTTTTCAGAGTTCATTTGTAGTGCTTTTCAATTTCAGGGTCTTATAGCTCAAAAAAATCAGTAAATGCATGAAAAATAACAAATGAAGTCAGAAAGGGTTGAAAATTGATGATGTGGCTTTGAATGGTGCATTTTGAACACAGAAAAACTATGGAGTTCAAATAAGTTCAAGAAAATGAAATCCCTTTGTAACAGACGAGTTTCCGTGTGAAACCCTGATACTTCGAATGAGATTGTCCGTTTTGTACACGAAGTGCATCCAGTTTTTGCCGTAAGCCTCTCTACTTTCTTGCACATGCTATGTGGGTGAAATGATGACACCATGCCAACTTTCAACCTTTTCAGAGTTCATTTGTAGTGCTTTTCAATTTCAGGGTCTTATAGCTCAAAAAAATCAGTAAATGCATGAAAAATAACAAATGAAGTCAGAAAGGGTTGAAAATTGATGATGTGGCTTTGAATGGTGCATTTTGAACACAGAAAAACTATGGAGTTCAAATAAGTTCAAGAAAATGAAATCCCTTTGTAACAGACGAGTTTCCGTGTGAAACCCTGATACTTCGAATGAGATTGTCCGTTTTGTACACGAAGTGCATCCAGTTTTTGCCGTAAGCCTCTCTACTTTCTTGCACATGCTATGTGGGTGAAATGATGACACCATGCCAACTTTCAACCTTTTCAGAGTTCATTTGTAGTGCTTTTCAATTTCAGGGTCTTATAGCTCAAAAAAATCAGTAAATGCATGAAAAATAACAAATGAAGTCAGAAAGGGTTGAAAATTGATGATGTGGCTTTGAATGGTGCATTTTGAACACAGAAAAACTATGGAGTTCAAATAAGTTCAAGAAAATGAAATCCCTTTGTAACAGACGAGTTTCCGTGTGAAACCCTGATACTTCGAATGAGATTGTCCGTTTTGTACACGAAGTGCATCCAGTTTTTGCCGTAAGCCTCTCTACTTTCTTGCACATGCTATGTGGGTGAAATGATGACACCATGCCAACTTTCAACCTTTTCAGAGTTCATTTGTAGTGCTTTTCAATTTCAGGGTCTTATAGCTCAAAAAAATCAGTAAATGCATGAAAAATAACAAATGAAGTCAGAAAGGGTTGAAAATTGATGATGTGGCTTTGAATGGTGCATTTTGAACACAGAAAAACTATGGAGTTCAAATAAGTTCAAGAAAATGAAATCCCTTTGTAACAGACGAGTTTCCGTGTGAAACCCTGATACTTCGAATGAGATTGTCCGTTTTGTACACGAAGTGCATCCAGTTTTTGCCGTAAGCCTCTCTACTTTCTTGCACATGCTATGTGGGTGAAATGATGACACCATGCCAACTTTCAACCTTTTCAGAGTTCATTTGTAGTGCTTTTCAATTTCAGGGTCTTATAGCTCAAAAAAATCAGTAAATGCATGAAAAATAACAAATGAAGTCAGAAAGGGTTGAAAATTGATGATGTGGCTTTGAATGGTGCATTTTGAACACAGAAAAACTATGGAGTTCAAATAAGTTCAAGAAAATGAAATCCCTTTGTAACAGACGAGTTTCCGTGTGAAACCCTGATACTTCGAATGAGATTGTCCGTTTTGTACACGAAGTGCATCCAGTTTTTGCCGTAAGCCTCTCTACTTTCTTGCACATGCTATGTGGGTGAAATGATGACACCATGCCAACTTTCAACCTTTTCAGAGTTCATTTGTAGTGCTTTTCAATTTCAGGGTCTTATAGCTCAAAAAAATCAGTAAATGCATGAAAAATAACAAATGAAGTCAGAAAGGGTTGAAAATTGATGATGTGGCTTTGAATGGTGCATTTTGAACACAGAAAAACTATGGAGTTCAAATAAGTTCAAGAAAATGAAATCCCTTTGTAACAGACGAGTTTCCGTGTGAAACCCTGATACTTCGAATGAGATTGTCCGTTTTGTACACGAAGTGCATCCAGTTTTTGCCGTAAGCCTCTCTACTTTCTTGCACATGCTATGTGGGTGAAATGATGACACCATGCCAACTTTCAACCTTTTCAGAGTTCATTTGTAGTGCTTTTCAATTTCAGGGTCTTATAGCTCAAAAAAATCAGTAAATGCATGAAAAATAACAAATGAAGTCAGAAAGGGTTGAAAATTGATGATGTGGCTTTGAATGGTGCATTTTGAACACAGAAAAACTATGGAGTTCAAATAAGTTCAAGAAAATGAAATCCCTTTGTAACAGACGAGTTTCCGTGTGAAACCCTGATACTTCGAATGAGATTGTCCGTTTTGTACACGAAGTGCATCCAGTTTTTGCCGTAAGCCTCTCTACTTTCTTGCACATGCTATGTGGGTGAAATGATGACACCATGCCAACTTTCAACCTTTTCAGAGTTCATTTGTAGTGCTTTTCAATTTCAGGGTCTTATAGCTCAAAAAATCAGTAAATGCATGAAAAATAACAAATGAAGTCAGAAAGGGTTGAAAATTGATGATGTGGCTTTGAATGGTGCATTTTGAACACAGAAAAACTATGGAGTTCAAATAAGTTCAAGAAAATGAAATCCCTTTGTAACAGACGAGTTTCCGTGTGAAACCCTGATACTTCGAATGAGATTGTCCGTTTTGTACACGAAGTGCATCCAGTTTTTGCCGTAAGCCTCTCTACTTTCTTGCACATGCTATGTGGGTGAAATGATGACACCATGCCAACTTTCAACCTTTTCAGAGTTCATTTGTAGTGCTTTTCAATTTCAGGGTCTTATAGCTCAAAAAAATCAGTAAATGCATGAAAAATAACAAATGAAGTCAGAAAGGGTTGAAAATTGATGATGTGGCTTTGAATGGTGCATTTTGAACACAGAAAAACTATGGAGTTCAAATAAGTTCAAGAAAATGAAATCCCTTTGTAACAGACGAGTTTCCGTGTGAAACCCTGATACTTCGAATGAGATTGTCCGTTTTGTACACGAAGTGCATCCAGTTTTTGCCGTAAGCCTCTCTACTTTCTTGCACATGCTATGTGGGTGAAATGATGACACCATGCCAACTTTCAACCTTTTCAGAGTTCATTTGTAGTGCTTTTCAATTTCAGGGTCTTATAGCTCAAAAAAATCAGTAAATGCATGAAAAATAACAAATGAAGTCAGAAAGGGTTGAAAATTGATGATGTGGCTTTGAATGGTGCATTTTGAACACAGAAAAACTATGGAGTTCAAATAAGTTCAAGAAAATGAAATCCCTTTGTAACAGACGAGTTTCCGTGTGAAACCCTGATACTTCGAATGAGATTGTCCGTTTTGTACACGAAGTGCATCCAGTTTTTGCCGTAAGCCTCTCTACTTTCTTGCACATGCTATGTGGGTGAAATGATGACACCATGCCAACTTTCAACCTTTTCAGAGTTCATTTGTAGTGCTTTTCAATTTCAGGGTCTTATAGCTCAAAAAAATCAGTAAATGCATGAAAAATAACAAATGAAGTCAGAAAGGGTTGAAAATTGATGATGTGGCTTTGAATGGTGCATTTTGAACACAGAAAAACTATGGAGTTCAAATAAGTTCAAGAAAATGAAATCCCTTTGTAACAGACGAGTTTCCGTGTGAAACCCTGATACTTCGAATGAGATTGTCCGTTTTGTACACGAAGTGCATCCAGTTTTTGCCGTAAGCCTCTCTACTTTCTTGCACATGCTATGTGGGTGAAATGATGACACCATGCCAACTTTCAACCTTTTCAGAGTTCATTTGTAGTGCTTTTCAATTTCAGGGTCTTATAGCTCAAAAAATCAGTAAATGCATGAAAAATAACAAATGAAGTCAGAAAGGGTTGAAAATTGATGATGTGGCTTTGAATGGTGCATTTTGAACACAGAAAAACTATGGAGTTCAAATAAGTTCAAGAAAATGAAATCCCTTTGTAACAGACGAGTTTCCGTGTGAAACCCTGATACTTCGAATGAGATTGTCCGTTTTGTACACGAAGTGCATCCAGTTTTTGCCGTAAGCCTCTCTACTTTCTTGCACATGCTATGTGGGTGAAATGATGACACCATGCCAACTTTCAACCTTTTCAGAGTTCATTTGTAGTGCTTTTCAATTTCAGGGTCTTATAGCTCAAAAAAATCAGTAAATGCATGAAAAATAACAAATGAAGTCAGAAAGGGTTGAAAATTGATGATGTGGCTTTGAATGGTGCATTTTGAACACAGAAAAACTATGGAGTTCAAATAAGTTCAAGAAAATGAAATCCCTTTGTAACAGACGAGTTTCCGTGTGAAACCCTGATACTTCGAATGAGATTGTCCGTTTTGTACACGAAGTGCATCCAGTTTTTGCCGTAAGCCTCTCTACTTTCTTGCACATGCTATGTGGGTGAAATGATGACACCATGCCAACTTTCAACCTTTTCAGAGTTCATTTGTAGTGCTTTTCAATTTCAGGGTCTTATAGCTCAAAAAAATCAGTAAATGCATGAAAAATAACAAATGAAGTCAGAAAGGGTTGAAAATTGATGATGTGGCTTTGAATGGTGCATTTTGAACACAGAAAAACTATGGAGTTCAAATAAGTTCAAGAAAATGAAATCCCTTTGTAACAGACGAGTTTCCGTGTGAAACCCTGATACTTCGAATGAGATTGTCCGTTTTGTACACGAAGTGCATCCAGTTTTTGCCGTAAGCCTCTCTACTTTCTTGCACATGCTATGTGGGTGAAATGATGACACCATGCCAACTTTCAACCTTTTCAGAGTTCATTTGTAGTGCTTTTCAATTTCAGGGTCTTATAGCTCAAAAAAATCAGTAAATGCATGAAAAATAACAAATGAAGTCAGAAAGGGTTGAAAATTGATGATGTGGCTTTGAATGGTGCATTTTGAACACAGAAAAACTATGGAGTTCAAATAAGTTCAAGAAAATGAAATCCCTTTGTAACAGACGAGTTTCCGTGTGAAACCCTGATACTTCGAATGAGATTGTCCGTTTTGTACACGAAGTGCATCCAGTTTTTGCCGTAAGCCTCTCTACTTTCTTGCACATGCTATGTGGGTGAAATGATGACACCATGCCAACTTTCAACCTTTTCAGAGTTCATTTGTAGTGCTTTTCAATTTCAGGGTCTTATAGCTCAAAAAATCAGTAAATGCATGAAAAATAACAAATGAAGTCAGAAAGGGTTGAAAATTGATGATGTGGCTTTGAATGGTGCATTTTGAACACAGAAAAACTATGGAGTTCAAATAAGTTCAAGAAAATGAAATCCCTTTGTAACAGACGAGTTTCCGTGTGAAACCCTGATACTTCGAATGAGATTGTCCGTTTTGTACACGAAGTGCATCCAGTTTTTGCCGTAAGCCTCTCTACTTTCTTGCACATGCTATGTGGGTGAAATGATGACACCATGCCAACTTTCAACCTTTTCAGAGTTCATTTGTAGTGCTTTTCAATTTCAGGGTCTTATAGCTCAAAAAATCAGTAAATGCATGAAAAATAACAAATGAAGTCAGAAAGGGTTGAAAATTGATGATGTGGCTTTGAATGGTGCATTTTGAACACAGAAAAACTATGGAGTTCAAATAAGTTCAAGAAAATGAAATCCCTTTGTAACAGACGAGTTTCCGTGTGAAACCCTGATACTTCGAATGAGATTGTCCGTTTTGTACACGAAGTGCATCCAGTTTTTGCCGTAAGCCTCTCTACTTTCTTGCACATGCTATGTGGGTGAAATGATGACACCATGCCAACTTTCAACCTTTTCAGAGTTCATTTGTAGTGCTTTTCAATTTCAGGGTCTTATAGCTCAAAAAAATCAGTAAATGCATGAAAAATAACAAATGAAGTCAGAAAGGGTTGAAAATTGATGATGTGGCTTTGAATGGTGCATTTTGAACACAGAAAAACTATGGAGTTCAAATAAGTTCAAGAAAATGAAATCCCTTTGTAACAGACGAGTTTCCGTGTGAAACCCTGATACTTCGAATGAGATTGTCCGTTTTGTACACGAAGTGCATCCAGTTTTTGCCGTAAGCCTCTCTACTTTCTTGCACATGCTATGTGGGTGAAATGATGACACCATGCCAACTTTCAACCTTTTCAGAGTTCATTTGTAGTGCTTTTCAATTTCAGGGTCTTATAGCTCAAAAAATCAGTAAATGCATGAAAAATAACAAATGAAGTCAGAAAGGGTTGAAAATTGATGATGTGGCTTTGAATGGTGCATTTTGAACACAGAAAAACTATGGAGTTCAAATAAGTTCAAGAAAATGAAATCCCTTTGTAACAGACGAGTTTCCGTGTGAAACCCTGATACTTCGAATGAGATTGTCCGTTTTGTACACGAAGTGCATCCAGTTTTTGCCGTAAGCCTCTCTACTTTCTTGCACATGCTATGTGGGTGAAATGATGACACCATGCCAACTTTCAACCTTTTCAGAGTTCATTTGTAGTGCTTTTCAATTTCAGGGTCTTATAGCTCAAAAAATCAGTAAATGCATGAAAAATAACAAATGAAGTCAGAAAGGGTTGAAAATTGATGATGTGGCTTTGAATGGTGCATTTTGAACACAGAAAAACTATGGAGTTCAAATAAGTTCAAGAAAATGAAATCCCTTTGTAACAGACGAGTTTCCGTGTGAAACCCTGATACTTCGAATGAGATTGTCCGTTTTGTACACGAAGTGCATCCAGTTTTTGCCGTAAGCCTCTCTACTTTCTTGCACATGCTATGTGGGTGAAATGATGACACCATGCCAACTTTCAACCTTTTCAGAGTTCATTTGTAGTGCTTTTCAATTTCAGGGTCTTATAGCTCAAAAAAATCAGTAAATGCATGAAAAATAACAAATGAAGTCAGAAAGGGTTGAAAATTGATGATGTGGCTTTGAATGGTGCATTTTGAACACAGAAAAACTATGGAGTTCAAATAAGTTCAAGAAAATGAAATCCCTTTGTAACAGACGAGTTTCCGTGTGAAACCCTGATACTTCGAATGAGATTGTCCGTTTTGTACACGAAGTGCATCCAGTTTTTGCCGTAAGCCTCTCTACTTTCTTGCACATGCTATGTGGGTGAAATGATGACACCATGCCAACTTTCAACCTTTTCAGAGTTCATTTGTAGTGCTTTTCAATTTCAGGGTCTTATAGCTCAAAAAAATCAGTAAATGCATGAAAAATAACAAATGAAGTCAGAAAGGGTTGAAAATTGATGATGTGGCTTTGAATGGTGCATTTTGAACACAGAAAAACTATGGAGTTCAAATAAGTTCAAGAAAATGAAATCCCTTTGTAACAGACGAGTTTCCGTGTGAAACCCTGATACTTCGAATGAGATTGTCCGTTTTGTACACGAAGTGCATCCAGTTTTTGCCGTAAGCCTCTCTACTTTCTTGCACATGCTATGTGGGTGAAATGATGACACCATGCCAACTTTCAACCTTTTCAGAGTTCATTTGTAGTGCTTTTCAATTTCAGGGTCTTATAGCTCAAAAAAATCAGTAAATGCATGAAAAATAACAAATGAAGTCAGAAAGGGTTGAAAATTGATGATGTGGCTTTGAATGGTGCATTTTGAACACAGAAAAACTATGGAGTTCAAATAAGTTCAAGAAAATGAAATCCCTTTGTAACAGACGAGTTTCCGTGTGAAACCCTGATACTTCGAATGAGATTGTCCGTTTTGTACACGAAGTGCATCCAGTTTTTGCCGTAAGCCTCTCTACTTTCTTGCACATGCTATGTGGGTGAAATGATGACACCATGCCAACTTTCAACCTTTTCAGAGTTCATTTGTAGTGCTTTTCAATTTCAGGGTCTTATAGCTCAAAAAATCAGTAAATGCATGAAAAATAACAAATGAAGTCAGAAAGGGTTGAAAATTGATGATGTGGCTTTGAATGGTGCATTTTGAACACAGAAAAACTATGGAGTTCAAATAAGTTCAAGAAAATGAAATCCCTTTGTAACAGACGAGTTTCCGTGTGAAACCCTGATACTTCGAATGAGATTGTCCGTTTTGTACACGAAGTGCATCCAGTTTTTGCCGTAAGCCTCTCTACTTTCTTGCACATGCTATGTGGGTGAAATGATGACACCATGCCAACTTTCAACCTTTTCAGAGTTCATTTGTAGTGCTTTTCAATTTCAGGGTCTTATAGCTCAAAAAATCAGTAAATGCATGAAAAATAACAAATGAAGTCAGAAAGGGTTGAAAATCGATGATGTGGCTTTGAATGGTGCATTTTGAACACAGAAAAACTAGGAGTTCAAATAAGTTCAAGAAAATGAAATCCCTTTGTAACAGACGAGTTTCCGTGTGAAACCCTGATACTTCGAATGAGATTGTCCGTTTTGTACACGAAGTGCATCCAGTTTTTGCCGTAAGCCTCTCTACTTTCTTGCACATGCTATGTGGGTGAAATGATGACACCATGCCAACTTTCAACCTTTTCAGAGTTCATTTGTAGTGCTTTTCAATTTCAGGGTCTTATAGCTCAAAAAATCAGTAAATGCATGAAAAATAACAAATGAAGTCAGAAAGGGTTGAAAATTGATGATGTGGCTTTGAATGGTGCATTTTGAACACAGAAAAACTATGGAGTTCAAATAAGTTCAAGAAAATGAAATCCCTTTGTAACAGACGAGTTTCCGTGTGAAACCCTGATACTTCGAATGAGATTGTCCGTTTTGTACACGAAGTGCATCCAGTTTTTGCCGTAAGCCTCTCTACTTTCTTGCACATGCTATGTGGGTGAAATGATGACACCATGCCAACTTTCAACCTTTTCAGAGTTCATTTGTAGTGCTTTTCAATTTCAGGGTCTTATAGCTCAAAAAAATCAGTAAATGCATGAAAAATAACAAATGAAGTCAGAAAGGGTTGAAAATTGATGATGTGGCTTTGAATGGTGCATTTTGAACACAGAAAAACTATGGAGTTCAAATAAGTTCAAGAAAATGAAATCCCTTTGTAACAGACGAGTTTCCGTGTGAAACCCTGATACTTCGAATGAGATTGTCCGTTTTGTACACGAAGTGCATCCAGTTTTTGCCGTAAGCCTCTCTACTTTCTTGCACATGCTATGTGGGTGAAATGATGACACCATGCCAACTTTCAACCTTTTCAGAGTTCATTTGTAGTGCTTTTCAATTTCAGGGTCTTATAGCTCAAAAAATCAGTAAATGCATGAAAAATAACAAATGAAGTCAGAAAGGGTTGAAAATTGATGATGTGGCTTTGAATGGTGCATTTTGAACACAGAAAAACTATGGAGTTCAAATAAGTTCAAGAAAATGAAATCCCTTTGTAACAGACGAGTTTCCGTGTGAAACCCTGATACTTCGAATGAGATTGTCCGTTTTGTACACGAAGTGCATCCAGTTTTTGCCGTAAGCCTCTCTACTTTCTTGCACATGCTATGTGGGTGAAATGATGACACCATGCCAACTTTCAACCTTTTCAGAGTTCATTTGTAGTGCTTTTCAATTTCAGGGTCTTATAGCTCAAAAAATCAGTAAATGCATGAAAAATAACAAATGAAGTCAGAAAGGGTTGAAAATTGATGATGTGGCTTTGAATGGTGCATTTTGAACACAGAAAAACTATGGAGTTCAAATAAGTTCAAGAAAATGAAATCCCTTTGTAACAGACGAGTTTCCGTGTGAAACCCTGATACTTCGAATGAGATTGTCCGTTTTGTACACGAAGTGCATCCAGTTTTTGCCGTAAGCCTCTCTACTTTCTTGCACATGCTATGTGGGTGAAATGATGACACCATGCCAACTTTCAACCTTTTCAGAGTTCATTTGTAGTGCTTTTCAATTTCAGGGTCTTATAGCTCAAAAAAATCAGTAAATGCATGAAAAATAACAAATGAAGTCAGAAAGGGTTGAAAATTGATGATGTGGCTTTGAATGGTGCATTTTGAACACAGAAAAACTATGGAGTTCAAATAAGTTCAAGAAAATGAAATCCCTTTGTAACAGACGAGTTTCCGTGTGAAACCCTGATACTTCGAATGAGATTGTCCGTTTTGTACACGAAGTGCATCCAGTTTTTGCCGTAAGCCTCTCTACTTTCTTGCACATGCTATGTGGGTGAAATGATGACACCATGCCAACTTTCAACCTTTTCAGAGTTCATTTGTAGTGCTTTTCAATTTCAGGGTCTTATAGCTCAAAAAAATCAGTAAATGCATGAAAAATAACAAATGAAGTCAGAAAGGGTTGAAAATTGATGATGTGGCTTTGAATGGTGCATTTTGAACACAGAAAAACTATGGAGTTCAAATAAGTTCAAGAAAATGAAATCCCTTTGTAACAGACGAGTTTCCGTGTGAAACCCTGATACTTCGAATGAGATTGTCCGTTTTGTACACGAAGTGCATCCAGTTTTTGCCGTAAGCCTCTCTACTTTCTTGCACATGCTATGTGGGTGAAATGATGACACCATGCCAACTTTCAACCTTTTCAGAGTTCATTTGTAGTGCTTTTCAATTTCAGGGTCTTATAGCTCAAAAAATCAGTAAATGCATGAAAAATAACAAATGAAGTCAGAAAGGGTTGAAAATTGATGATGTGGCTTTGAATGGTGCATTTTGAACACAGAAAAACTATGGAGTTCAAATAAGTTCAAGAAAATGAAATCCCTTTGTAACAGACGAGTTTCCGTGTGAAACCCTGATACTTCGAATGAGATTGTCCGTTTTGTACACGAAGTGCATCCAGTTTTTGCCGTAAGCCTCTCTACTTTCTTGCACATGCTATGTGGGTGAAATGATGACACCATGCCAACTTTCAACCTTTTCAGAGTTCATTTGTAGTGCTTTTCAATTTCAGGGTCTTATAGCTCAAAAAAATCAGTAAATGCATGAAAAATAACAAATGAAGTCAGAAAGGGTTGAAAATTGATGATGTGGCTTTGAATGGTGCATTTTGAACACAGAAAAACTATGGAGTTCAAATAAGTTCAAGAAAATGAAATCCCTTTGTAACAGACGAGTTTCCGTGTGAAACCCTGATACTTCGAATGAGATTGTCCGTTTTGTACACGAAGTGCATCCAGTTTTTGCCGTAAGCCTCTCTACTTTCTTGCACATGCTATGTGGGTGAAATGATGACACCATGCCAACTTTCAACCTTTTCAGAGTTCATTTGTAGTGCTTTTCAATTTCAGGGTCTTATAGCTCAAAAAAATCAGTAAATGCATGAAAAATAACAAATGAAGTCAGAAAGGGTTGAAAATTGATGATGTGGCTTTGAATGGTGCATTTTGAACACAGAAAAACTATGGAGTTCAAATAAGTTCAAGAAAATGAAATCCCTTTGTAACAGACGAGTTTCCGTGTGAAACCCTGATACTTCGAATGAGATTGTCCGTTTTGTACACGAAGTGCATCCAGTTTTTGCCGTAAGCCTCTCTACTTTCTTGCACATGCTATGTGGGTGAAATGATGACACCATGCCAACTTTCAACCTTTTCAGAGTTCATTTGTAGTGCTTTTCAATTTCAGGGTCTTATAGCTCAAAAAATCAGTAAATGCATGAAAAATAACAAATGAAGTCAGAAAGGGTTGAAAATTGATGATGTGGCTTTGAATGGTGCATTTTGAACACAGAAAAACTATGGAGTTCAAATAAGTTCAAGAAAATGAAATCCCTTTGTAACAGACGAGTTTCCGTGTGAAACCCTGATACTTCGAATGAGATTGTCCGTTTTGTACACGAAGTGCATCCAGTTTTTGCCGTAAGCCTCTCTACTTTCTTGCACATGCTATGTGGGTGAAATGATGACACCATGCCAACTTTCAACCTTTTCAGAGTTCATTTGTAGTGCTTTTCAATTTCAGGGTCTTATAGCTCAAAAAAATCAGTAAATGCATGAAAAATAACAAATGAAGTCAGAAAGGGTTGAAAATTGATGATGTGGCTTTGAATGGTGCATTTTGAACACAGAAAAACTATGGAGTTCAAATAAGTTCAAGAAAATGAAATCCCTTTGTAACAGACGAGTTTCCGTGTGAAACCCTGATACTTCGAATGAGATTGTCCGTTTTGTACACGAAGTGCATCCAGTTTTTGCCGTAAGCCTCTCTACTTTCTTGCACATGCTATGTGGGTGAAATGATGACACCATGCCAACTTTCAACCTTTTCAGAGTTCATTTGTAGTGCTTTTCAATTTCAGGGTCTTATAGCTCAAAAAAATCAGTAAATGCATGAAAAATAACAAATGAAGTCAGAAAGGGTTGAAAATTGATGATGTGGCTTTGAATGGTGCATTTTGAACACAGAAAAACTATGGAGTTCAAATAAGTTCAAGAAAATGAAATCCCTTTGTAACAGACGAGTTTCCGTGTGAAACCCTGATACTTCGAATGAGATTGTCCGTTTTGTACACGAAGTGCATCCAGTTTTTGCCGTAAGCCTCTCTACTTTCTTGCACATGCTATGTGGGTGAAATGATGACACCATGCCAACTTTCAACCTTTTCAGAGTTCATTTGTAGTGCTTTTCAATTTCAGGGTCTTATAGCTCAAAAAAATCAGTAAATGCATGAAAAATAACAAATGAAGTCAGAAAGGGTTGAAAATTGATGATGTGGCTTTGAATGGTGCATTTTGAACACAGAAAAACTATGGAGTTCAAATAAGTTCAAGAAAATGAAATCCCTTTGTAACAGACGAGTTTCCGTGTGAAACCCTGATACTTCGAATGAGATTGTCCGTTTTGTACACGAAGTGCATCCAGTTTTTGCCGTAAGCCTCTCTACTTTCTTGCACATGCTATGTGGGTGAAATGATGACACCATGCCAACTTTCAACCTTTTCAGAGTTCATTTGTAGTGCTTTTCAATTTCAGGGTCTTATAGCTCAAAAAAATCAGTAAATGCATGAAAAATAACAAATGAAGTCAGAAAGGGTTGAAAATTGATGATGTGGCTTTGAATGGTGCATTTTGAACACAGAAAAACTATGGAGTTCAAATAAGTTCAAGAAAATGAAATCCCTTTGTAACAGACGAGTTTCCGTGTGAAACCCTGATACTTCGAATGAGATTGTCCGTTTTGTACACGAAGTGCATCCAGTTTTTGCCGTAAGCCTCTCTACTTTCTTGCACATGCTATGTGGGTGAAATGATGACACCATGCCAACTTTCAACCTTTTCAGAGTTCATTTGTAGTGCTTTTCAATTTCAGGGTCTTATAGCTCAAAAAAATCAGTAAATGCATGAAAAATAACAAATGAAGTCAGAAAGGGTTGAAAATTGATGATGTGGCTTTGAATGGTGCATTTTGAACACAGAAAAACTATGGAGTTCAAATAAGTTCAAGAAAATGAAATCCCTTTGTAACAGACGAGTTTCCGTGTGAAACCCTGATACTTCGAATGAGATTGTCCGTTTTGTACACGAAGTGCATCCAGTTTTTGCCGTAAGCCTCTCTACTTTCTTGCACATGCTATGTGGGTGAAATGATGACACCATGCCAACTTTCAACCTTTTCAGAGTTCATTTGTAGTGCTTTTCAATTTCAGGGTCTTATAGCTCAAAAAAATCAGTAAATGCATGAAAAATAACAAATGAAGTCAGAAAGGGTTGAAAATTGATGATGTGGCTTTGAATGGTGCATTTTGAACACAGAAAAACTATGGAGTTCAAATAAGTTCAAGAAAATGAAATCCCTTTGTAACAGACGAGTTTCCGTGTGAAACCCTGATACTTCGAATGAGATTGTCCGTTTTGTACACGAAGTGCATCCAGTTTTTGCCGTAAGCCTCTCTACTTTCTTGCACATGCTATGTGGGTGAAATGATGACACCATGCCAACTTTCAACCTTTTCAGAGTTCATTTGTAGTGCTTTTCAATTTCAGGGTCTTATAGCTCAAAAAAATCAGTAAATGCATGAAAAATAACAAATGAAGTCAGAAAGGGTTGAAAATTGATGATGTGGCTTTGAATGGTGCATTTTGAACACAGAAAAACTAGGAGTTCAAATAAGTTCAAGAAAATGAAATCCCTTTGTAACAGACGAGTTTCCGTGTGAAACCCTGATACTTCGAATGAGATTGTCCGTTTTGTACACGAAGTGCATCCAGTTTTTGCCGTAAGCCTCTCTACTTTCTTGCACATGCTATGTGGGTGAAATGATGACACCATGCCAACTTTCAACCTTTTCAGAGTTCATTTGTAGTGCTTTTCAATTTCAGGGTCTTATAGCTCAAAAAAATCAGTAAATGCATGAAAAATAACAAATGAAGTCAGAAAGGGTTGAAAATTGATGATGTGGCTTTGAATGGTGCATTTTGAACACAGAAAAACTATGGAGTTCAAATAAGTTCAAGAAAATGAAATCCCTTTGTAACAGACGAGTTTCCGTGTGAAACCCTGATACTTCGAATGAGATTGTCCGTTTTGTACACGAAGTGCATCCAGTTTTTGCCGTAAGCCTCTCTACTTTCTTGCACATGCTATGTGGGTGAAATGATGACACCATGCCAACTTTCAACCTTTTCAGAGTTCATTTGTAGTGCTTTTCAATTTCAGGGTCTTATAGCTCAAAAAATCAGTAAATGCATGAAAAATAACAAATGAAGTCAGAAAGGGTTGAAAATTGATGATGTGGCTTTGAATGGTGCATTTTGAACACAGAAAAACTATGGAGTTCAAATAAGTTCAAGAAAATGAAATCCCTTTGTAACAGACGAGTTTCCGTGTGAAACCCTGATACTTCGAATGAGATTGTCCGTTTTGTACACGAAGTGCATCCAGTTTTTGCCGTAAGCCTCTCTACTTTCTTGCACATGCTATGTGGGTGAAATGATGACACCATGCCAACTTTCAACCTTTTCAGAGTTCATTTGTAGTGCTTTTCAATTTCAGGGTCTTATAGCTCAAAAAAATCAGTAAATGCATGAAAAATAACAAATGAAGTCAGAAAGGGTTGAAAATTGATGATGTGGCTTTGAATGGTGCATTTTGAACACAGAAAAACTATGGAGTTCAAATAAGTTCAAGAAAATGAAATCCCTTTGTAACAGACGAGTTTCCGTGTGAAACCCTGATACTTCGAATGAGATTGTCCGTTTTGTACACGAAGTGCATCCAGTTTTTGCCGTAAGCCTCTCTACTTTCTTGCACATGCTATGTGGGTGAAATGATGACACCATGCCAACTTTCAACCTTTTCAGAGTTCATTTGTAGTGCTTTTCAATTTCAGGGTCTTATAGCTCAAAAAAATCAGTAAATGCATGAAAAATAACAAATGAAGTCAGAAAGGGTTGAAAATTGATGATGTGGCTTTGAATGGTGCATTTTGAACACAGAAAAACTATGGAGTTCAAATAAGTTCAAGAAAATGAAATCCCTTTGTAACAGACGAGTTTCCGTGTGAAACCCTGATACTTCGAATGAGATTGTCCGTTTTGTACACGAAGTGCATCCAGTTTTTGCCGTAAGCCTCTCTACTTTCTTGCACATGCTATGTGGGTGAAATGATGACACCATGCCAACTTTCAACCTTTTCAGAGTTCATTTGTAGTGCTTTTCAATTTCAGGGTCTTATAGCTCAAAAAATCAGTAAATGCATGAAAAATAACAAATGAAGTCAGAAAGGGTTGAAAATTGATGATGTGGCTTTGAATGGTGCATTTTGAACACAGAAAAACTATGGAGTTCAAATAAGTTCAAGAAAATGAAATCCCTTTGTAACAGACGAGTTTCCGTGTGAAACCCTGATACTTCGAATGAGATTGTCCGTTTTGTACACGAAGTGCATCCAGTTTTTGCCGTAAGCCTCTCTACTTTCTTGCACATGCTATGTGGGTGAAATGATGACACCATGCCAACTTTCAACCTTTTCAGAGTTCATTTGTAGTGCTTTTCAATTTCAGGGTCTTATAGCTCAAAAAAATCAGTAAATGCATGAAAAATAACAAATGAAGTCAGAAAGGGTTGAAAATTGATGATGTGGCTTTGAATGGTGCATTTTGAACACAGAAAAACTATGGAGTTCAAATAAGTTCAAGAAAATGAAATCCCTTTGTAACAGACGAGTTTCCGTGTGAAACCCTGATACTTCGAATGAGATTGTCCGTTTTGTACACGAAGTGCATCCAGTTTTTGCCGTAAGCCTCTCTACTTTCTTGCACATGCTATGTGGGTGAAATGATGACACCATGCCAACTTTCAACCTTTTCAGAGTTCATTTGTAGTGCTTTTCAATTTCAGGGTCTTATAGCTCAAAAAAATCAGTAAATGCATGAAAAATAACAAATGAAGTCAGAAAGGGTTGAAAATTGATGATGTGGCTTTGAATGGTGCATTTTGAACACAGAAAAACTATGGAGTTCAAATAAGTTCAAGAAAATGAAATCCCTTTGTAACAGACGAGTTTCCGTGTGAAACCCTGATACTTCGAATGAGATTGTCCGTTTTGTACACGAAGTGCATCCAGTTTTTGCCGTAAGCCTCTCTACTTTCTTGCACATGCTATGTGGGTGAAATGATGACACCATGCCAACTTTCAACCTTTTCAGAGTTCATTTGTAGTGCTTTTCAATTTCAGGGTCTTATAGCTCAAAAAAATCAGTAAATGCATGAAAAATAACAAATGAAGTCAGAAAGGGTTGAAAATTGATGATGTGGCTTTGAATGGTGCATTTTGAACACAGAAAAACTATGGAGTTCAAATAAGTTCAAGAAAATGAAATCCCTTTGTAACAGACGAGTTTCCGTGTGAAACCCTGATACTTCGAATGAGATTGTCCGTTTTGTACACGAAGTGCATCCAGTTTTTGCCGTAAGCCTCTCTACTTTCTTGCACATGCTATGTGGGTGAAATGATGACACCATGCCAACTTTCAACCTTTTCAGAGTTCATTTGTAGTGCTTTTCAATTTCAGGGTCTTATAGCTCAAAAAAATCAGTAAATGCATGAAAAATAACAAATGAAGTCAGAAAGGGTTGAAAATTGATGATGTGGCTTTGAATGGTGCATTTTGAACACAGAAAAACTATGGAGTTCAAATAAGTTCAAGAAAATGAAATCCCTTTGTAACAGACGAGTTTCCGTGTGAAACCCTGATACTTCGAATGAGATTGTCCGTTTTGTACACGAAGTGCATCCAGTTTTTGCCGTAAGCCTCTCTACTTTCTTGCACATGCTATGTGGGTGAAATGATGACACCATGCCAACTTTCAACCTTTTCAGAGTTCATTTGTAGTGCTTTTTTCAATTTCAGGGTCTTATAGCTCAAAAAAATCAGTAAATGCATGAAAAATAACAAATGAAGTCAGAAAGGGTTGAAAATCGATGATGTGGCTTTGAATGGTGCATTTTGAACACAGAAAAACTATGGAGTTCAAATAAGTTCAAGAAAATGAAATCCCTTTGTAACAGACGAGTTTCCGTGTGAAACCCTGATACTTCGAATGAGATTGTCCGTTTTGTACACGAAGTGCATCCAGTTTTTGCCGTAAGCCTCTCTACTTTCTTGCACATGCTATGTGGGTGAAATGATGACACCATGCCAACTTTCAACCTTTTCAGAGTTCATTTGTAGTGCTTTTCAATTTCAGGGTCTTATAGCTCAAAAAAATCAGTAAATGCATGAAAAATAACAAATGAAGTCAGAAAGGGTTGAAAATTGATGATGTGGCTTTGAATGGTGCATTTTGAACACAGAAAAACTATGGAGTTCAAATAAGTTCAAGAAAATGAAATCCCTTTGTAACAGACGAGTTTCCGTGTGAAACCCTGATACTTCGAATGAGATTGTCCGTTTTGTACACGAAGTGCATCCAGTTTTTGCCGTAAGCCTCTCTACTTTCTTGCACATGCTATGTGGGTGAAATGATGACACCATGCCAACTTTCAACCTTTTCAGAGTTCATTTGTAGTGCTTTTCAATTTCAGGGTCTTATAGCTCAAAAAAATCAGTAAATGCATGAAAAATAACAAATGAAGTCAGAAAGGGTTGAAAATTGATGATGTGGCTTTGAATGGTGCATTTTGAACACAGAAAAACTATGGAGTTCAAATAAGTTCAAGAAAATGAAATCCCTTTGTAACAGACGAGTTTCCGTGTGAAACCCTGATACTTCGAATGAGATTGTCCGTTTTGTACACGAAGTGCATCCAGTTTTTGCCGTAAGCCTCTCTACTTTCTTGCACATGCTATGTGGGTGAAATGATGACACCATGCCAACTTTCAACCTTTTCAGAGTTCATTTGTAGTGCTTTTCAATTTCAGGGTCTTATAGCTCAAAAAAATCAGTAAATGCATGAAAAATAACAAATGAAGTCAGAAAGGGTTGAAAATTGATGATGTGGCTTTGAATGGTGCATTTTGAACACAGAAAAACTATGGAGTTCAAATAAGTTCAAGAAAATGAAATCCCTTTGTAACAGACGAGTTTCCGTGTGAAACCCTGATACTTCGAATGAGATTGTCCGTTTTGTACACGAAGTGCATCCAGTTTTTGCCGTAAGCCTCTCTACTTTCTTGCACATGCTATGTGGGTGAAATGATGACACCATGCCAACTTTCAACCTTTTCAGAGTTCATTTGTAGTGCTTTTCAATTTCAGGGTCTTATAGCTCAAAAAAATCAGTAAATGCATGAAAAATAACAAATGAAGTCAGAAAGGGTTGAAAATTGATGATGTGGCTTTGAATGGTGCATTTTGAACACAGAAAAACTATGGAGTTCAAATAAGTTCAAGAAAATGAAATCCCTTTGTAACAGACGAGTTTCCGTGTGAAACCCTGATACTTCGAATGAGATTGTCCGTTTTGTACACGAAGTGCATCCAGTTTTTGCCGTAAGCCTCTCTACTTTCTTGCACATGCTATGTGGGTGAAATGATGACACCATGCCAACTTTCAACCTTTTCAGAGTTCATTTGTAGTGCTTTTCAATTTCAGGGTCTTATAGCTCAAAAAAATCAGTAAATGCATGAAAAATAACAAATGAAGTCAGAAAGGGTTGAAAATTGATGATGTGGCTTTGAATGGTGCATTTTGAACACAGAAAAACTATGGAGTTCAAATAAGTTCAAGAAAATGAAATCCCTTTGTAACAGACGAGTTTCCGTGTGAAACCCTGATACTTCGAATGAGATTGTCCGTTTTGTACACGAAGTGCATCCAGTTTTTGCCGTAAGCCTCTCTACTTTCTTGCACATGCTATGTGGGTGAAATGATGACACCATGCCAACTTTCAACCTTTTCAGAGTTCATTTGTAGTGCTTTTCAATTTCAGGGTCTTATAGCTCAAAAAAATCAGTAAATGCATGAAAAATAACAAATGAAGTCAGAAAGGGTTGAAAATTGATGATGTGGCTTTGAATGGTGCATTTTGAACACAGAAAAACTATGGAGTTCAAATAAGTTCAAGAAAATGAAATCCCTTTGTAACAGACGAGTTTCCGTGTGAAACCCTGATACTTCGAATGAGATTGTCCGTTTTGTACACGAAGTGCATCCAGTTTTTGCCGTAAGCCTCTCTACTTTCTTGCACATGCTATGTGGGTGAAATGATGACACCATGCCAACTTTCAACCTTTTCAGAGTTCATTTGTAGTGCTTTTCAATTTCAGGGTCTTATAGCTCAAAAAATCAGTAAATGCATGAAAAATAACAAATGAAGTCAGAAAGGGTTGAAAATTGATGATGTGGCTTTGAATGGTGCATTTTGAACACAGAAAAACTATGGAGTTCAAATAAGTTCAAGAAAATGAAATCCCTTTGTAACAGACGAGTTTCCGTGTGAAACCCTGATACTTCGAATGAGATTGTCCGTTTTGTACACGAAGTGCATCCAGTTTTTGCCGTAAGCCTCTCTACTTTCTTGCACATGCTATGTGGGTGAAATGATGACACCATGCCAACTTTCAACCTTTTCAGAGTTCATTTGTAGTGCTTTTCAATTTCAGGGTCTTATAGCTCAAAAAATCAGTAAATGCATGAAAAATAACAAATGAAGTCAGAAAGGGTTGAAAATTGATGATGTGGCTTTGAATGGTGCATTTTGAACACAGAAAAACTATGGAGTTCAAATAAGTTCAAGAAAATGAAATCCCTTTGTAACAGACGAGTTTCCGTGTGAAACCCTGATACTTCGAATGAGATTGTCCGTTTTGTACACGAAGTGCATCCAGTTTTTGCCGTAAGCCTCTCTACTTTCTTGCACATGCTATGTGGGTGAAATGATGACACCATGCCAACTTTCAACCTTTTCAGAGTTCATTTGTAGTGCTTTTCAATTTCAGGGTCTTATAGCTCAAAAAAATCAGTAAATGCATGAAAAATAACAAATGAAGTCAGAAAGGGTTGAAAATTGATGATGTGGCTTTGAATGGTGCATTTTGAACACAGAAAAACTATGGAGTTCAAATAAGTTCAAGAAAATGAAATCCCTTTGTAACAGACGAGTTTCCGTGTGAAACCCTGATACTTCGAATGAGATTGTCCGTTTTGTACACGAAGTGCATCCAGTTTTTGCCGTAAGCCTCTCTACTTTCTTGCACATGCTATGTGGGTGAAATGATGACACCATGCCAACTTTCAACCTTTTCAGAGTTCATTTGTAGTGCTTTTCAATTTCAGGGTCTTATAGCTCAAAAAATCAGTAAATGCATGAAAAATAACAAATGAAGTCAGAAAGGGTTGAAAATTGATGATGTGGCTTTGAATGGTGCATTTTGAACACAGAAAAACTATGGAGTTCAAATAAGTTCAAGAAAATGAAATCCCTTTGTAACAGACGAGTTTCCGTGTGAAACCCTGATACTTCGAATGAGATTGTCCGTTTTGTACACGAAGTGCATCCAGTTTTTGCCGTAAGCCTCTCTACTTTCTTGCACATGCTATGTGGGTGAAATGATGACACCATGCCAACTTTCAACCTTTTCAGAGTTCATTTGTAGTGCTTTTCAATTTCAGGGTCTTATAGCTCAAAAAATCAGTAAATGCATGAAAAATAACAAATGAAGTCAGAAAGGGTTGAAAATTGATGATGTGGCTTTGAATGGTGCATTTTGAACACAGAAAAACTATGGAGTTCAAATAAGTTCAAGAAAATGAAATCCCTTTGTAACAGACGAGTTTCCGTATGAAACCCTGATACTTCGAATGAGATTGTCCGTTTTGTACACGAAGTGCATCCAGTTTTTGCCGTAAGCCTCTCTACTTTCTTGCACATGCTATGTGGGTGAAATGATGACACCATGCCAACTTTCAACCTTTTCAGAGTTCATTTGTAGTGCTTTTCAATTTCAGGGTCTTATAGCTCAAAAAATCAGTAAATGCATGAAAAATAACAAATGAAGTCAGAAAGGGTTGAAAATTGATGATGTGGCTTTGAATGGTGCATTTTGAACACAGAAAAACTATGGAGTTCAAATAAGTTCAAGAAAATGAAATCCCTTTGTAACAGACGAGTTTCCGTATGAAACCCTGATACTTCGAAAGAGATTGTCCGTTTTGTACACGAAGTGCATCCAGTTTTGCCGTAAGCCTCTCTACTTTCTTGCACATGCTATGTGGGTGAAATGATGACACCATGCCAACTTTCAACCTTTTCAGAGTTCATTTGTAGTGCTTTTCAATTTCAGGGTCTTATAGCTCAAAATAATCAGTAAATGCATGAAAAATAACAAATGAAGTCAGAAAGGGTTGAAAATTGATGATGTGGCTTTGAATGGTGCATTTTGAACACAGAAAAACTATGGAGTTCAAATAAGTTCAAGAAAATGAAATCCCTTTGTAACAGACAAGTTTCCGTATGAAACCCTGATACTTCGAAAGAGATTGTCCGTTTTGTACACGAAGTGCATCCAGTTTTTGCCGTAAGCCTCTCTACTTTCTTGCACATGCTATGTGGGTGAAATGATGACACCATGCCAACTTTCAACCTTTTCAGAGTTCATTTGTAGTGCTTTTCAATTTCAGGGTCTTATAGCTCAAAATAATCAGTAAATGCATGAAAAATAACAAATGAAGTCAGGAAAGGGTGAAAATTGATGATGTGGCTTTGAATGGTGCATTTTGAACACAGAAAAACTATGGAGTTCAAATAAGTTCAAGAAAATGAAATCCCTTTGTAACAGACGAGTTTCCGTATGAAACCCTGATACTTCGAAAGAGATTGTCCGTTTTGTCCACGAAGTGCATCCAGTTTTTGCCGTAAGCCTCTCTACTTTCTTGCACATGCTATGTGGGTGAAATGATGACACCATGCCAACTTTCAACCTTTTCAGAGTTCATTTGTAGTGCTTTTCAATTTCAGGGTCTTATAGCTCAAAATAATCAGTAAATGCATGAAAAATAACAAATGAAGTCAGAAAGGGTTGAAAATTGATGATGTGGCTTTGAATGGTGCATTTTGAACACAGAAAAACTATGGAGTTCAAATAAGTTCAAGAAAATGAAATCCCTTTGTAACAGACGAGTTTCCGTATGAAACCCTGATACTTCGAAAGAGATTGTCCATTTTTTACACGAAGTGCATCCAGTTTTTGCCGTAAGCCTCTCTACTTTCTTGCACATGCTATGTGGGTGAAATGATGACACCATGCCAACTTTCAACCTTTTAAGAGTTCATTTGTAGTGCTTTTCAATTTCAGGGTCTTACAGCTCAAAATAATCAGTAAATGCATGAAAAATAACAAATGAAGTCAGAAAGGGTTGAAAATTGATGATGTGGCTTTGAATGGTGCATTTTGAACACAGAAAAACTATGGAGTTCAAATAAGTTCAAGAAAATGAAATCCCTTTGTAACAGACGAGTTTCCGTATGAAACCCTGATATTTCGAAAGAGATTGTCCGTTTTGTACACGAAGTGCATCCAGTTTTTGATGTAAGCCTCTCTACTTTCTTGCACATGCTATGTGGGTGAAATGATGACACCATGCCAACTTTCAACCTTTTCAGAGTTCATTTGTAGTGCTTTTCAATTTCAGGGTCTTATAGCTCAAAATAATCAGTAAATGCATGAAAAATAACAAATGAAGTCAGAAAGGGTTGAAAATTGATGATGTGGCTTTGAATGGTGCATTTTGAACACAAGAAAACTATGGAATTCAAATAAGTTCAAGAAAATGAAATCCCTTTGTAACAAACGAGTTTCCGTATGAAACCCTGATACTTCGAAAGAGATTGTCCGTTTTGTACACGAAGTGCATCCAGTTTTTGCCGTAAGCGTCTCTACTTTCTAGCACATGCTATGTGGGTGAAATGATGACACCATGCCAAGTTTCAACCTTTTCAGAGTTCATTTGTAGTGCTTTTCAATTTCAGGGTCTTACAGCTCAAAATAATCAGTAAATGCATGAAAAATAAAAAATGAAGTCGGAAAGGGTTGAAAATTGATGATGTGGATTTGAATGGTGCATTTTGAACACAGAAAAACTATGGAGTTCAAATAATTTCAAGAAAATGAAATCTCTTTGTAACAGTCGAGTTTCCGTATGAAACCCTAATACTTCGAAAGAGATTGTCCGTTTTGTACACGAAGTGCATCCAGTTTTTGATGTAAGCGGCTCTACTTTCTTGCACATGCTATGTGGTTGAAATGATGACACCATGCCAACTTTCAACCTTTTCAGAGTTCATTTGTAGTGCTTTTCAATTTCAGGGTTTTATAGCTCTAAATAATCAGTAAATGCATGAAAAATAACAAATGAAGTCAGAAAGGGTTGAAAATTGATGATGTGGCTTTGAATGGTGCATTTTGAACACAGAAAAACTATGGAATTCAAATAAGTTCAAGAAAATGAAATCCCTTTGTAACAGACGAGTTTCCGTATGAAACCCTGATACTTCGAAAGAGATTGTCCGTTTTGACACGAAGTGCATCCAGTTTTTGCCGTAAGCGTCTCTACTTTCTTGCACATGCTATGTGGGTGAAATGATGACACCATGCCAACTTTCAACCTTTTCAGACTTCATATGTAGTGCTTTTCAATTTCATGGTCTTATAGCTAAAAAAATCAGTAAATGCATGAAAAATAACAAATGAAGTCAGAAAGGGTTGAAAATTGATGATGTGGCTTTGAATGGTGCATTTTGAACACAGAAAAACTATGGAGTTCAAATAAGTTCAAGAAAATGAAATCCCTTTGTAACAGACGAGTTTCCGTATGAAACCTTGATACTTCGAAAGAGATTGTCCGTTTTGTACACGAAGTGCATCCTATTTTTGCCGTAAGCCTCTCTACTTTCTTGCACATGCTATGTGGGTGAAATGATGACACCATGCCAACTTTCAACCTTTTCATAGTTCATTTGTAGTGCTTTTCAATTTCAGGGTCTTATAGCTCAAAATAATCAATAAATGCATGAAAAATAACAAATGAAGTCAGAAAGGGTTGAAAATTGATGATGTGGCTTTGAATGGTGCATTTTGAACACAGAAAAACTATGGAGCTCAAATAAATTCAAGAAAATGAAATCCCTTTGTAACAGACGAGTTTCCGTATGAAACCCTGATACTTCGAAAGAGATTGTCCGTTTTGTCCACGAAGTGCATCCAACTTTTGCCGTAAGCCTCTCTACTTTCTTGCACATGCTATGTGGGTGAAATGATGACACCATGCCAACTTTCAACCTTTTCAGAGTTCATTTGTAGTGCTTTTCAATTTCAGGGTCTTATAGCTCAAAATAATCAGTAAATGCATGAAAAATAACAAATGAAGTCAGGAAGGGTTGAAAATTTATGATGTGGCTTTGAATGGTGCATTTTGAACACAGAAAAACTATGGAGTTCAAATAAGTTCAAGAAAGTGAAATCCCTTTGTAACAGACGAGTTTCCGTATGAAACCCATATACTTCGAAAGAGATTGTCCGTTTTGTCCACGAAGTGCATCCAACTTTTGCCGTAAGCCTCTCTACTTTCTTGCACATGCTATGTGGGTGAAATGATGACACCATGCCAACTTTCAACCTTTTCAGAGTTCATTTGTAGTGCTTTTCAATTTCAGGGTCTTATAGCTCAAAATAATCAATAAATGCATGAAAAATAACAAATGAAGTCAGAAAGGGTTGAAAATTGATGATGTGGCTTTGAATGGTGCATTTTGAACACAGAAAAACTATGGAGCTCAAATAAGTTCAAGAAAATGAAATCCCTTTGTAACAGACGAGTTTCCGTATGAAACCCTGATACTTCGAAAGAGATTGTCCATTTTGTACACGAAGTGCATCCAGTTTTTGCCGTAAGCCTCTCTACTTTCTTGCACATGCTATGTGGGTGAAATGATGACACCATGCCAACTTTCAACCTTTTAAGAGTTCATTTGTAGTGCTTTTCAATTTCAGGGTCTTACAGCTCAAAATAACCAGTAAATGCATGAAAAACAAAAAAATGAAGTCAGAAAGGGTTGAAAATTGATGATGTGGCTTTGAATGGTGCATTTTGAACACAGAAAAACTATGGAGTTCAAATAAGTTCAAGAAAATGAAATCTCTTTGTAACAGACGAGTTTCCGTATGAAACCCTGATAGTTCGAAAGAGATTGTCCATTTTGTACACGAAGTGCATCCAGTTTTTGCCGTAAGCCTCTCTACTTTCTTGCACATGCTATGTGGGTGAAATGATCACACCATGCCAACTTTCAACCTTTTCAGAGTTCATTTGTAGTGCTTTTCAATTTCAGGGTCTTATAGCTCAAAATAATCAGTAAATGCATGAAAAATAACAAATGAAGTCAGAAAGGGTTGAAAATTGATGATGTGGCTTTGAATGGTGCATTTTGAACACAAAAAATCTATGGAGTTCAAATAAGTTCAAGAAAATGAAATCCCTTTGTAACAGACGAGTTTCCGTATGAAACCCTGATACTTCGAAAGAGATTGTCCGTTTTGTACACGAAGTGCATCTTGTTTCTGCCGTAAGCCTCTCTACTTTCTTGGACATGCTATGTGGGTGAAATGATGACACCATGCCAACTTTCAACCTTTTCAGAGTTCATTTGTAGTGCTTTTCAATTTCAGGGTCTTATAGCTCAAAATAATTAGTAAATGCATGAAAAATAACAAATGAAGTCAGAAAGGGTTGAAAATTGATGATGTGGCTTTGAATGGTGCATTTTGAACACAGAAAAACTATGGAGTTCAAATAAGTTCAAGAAAATGAAATCCCTTTGTAACAGACGAGTTTCCGAATGAAACCCTGATACTTCGAAAGAGATTGTCTGTTTTGTACGCAAAGTGCATCCAGTTTTTGCCGTAAGCCTCTCTACTTTCTTGCACATGCTATGTGGGTGAAATGATGACACCAGGCCAACTTTTAACCTTTTCAGAGTTCATTTGTAGTGCTTTTCAATTTCAGGGTCTTATAGCTTTTTGATAAAGAACTTTTTTGTTACAAAATTTAATAGCAAAAAGAATTATCATAAAATAAAATAAATAAGTAATTAGAAACAAATTAATATAAACTTTAATAAAATATATAAGTAGAAAAAAATAAAATAAAATAAAAAACTTCAATAACATAAATAAAATTTATGAAACTAAAATTATAAAAGTATTTTCTGTTCAAAACATTATAAGCAACCTCGAGTATTATTGAAACTAAAATTATATAAAATTGATGCAACTAAAATTATCAAAGTATTTTCTGTTTAAAATCATTAAAAGCAAAAAGAATTTTCATAATGAACTTTTTCTGTTAGAAACTTTAATAGCAAAAAGAATTATCATAAAATAAAATAAATAAGTAATTAGAAATAAAATAAAATAAATAAGTATTTTGTTGTAAGTAGAAACAAAACAAAATAAATAAAGCAAAAAAGAAAACCAAAAAAACTAGGAAAAAAATGCCCCCTACTGGGCCACCACGGCCTGAATACGACTAGAAACCCATCCATGGGCCAGGATTCAGGCCCGCAGCAGGCCCAGTAGGCCCACAGGCACATAGTGACAGATTAGGCCCGAAAGCTTGCAATTGAGAGGAGCTTCAGAGGGTGGGCGCGACAGCGCTTATAAACCATTCTCGAACGCTCTCAACTAGCGAGGTGGGACTAAACTTTTGGCCGCGACGCGGGGCAGCACAAGGCCTTTGGTCCCGGTTGGTGGCACCAACCGGGACTAAAGGGGTGCATTGGTACCGGTTCATGGCACCAACCGGGACCAAAGGCCTCAGCTTCCCACCCTTTGGGCTGCTGAAAAGAGACCTTTGGTCCCGGTTGGTGGCACCAACCGGGACTAAAGGGGGGCATTGGTCCCGGTTGGTGCCACGAACCGGGACCAATGCTTCGACTATATAAGAAACACTTGTGCAAAATTCTTAGTTTTCATCGCCAGTTGCCCCCATCCCCCGACGACGCTGAGCTCATCGACGCCGTCAGGCTGCTCCACCTCGTTGTCGTCGTCGCGGCCGCCAAGGCCGTCGCCTCCCCGAGCCCGCGCCGTCCTCGTTGCCGGCCTCCCCGAGCCCGCCGTCCTCGTCCCCATGGCCGCGTGCCTCCCCGGGCCCACCCTCCTCATCCCTGTCATCGCCCGTCCCCGTTAGCTCGTGCCGCCCCGAGCCCGCCGTCCTCGTCGCCGGACTCCTGCCATCACCGCCCCCCTCGAAGTGAGCCCCCCGCCCCCCCCTTTCCAATGGTCCCGAGCGCCCCTCTTGCGCCCGAGCGCCCCTTGCTCTGCCTCTGCTCCATGGTCGCCGTCGGCCCCGACGCATTGAAGAGCAGAAGGAGAGGAGAAGGAGAGAAGGAGTGGAGCTGCAGCAGCCCCTTGCTCTGTTCAATTTTCTGAAATTTCTGAATTTTTTTACAGATATGGACAGTGCATATAGAGTGTGTTTGATGAAATGCTAAATGGCTTTGGGCATTTTTTGAATTTATGAATTTTTTTGTAATTTTTCTGGTTGTAAAAGAGTTATGAAAATTTAAAATATGCTAAATATATATGTCAAAAAATGTTTTTTTGTTCATATATAGAAAGTTTTAATATATGACTATATATATATATATACATGAGCAATGATGATCCATGGATGTATGCATTGATATATATATATATATATGAGAAATGATGTTCATAGAATATTTACCAAGTATATATGTATTTTTGTTCATATATGAATTTTTTTCATAGCATTTTTTCCATTTATATATGTATGTGGCTATAGATGGATATATATGAGAAATGATGATCCATGGAGGAAGAAGATTTTAGAAAAGTTTTATATATCTAGCTAGGAAGAAGGAAGAAGAAGAAAAAGAAGGATAGGAAAAAAGAAAATAAGAAGAGGAAGAAAGGAGAAGAAGAGGAGAGGAAGAAGAGGAGAAATAAAGAAGAGGAGAAGAAGCAAGGAATAGAGGAGAAGAAGAAAAAATAGAATTTCTATTTTTTTCTTCTTCTCCTCTATTCCTTTCTTCTTCTCCTCTTTTTTTTCTTCTTTTTTTTTCTTCGATCTTCTCATCTATTCCTTTCTTTTTCTCCTCTTTTTATTTCTTCTTCATCTTCTTAATTTTTATCGGCTATGTCGTTGTCGATATACCCCCTCCCGATAACTTCAACATGAGGGGGCGTCGATATACACCCTCTCCCCGATAACTTCGACATGAGGGGCGGTCGATATATATACCCCCTCTCGACCGCGATAACTTATACCACGGGAGTACCCCCCGGCCCTCTCGCTCGACCAAAACTCTTGAAGCGTTGCCGAGGCCACCCCAAACCCTAGAGAAGCGTCGAGGCCAGGCCACTAATATGATTCCTTATTGTGCTTAGCTAGCTAGTTCTATGTTTCCCACTAATATATCCACTGTCATGTTTGAATAATAATTGCCAAGTTGTAAATATTTGCTGAAACTATGGATCCGCACCCCCGAGACGAAGCAACAGAATCGGTGTTGGGGGAGATAATCGCACACGGAAGTGATGCCGTCTACGAGTTTCTCAACGACAAATGCACTGATGGTCTGGAAACATTGGTGGAGGGGCAAGAAGCAGGCTACGACGATGCTCAAACAATGGAGGAGGAAGGACACCGTGATGATGTCTCCGATGACCGAATGGAGGAGGAAGGACACCGTGATGACGGCTCCGGTGACCGAACAGAGTCCGGCCAGGTATATATATTAATTAAGCATGTGCTGACTATAGCTAATTGATGCATTAATTGTTTTTGGTATGTACACATATTAACTCTCTTATTTCTTCTTTTCTAGCCCTCCGGATCGAGCACCACTTCGGTAACGGGACGAGGCCCGAAGAAAAAGTTGTGCGTGGATGAAAGGTACACGATCGTCGAAATTGATCGCGCTGGCCAACCAATTGAACCCATCCGGACCAAGCAAAAATTTAATGCTCAGTGTGGGGTTCTAGTTAGGGACATGATCCCGATCAGCATCGAGCAATGGTTGAAGCCTAAGGACAAAGACTCTCAGGTGTCTTATGTCACTGATAGGCAGAAAGCTGATCTTTGGACCGTGCTGCAGGCAAATTTCACCTTTCCGCCAGAGGAGGATCCGGAGAACCTAGTTAAAAAGCCAATGATCAAGGCTTATGCTCTTAAGAAGATGGCTGAACTATTCAGGAGGTGGAAGAATGAGCTGATAAAAGAGTATGTCGACAAAGACAAGACTCCACAATTCATCGTCCGATTTGAGAAGATTGGAGATCAGTGGGACGCATTTGTTGCCAAAAAGAAATCTGAGAGAGCAGCGAAGATGTCAGCGACAAACAAGAAAAATGCTGCAAAGAAGACGCATCACCATCGCACGGGGTCAGGTGGCTACCTGAAAGCCCGGCCTAAGTGGGACAAGGCTGAGAACGACCTCCTTGATAAAGGGATCGAACCAGAGACACGACGCTGGCCAGACCGTTGCAGGACTTGGTTCTTCGTGGTTGGGGGAACATTGCACCCTATAACAGGGAAGTGCATTTGGACGAACGAGCAGCTGAAAACACCCCTCGAGAAGCTTCAGGATTTGATTGAAAAAGTGCAGCAAGGGACGTTCATTTCGGACAGAGAGAACGATAAGCTCACAGAGGCCCTCGGGAATCCTGAGCACCCCGGACGGACACGAGGCACGCCAGGCTCCCTTCTGTGGAAGGCTGGGTTTCTGGACGCAAGCGGTTACAAAATCCATGAGAGGAGGAAGAAGTGGAGCATACCCAACTGCAGGCGCTGCACGCAAGGATACAAGCGATAGGGGACCGAGAAGCAAATCGCAGCAAACGACCTACCAAAGCTTCCCCCGAAGCTACCCCGCCATCTCAGCGGAGAAGCAGCGTGGCTTCCACCGAGCTGCTTCAGAAGGAGCCTGTCTTCACGGCTCCTGCTAGCTACCCCGTGGATGCTATCACAGAGTCTCAACATTGCCACCTTATGACGCAATGGATGAAATTCAAAGTCAAGGCGGCTGTTGGCTCTGCTTTGCATACTGAACCTGGCGCAACCTACCACTACCGGCCGATTCCAGAAGGATATGCTAGGGTGATGGTGGATGAAATAACGGACGGATTTGAGGACCTCGAGCTTAACCACCCTACGGGTGACGGGGAGATTCGGCTGGGTTCTTCTCTGAAGACTCCATGCCTATGGCGGAAGGAGCTCATCAACCTTCCGAACTGGACGCCTCCGCCTCCTCCTCCGACGAGTCAGGGCACTCCGCCTCATCCTCCGGCGAGTGATCAGGGCACTGAGCCTCCTTCTCCGGCACGTGGCGGCACTCCGCCTCCTTCTCCGCCTGCACCGGCGGGCCCAAGCAGCTAGCCTCCTCCTTCTCCGCCTCGGCAGCAACGGAAGAGAGCCGCCGCCGCTCCGGCTGCTCCGGCGCGTCGTAGTCCTTCTCTTCCGCCTCGTAAGCAACAAAAGAAGATAGCTGCAGCCGCTCCGTCTGCTCCGGCGTCTAGCAGTACAGCCAGAGGCAGGAGGCAATACAGATTCGGTCCTTCTCTGAAGTCTCCAGAGAAGTTACCATACGAGAGGACCGAGGAGGAAACCAGGAAGATCGTGGAAGCCGAAGAGACGAACTTCTTTGAAGGGGTGAAAGCAAAGAAACATCCACCTCCGGAGGAGAAGGTAGATGCGGTGAAAGCATAGCGCACTGCGGATGCCCTGAAGAAACCACCAAAGTCTCCGCCGAAAGGCAACTATGACCGCGTTATTCAAAAGTCATTTGTCGAAGCGGAGCGGTCGGGAAGTACTATCAGTGATCAAAGGTTAGCAGAACGACAAGTTGAGAAAACAATTTCCCAGCTCGGCGAACAAGCGAACCAATCGTGCCCCCAGTTCAAGGTGCCTAGCGATAGCATCGCTAATGATCCGAGGATGGTGCCCGGTTATAGCAATATTGGAGATTACCTGCCCGACACTGTACATTATGATTTCTTGGAGGTGGAGGAACACAAATACCAGTACGGGAAGCCTCTCGTCAAAGATGGAAGTCCTCCTCTAACAATGATGATGCGAAGATTCCATGATTGGTACATGAAAACCTGCAGAGAGTCTGGGGGGCGAATACTTTGACGCTGAGAGTTAAAAAGGAGCATGACCTCGTTGGAATTGATCTGTTGTATGTTCCATTTGAGGAGGTCTTTGAGTTTTTCAATCAAAAGGCCCTCGATAAATTAACGGTCACTTGCTACTGTCTGTAAGTACTACTTCTGTCATTAAGTCTCTCTATATAGGTCAGCTCTTTCATTGCATGTATATATAATTATCCTCACTATATTATGCAGGTTGAAGATCGCCGAATTGAAGAAAAGACAAATCGGTGATATTTGGTTCATTAACACAAATCTCATAGATGCTTATACGGTTGAATTTGATGCCAAACAAACCGAGGCCAACTTGCTATGATCGTTGGTATTAAATCAAAACAAAGCTATAATACTCTTTCCTTACAACTTCAAGTGAGTGTTACTGTCTTTTGCATATTCGGTTTCCCTTATTACTCGAGGTTATAGTAATGTAAGTGATGAGTCATGCATGCGTGTGCAGCTTCCACTATATTCTCCTGCAGATTAAGCTTGAGCAGGGACTAGTAACCGTCTTCGACTCGAGACGAAAAGATCCCCAGGAGTATGAGGACATGACTGAAATGCTCGAGAAGTAAGTTAAATCGATCATTATCGCACCATATCGGCAACTTTGTTCATTTCCTGATATCAAGTAATTGTTTTCTTTGTCTGCCAGGGTTTGGAGAAAAATTCACCTCAAAAGCTCCGGGACTGCTGAAGAACCTGCAATTTAAACACCCGGAAAGTAAGTACTACTAGCTAGTTCCACGCATCTCCTAGTGATTCAAGCGCTAGTTTCATCAATACCATTTAGTATGCTTGCTTATCAGTTTGATTGACCTCTATTTCTTCTAAAGTGGTTGTGGAAGGAATTCCGGGAATAATTACTGTGGATACTACGTTTGCGAGTGCATCCGCCACACGACCTGTGAGCGGGGCTACTCTGACAAACAATATGAAGTGCGTAAGCAATAATATTCACAATTTTATTTTATTACCATCATTTGTGTTGAGTGTCATTCATTCATATATATGTATTGACCCCCTTCTTCAAATTTAGGTGTTTCGGATGCGGGATGAACTCCTACCACCAGATCGCATGCGAGGAATTCAAGAGGAATTGGCGGCATTCTTTCTTGACTACGTGATCGATAAAGACGGAGAATACTGTGTGGACCCTAAGTTCATATATAATTAGGGGATTATACTGTAAGACATACGAAAACTTGCTGTTCGACCAATCTCTCGGAGAAGGAGAGGTCGATCAGTTCTCTCTGTATATGTTCTTCTGTACTTAATGGTTTCCTTCATTTGCTTACTAGCTAGCGTGTCGAGTCATCTCTATACGTATAGTATGCAGCGTCGACCAACCAAAGGAGATAAGAGAGGACACATACTTCTCTCTATTAATTAGCTAGATAACACAATATATGAAACACCTAAATTAACCCCCCAAAAACCCCTACCCCCCTTTAAAAAAACAAAAACCACAGTCCATGAGATGCTGACGCGTGGACGCTTATTGGTCCCGGTTGGTGCTACCAACCAGGACCAAAGGCCCTCCTGCCTGGGCTCGCCGCAACGGCCACGTGGAGGCCCATCTGTCCCGGTTCGTATAAGAACCGGGACTAAAGATAAAGGGCATTAGTAACTGCCCATTAGTCCCGGTTCCACAACCGGGACAAATGGCCCTTTTTCTACTAGTGGATGTGGTGGGCTCCTACTTCTATGACAAAAAATCATGACAGAAAATGGGCTTTTCGTCTTGGGCGGGCCGGAGATGCAGCTGCATGACATTCTTTGGGCCGTCCATGACGGAGAAAACCGTGGTAGAAGCGAGGGCAAGGAAAATATCGGGGGAGTTCCCGGTTATGGTGGGTGGTCGGGGGCCGAGCGATGCACGTTTCTCTCGTACGTACACGCATGTGTGCGAGGCGTTGCGCTCTAACTGAACCCGAGCGAGGCGTTTGGCTCTAACTGTACCCGAGCGATTGCACCGCAGGCTACGCGTTACTGAACCCGAGCGATCGATCGATGGCTGCTAATTGAACCCGATCGAGCGATTCCTTCGCTACTACTGCTAACTGAAGCCGATCGATGCTGCCACTGGATGAACAGTGAGCCTTGTTGGGGGGTTTGGATGAACAGTCCCTGGTGGGGGTTGGATGAACAAGAACCCGTGGTAGTTGAGGCCGCTGCCGCTGGATGAACAGTACCCCGATCGATCGAGCCGGTGGATGAACAGGACCCCGTGGAGGGCTGGATGAACAGGACCTCGTCGAGGGCTGGATGAACAGTAGCCGGTGGAGGGCTGGATAAACGGTAGCCCATGGAGGGGTCGTTGAACAGGACCCCCGTGGAGAGGGCTGGTTGAACAATAGCCGGTGGAGGAGCGCGCGGTGGAGGCTGGATGAACATTCGGAGGTGGAGGCTGGAGGAGGTCGATGGTGGATGAACAGTAGCCCGTGGAGGCTGGAGGAGGTCGACGGTGGAGATGAACAGTATCCCGTGGAGTCTCGTTTTGCGGTACGCCACACCCCTCCCGATGAACAGGACCCCCGTTTCGAACGTAATGCTCCAACACAAGTCCGTTTCCTCCGTTTTGCGGTCCCCCGTATGTACATACATGGCCGTATTTACTTTCTTGCACGCTGGCCGCTATACGTACGTGTACATACTACGTGCGCGCCTCTACTACGACACGTGCCCTTCCTTACACGGCCACGGTTCATCGCTGCAGCCTGCAGACAGACCGCTTGTATGTACGTACACGCTCACGACCAGAATGACAACGCTACGTACGCTTCGACCGGGTGGGTCCCGACTGTCAGGCACTTCCTTGCGTGCGAAGATGTAGCTGGTGGGTCCCAACAGTCAGGGGGCGAATCATTTTTTTGCCCGTAATATGGACGTACTCCTTGCGTGTGAAGATGTAGCTGGTGGGTCCCAGCAGTCAGGGGGCGAATCATTTTTTTGCGCGTAATATGGACGCACTTCCTTGTGTGCAAAGATGTAGCTAGTGGGTCCCAGCAGTTAGGGGCGAAACGTTTTTTCGCGAAATACAGTGGCCCATCCGGTGGGTCCCTGCTGTCAGGTGGAGGATCATTATTTTCCGCGAAATAAGGAGGCACTTCCTTGCTACGGCCGTGGACCCTGCTGTCAGCCTCTCCACGTACAGTACTCTTCCGATGGAAGTCGTTCCTTGACCACGTTCACCATGCCGCGGCGAGAGCACCAGGGCGGTGGACGACGGAGAGTCTTAGGAAGGGGACGACGCAGAGCCGGGGAAGACGCGGCAGTGGATGCCCACGCGGAGAGGAGTATGAGGGTTCACAGGTTCGGCTGCGGTGTGAGGCTGCCGTCGCCGCAGGGCCTGGCCAGCGGTGGAAGTAGTAGGGGGCGGTGAGGCCTCCACGGCATCACAGCCGGCCACGGGAAGCAGGAGCACGCGGCACAACCGGCACTGGTTTGGGCGGCTGGAGCAACAAGACTAGAGGTTGAAGAAGCACTGCCACCGTTGGATGGACTTCGTACGGTCACTGGAGCTAGAATCGTTCATATTGACTAAGTTGACAAAGCCCTCCATCCCCGTCAACTTAGTAGGCCCACAAGTCAGCCTCCCACTATGGTGGGTCCGAGCTAGCATGGGGCTATTCATGTTTTGTGCGTAATAAGGAGGCACTTCCTTGCGTGCGAAGATATAGCTGGTGGGTCCGACGTGTCAGCGGGGGGAACGTTTTTTTCACGAAATACAGAGGCCCTTTCGGTGGGTCCCAGCTGTCAGGTGGATGAATCATTATTTTGCACGTAATAAGGAGGCATTTCCTTGCGTGCGGCCGTGGACCCAGCTGTTAGTCTCTTCACGCACAGTCTATTTCCGATGGATGTCGTTCATTGACCACGTTGACTACTCCGCGCCGAGCGCATGCAAGGTGGTGGACGACGGCGAGGCCCCGGACAACAACGAGCCGGAGATGGGAAGACGCGGGAGTAGAGTCGCAGACGGAGAGGTGTACGAGGGTTAACTGGTTCTGGTGCGGTGTGGTTCGGCAGTCGGTAGAGAAGAACAGGAGGTGTGGAGGGGTGGAGGTATGGCCTGGCCAACAGTTGGGTAGCGCTCACAGCGAAGCGTGCTAAGCAGAGCTGCTAGCAGCAGGAGGCGGGAGCAGGTGGTCTCGGTGGCACTGGAGGAAGAAGACGAGAGATTGAAGATGGATGCCGGTCGTTGGATGTAAATCCAAAGGCTAACGATGTTAGAATCATTTGTTTACTAAGTTGACAACGACTTGCGTTGGCTTCGACCTATTGGCCCACATTTCAGCCTCCAAAAATGTGGCACATATTCAACCCATTTTTTCAGAATTTACAGTCAATTTGATCTCTTTTTTTAGAATTACAACCCATTTGCTGGGCTGGGTGAACAAATAACATAGCGTCCATGCGGCCCATTTATTTTTCTCCTAAAAAATTACAGGCCATTTGCACTTTCTCGAAATACACGATTTTGCTGGGCTGATTCAAATTATAATGTTGGGTTGGGTGCATCAATGTTATCAAAAAATAAACAGGGGCTGAGCATTTTGTTATAAATATATTTAAATAATAAGTGATTTATTATTACAGTGGTCCTTAAATCTTACCAAGCTTTTGTACACAATCACCAGGATTTTCATTGCCAAAAAAATTCAGTATTTTATTGTTAAGAAATTATTTTTATAAGTTAATAAGATGTGGGATATTGTTCTCTTACATATGTAAGTATCGGTTAAATATATGATGACAATAACAATAATATATAATAACATATAAAATAATTTAAATATATATAATATAGTGATAACCCACAAGTATAGGGGATCGCAACAGTTTTCGAGGGTAGAGTATTCAACCCAATTTATTGATTCGACACAAGGGGAGGCAAAGAATATTCTCAAGTATTAGCAGTTGAGTACTCAATTCAACCACACCTGAAACACTTAATATCTGCAGCAAAGTATTTAGTAGCAAAGTAATATGGAGGTAACGGTAACGGTGGCAAAAGTAACAGTAGGAGTTTTGTAGTAATCGTAATAGTGGCAACGGTAATGCAACTAAGAAAAGATCAATATGTGAAAAGCTCGTAGGCAATGGATCAATGATGGATAATTATGTTGGATGCGATTCATCATGCAACAGTTATAACATAGGGTGACACAGAACTAGCTCCAGTTCATCAATGTAATGTAGGCATGTATTCGAATGTAGTCATACGTGCTTATGGAAAAGAACTTGCATGACATCTTAGCATGGAAATAAAAGTTTTGCATGAAAATATTAGAGAGTAGGAGATACTGTTCGCGCTGGTCGTGGAGGAAGTCAGTGAGGCCAGCATTCTCAGCCAAGTAATAAAAATCACCATGAATTCTGGCAGCTCTCAAGAACTCATTACAAGGCAACTCACACGACCGAACCTCCGCAGTGCGAGGGAGATTGTATTTGGGCTTTTGATTCTCCTCATTCTGCTTATCCTGCGAGCTTCGACTCGAGGAGCCCCTCAACAATCTCTTTATCATTATTGTTCTCTGAAAAATTTCTGAAATTTTTAGTGTCTCAAAATAAAAGTGAACCAAACTCAACGAGATTGACAGCAACAACTCCTACAAGTGCCTAGAGGCTATATCATGCATTAAAACTACTTTGGACCATATAAATTAAACATGCAAGCTCAAGAACAGGGTCACCTTAGCAGCAATAATTTGCAATAAATAAAGCACTAGAACAAAAACTAATTGGACCATTGGAGGAGTCTCATACCGAAGAACAATCCCCCAGAACAGTTTCGTGAATGGAGAGTTGAGCAATGAGATCGAAAATGGCAGCAAGATGAGCTAGAACACGGGTTTGAGCTATGGGAGGATTTTTTCTGGAGGAAGACGAAGTGATTGGGTGCTGGAATAAGTGGAGGGGGGCCACATGGGCACACGAGGATGCGGGGCGCGCCCAAGTGGGTAGGGCATGACCTGTGCCCTCGTGGCCAAGTGGTGGCTCCCCCTGATGTGTTCTTGGTGCCAGATATTCTTAAATATTCTAGAAAAAATCATATTTTATTTTCAGGACGTTTGGAGAACTTCTATTTTCAGGGTATTTTTTATTGCAAGGATAATTCAGAAAACATGTAGTAAATATTATTTTTTATTTATTTAATGTAAATAACATAAAGTAAAAGGAGGGTACAGAGAATTGTGCTTTCTAACCTCATCTGTCTCGTGCTCATCAAAAGGAATCCACTAACAAGGTTGATCAAGTCTTGTTAACAAACTCATTCCGAATAAAACGAAACCGGAGAAATTTTGAACACTAGGTCACCTCAACAGGGATATGCACGTCCCCAACAATAAGAATATCATATTTCTTCTTGACTGTAGGAAGAGGGAATTCAAAACCTCCAATAGTAATCATTGAAAATTTTCCAATAGAATTGATACTATGGACTTGAGGTTGTTTCCTCGAAAAGTGTACCGTATGCTCATTACCATTGACATGAAAAGTGACATTGCCTTTGTTGCAATCAATAACAGCCCCTGCAGTATTCAAAAAGGGTCTACCAAGGATAATCGACATACTATCGTCCTCGGGAATATCAAGAATAACAAAGTCCGTTAAAATAGTAAAATTTGGAACCACAACAGGGACATCCTCGCAAATACCGACATGTATAGCAGTTGATTTATCGGCCATTTACAAAGATATTTCAGTTGGTGTCAACTTACTCAAATCAAGTCTACGGTATAAAGAGAGAGGCATAACACTAACACCGGCTCCAAGATCACATAAAGCAGTTTTAACATAGTTTCTTTTAATGGAGCATGGTATAGTTGGTACTCCTCGATCTCCTAATTTCTTTGGTATCCCACCTTTAAAAGTATAATTAGCAAGCATGGTGGAAATTTCAGCTCCTGGTATCTTTCTTTTATTTGTGACAATATCCTTCATATACTTAGCATGTGGATTCATTTTAAGCATATCAATCAAAGGCATACGCAAAAAGATAGGACTAATCATTTCAGCAAAGCGCTCAAAATCCTCATCATCCTTTTTCTTGGATGGTTTAGGAGGAAAAAGCATGGGTTTTTGAACCCATGGTTCTCTTTCTTTACCGTGCTTCCTAGCAACGAAGTTTCTCTTATCATAACGTCGATTCTTAAATTGTGGGTTATCAAGATCAATAGCAGGTTCAATCTCTATATCATTGTTATTGCTAGGTTGAGCATCAACATGAACGTCATTATTAACATTATCACTAGGTTCATGTTCATCACCAGATTGTGTTTCCGCATCAGAAATAGAAATATCATTGGGATTCTCGGGTGTGTCAACAACAGGTTCACTAGAAGCATGCAGAGTCCTATCATTTCTCTTTTTCTTCTTCTTAGAAGGACTAGGTGCATCAACATTAGTTGTCTAAGAATCTTGCTCAATTCTCTTAGGGTGGCCCTCAGGATACAAAGGTTACTGAGTCATTTTACCCCCTCTAGTCATAACTCTAACAACATTATCATTTTTCTTATTATTTAATTCATTGAGCGAATCATTTTGTGCTTCAAGCACTTCTTCTACTTGAGTGGTAACCATAGAAGCATGTTTACTAATAAGTTTAAGTTCACCTTTAACTCTAGACATATAATCACTGAAGTGTTCAACCATATAAGCATTACGTTTCAATTGTCTACCAACATTAGCATTGAAGTTTTCTTGCTTAACAATAAAATTATCAAACTCATCCATGCATTGGCTAGCAGACTTGTTATGAGGAATATCACCTTCATCAAATCTATAGAGAGAATTTACCTTTACTAACTGTGTCGGGTTATCAAGACCATGTATTTCTTCAATATGTGGTAAATTCTTAACATCTTCAGCTTTAATACCTTTTTCTTTCATAGATTTCTTTGCCGCTTGCATATCTTCTGTACTGAGAAATACAATGCCCATCTTGTTCGGAGTTGGCTGAGAAGTTGGTTCAGGAAGTGTCCAATCATTATCATTACTCAATATATTATTCAATAGCAATTCAGCTTGCTCAACCCCTAAAAACAGAACCAGCACAGCTATCCAGGTGGTCTCTGGAAGCATCGGTTAGTCCATTATAAAAGATATCAAGTATTTCAATTTTCTTGAGAGGATGATCAGGTAAATCATTAAGTAGTCGGAGAAGCCTCCCCAAGCTTGTGGGAGACTCTCTTCTTCAATTTGCACAAAATTATATATTTCCCTTAAGGTAGCTTGTTTCTTATGAGCGGGGAAATATTTAGCAGACTAGTAATAAATCATATCCTGGGGACTACGCACACAACTAGGAGCAAGAGAATTAAACCATATTTTAGCATCACCCGTTAATGAGAACGGAAATAACTTGAGGATATAGTAGTAACAAATGTTTTCCTCATTAGTGAATAGGGTGGCTATATCATTCAATTTAGTAAGATGTGCCACAACAGTTTCAGATTCATAGCCATAAAAAGGATCAGATTCAACCAAAGTAATTCACTCAGGATCGATAGAGAAATCATAATCCTTATCAGAAATGAAGATAGGTGAATTAGCAAAAGCAGGGTCATATTTCTTTCTAGCATTCAAAGATTTTTCTTTCAGTTTAGCTAACAGTTTCTTAAGATCATATCTATCTTTGCAAGCAAGAAGATCTGTAGCAGTTTCTTCATCCATAACATAACCCTCAGGTACATCAGGTAATTCATATCTAGGGGGAGAATCTTCATCATCACTTTCATCAATATTATCAGTTTCAATAATTTCATTCTCTCTAACCCTAGCAAGTTGTTCATCAAGAAATTCACCCAGTGGCATAGTATTATCAAGCATAGAAGTTGTTTCATCATAAGCATCATGCATAGAAGAAGTGGCATCATCAATAACATTCAACCTTTCAGAATCAATGGCAGGTGTAGGTCTCGCAAATTTACTCATAACAGAAGGTGAATCAAGTGCAGAGCTAGATGACAGTTCCTTACCTCCCCTCGTAGTTGAGGGAAAAATCTTGGTTCTTTCATCTTTCAAGTTCCTCATAGTGATCAACAGATATAAATCCCAAGTGACTCAAACAATAGAGCTATGCTCCCCGGCAACAGTGCCAGAAAATAGTCTTGATAACCCACAAGTATAGGGGATCGCAACAGTTTTCGAGGGTAGAGTATTCAACCCAAATTTATTGATTCGACACAAGGAGAGCCAAAGAATATTCTCAAGTATTAGTAGTTGAGCTGTCAATTCAACCACAACTGAAAGACTTAATATCTGCAGCAAAGTATTTAGTTGCAAAGTAGTATGGAGGTAACGGTGACGGTGGCAAAAGTAACAGTAGCAGTTTTGTAGTAATCGTAACAGTGGCAACGGTAAGCAACTAAGCAAAGAACAATATGTGAAAAGCTCGTAGGCAATGGATCAATGATGGATAATTATGTCGGATGCGATTCATCATGCAACATTTATAACATAGGGTGACACAGAAGAAGATCCAGTTCATCAATGTAATGTAGGCATGTATTCCGAATATAGCCATACGTGCTTATGGAAAAGAACTTGCATGACATCTTTTGTCCTACCCTCCCGTGGCAGTTGGGTCCTATTGGAAACTAAGGGATATTAAGGCCTCCTTTCGATAGAGTACCGGACCAAAGCATTAACACTTAGTGAATACATGAACTCCTCAAACCACGGTCATCACCGGGAGTGGTCCCGATTATTGTCACTTCGGGGCTACCGGATCATAACACATAGTAGGTGACTAATGACTTGCAAGATAGGATCGAGAACTCACATATATTCATGAAAACATAATAGGTTCAGATCTGAATTCATGGCACTCGGGCCCTAGTGACAAGCATTAAGCATAGCAAAGTCATAGCAACATCAACTTCAGAACATAGTGGATACTAGGGATCAAACCCTAACAAAACTAACTTGATTACATGATAAATCTCATCCAACCCATCACTGTCCAGCAAGCCTACGATGGAATTACTTACGGACGGCGGTGAGCATCATGAAATTGGTGATGGAGGATGGTTGATGATGACGATGGCGACGGATTCCCCTCTCCGGAGCCCCGAACGGACTCCAGATCAGCCCTCCCGAGAGAGTTTAGGGCTTGGCGGCAGCTCCATATCGTAAAATGCGATAAATCCTTCTCTCTGATTTTTCTCTCCCCGAACGTGAATATATGGAGTTGGAGTTGAGGTCGGTGGAGTCTCAGGGGGCCCACGAGACAGGGAGGCGCGCCCAGGGGGTAGGGCGCGCCCCCACCCTCATGGATAGGGTGTGGGCCCCCTGGTGCTGATTCTTTCGCCAATATTTTTTGTATATTCCAAAAATATTCTCCGTAAAGTTTCAGGTCATTCCGAGAACTTTTATTTCTGCACAAAAATAACACCATGGCAATTCTGCTGAAAACAGCGTCAGCCCGGGTTAGTTCCATTCAGATCATGCAAGTTAGAGTCCAAAACAAGGGCAAAAGCGTTTGGAAAAGTAGATATGTTGGAGACGTATCAACTCCCCCAAGCTTAAACCTTTGCCTGTCCTCTAGCAATTCAGTTGACAAACTGAATGTGATAAAGAAAAACTTTTACAAACTCTGTTTGCTCTTGTTGTTGCAAATATGTAAAGCCAGCATTCAACTTTTCAGCAAAGATTATGAACTAACCATATTCACAATAACATTTAGGTCTCACATTTACTCATATCAATGGCATAATCAACTAGCGAGCAATAATAATTTATCTCGGATGACAACACTTTCTCAAAACAATCACAATATGATATAAAAAGTTTGTATCTCGCTAGCCCTTTCTGAGACCGCAAAACATAAATGCAGAGCACCCTTGAAGATCAAGGACTGACTAGACATTGTAATTCATGGTAAAAGAGATCCAATCATAGTCATACTCAATATAAATTAATAACAATGCGTGCAAATGACATCGGTGCTCTCCAACTAGTGCTTTTTAATAATAGGATGATGACTCAACATAAAATTAAATAGATAGGCCCTTCGAAGAGGGAAGCAGGGATTTGTAGTGGTGCCAGAGCTCGAGTTTTGAAATAGATATAAATAATATTTTGAGCGCCATACTTTCATTGTCAACATAACAACCAAGAGATCTCGATATCTTCTATCCTACACACATTATAGGCGGTTCCACAACAGAATGGTAAAGTTTTTACTCCCCCACCACCAACAAGCACACTCCAGGGCTGGTCCGAAACAACGGGTACTGTGCAACTAACAACAATCCTGGGGTAGTTTTGTTTGCAATTATTTTGATTTTCTTTGAGCATGGGACTGGGCATCCCGGTTACCGGCCATTTTTCTCGTGAATGATTAGCGAAGTCCACTCATCGTGAGAATAACCCACCTAGCATGGAAGATATAGATAGCCCTAGTTGATACATGAGCTATTCGAGCATACAAAACAGAATTTCATTTGAAGGTTTAGATTTTGGCACATACAAATTTACTTGGAACGGCAGGTAAATACCGCATATAGGAAGGTATGGTGGACTCATATGGAATAACATGCACAAGCAGTATTCCCGCTTAGTACAAGTGAAGGCTAGAAAGAGACTGGGAAGCGACCAACTAGAGAGCGACAATAGTCATGAACATGCATTAAGATTAATCAACAATGAGTGCGAGCATGAGTAGGATATAAATCACCATGAACATAAATATCATGGAGGCTATGTTGATTTTCTTTCAACTACATGCGTGAACATGTGCCAATTCATGCCACTTGAATTGTTCAAAGGAGGATACGACCCTATCATACCACATCACAACCATTTTAATAGCATGTTGGCACGCAAGATAAACCATTATAAACTCTTAGCTAATCAAGCATGGCATGAGCAACTATAATCTCTAATTGTCATTGCAAACATGTTTCATTCATAATAGGCTGAATCAGGAACGATGAACTAATCATATTTACAAAAACAAGATAGGTTGAGTTCATACCAGCTTTTCTCATCTCAATCAGTCCATCATATATCGTCATTATTGCCTTTCACTCGCACGACCGAACGGTGTGAATAATAATAATAGTGCACGTACATTGGACTAAGCTGGAATCTACAAGCATTTAATACAAAAGAGAAGACAAGGTAATATGGGCTCACGGTTAAATCAACAATAATGCATATGAGAGCCACTTAACATTTTCATCATGGTCTTCTCCTTTCGACCACCAAAGAAAAGAAAAGAAACAAAACTATTTACACGGGAAAGCTCCCAACAAGCAAAAAGAAGAACGAGAAATCTTTTTAAGTTTTCTTCTAATTACTACTACTACAGGCATGGAAAGTAAACTAGCTAGAAGCTACAACTAATTTTTTTGGTTTTTCTTAAGGTTTTTCAAACACACAAGAAGAAGGCTTAGAAAAGAAAATAAACTAGCATGGATAGTACAATGAAAAAGTATGAGCACCGACAACTAGAATGAGTGTGTGAACATGAATGTAATGTCGGTGAGAAATACGTACTCCCCCAAGCTTAGGCTTTTGGCCTAAGTTGGTCTATGCCCATGGATCGAAGCTGCTCTCTCCGGTACACTGAGGAGGGTCCTCAGGGTTCCATTGTTTAGCGATATCCTCCGAATTCCACTGATAAACAGACTGTCGATAAGGGTCAAGTGGTGGCTCAGGCTCAGGCTCTGGGACTTGTGTCGGCCTCCAGTATGCATAAATGGCCTCGGGCGAGATGAGGTACGTGCCTGAAAAGATGTTAAACAAAGAAGGCGCAGGCAAGGTAATAGTGTCACAGCGAGTTTTATCAAATATCAAATTATAATTAAGCATCTTCTTCTTATTTTTAACAATAAAATCATGTGCTACCATTCTCTTATATTCTAGAAAAGCAGGGGGCAGCATCTTTTCCTCTTTCTCATAATGCCTAATAGGTATCTCAAAGTATTCAGAAAGGCGTGAAGCAAAGATGCCACCAAAGATGGGGCCCTTTGTACGGTTCAGGCTTAAACGTTTAGCAATAATAGCGCCTAAGCTAAAAGTTGTATCACGAAACAGAGCATGGCGCAAAATAACAATATCAGGTGCACTAAGATTCCCACTATTCCCGCGACCGATTAAGCATCTACTAGCAAATATCGCAAAGTAACGTAAACAGGAAAATGTATACTAGTAATTCTTGCATCTGAAACTCTCCGCGTTTCCCCTAAGGCAATTTTATCAATAAATTCATCCACATCTCTACGATGCGGTTCCTCAATGCTTCCCAAAAAGGGTATCTTGCAAACCCGACAAAAATCATGCAGTGACATCTCCTTAACCTCATCATATAAACGAAACTCCACCGAAGGTGGTGATTTCTTAGCATGGAAAGAAAAGTTTTGCACGAAAATATTAGTGAGTAGGAGATACTGTTCGCGCTGGTCATGGAGGAAGTCAGTGAGGCCAGCATTCTCAGCCATGTAATAAAAATCATCATGAATTCCGGCAGCTCTCAAGAACTCGTTAAAAGGCCACTCGCACGACTGAACCTCCGCGGTGCGAGGGAGATTGTATTTGGGCTTTTTATTCTCCTCATTCTGCTTATCCTGCGAGCTTCGACTCGAGGAGCCCCTCAACAATCTTTTTATCATTATTGTTCTCTGAAAAATTTCTGAAATTTTTAGTGTCTCAAAATAAAAGTGAACCAAACTCAACGAGATTGATAGCAAGAACTCCTACAAGTTCCTAGAGGCTATATCATGCATTAAAACTACTTTGGACCATATAAATTTAACATGCAAGCTCAAGAACAGGGTCACCTTAGCAGCAAGAATTTGCAATAAATAAAGCACTAGAATGAAAACTAATTGGACCATTGGAGGAGTCACATACCGAAGAACAATCCCCCAGAAAAGTTTCGTGAATGGAGATTTGAGCAAGGAGTTCGAAAATGGCAGCAAGATGAGCTAGAACACGGGTCTGAGCTATGGGAGGATTTTTTTTCTGTTGGAAGACGAAGTGAATGGGTGCTGGAATAAGCGGAGAGGGGCCACGTGGGGCGCACGAGGCAGGGGGCGCGCCCTGTGCCCTCGTGGCCAAGTGGTGGCTCCGCCTGATGTGTTCTGAGTGCCAGATATTCTTAAATATTCAAGAAAAAACTCATATTTCATTTTCAGGACGTTTGGAGAACTTTTATTTTTGGGTTATATTTTATTACAAGTATAATTCAGAAAACAGACAGAAAATATTATTTTTGATTTATTTAATCTAAATAACAGGAAGTAAAAGGAGGGTAGAAATAGTTGTGCTTTCTAACTTCATCCATCTCGTGCTCATCAAAAGGAATCCTCTAACAAGGTTGATCAAGTCTTGTTAACAAACTCATTCCGAATAACACGAAACCGGAGAAATTTCAAATAACACTAGGTTACCTCAACGGGGATATGCACGTCCCCAACAATAAGAATATCATATGTTTTCTTAACAGTAGGAAGAGGGAATTCAAAACCTCCAACAATAATCATTGAAAATTTTCCAATAGAATTGATACTGTGGACTTGAGATAGTTTCCTCGGAAAGCGTACCGTATGCTTATTACCATTGACATGAAAAGTGACATTGCCTTTGTTGCAATCAATAACAGCCCCTGCAGTATTCAAAAAGGGTCTATCAAGGATAATCGACATACTATCGTCCTCGGGAATATCAAGAATAACATAGTTAAAATAGTAACATTTGCAACCACAACAGGGACATCTTCACAAATACCGATATGTATAGCAGTTGATTTATCGGCCATTTACAAAGATATTTCAGTAGGTGTCAACTCACTCAAATCAAGTCTACGGTATAAAGAGAGAGGCATAACACTAACACCGGCTCCAAGATCACATAAAGCAGTTTTAACATAGTTTCTTTTAATGGGGCATGGTATAGTTGGTACTCCTGGATCTCCTAATTTCTTTGGTATCCCACCTTTAAAAGTATAATTAGCAAGCATGGTGGAAATTTCAACTTCCGGCATCTTTCTTTTATTTGTGACAATATCTTTCATATACATAGCATACGGATTCATTTTAAGCATATCAATCAAACGCATACGCAAAAAGATAGGTCTAATCATTTCAGAAAAGCGCTCAAAATCCTCATCATCCTTTTTCTTGGATAGTTTAGATGGAAAAGGCATGGGTTTCTGAACCCATGGTTCTCTTTCTTTACCGTGCGTCCTAGCAACAAAGTCTCTCTTATCATTACGTTGATTCTTTGATTGTGGCTTATCAAGATCAACAGCAGGTTCAATCTCTATATCATTGTTATTGCTAGGTTGAGCATCAACATGAACATCATTATTAACATTATCACTAGGTTCAAGTTCATCATCAGATTGTGTTTCAGCATCAGAAATAGAAATATCATTGGGATTCTCAGGTGTGTCAACAACAGGTTCACTAGAAGCATGCAGAGTCCTATCATTTTTCTTTTTCTTCTTCTTAAAAGGACTAGGTGCATCATCATTAGTTGTCTGAGAATCTTGCTCAATTCTCTTAGGGTGGCCCTTAGGATACAAAGGTTCCTGAGTCATTTTACCCCCTCTAGTCATAAATCTAACAACATTATCATTTTTCTTATTATTTAATTCATTGAGAAAATCATTTTGTGCTTCAAGCACTTATTCTACTTGAGTGGTAACCATAGAAGCATGTTTACTAATAAGTTTAAGTTCACCTTTAACTCTAGACATATAATCACTCAAGTGTTCAACCATATAAGTATTACGTTTCAATTGTCTACCAACATAAGCATTGAAGTTTTCTTGCTTAACAATAAAATTATCAAACTCATCCAAGCATTGGGTAGCAGACTTGTTATGAGGAATATCACCTTCATCAAATCTATAGAGAGAATCTACCTTTACTACCTGTGTCGGGTTATCAAGACCATGTAGTTCTTCAATAGGTGGTAAATTCTTAACATCTTCAGCTTTAATACCTATTTCTTCCATAGATTCTTTGCCTCTTGCATATCTTCTGGACTGAGAAATAGAATACCCCTCTTCTTCGGAGTTGGCTTAGGAGTTGGTTTAGGAAGTGTCCAATTATTATCACTACTCAATATATTATTCAATAGAAATTCAGCTTGCTCAACAGTTCTTTCCCTGAAAACACAACCAGCACAGCTATCCAGGTGGTCTCTGGAAGCATCGGTTAGTCCATTATAAAAGATATCAAGTATTTCATTTTTCTTGAGAGGATGATCAGGCAAATCATTAAGTAGTCGGAGAAGCCTCCCCAAAGCTTGTGGGAGACTCTCTTCTTCAATTTGCACAAAATTATATATTTCCCTTAAGGTAGCTTGTTTCTTATGAGCGGGGAAATATTTAGCAGAGAAGTAATAAATGATATCCTGGGGACTACGCACACAACTAGGAGCAAGAGAATTAAACCATATTTTAGCATCACCCTTTAATGAGAACGGAAATAACTTGAGGTTATAGTATTAACGAATTTTTTCCTCATTAGTAAATAGGGTGGCTATATCATTCAATTTAGTAAGATGTGCCACAACAGTTTGAGATTCCTAGCCATGAAAAGGATCAGATTCAACCAAAGTAATTAACTCAGGATCAACAGAGAAATCATAATCCTTATCAGAAATGAAGATAGGTGAAGTAGCAAAAGCAGGGTCATATTTCATTCTAGCATTAAAAGATTTTTCTTTCAGTTTAGCTAACAGTTTCTTAAGATCATATCTATCTTTGCAAGCAAGAAGATCTGTAGCAGTTTCTTCATCCATAACATAACCCTCAGGTACATCAGGTAATTCATATCTAGGGGGAGAATCTTCATTATCACTTTCATCAATATTATTAGTTTCAATAATTTCATTCTCTCTAACCCTAGCAAGTTGTTCATCAAGAAATTCACCCAGTGGCACAGTATTATCAAGCATAGAAGCAGTTTCATCATAAGCATCATGCATAGCAGAAGTGGCATCATCAATAAAATGCGACCATTCAGAATCAATGGCAGGTGTAGGTCTTGCAAATTTACTCATAACAGAAGGTGAATCAAGTGCAGAGCTAGATGGCAGTTCCTTACCCCCCTCGTAGTTGAGGGAAAAATCTTGGTTCTTTCATCTTTCAAGTTCCTCATAGTGCTCAACAGATATAAATCCCAAGTGACTCAAAGAATAGAGCTATGCTCCCCGACAACGGCGCCAGAAAATAGTCTTGATAACCCACAAGTATAGGGGATCGCAACAGTTTTCGAGGGTAGAGTATTCAACCCAAATTTATTGATTCGGCACAAGGAGAGCCAAAGAATATTCTCAAGTATTAGTAGTTGAGTTATCAATTCAACCACACCTGAAAGACTTAATATCTGCAGCAAAGTATTTATTAGCAAAGTAGTATGGAGGTAACGGTAAGGTGGCAAAAGTAACAGTAGCAGTTTTGTAGTAATCATAACAGTGGCAACGCTAAGGTAACTAAGCAAAGATCAATATGTGAAAAGCTCGTAGGCAATGGATCAATGATGGATAATTATGTCGGATGCGATTCATCATGCAACATTTATCTCTACTCCTAATGTCTCAGTCCGTACGTCGTTTCGTTAGCTCGTACCCTCCCCCTCCCATCGAACGAGAGGCCACCCCTCGATCCCATCCCACTTCCACTGATTTTTTTTGATTTTTTATTAACCGAGACAATCCCCAAATAAACCCCACAAAGGCCAAACAATATTAACCGATGGCATCCTTTCCAAACAATATTGTCCTTTCCAAATAATACTTTCCATACACAACAGAAATCAAATATTATCTTGTCCTTTCCAAATAATACTTTCCATACACAACAGGAATCAAATATTATCCTTTCCAAATAATACTTTTCATACACAACAGGAATCAAATCGCCCGAGCACGATTCGCCCGTTCACGTCCTTGGCGAAGCCACTCAGGAGATTGCTCGACCGCACCACCACTGGTAGAGAATATGCCTTTAGTCCCGGTTCGCAAAGGTCATTAATCCCGGCTGTGCAACCGGGACTAAATATGCGCGACTAAAGGCCCCCCCCTTTAGTCGCACCTCTTACGAACCGCGACTAAAGGCCCGTCCACGTGGGCGCCAGGAGTCCGTCGGGGCGGAGGACCTTTAGTCCCGGTTCTCGTGGCTAACCGGGACTAAAGGCCTCCTCCGCGGGTTTAGGGTTTTAGCCCCCCTACACCTGGTTTCTTTTTAATTTGTAGTGTTTTATTTCTTTTATATTTTATTTTGTGTTTTATTTTAAATTTGACGAAGTTTCAGTACACATATTCTACGCTACTATATACATGCATATGAAATTTCAAACAAGAAGAATTCAAGAGGAATATATAATATATATTCAATCTCGGGTGACCATATACAACTTCGAACAAGTTTCCATACACAATTAGGATGGATGACCATATACAACTTTGAACAAGTTTCAATCTCGGGTATGCATATAAATTTCTTCGTCCTCGGTATAGTGTTCTCCTTTAGGATTGATGACTTCCCTCATGAAAAATCCTGCTAATTCATCTTGAATTGGTCGGAAGCGAGCTTCTAGACTAAGCCTCCTCCGCAAGTTATCCGTCGCCTTCCGCACGCTATCCGATGCCTTCCGCTCAGAGGTGTGTCTCCGGATGTTCTCACAAACATAGTATCCACATAGATTGGTCCCCGGTGGCTGCTTATCCACATTAACTAACCTTCTAAAATCTAGCTCATGTTTGAATTCACCGACAATTTCTTCTGAGAACCGTCTCCAAACCCTACAGGGCAAAGAAAATTAAATGAACAAGGGAGTTATTAGTTACTTGATATTAGGAAATGAACGAAAGAGACCGATCGATATAGAGCTCAAATGATTGAAAATAATTACTTTTGCAGCATTTTTCTCATGTCGGCCCAACGCTTTGGATCCGAATCCATAGAGTCCATGATTAGAAGTCTGGAGGTGTGAAGTTCAATATTTAGCAGAATCCAGTGGAACCTGCGGACACGTTACATGCACAGTCACGCATAACTCATCGATTAGACATACCATGCATGGAGTAAACAAAAGAGAATGGGCACAAGAGAGAAACACTCACCCAAAATGGTAAGGAAATAGAATATGACTTTTGAGTTGATGCTTTCTAAGAAACTTGTACAAGTCTTTCTCCACGTCTTCGGGGTGATTTTGTAACACATGTCCATTAACGATATGTGGGTCAATGAACCCAACATCATGGATGTTTCTTATTTTGCATTCCCAAATCTTCAATCTGCATAATAGCGTACGCAACAATATAGTTAGGACAATATATATATATATATATATATATATATATAGTGCAGGCATTGAAGAACGAGATGAGGTAGAAATAAATCACTTACAGAACGTAGCAACTCAGCATAGATTTGTCGAGCTCGCGCAGATTGAACAGCTGGAACAATTCACTCATATGAACTTGTACAGAGTACCGTTTGGTGTGATGCTCCTCTGTAACATCCGCATAAACATATTCTTTGTCGGCCCATGTTATGAATTGCTTGTACCAACGTAGCAGATTTCGCATTTGTGGTGGTAGACTCTTTTCCCGCGCAGGCTCGACGAGAGGCCCATTCCGCACATATTGTAATGCTATCTCACATACTGGCGCATCCTCAAGGCCTAAGAAGGCACGAAGAGTCAAACCCATCTCGGACGCTTGTTTCATGGCACTCGCTACAGTCAATCCAAGTGCTGCCGCAGCTGCTATGATCTCGGGGTCCTCTTCCGGACCGGCTTTCACTATGAGCGGGGGGATCGATTGTTTATTCTGCATCCCGAGCTGGTCAACTTGTTTCCCGCTTTTTTTACTTTCTTCTTTCTCCTCCTTCAATATTTTTGCTTGCCTACGAAGTTCATGTCCATAGTCGTCAGGCATATTCAGCTCGGCTTGGGACGGTGTCGTCAAAAAATCCTTAGCCCACTTCTTTTGCTTCTCAGTGAATACTTGCTTGGGCTCGGGCTCTTTTATCGCCTTCATATCCGCCTTCCATTTCTCATAATGAGCAGACGCGGCCAATTTGGTTTCAGCTTCACTAAGTTCCCAAGGCCTTGGGAGGAGAGGCTTCAGTGATGGCTCCGGTACCCTTGTGGTCTTAGGTACATAAGGGTCCGGGTTAATACTCCAGGAGCGGGTTTCCTTGCTGTCCGCCTGCTTCTGCTTCTTCACCGGAGGTGGATTGGGGGGCGTCGTACCCGCCGGAGGAGGATTGGAGGGTGTCGTACCCGCCGGAGGAGGATTGGGGGGCGGCGGCTGCTTACCCGCCGGAGGTTGTGGATCGGGGGACGGCGTCGAATGGCGTGAAAGGAGGTGTAGGTGAACCACCACGACCACCACCACCGCCACCACCACCACCACCACCATCGGAGGGGGGTGGACTTGTTAGCCTTGGCGCCTCGCCTGGAAACACTATGTACTTCTTTTTCCATAGAATGATCTGGCGCTTGACATCTCCAAGTCTTCTCTCCCCTTCGGGTGTAGCTTTGTCAATCTCCAGGTCCTCAAACTCTTGGACTATGACTTCCACCGTCACACGAGCATAGCCATATGCAATGGGGTTGTTGTGGTGGAGTGCTCCAGGTGTACAGGGTAAAGCACTGCCGGTAGCTACATTCGTGGAAACGTTCCCCACGGGATAATGCAGATCACATTCTTTCATCTCCTTTACATCATCCACGGGGTAGTGAGGCTCCGGTGCACGAATCTCGATCATCGGTGCATTAGCACCAGGCGGGGCATCCGTGGAAGCCACGCTGCTTCTCCGCTGCTGGCTTCCCCGATCCGCTTCATGATCTTCATGCGGCCCTGCAGCCGATTTTTCTTTTACTAGTTCATGCACGGTCTGCTTCAACTCATGGAGTTCCGATGCAAACTTCGCCAAAAGATCTGCATCCCAGTCCGTCTTTCTCTTACGGCTTCTGTAACAGTACGGGTCATTGTCCTGGGAAAACCCTACTTTCCACGGAATTCTGCCTTTGCCTCGTACACGTCCTCTGTGTTCATCATTCCCGAGGGCTGTTGTCAGTGCGTCTTTCTCTTTGTTGAACTTGATCAAGCCCTCTTGAGCTTGGGTTCATCGACAATGTCTGTTCCACCGTCAAGGTTCAGAAAAGAAGAGACTACATCCTCTTCTTGCTCATATTCTGAGCCCGGCACATAAGGAATCTCGTTGTTTATGATGCCCATTAAATAACGTTCAGCCTCCAGATCCCTAAGCGGCTCGGCTCTATCGTCCTCCATTTGTCACTCCTGCATGTAGTAAAAATTAATTAAGTATAAAGGAATTAAAAATAAGATTAAGGGGACATAGAGGAGGAGGAATTAAAAAAAAGATTATTAAGCGGCTCGGCTCTATCTTCCTTTTCTTTTTCCTTTTCTTCTTCCTTTTCTTTTTCCTTTTCTTCTTCCTTTTCTTCTTCCTTTTCTTTTTCCTTTTCTTCTTCCTTTTCTTTTTCCTTTTCTTCTTCCTTTTCTTCTTCCTTTTCTTTTTCCTTTTCTTCTTCCTTTTCTTTTTCCTTTTCTTATTTTGTTTTTCCTTTTCTTCTTCCTTTTCTTTTTCCTTTTCTTCTTCCTTTTCTTTCTCCTTTTCTTATTTTCTTTTTCCTTTTCTTCTTCCTTTTCTTTTTCCTTTTCTTCTTCCTTTTCTTTTTTCTCTTCTTTTTCCTTTTCTTCTCCCTTTTCTTTTTCCTTTTCTTATTTTGTTTCTCCTTTTCTTCTTCCTTTTCTTTTTCCTTTTCTTCTTCCTTTTCTTTTTCCTTTTCTTATTTTGTTTTTCCTTTTCTTCTTCCTTTTCTTTTTCCTTTGCTTATTTTCTTTTTCCTTTTCTTCTTCCTTTTCTTTTTCCTTTTCTTATTTTGTTTTTCCTTTTCTTATTTTCTTTTTCCTTTTCTTCTTCCTTTTCTTTTTCCTTTTCTTATTTTGTTTTTCCTTTTCTTCTTCCTTTTCTTTTTCCTTTTCTTCTTCCTTTTCTTCTTCCTTTTCTTTGTTTGAGGAGGACGGCAGGCGGCGGAGGACGGCAGGCGTCGGCGGGAGGCGGAGGACGGCAGGCAGGCGGCGGCGGCGGCAGGGGCAGGGGCAGCGGTGGCGGCGGCGGCAGCGCGCAGGGGCAGGGGCAGCGGTGGCGGTGGCGCGCAGGGCAGGGCAGGGGCGGCGGCGCGCAGGGGCAGGGGTAGCGGTGGCGGCGGCGCGCAGGGTAGGGGCGGCGGCGGCAGTGCAGGGCGTCGGAGCTCACTGGGGCAGGGCGTCGGCGTCGATCGACGTCGGGGCAGTAGCCTGGCGGCGTCGGCGTCGATCGGCGTCGGGGCAGGGCGTCGGCGTCGAGAGGAGAATGGGAGGTGGGGGAAAATTTACTAAGTGCTGTATATATAGACAGAGCATTAGTCCCGGTTGGGGACACCAACCGCGACTAAAGGGTACCTTTAGTCGCGGTTGGTGTCCCCAACCGGGACTAAAGGTACCCTTTAGTCCCGGTTGGGGACACCAACCGCGACTAAAGGTACCCTTTAGTCGCGGTTGGTCTCCCCAACCGGGACTAAAGGTTCTTTCGCGCCGCTTTCGTTCCCGCGCGGAAAGAGCCTTTAGTCGCGGTTCGTGTGTCACGAACCGCGACTAAAGGTCCTTTTTCATATAAAATAAAACTAATTCATTTTAAAATCTTAAAAATACAAATAATATATCAAAAAATTCAGAAAAATAAAACTAATTCATTTTAAAAATGTTAAAAATACAAATAATATATCAAAAAATTCAATAAAATAAAACTAATTCATTTTAAAATCTTAAAAATACAAATAATATATCAAAAAATTCAGAAAAATAAAACTAATTCATTTTAAAATCTTAAAAATACAAATAATATATCAAAAAATTCAGAAAAATAAAACTAATTCATTTTAAAATCTTAAAAATAGAAATAATATATCAAAAAATTCAGAAAAATAAAACTAATTCATTTTAAAATCTTAAAAATAGAAATAATATATCAAAAAATCCAATAAAATAAAACTAATTCATTTTAAAATCTTAAAAATACAAATAATATATCAAAAAATTCAGAAAAATAAAACTAATTCATTTTAAAATCTTAAAAATACAAATAATATATCAAAAAATTTAGTTCATCGATCCCTTGAAGGTTTGACAAAAGGTTTGATACATCATTCAGTTCATCGACCAAATACAAATCATCCGGATTCGCCATCGTACGTTTTAATTCACATGATCCATTCAACAAAGTTTGGTACACCAGGTCTGCCCCACAACTGTAAAAGTTCATCAACTAATGGCCTTAGGTACACATCGATGTCGTTCCCGGGTTGCTTTGGACCTTGGATGAGCACTGGCATCATAATGAACTTCCGCTTCATGCACAACCAAGGAGGAAGGTTGTAGATGCATAGAGTCACGGGCCAGGTGCTATGGCTGGAGCTCTGCTCGCCAAAAGGATTCATGCCATCAGTACTTAGACCAAATCTTATGTTCCTTGCGTCAGCTGCAAAATCTTTGAACACTCTGTCGATCTTTCTCCATTGCGTTCCATCAGCGGTGTGTCTCAACTCCCCGTCGGACTTATGGTCCTCTTTGTGCCATCGCAACGACTTGGCATGCTTTTTGTTCCTGAACAGACGTTTCAACCGTGGTATTATAGGAGCATACGACATCACCTTGGCGGGAACCCTCTTCCTGGGTTTCTCGCCCTCAACATCGTCACCAGGGTCATCGCCTCTGATCTTATAACGCAATGCAGTGCATACAGGGCATTCATTCAAATTCTCGTATTCACCGCGGTAGAGGATGCAGTCGTTAATGCATGCATGTATCTTCAGAACCTCTAAACCTAGAGGGCAGACAACCTTCTTTGCTTCGTACGTACTGGCGGGCAACTCGTTATTCTTCGAAAACATATTCTTCAACATTTTCAGCAAATTTTCAAATGATGAGTCAGCTACACCTTCCCGTGCCTTCCATTTTAGCAAATCCAGTGTGCAGCCCAGCTTTTTCAGACTATTATCGCATCCTGGATACAACGACTTTTTGTGATCCTCTAACATGCGATCCAAATTCTCCCTCTCCTTGTCAATTTCGCAGCGTCTCCGTGCATCAGCAATGGTCCGACCAAGATCATCAGCGGGCTCATCATGTGCCTCTTCTTCACCTTCACCTAACCCTTCCCCACCTTCAGCATCATCCTCCATGAAAGTATCACCGAAATGATCATGATAGTTGTCATCGATATCATCCCCTTCTTCATCTTCTTCCATTCTAACCCCTCTTTCTCCATGCTTGGTCCAACAATTATAGCTTCGCATGAAACCGTGCCAAAGCAGGTGCATGTGAACGTCTCTTGAGGAGGAGTAACCCTTCTGATTCTTACAGACATCACATGGACAGATAATAAAACCTCGGTGCTTGTTCGCATTTGCCACTACGAGGAAATCTTTCAAACCCGTAGTGAACTCGCCGGAGAGTCGGGGACCGTACATCCATTGCCGATTCATCTGCATTATTATTATATAAAGTATATAATTAACCATCATGCATTTGTTAAACTAACTAGCTAGAAATAATACAAATTAAACAATGAACTACACACATGCATATTTTATCAATGACACATGAAAGGTTCAAGTTGCTAACCGCGATCGCGGAGGAAAAATAAATGAGAAAGCTCAAGTGTGGCTCGGACCCTTCATATCATGTTTGTTTCATGCTCTCGGGCATTTCATCGAACACCTTGTGTGCATAGGAGGAACCAAAAGCAAACCCACCACCCCCCTTCTGAATTGTGGCTAAGTGAAGTGAGCTGAGTCCTATATATAGGGATGGGCCTTTAGTCCCGGTTGGCCTGGCCAACCGCGACTAAAGGCCGTCGGGCCAGCCTGAGAACCTTTAGTCCCGGTTGTCCAGGCCAACCGGGACTAAAGCCCCTCCCGTCCGCCAGCTGTCGACCGAGCGCGCTGGGCCCCAGATAGTTGGTCGCGGGTCTCCTCTCAAACCGCGACTAAAGACCCCTTTTGTCGCAGTTCGATTATTTTAAGGACTAATGGGGGTGTATGGAAGCCTCTTTTTCTACTAGTGCACGACGCCGCCTTCATGTGCCTGCTGCTGCACTTTCCGGACAAGCTCGGCCACCTCCTCGCGCACGCCGCGGTAGGTGCGCACCCTGGCGGGGCTCAGCAGGTGGGGCACGACGATCGTGCACACACCACGCCAGTAGGCGCCGTGGGGAGCGAAGGCGATGTCCATGCAGCCGTAGAGGAGCCGCCGCGGGATGGCGAGCGCGGGCCGGTTGGCGAAGGCGTGGTCCCGCAGCTGCAGCACCTCGCGCGCCACGTTCGCGGACGAGACAACCAGGGTGGGCAAGGGGCCGAGGCGGAGCAGCATGACGGGCCTGTGCGCCATGGCAAGCGCGTGCAGGGCATGGTGCGGGAGCGCGCCAGGCTGGTGGAGGTTGCCGACGACCGGGAGACCCCGCGGGGACGGTGGGAGGCGGTGCGCGGGAGGTTTTCTGGTTCGTGTTATGCTACGCACTAGCAGTAGTAGAATGCATGAGACGGCCAGGAGGACTAGCGTGGGCATGGTGAGTTCCGGGCAACCATGTATGGTATTTGTATTTTTGGCCTGTGCATGGTATTTGTATTTTTGGCATGGTTATACATGCATCTAAGTTTTGAGGGTTTATACAAACCATAGATGATCTAACGTATTGTGATTTTATTTTTTTGAGGAGTGTTGTGATTTCTAAATAATGCACTTTTGGGAGTTCTACATTCTGATATGCATATTAACTGTCAGTCATTTGAGGCTCCCCAACGGAAAGATGTGTGTTGCTTCTCATGCTCCTATTTTTCTACATTTTTTTGGGTCTTCTTGATAGATATATGTTTCAGAGAAAATGTTAGGGTCACAATAATAGAAAACGAGTTCATCTTGCCTAGGTTGCAGCTGATAAGTAAGAAAATAGATCTTCAGGTGAGGCATATTGTCCCTAGGAATTTGTTGGCCTCGAGGATTGTTCCAGGAAGCACTTCTGATGGCAACATAATGTTGGGCCTCGGGAACATGGTAAGATACTTATATCACCATTTTCATCCATGCAGACTTGTTTTTGTGATTCCTGTACCACCACTGATCCAGATATGATTTCTTATACTCATCCTTTAATCCTTCTTAAATTATAGTACTAAGGTGATTGTACTTTAAAAAGTGTCAAACTTGTGCAGATAACCAGCAGAAATATATTGAAGCACATTGCTATCATCATCCACTCAGAGCACGCCGGGCGACGCTTTGCAGCAATGGTGCACGCTGTCGGCACCATATGATAGCTATGGTAATCAACGATGGGAAAGACCTAGGGGTGGCGGGATCACCACCGGTGGGGTCGTCGGGGAGAAGATGGAGGCAGATAAGAAAGGAACGGCTCGGCCGGGTGTGAAAAGGAGAACGAGAGAGATAGCAATGATGTGGTGCCGCACCATCTCCTACTGCTCGCTGAATTTTGATATTGTTTCTGCTATCTGAATTTCGCATATGCACGGCGAGGTGTTTGATGCTGGCCAACGTCACGCCGGTTGCGAGGAGGATTTCATCGTTTGGGAATCTCCTGGGAGAGGTGCTGCCCTGCGAGGTAAGGGGCATCCCTCTCCATGTGCTCGACGGTCTATGTCCGGAAAGAATTTCATTATGCAAATAATTATTAATTTTCTACGAGAAAGTTACAACAATCTTTGTCCAGAAAGAATTTCATTCTGCAAATAATTCACACACTGTAGCATATACATCATTAAGGAATTATCTGCCATATAAACCAACACTACCTGTTTCATGTCACTTCACAAGTGAGTAAACTAGATCTTGGGACTGCAGTAACATTGTATATCTGAGTGTGTATCCTAAATGTTGTCCAGGACATATGATAGAAAGACAATAGTTGCATGATGCAAGGATTAAAATCCTAGAAAACTTTCATTCTGCTTTGCTAACTTTTTAGCACTTATGTGGAATTCCGAAATGTAGCATTATTTTCTTGCAGTGTAAGTGTGTAACCGACGTCTATGGACCCGTCACAGGGTCATGCTGCGTGTGGTTATGGCTGCATTGCGTGGAAGGTGCGAATGGAGAGCTAAAAGCAGAAACACACGAGATGATGTACAATACGAGGAATGATGGTAAAGTATGCAAGTGTGATGAAGGTGATGCCCGATCTGACCATTAGTATATTCTCATCAAGACTACCTGTAATTTCTACTCTGATATAGAATTTTTATTGTGAGGGGTGTTTGTCATGAAAAATGTGATCTCTGCATGATACAATGTTGCTAGAGTGAAGATTCTATGCAAAGAATGACATTTAAGAAGGATGTAGTTAAAGGTAAACCTTGATTGAATATTTTAACTTTTCATGAGGATCTTTTCATGTAGAGAGACATAGAAGAACGTTTGTGGCAAGGAGCCACAAACGTGGCTACACGGGACACCATTTTACGTGGAGGTCGCCTCAGCACGAGAAATCGTCCTGGGATGGCTAGGTCAACGACGCGGCTCACCTGAGATAGAAATCGGCATGGAGGTCGCCCTCAACTCCGGAAATCGTCCTTGATGGCCACGGCCGGATCCCGCTGCTCACCGAATTCTTCTGGAAAAGATAACCGTACCCGGGAGTGGAGGGGGCGGGTGACATAGCGGTGGAGGGAATGGGAGGCGGAGTTGAGCATGGAGGGGAGGTGACAAGGACATGCCATGGCCGGGAGATATTGCGGCCGCGACCCGTGCGGGGAGAATGAGATGTGTGAGTGAGGACTTGCCGTGGGGTGAGAGAGTAAGAGGGGTGAAATAGTCAAGGCTTTGTAGGAAAAGGTGTAGTTTTTTTATAGGTAAAAGTTCGGAGCCAGTGTGCAGGCCGAACTTTCCGCCGGCTCGCGCGCCACGCTGGCTCACGCGACATGGAAACAACCACCCCCGCGTGAGACGCGCGTATATGGTGGGCCCCGCGTGACTTTTCCTCCTTTTCTTCCATCTCCATCCCATCACGGCTCTGCTCCTCCACAGCCCCCCCCCCCCCAACGCTACTCGCAACCTCCATAAGCTTTCTCACCGTTGGCGAGTGCTTGCTTGCGACGGCGCCCAACGCCGCCTCTCCTTCATGGCTGGTGAGCCCCTCTCCCATCCTCCTCCTCAATTCGTATCCCCGCTAGCTCCCCGAGGCCATGGCCGTCTACAACCCTCGGGTCTCAGCCACGGCCTCTGTCCAACTACAGCTTCGAGTCACCGCCAACAAAGCTACGTGAACCGTCTACCAAGGCGCAGCAACCAGAGCTGCAAGCCTGCAACCATGGGCACACGCTGGACGGCAAGGACTGGGCGGCGCTGGTCCTTGAAAAAACTAATGTCACAGTTTTTGGCTACATGCTTCAACCGGCATAACATTTTGCTACAACCGGCATATCATTTACTACAGCCGGCGTCACGTTTTGCTAGAACACACAGCTGGCATCGCGGCTTTGCTACAACTAGCGTCGCTTTTTGTTATAGCTGGCATCACGTTTCGCTACATCCATCACAACTGAGACCCCGCGACGGCGATGACGACTTTTTTCTGCAAGCGTCGTAGGTTTTTGCTACATCCGGTAGTGACTTTTGGTACATCCATTCTATTCTAGACGCAATGGCTGCTACCTGCAACCGCGAGCTACAACCGACAACGACGGTGACTGACTTTTTTGTTGCAACCGTTGTCTCCGTTCGCTACGGCCGTGCAATAGAAAGCGGCAACGGGTGGCCATGGGAGCTGCATGCTAGCAGCGACGGCTGACGTCGAGTTGCAACCGATGGCAACAAGAGCTGCATCTAGCGGAGATGCAACCGGCGGCTGGTGTTGCCAGAGCCGCGACCATTACCAATGAGGGGGGTGTACAACCCACAGACGAAATTTTCCTGCATGCGTGGATCCGGCGAGAAACATGAGAGAAGACAGCGGCGACCGGTGGCGAGTGCGGCATCAAGCAGTGCGAGAGCGGAGGAGAGAGGGGGTACAGGTGAGGGGGCGGTTGCTGGCGGGCCAGGAGGTCGTCCATGCGACTGGGAGCAGCGCCTGCGCGGAGAGGAAGAAGGAGAGGTGGAAGTCAACACACAGATCGGACGGCTGCTCGCTGGATCAGACAGCTGGGGCTCGACCGGACGTACCGTTGGGCCCGGCACGCTGGCGCCTAGCGTTGCCCTTTTTTTATATATACGGGAAATGCGGCCATTGTCTTTTTTTCCTATATAGGAAAAGTTCGTGGACATTGGAGATGCCTTGTTTATGAAACAATGAGTTGAAATGCCCTATAAATATGATATGTTCTTGGACAACAATGTAAGACCAATTGCTTTAACTTTGTACTTAATAATATAAAACATAAAATTGATATATTAAAATATGGAATATAGGTGATAAATGCTTACATATATTGTATGCATGCTCGAGATTATCTACGAGACAAAGCAGGTGAAAATGTATGTATTGTTAGCACGATCGTCAAATATTAAAACTCGCAATTAGTGAAATTACTCATTTGCTAAGGAATTCAACAATGCACTCAAAATAGCGCAACCCAGTATAATTTTGATATATCTAGATGGCAACGCATATTCCCAATTGGTATTCCAATGAGCACGGACTGGTTTTCCAATATATATTTAGGAGGCAGGCAAGGAGAATGAAGATGATGTCATGTCTTTTTGTGGTAGTGACTAATGAGTAAATAGAAAGGAAAAGAGATAAGAAAGATTATCCTGTCTTCCCACAATTTTGGTATGTATATAAAAGAACATTTGGTGTATATAGAAAAGCCGAGGGACTGCCTTTTGTTGGAGAAGATAAACGATGACCACAACTTATGGTCTTGTGTTCATCTATGTTTCTCTCGCGTCCGCGCCCGTAGCAACGCACGGGCATTCTACTAGTAACATAGGGTGGCACAGAACGAGCTCCAGTTCATCATTGTAATGTAGGCATCTATTCCGAATATAGCCATACGTGCTTATGGAAAAGAACTTCCATGACATCTTTTGTCCTACCCTCCCGTGGCAGCTGGGTCCTATTGGAAACTAAGGGATATTAAGGCCTCCCTTTGATAGAGTACCGGACCAAAGCATTAACACTTAGTGAATACATGAACTCCTCAAACTACGGTCATCACCGGGAGTGGTCCCGATTATTGTCACTTCGGGGCTACCGGATCATAACACATAGTAGGTGACTAATGACTTGCAAGATAGGATCGAGAACTCACATATATTCATGAAAACATAATAGGTTTGGATCTGAATTCATGGCACTCGGGCCCTAGTGACAAGCATTAAGCATAGCAAAGTCATAGCAACATCAACTTCAGAACATAGTGGATACTAGGGATCAAACCCTAACAAAACTAACTTGATTACATGATAAATCTCATCCAACCCATCACCGTCCAGCAAGCCTACGATGGAATTACTCACGCACGGCGGTGAGCATCATGAAATTGGTGATGGAGGATGGTTGATGATGACGATGGCGACGGATACCCCTCTCCGGAGCCCCGAATGGACTCCAGATCAGCCCTCCCGAGAGAGTTTAGGGCTTGGCGACGGCTCCGTATCATAAAACGCGATGAATCCTTCTCTCTGATTTTTTTCTCCCCGAACGTGAATATATGGAGTTGGAGTTGAGGTCGGTGGAGTCTCAGGGGGCCCACGAGACAGGGGGGCGCGCCCAGGGGGTAGGGCGCGCCACCCACCCTCGTGGACAGGGTGTGGGCCCCCTGGTGCTGATTCTTTCGCCAATATTTTTTGTATATTCCAAAAATATTCTCCGTAAAGTTTTAGGTCATTCCGAGAACTTTTATTTCTGCACAAAAATAACACCATGGCAATTTTGCTGAAAACAGCATCAGTCCGGGTTAGTTCCATTCAAATCATGCAAGTTAGAGTCCAAAACAAGGCAGAAGTGTTTGGAAAAGTAGATACGTTGGAGACGTATCATATAGTTAGAAGGGAAACAAAAGTTGGACCACGCGTTCCTATTCTTATATAGAAAAATAGAACAGACCTCTGTGTTTTCTTCAAAAAAATACATAAATTGGGCTGCCGATGTTTCAGGAAAAATAAAACCTCGGATGGAAGGTCCATAGGCCGGTCGATACTTGACGGCCCTTAAAAAAATACAAACCTGCATGTCATGGGCTGCGCATGTTAAAAAAGAAAGCCTAGACGGGGTAGCCCAAAACCCAGCGGATACTTGCTGCCCCAGTGATAATAAATGATACTACCCGCCAGCTCCACAGCTTCGTTGTGAATTTATCTCCTACGTTGAAGCACCTAAAAAAATCTAACTATGTTGACAAACCCGTGGGCCCCAACGTTAGTATAGCATTAGGAGGAAGTTTTTTTCGATGGGGCACTTGCTTGCGTACGGGCATAGACCTGGTGGGTCCCGACTATCCGCCTCTCCACGTACAGTCCTCTCCAGATTCCTCTCGTTTGTTCAACATGTTCACAACGGCAGACAGCGGCGCTGCGACGAGCACACAACGGCGCAGGAGGTGATCGGACCACCCAAGGCAGTGCCTTATTTGTAATGAAAGTACTGAACTTGCCCAGTGGCCAAGTGACACTACCCGACAGCTGTTCCGCCCGGGTTCGATTCCACCTGATGCAGGGAAAATATCTCCAAATTTTTTGCCTCTACCATTATTGACATGTAGGTCCCCATTGTCATCTACGCACACCATGTCCAACACTTGCCAAAACTTCCTCCCTCGTTTTCTCTGTTTTTGCACACTCGACATTGTGTGGGCATTTTGAAAATAGCATATCTTTTTGACTGTGCATCATATGAAGATGTGCTATGCATGAATGTTGATCAGCATGATGTTAACTGGCTGGTAGTTCCATTTTCGACCATGAATAAAACTTCCAAGATGATGTTAACCCTGTTTCAAAAGGCCGTGTTAATATAAATGCTCTGCCTCTGAAAGTTGCAGTATCTTATCTGAAACTGAACTTGCAGTTTCTTATCTGAAACTGAAACTTGTAGTTTCTTCTCTGAGAATCACATTGTCTGCACTTTTATACTCCTATGAAACTACAATTTTTGAAGTACTAAAAATAAATATCTAGAATTCATAAAATACTTGATATGCTCAATACTGCAAATCTGAAATTCAAAAGACATTCATATCTGAAAGTACTCTCAAAATACACAACACAAAACACAATTCACAACCTGCAAATACTGACAAACCTAAGCTCCTCCTGACAATTCACAACCTGCCCGACTATTGGGCTGGCACCGCTAGTTGGTCCTTGTTTTCAAACCAAGACTGTATCTCCAACATCCTAGCTAGCTTCACAGTGTCGCCGTCTGCGATCCTCATGTATCGGTTGTACTCCTCCATCGATCTACTTCTCCACAACACCTTCACTCGCCGGCGGTGGTTTTTGAACGGAAGAGGAGAGGAGCAGCGCTCCTTTTGGATTAGAACGGGAGAGGAGCGATGCTGGTTTTGGATTGGAACAGGAGAGGAGGGGCGGTGGTTTTGAAATGGAAGAGGAGAGGAGCGGCGCTGGATTTAGATTGGAACAGGAGAGGAGCGGCGGTGGTTTAAGAGGAGAGGAGCGGCGCTGGTCTTGGAAGTAATTTTTTGTTTGGCGTATTTTGGGTCAAAGTTTGACCACGTAGTGTATTCGACAAGCAAAATGTGAATGCATGTCACCAAAAATTGTATCGTTTGGTTCGTATATGGATGTACTTCCAAATTATATTATTTTTGCAACATATAACATATATTTTATTTATGAAAATCATGGTCAATTATGACCCAGAATAAAAGGAAGACTAGTTAATGTGGGGTCGCTTTCTTAATTGAAGGGTAAATTGATTTTGATTTTGATCCAGTCACAGCGCGCCGACCCTCTCGTCGAATCCCAAATCGCTGCCACATGCTCCTCTCCCTCTTCTCCATTGCAAAACCACCTCCTCTCCTCTCCATCATCTCCATTCCAAAACCACCGTCTCGCCTCTCCCTCTTCTCCATTGCAAAACCACCTCCTCTCTCCTCGTACGAGGATCCCCTGAGGTAGCCCATCTTGCCATTGAGACACTGACACATGGGTCCCACCAAGCGCGGGGCCCACCTGTCAGCGACCGGAAGGCAGGGAAACCTCTCCTCTCCATCATCTCCATTCCAAAACCACCATCTCGCCTCTCCCTCTTCTCCATTTCAAAACCACCCCCTCTCCTCTCCATCATCTCCATTCCAAAACCACCGTCTCGCCTCTCCCTCTTCTCTATTGCATGACCACCGTCTCTCCTCCCATCTTCCAAAGCTAGCACCGGACCACTCAGAAGGACATCTATGGAGAGGATGCAGTAGCGAATCAGGCAGATCACCAGCGGCGACTAGGCAAAGTTAGCCAGGTTGAAGGAGATCCTTACTTGGTTAGACAATGAGTGGGAGATTTTGAGGACGGTGAGGGCCATGTGGCAATGTATGCGAAATAGCGAGACGGTGGCGATGTACTCCTCGGCGGCAGTCACGCCGTAGTCCTTCGAGTTCATCAAGTATCTCCTCTGGGCGATGGAGCAGACAGATTCGTCCGAGGCGAAAGTCAGGCGGAGGTGGTGGGCGTACAGGTCGAAGGTCGAGCACCCAGAGGATAACGAATCAATCGAGTACGGTGTGCCGTTCGTGAGGGTGCAGAGCCAGCCGGAGCGACAGGAGTATTCGTTCTCCCACCGCAAGAGGAGGCCGGATGGCGCGACATCGCTTCCCCGCCACTCTCCACGGTTCCCTCGATGCTCGCCTCGTTTCAACGGCGTCGTTAGGGTTTAAGGTAAGCTTCGCACTAACCTAATCTTCCATCTGCTCATGTTTACGATCAGTGTGACAACTAATAAAATCAAGCTTACAATCAGTCTCCGAGTACTACGCCAATCACCCTAAAATAGCTCTGGACCTTTGGCTTAAAGTTGTGACACTGTGTACAAATAAAGAAAAATAGATTGGTTCTTCTTTCAATAAAGTCTAAGCTACTAGTATTTGGTTAGAGGATTTGCTGCCGAGAAAGATCCGTCCACAGTGAGCGTCACACATCCCACTGATGGTGGTGGGTGCCAATGCTTAGATGGATCAGGGTTGGTGTCGGTAATTTTTACTTGACACCTCGCACTCTGCATATATGCCGGTTCCATCCGTACATATGTGCAGTTCCACCAAAATGCAGCTGAATAACCCTGTTTGCACAGATAATGAAAAGGCGTGATTACATTATAGTGGCACTAGTTGATGAAACGTACACTGATAAATAGAAGAAAACATTGCGCTAGTATCATAGTATGCCATGCTGCGAGGGCGAGATGGGCCCTGCGACGCCTCATACTGGAAATCGACCCAAGTCCCCCCGATACACCTTCTGCCAGTGATGAACATCAGTGTACAGCGGTAGTACAAGGAGGGGCCTTGAGACATTCCAATATCTATTTTTGTGCAAATCAACTAAAATTAAGCACCCTAGTTTGCAGAAACGCTTAAACATTAACAATGGGACTAGTTGATGAAACATATACTAAAAAAGAGAAGCACTTTCTTTATCTACATTGGAAATGAAATGATAGAGAGACACTCGCTCTATTTTAACTGTATTATTACTTCATTTTATCAGTGGCACTAGGGTCGAGCAGGTGGCAAACAAGGTGTATCGTGCGTCGCAAGGATGGAGGCCAGGGGTGCTTAGACTGGGAAGGTGAAGCTGGCTCTTTCAGTCCCTATCTTCCCCTCTGATGTTTCTGTGGTAGCATTTGGGTTGTAATCCAAACTTGGTCGAGCGGGTGCTGTGTCCCGCTACCTGCCTAGCTTATGTGGCGAACTTGTCTCCTGCTAGTACTTAGTCCATTGTAGTAGTAGTTGCATAATTGCCCATTTACACTCAGATGTTGTTGGATAATGGTTCTCTATGGTTGGGTTTCTTTAATGAAATCGGAGGAAACCCCCTCTTTCGATATATAAAAAAAATTCAGTGCCACTAGCGGTGGCAAAACATTGCCTCAAATTAATAGTGCCACTAGATTAAGGTGCAAAATAAAAACATTACTGCTTTATCATGGCAGTGCCAAAACAGTAGCACAAGAGCAGACTCAACATGCAGGATCTTTGGCAAACGGTCAGACCAAAAAGGAACATACCTCATGATGGGAAACATGTCTGCAGTCAACAAACTCGTAGTAGGGATGACACCAGTCACCAACATGGATGATTCAATTCATGGGACCTGTTGGTGCAGTTCACCTAAAATGAAGCAATGTCCCATGAGCTAGCAGCTTCTTCTTCATTTTTTTAAGAAAAGGGCTCCAGCCCTGGTTCCATTTCCATCAGAAAACGAAACCCACAGAGCTTCTTCTTCCTTAGTTGCAATAAAATTGAGCAACATCAAGGTTGGTTGTGAAGCTCCTGGAATGTTCAACTATAATTTGGATATCATTTGTGCAGTTCAACTAAGATCAAGCGTGAAATGTATGTCTCTGTTTGCACAAAAAAGGTGGAAAGGAGGGTGACAAACAAGTGATGAAACATACATCAAATGAAAAGAAGCATGTTCCTTATCTGAATGGCAATCCTACAAGGACAGTAGCAATTTCTAAAGCAGCAGCATTGCTAGATATTAGTGTGGGCATTAGGATTAACTATGACAACTGTTAAATACAACATTACTTTAGTGGTGCCATTGCTTCATTTTACCAGCAACATTGGTTTAACGTGTCCTTACTTTTAGCAGTGCGACTGCTACATTTGACCAGTGGCATTACATAAGAGTGGCTCGGGGCAACAAACATCAGAACAGGATATCTGGGTTGGTCCCATTTTTGTTCGGTATAGCCACCTTATACTGTGTGAGGCTAGCAAATCTAGTGCTGGACTTACTCTGTTGACTTGTCCCCCAGTCCCCACTTTCTTTCCTTTTTCAACCAATAGATCGGGTTTATATTGAGTTTGTACTGCGTTTCCCTTTATTTCCCTATTAGACCTAGAGACCAGTTGGATAGCCAGTCTCTGCTACTTTTCGCCCCCATTATTTCCTCTTTCGACCAAGTCCTAGATTCAGGTAACAAATCTTCCCCCACCCCCTTTCTTCCTTGTTTGAACCAAGTAGTACTAGATTCGAGTGTATGAACTAGTTTTACCTCTTAACAGTAAAAATTTAGGTGGCTTTCGAATAGCCGATCGATCCTATCTACGAGGGGGCCTGGGAAATAGTAAAAGATACAAGTGCAGCGACGTCAGGAGCTTGGAAAGTAGAGCAAGGCCGGTTTCGAAGTAAGTTATACCTGAGGGTCGCCGGGACGCCGGATATGCGCACACTACGGCAGCGAGGAAGAAGGGGTCGGAGGCCCTCCCTAGCCAGCGGTGCTTGGGAGAGAACAGCAAGGCACGCTGATCGGGACGCGCTGGCAGTGGGTAAGAGCCGTCGCCGAGGACGACCGCGTGAACGTTGCACCTTCTCACCTTCCCCGGCGGAGAGGATCCGGCTGGATCTGTGACCAGCGGTGAGCAGAGAGAGAGAGAGAGAGAGAGAGAGAGAGAGAGAGAGAGAGGCCACCGCTGTCGTGTTTAGATCTGGAGAGGACGAGATAGTGTGAAGAGAGCAACACTAGCAAGCAAGCGCGGAGGCTCCTGCCAATATAGTGGAGTACTACTAGTTTTGTTTTGTCTACCGGAGCCGGCTTGACCTCGTCAATGATTGTCTTCATGCATGTGCCCCGAAGGCGCAGTTGTCCTCATTTTGATCTGAAGCACCGGATTATAACATATAACACGAAAAAATGCCACATGACAAGAAACCATAACCTCACTGCCCAAAGGAGACAACATGAATCCCGATGGACAAACTAGACGAGGATCAAAGCTCAAATTAAAGAGAAACTCATAGAAAAGGGGTCCATCGATAGATGCCCTAATTAACATAGCCGGCTTGACATAGATGGCAGCCGAGTAGTCTTCGTGCATGTGGCCCCCATGACTAGCGCCTTGAAGGAACTCAGTTGTCGTTGTGTAACCCTCGCAGCGATCCGAAGCACATGACACCTAATTTTGCGAGATGACAAGAAACCTTTTTTTAGCTTTCTCACCAGAACTACAACCCTGTACAACACAACCTGCACGATATGTAGACGATAGCCAATCCAGGCGTGTGTCTGCTAGAGTCTGGTCACATGCATGAACGATCTGATCTTCCATGTCATGCTGGGATCGTCCAGGCACCAACGTCTGTACAACACTTCTCTAGTACTATCGCTCGTCTCTCTCTTCTATTAACTCACCCGACTTGCGGGGCCAAGAAGTGTGCCTATGGTCGGTTCTCAATTACGGTCCCACATGTGTGTGCAAACGCAATATGACGCGCGTTCCATTCGGAGAGCGGCGTGCCAGACCGACCGACCGTCTGTGGTGCGACGCAAACGCGACGGGTGTGCTGTATATTGTACTCCGTAAATGTGTACCGCTGTTTTCTTAATGCTTTGCTCCATGGCGCAATCCATGGATACAAAATTAATATATTGTACTATTTAAAAGTTGAGGGCGGGGCTTTTCCGCGTGGTAGGCGGGGCAGTTCCGCCTAGTCAGTTCGACAGAGACGCGAGAAGATGAGGGAGTAGGCTGCTGCAAACGTAGGGCTGTGTGATTTAACAGCGAGTTACTGCTGGACAGGTGGGGCCCGGTGATTTGACTTGCCATTATCATTTTAACTGCAGCGCTATGACCGGCGTGAGTCCCCCGATTCCTGACCACCTCCATACAGGTGCCTCTCCTGATGCTCCACCATGTAGAGGCTGGCTCTTGCTTGAGAGCCCACTCCTCCACTTTTTCCTTGCCTCTTTACCCCACATATGCAAAAATGCCATGTAAAGCGGGCTTATAGCCCACTATTGTACTTGATCCTACAGGTACTAAGCCTGGCACATAGGCATAAAGTCTGATGTGGAAAGTTAATTAAGAAGAGAGAGACTAGTTTGGTGACCCCAGGAAGAAACGGTGCTAAGCGCGTGTACCTAGATGAAGCAAACTTAGCAACAAAAAACTAAGCACCTATGCACTGGGGACTTGAGTTGCTAAGCCATTTAATACCCATAGCACCTCATCTAAGCACCATTTCATTGGAAGAGGTCACTCCTTGGCAAATGCAATAAATACTATGAAGAAAGAGATAGAGAGAACTAAACAAAAAATACTCTTATAGCCAACCTTATAGCTAACCTTGTTGTAGTATGAGTGACTAAATGATGACTATGTATGACATGCCAACATCAGATAGCCTAACGCACCGTGTTAAATCTCCAAGGGCGCGGCCGCGCGAGCGAGGCGACGGTCGTGGTAGGTGCGACCATGATACGGGCTGCTGGCAGCCCTTGGATCTGAGATCGAATGGTCGCATGCTAAGTTGCTGAAAGTTTGCAGAATAACCCTCCAGGATAGGATATTCACCCATAGGTCTAGAATCACGCCATGCAACCGTCCAATCTCAAATCCAAGGGCTCTCGGAAGCTTCGTATCACCTGTAATTTTCTCGACACTTGACATGACATCGAAAGCCATTTAATTGGGCGTCGAGTAGACATGACATCTAATTGGGCCCCCATAGTACTGTGCATGAATCCATTTATCCACCAGGCAAGCCACTACCCTGCCGTTCGCACGCCCCCCCCCCCCACTCGGCACTTTTACAATCGATAAACCGCTCCTAGTCATCCCGTCCTTCACATTACGGCAGTTCCACTAATCCTAACCCTCCTCCCAAATCCATGGCGTCCCAAATCTTCATGGTCGGCGGTGAGTACAAGGTTAGAACCATCACCGGCAATGAGTTCGACGTCATCTACACCCGTTCTTCCGTGACGGTGAAAGAATGCCATGATCGCTTCAGACGCATGTTCGAAAACTCAAATGATGAGTGGGTCGTTGGGCTAGATGTTGAGTACACCACAGTCCTAGGAAAAGAGAAGAATCTAAAGGAGGAAGAGAGGAAGAAGCCCGCTGTGATCCAGGTTTGCGTGCATGACTTATTCTTGGTCTACCACATATGCCATGCCGACTTTGAGTGCGAGGAATCTAAGAAGTTCCTCAAGGGCGTCCGAGTCAAATTCGTTACTCTAGACTTTACGAATGACATAAGAGTCCTGGAACGGATAGGCCTTGTTGTAGGCAAACCCTTCAACCTCCAGAATAATGGGCTGGTGTCCTCCCGTGATAAGCCTTCAATGCTGACCCTGGCAGGAGCCATGGTTCATCCTTCGTACGGTAAACTGAAGAAACCTCCGCCCACGCTTCATCGTGCATGGCAGTGGAATGTACTAGATATACACCACATCCACTATGCTGCAATAGATGGCTACCTTTGTTTCAATATCTAGAAGGGTTAGACGAAGAGCAAGAGCCAAGTGTGCGGTTCAAGCAAAGAAGTATCGGCCAAGAGGAAGAGGGGCAAGGACGAAGTCAAGGACTCCGAGTAAGGTGGCAGTGTCATTGCTCATGGTGGTTCTAATGCAGTGTCTACTGGTTAGTTGCTTAGTTTAATTTCTGGTGTGCTTAGTTTTATTTGAGGGGTGTGTTGTGCTGAGCCCCTAGCAGAACTATGCTATGTTTCTTCTTGTTACTTTAACTCCTCAGTACGTACATACTAGTATTTCATACAGTTCATATTTTAGTTGCTATAGTACTAGGACTACCACTCGTTTATTCACATTATATACGTACAATATATATGGCCAACATCATATAGCCAGCAGTTTAGTTGTCAAAGAATTTCAGGGGGCTTAGTTTTGTCAAAGAATTTCAGGGTGCTTAGTTTTATTTGAGGGGTGTGTTGTGCTTGGCACCATTATTGTGACTCAAATCTCTTTTGCCATGTTATAATGACAAAAATACCGATGGACCAACATGCCAGCTCTCCCTCTATGTCACTACAGTAAAATAAAGTGTGGGGCCTACTTGATCCCAACAGCGTTCTTATTTTCCTGTAAAATTGTTCGCTTGGTTACTCCTGACAAGCGGGTCCACACTTATCATTGTGAGAATGGGCTTATTTTTGTCATGTAACATGGTCAACGGTTTTGATGTGAAAATCACAATGTCTAATGGAATTTTTGGGCAAACATCTAACTTAACAATGGCCTTTTTGAGATATCTAATTGCATTTTGAGTAGGCATCTCATGGATCAATGGCATTTTTTAGTAGTTGTAACTTCTAATGGCAAAACTAAGGCCCTGTTTGGTTCATAAGTCCTAGGACTTTTTCTAGTCCCAACTAAAAAGTCCCTAGTCCCTAAAAAGTCCCTCCCTGTTTGTTTCCAGGGACTAAAAAGTCCCTAGTCCCTCCCTAGAGGTTATTATATGACATCTAAAAGACCATGTTACCCCTAGTATACAAAAAAATAACAACCAAACAACACCATGGGGTGGTGGGGCAATGGGTGCATGGAGGGGCATTGTTGGACAAGTCCCAAAAAGTCCCAAAAAAGACTCTCCTTGAGAGTCTTCTTCATTTAGTCCCAAAAAGCAACTTTTAGTTCCTAGTAGTCCCTCCTGTTTGGTTAAAAAGTCTCTAAGAGGGACTTTTTCTAGTCGCTACACCAAAAAGTCTCTGGAAACAAACACCCCCTAAGTACTGATACACAAACTAGTGGCATAACTAATAAGAACCCAATAATTAAATAGGTATGCTAATTTCGTTAATAGAATTTAGCAACCCATTTAAGCACGTACTAGCTTTTTTAATAGTACTATATGCATAATTTGGCGACGAGCGCTCTCTATATGTACCACCTTTTTTCTTTAATTTCATCTTGTTAGTTTTGCTCCATGGCGCAATCCATCGATCCTACTACTATACAAAAGTATACATTTGTTAAAAGGCTAGGGCGGGGCGGTCTAGCTAGGTCGGTTTCAAGAGAGGCGAGGGCCTTTGTGATTTGACGGCTCATTACTGCTGGAAGGCGGGGCCTTGTGATTTGACTGCTCGTATAAATGTGCCAACGACTTGAGGAGGAGCAAAGAACCGTGCGGTATAGTCAAGTTTTCCACTGGAGTACGACGGAGGAGCACGAAACACGGCAGCCCAGTGCCATATCCTCTACTCTCTACTATTATTATTTATTACTAGCAAGTGGCATTGTTCTATTGGCGATAAACAATGATCTAATTTGCTAGTCATCTCATTTTTAGCATTGTTCTATTCATGCCTCGCAGAGAAGGTGACACGTGCGGAGAAACACCCAAAGCAAAAGAAGAAACACAGGAGCAAAACAAGAAGGAAGATTATCACCCCAAAAAAGAAGGAAGACGCGCTGCTCTCACTACATGAAGGGTTGCTGGCCGCGGAGTCGTAACTGCTTCTTCTTCGCCTCCACGACCTCCATCTCCTTGCGCGTCTCCTCCGCCATCTTCTTCATTGTGTCCATGACGCGGGATTTCTCGACGCGAGCCTTCATCATCTGTTCCACGGCCGCATTACGTACCTTGACAGCAGTCGGGTGCTCGATGCAGAGCTTCGCCAACTCCTCCTTCTGTTCCATGACGAGGGCCTACAGCATCTTCATCGAGGAACTACTATTCCCATGCAGCTTCCTCCAGCCGGCGTTCTCCTCCTTTAGCAGGTCGAGCTCATGACAGAGCTTCGCCTTGTCCTCCTGAAGTTGCAGGATTTTGCCGGTCGCCTTCTTCTCCAAGGAAATGCTCTTCTTCATCAGCATCACCAAGCCGGCGGTCAACTCCCCCTGCTCATTGAGCTCAGCAGGCATGTCATTGAGGCTCTCCTCCAGCAGCTCCACCAAGCCGTGGATGAACTCCTTCTACTTATTGAGGTGCTTATTGAGCTGATTGGGCATGCCGTCGAGGGATAACGACTCCAGCGCCGCCAACTCGGCATGTTAACCTCCGCGGCTAGGGCGCTCCTGGTAGCCATCGCCTGCCCATGAGAGATCTTTCGAGGTCTCTGTGTGGCGGCGAGCCCTCTTTTTTTCCACAGCCTTGGTTGCCACTCCCTTGTTATGAGTAGTTCTCGACCTAGAGCTCTGCACACCGGCCATGGCAAGGATGGACGAAGAAGGAGGACTTACGAGGAGGAAGGTAGAGTAATTTTTGGTTAGGTAGTTCCCCTTTTTATAACTTAAGTACTAGCACTAGTACTAAAACCTGCATAGTGGGAACATGTTCAGGTTTGGTACGTACTGGTAGGTGTGAGCAGGCTTGCACTTGATTGTAGCACTAGTACTTTGGAATGTGATGGGAACAAGGTAAAGATTAATTGATGGTTTTGGTTTCGAGGTCCGAAACGGCTCCAGATGAGTTTAGTGGAACATAAATTTCAAGTACTCCCGATGAGTTTAGTAGAACATAAATTGTTTAACATAAAAAATATATCATTAAAAAATAGAATATTTGAAGTTTGTAATGATATATTTTTCGTAATGTATGCCTCTTATTAAGTTTGTCAAATTAATGACCTAGGTACACGTGCAAGACTTGTAAACTAAGATAGAGGGAGAACTACACTGCTCAAATGCGGTCGCACAAGTCAGTGATGTAACTGGTCGTACATGTCAGACCAAGCCGATGCGTGTCCCTTCAGTGAGACGCGGGCCCGACCGACCTCTGTTGGTGCGACCGACCGTAAAGTACTTACGCGATGGAGACTTCTGGTTGTGGCTTCGGTTGATTGTCACGACCAAGAATTCTAAAACTAGTGATAAATCAATTACCATCTTTTTCCAAACCAAGAAGTATATTTTACAGGAAAACAACACATATAGATGGAGTGATTTTCAAGGTTACAAACCCACATAGCGTTGCAAGTTCACTGCAGCAGCAACCGACTAGGTCACTGCATCGCTTGCGGGGAAGGAGGGCAGCTCACCTCGCCTATGATGCATGCCCAGCGGAGCCACCGCAACTGGTCTGGGGATTTGGCTTCTCGTACCACCCATTTGAACAGTTGCACCGGCTGCGCATGCCATTGCGCAGGCATGCGCGTTCTTTCCTCCGGAGTCGACTCCGTGAATATGATCTCTGCCATTAGCCCTAACTCGAAATCAACGCGACGCTGCCAGATGCTGACATCCCTCAGCATCTCTCCCCTGAGATCGACTTGCGCCTCCGCCTTGTGCTACGCTAGGCCCAGCTCCTTGGAACTTTTCTCCAATCGATGCGACGCTTCCTTGATCCGTTTTCCCTTGTTGCCCACCACCTGAAACGCAGCCCTGGCATGTCCTCCGGCGCCACCGATCTGTGATTCCAGAGCAATGGATCCCCTCTAAAACACATGTGGGTTTCGCTCAAAGGCGGCAGTGCTGCGGGCCGCAGCGAGAGGGCAGCCCGCGGGATCCTGGGATCTAAGGGATTATCCATGGTGGGATCCTCCATGGCGGGATCCAGTGGGCGAGGCGGGGAGGCGAGCCTAGGCGCTGGGAGAGCCCTACGAGGCTAAGATAAAGATAGTACTACTCCACTCCGTCCATATTTAAATACAAAGGCCACCAATAGTAGCCCTGGCAAAAATTGATCATGCTGCCTGTGTCCTCCTAGTTTATTGGCCCCCTCTTTTGTGCCACTTTTTATGACATACATAAATATTATGTTACTTACAAATATGGTCAAAAATTGCCACAAAACACGAAGGAGACCAATGGAAGTACTGGCACCCCATGATTTAACTACTCGCATGCGCGCAGTGGAGTAGTAATGTCTTTCTTCCGCCCTCACGTCCACTCAATTTGCATGCGCTGTATTAATTGACCATCAATGAAATGAAGGACTTTACACGCGTCAAATTATCACATGGGGTGGATCTTCGTACAAAAATGCATCGCCCCGAGTACTCGCGTGTGCGTGCGTGGAAATGAGTGCGTGCGTGTCATGCGTGCACATCTTCGCTTCATGCATGTACCGCCAGTGTGGCTCAGAGAGGTCGAGTACATTCTTTTGGAAGCAGCAACACGTCACTGTGATCAATCCACACAAGGAGGTCGCAACAACGCCTCCACATGTGCCACGTAGCTTCATGAACTGTAAGAGAGACACTGTGTAGCGTGCATTGGAATTCTAATTTACGTATTTGCACATACTCGAAGTACTAGTAAGGTACACATGCATTGCACGCATCAGTTTGGCAACCAAATTATGAATAAATACCACACTATAGCATGTAAGCTCTGAGTCATATATGCCTGATGTAGACCTTCGTTTAATTCTTATAGTTCATCTCATTCAAAATAAATTTGTTTTTATAAAAAATCTAGGGCCTCTTTGATTGGTAGGATTTCCAAAACGCGGGAATAGGAAAAACATGGGATTAGAGTGGAATGTCGTCTTGAATCCTACAGGATTGTACGAGTGTTTAATTGTGCATAGAAAAAACGCAGGATTATTTCAAAGTGGTTTGAGTGGATGGGATGTTTCCTATGAAATCTAGTGCAAATGAATCCTATGGAAAAATTTCTATGGTTTACAATCCTACGAATCAAACAACCAAGATAGGAAAAATTCCTAAGGATTAGAATCCTCCAAAATTCCTTTGAGAATCCTTTGAATCAAAGAAGCCCTTAATCTATTTTATGATTCATGGAATTGTGCGTTGTAAAGCATAAAGAAAAAACAAATAATGGCAATTCAACTAGAAAAAAGTTTGGGCAGTTATGATACGGAAGATTCTAGAACAAAGGAGAAGGACTTGTGTTTTGAGGTTTGTGCATTATGCTTAAGTTCGACCAAGGAGTCTGCTATAGATTGTACATGTGGAAAAATCCGGTGGGGGGCTAGAAGATTGTGCGAGGGGCCAAGTGGAGGGAGACTATGAAGGAGTGCACAAGTGCGAGATCGATATTTGAAGAGAGGGGGCGAGAACGTGCACTGTTGCGCGCAGTGGCGGAGCCATGAAAAATAAATGAGCTAGGCGGCCAAGCATTGCTAATCCTTTACGAGGAGGGCCAATTCATCAACTTAAACCATTTTACCAGTAATTGTCTAATGATCACATTCATATTAGCCTCGATATATAGTGATGTTAGGGGGGGGGGCAGGGCCCTTGCTGCCCCCTGTCTTTGCCACTGCGCGCACGTCTGAGAGATGAAGCGGAGGCATGGATGATGAGAGGGGGATGTTGGATATATAATTAATGTGGGTGTATTAGCTATGTAATCCTATATAGAGAGGTATAGATTGATCGATGTGGACATGGGAAAGAGGGTGAGACCTCACTAGATATATAGATTGATCTGTTTGTGTGGAAAACTGTGAAAGACCTAGCTATATATACACACACATAGAGGAACATCGATCGTTGCGCATGCACGTGAGAGATAACGAATGCCCGATATGATGGGGAGGGGGAGGTGTGTGTGTGTGTGCATGCATATGAGACCGACATGAAGAAAAAGATTGTATGTGTGCGATGGATAATGCCGACTGGTACTGTGTGTGCATGCATGCACGAGAGAAAGTTAATGGTACAATTATAAAGAGAAGATGACTGTCTGGGTGTAAAAGACTAGGTGACGTCATAATCAATGTAAAGTAGAATTCAAATATTTGAATAAGAGACCATGATGTTTGAAACCCATGCATGCATGAATATAACTGATATATGCGTGGTGTGGGTTGGAAACGAGCATATTGTACTGTATACACATTGAACAAGGTCAGACTGATTTGTATTTGTGATATCGATGGCAGACATTGTTTGGCCACATTGCATCCGTGCATGGACACACTATTCTAAGTGGATATGATGGGTGGCTTTTGCATCACATATCTATATCTATACCCCTATATATATATTATATTTCAGTAGACGGCAAAGAAGAGGCGAACGGCAAATAAGCTAATTCCAGTAGTGTATATATATATATTATATTTTACTAGTCGTCAACCCGTGCACCTGCACGGGCTAGCAATTGAAAGAACACAAAATTGTATGTCATGTTTATGAAAATGTGATAATTCGTTTTCTGAAATGTCGGTGCCACAAATTTTTATTGGTCCATGGAAAGATAATAAAGAATCATATGCATTCACAAAATTGTTTCCTTGTGATCCATTCTTGTGGAAACCGTTTTATTTGATAGATCCCTCACGTTGATTTAAATATTGTTATCCCACTAACTGAATATATTCTCACTACTATGTATAGTGCTATATTTCTACTTTTTCTATAGTGTATTTATTTTGTCATTTTAATGGACATGTATAGGTTCATGCATACTTAAAGTTGTTTCAGTCATATCTATCTTTGACATAGATAAGTTTAAGCCAAGTGATCCTTATCTAAAAATGTGGCTAAAGCTAACAAAATCCGAGAAATAATTATCGAGAAACAACAAAATATAGATTATAAGCTAGATGCAAATGTATGGACATTGAAGTGTAGAAAATCACAACTGCATGTGGAATAAATCAAATACATACCTCACAGTTCGTCCTTTTTATTAAATTGAATCTATGTAATTTATTTTACTTCTAGCATTATATCTACTAGTCAATCAACCCGTGCACCGCACGGGCTAGTAGTTTTAATAAATAAAAATATTTTTTGAATAACATTACACCTTTATGACAGTCATTCAAAGCATAAAACAATTTTTTGTATTTTTAGGTACCATTTTGTAATGGAAAGTTCTATGTTCCTTTGGTTCACCACAACTTGTATGACATCCCTGATGGTCTCATATATACAACTATTATTATTTACTGATGCTACAAATTTTCCACCATTTTAAATCATGGAAATGCAAACGTAAAGAAACCCACATACTATTTCGCACTTTAGATCAATTCCATAATAAATGAATGATAACGTTAGAGGATCATAATTCGTCATCCTTAAATAATGTTCAAATAATTTGTAATCTGATATTAGAAGGGGGGTATGAACCAAGATAATCAAATGCAGAAATTATATCATGTATAAACTGTACACACGTTGGTATGAAATTATGGATTATAAATATTATATCTAGAATTTTATCAATTACATTGGCAGTGTACTTGCAGCAGTAAGTATTAACGTGATGGACAATATTTGTTTCAATCTATGTCAGTAAAAAAACTAAGTGATTATAATGGACAAATGGATTTTTTTTTTCAATTATCATGATGGAAGTGATTTAATGCCATGCAACTATAATAATGAGGTCTTTAGCAGTCATAAACAAAACAAAATGCTGTTATTGATTGTTTATATAGTGCCTTTTGCATTGAATTGTGGGAACAGTAGTATTGTACCAAGACCATGGTATCTATGAGAATACCGCATTTCATGATAAACGTATCATGGACTCATTGTGCAGTAAATTTACCATTTAATATGAGAAGTTGGTAGACACGTGAATGATGGGTAAGCATACGCTTTCCTATACATCATGCATCCAGGAACGGAATCAAACAGAAACTTGAAGCATACTATTGGAAGATGCCATGGACCTGATTTCAAGAAAAAGAAAAGGCTGGCATGGTGCAGCCATTCCCGCTTCTTGAACATACAATGTCTCACTTGTCTACCACCGTTGGCTGCTGGTTCTGTTTCTTCCTAATGCGCCTACATGATCATCATGTAGAGAGCATGCTTCTTCTAGTGCCCAGTCCGTGTCGCACGACTGTAAAAGCGCATAGAGAAAGAAAAGAAGAATATTTAAGAACAAATAAGTACATTGTAAGACCATACCTATATATAATGGTATATCGTCCGGTCGTACTGAAAAGATTTAATGTTAAGAAAGTGTATGTATGAAGCTCCCGTAAGCCATGACGTTTGTCTTTGAAACTCCACTCTCGATCATATATCCAAAATAAATTAGCTAAAAATATAACATGCAACTAATCTTTTTTGGGAGTGATACCTGACTGAAATTTAATTATTAGTATATTCTTTTCGTCTGTTATGGTCACCAAACAACATGTTTCTATAGACATCTAAACATTTGTGTTAGAAAATATTATAGTAAAATAAAATCTGGTTGGTAACTTTCTGAAAGGTGATTTCCTCAGATCTGATAAAACATGTCGGAAAATATATTTTAGATTAAAAAAACATTTGACGTTTTCAGAATCTTTTGGTTTAAGCCTTCACACATATCCTAAGCTCGATTGCATAGACAAAAGGATTTAAATGCAAGAAGGCCTTGGTGGTTTGTAGAAAAACAAAAAACAGAGGGGAGCACAATGTGAGCCAACCCAAAAGAATCATAAAGTGTAAACCCATGCATCCTTTGTAAGGATAAAAATCTCTTCACATTTATACAAACCACTTTATCTGGCTGTATAATGGAAAATTAATTGTAGCCCATTACGTAGGGGCAAGCTTGGAATGGATGATGGATCGTTATGTGATATGTACGGCAAGGATTTAAAAGACATGTACTATCTAAAAAATTTCCTATGGCTTTTCAACAATGAAAGCCTGAGAAAAGCTAACACCTCTTTGACATTGAAGAGAAACTACAGAAAAACTGATGGTAGCATATATCATAGGACAATGAAACAGATCAGATTTAACAGAAAGAAGAAGAGGTGCATATGTTTTAGCTTACTGCGATACGTGAGACTAATAAACAACAGAGCTGAATTACGGCCGGCAGACCACCGTCAATGCTGCTGCCGATGTGCAAGATCTGCATGACGTGGAGAGGCCACGTTAGAGTCCGGCATGATATGATTGCTTCTCCACCTATCACCTTCGTGGTGCGACTTTGTGAAGCGAACTTTGGATGCAACTCAACCTATTATGTCAAACATCCAATCCAGATCAAACATGATGAAACAAAGCAAAAACATCATCCAGACTCACTTGATCGATTCACCCTGCGTGCTACAGGTGCCAGCATGCTGCTAGCTACATACTGTCTCCACCAGGCACACCAAGCGCACCGGCGCACTTCGCTCGGGCGCTTCGGGGCAGCCGACTGCTTGTACACGCACATCGGCATCGTGTCTATGCTGCTCTGGGTAACTGTCAGTGGGTTGTTCTAGATCAAATAGCCCTGATGAAACAAAGCAAAGAAATCATCCAGACTTCACTTGATCACCACAGGTGCAATGGATGCCAGTATACCGATAGCCACCTAGTGTCTCCCCAGGCACGCCGAGTGCACTGGCGCACTTCCCTCGGGCGCTTCAAGGCCGCCGGCTGCTTGTACATGCATGCCGGCATCACGTCTACACTGCTCTCTGTATCCGTTCATGGGCTGTTTTGAGGGGAAAAGAAGAACCTGTAGACGCGCAAGCCTTCTAGATCACAATGGAGGCGGCACGGTCAGGACGCGGCACAGGAGGATGGAGGCAACACAAGTGCTCCTGGCCCCCTGAACTCTCCATGGCTCCTAGGTGCTGCTCCTTCTCGTTAGTCAGGGCGTCGTGCCAGATATCTTGACCGACTTCATCCACCGTGAAGGCTGCAGTATCAAACTCGGCCATCTCGTCAAATTGTGCTGGAGATATTAATCAATGATGCGTTTCTTTTTTGGCTGTAGAATTGGTGTAGGAAGGAAAGAAGTCACGTAGGAGGTGATACGTTGTTGTACCCGAGATAGATTGTAATCAGCAAGGACTCTCAAATACTTCCCTAATCATCAAGGACTCCCGTACTACAGGTCCACCTCCTTTATTTAATTCTAAGTTCCTAACCCTACAATTAAGATTCTAAGGTTAATTTTATGTGTAATCTAAGGATTAACCTGGAGGCTTTATTGGTGCTTCCAATTAGTAAATATAAGATATAAGATGCATGTGATTTGGCCATTAGATAATCTAGATAGATAGATGTCTTGTATAATTTGTCCAATTTTATACTTTATTTGTGAACCTGAGATTTCAAGGTATTCTCATGCCGTAATATGATATACTGAGAAGGGATTCTATCATTAGTAATACATCATTGCTAGGCGATCATAGGCCATGCATAAGAGCAGAAACTGTTCCATGCGTGAGTATGATGAATAAGTACATACATGCATGTATTTCAGCCATCTATTGGAATCATGTTGTCTAAAAAAATTTCTGCATGCAATTATGTGATTCAGATGACACACGTGAGATATCATGTAACCAAACCGACTACATAAATGATGATCAGTCCATCACCAACTTGCATTTCTGTTTGTTCCTTCCACCAAACATCTTACAGTAGAGACGCTTGTTCTGAAACTGGTATTGTAGACGCCTGATGCCGACAATGATCATTGATATATCTTCATTGGGGGCATCAAGCACTGCGTAACATCCAACATGTAAAATTGCTGACCAAGGAACATTGTTAGCAAGTCACTGTCTGAGCCTATTAGACTTGTGATGTATTTTGTAAGGTGAGTTTTAAGCCTAGAACCAAGGATTCTTCATCTGAATCATCTGCAATGGAATATGTAATTGTAAGCTTTTAGGACTAAACTAAACTCAACTGTATAGTACTTGCTTCATCCCAACCGTAGAAGTTAGATCTTCAGGTTTTTCTGTGTGTGTTTTTATAGGACAATATGGGGCCCAGTATATGAAGCTTCTCCATTAAAATATACAATAACCCTCAAAACCATTCCCTAGCACCTTTTAATGGCCCAAAGAAATAGTAAATCATGTTAGTCATATTATGCTTCTTAATACGATGATACTTTTTTACAATATATATATTCAAATAATAAAGATGGCCATAAAACTTAATTTGAGCTGCACAATCTCATACCACGTCATTAGGTTGGGAAGTAATAAGCTTTGCCTGCCTTCACTTCCAACCATAAATTAATATTGATAGTTAAGAAAAAAACATATATTGGTACTGTCTGTCGTGAAACTTACACCTTGTATATACTATCCAGCACTGGATTAAGGTGTTCGTAATAGCGACATTAATTAATTCAATGAAATACAGTGTACAGGACTATGGCAAGGGCAAAGTGACAGGAGGCAATCAACTCATATTCGTTTGATGCATCACAACTTGGCATGGATCCCCCTTCCTTAATCCACTCACGTGAAGAAAAAAATAGGTTAATATGCTCACGGGATTCCATGAATGCTTGTACTCACGGGATTAAGCTTAGGAGACAAAACCTGAGGTCCTGTTCAAGTCATGTAATACATGTAGGATTCGTCATTAAATTTCCCAAGGTAGTGGGTATCCGAGAAGGCGTGGCATGATCCGTCGTGTCTACTTGTCAATCTCGATCGGCTCCATGTCCGTAACCAACAAACTTCCATTTTCTAGTGAGAGGGACGCAACCTGGTTGAAGGCGATGTTTGATTTTATAAATCTGCAGTTTTTTTTTCTATCCGTGATCTGGTTGGGGAGGGCGTACCTACCATCTTGTAGATGGTAGATCCTAAAAAAAAAAAAAATTAGTAGATGGTCGTGAGATATTTTCTCCACCCCGATTTTTTCTTTTTTTATCTATGGTGGAGTTTCACGTGTGGATTTTTTTTCTTTACTACCGCTGGACAATCGTGGAGTTTTTTATCCGTGGAGGTCTCTATTCGTGGATTCTTTTTTCCTTTTTCATCTATCGTGGAGTTTTCATGCGTGCAGGCTCCTATTTTTTCACTACCCATGGACGTGGCAGATCCTTTTTTAGTGCGCCATCATCTATTTTTTCACTACCCATGGACGTGGCAGATCCTTTTTAGTGCACCATATTTATTACGCAACTTTTCCTTCTATCCTGGCCGTAATTTCTACAATCCAACGCTACAATTAATATTGATGATGTGGGTTAATTAAACGGCTTGAAAGGTGCCTCCAATTATAAGATATAAGATATTTTTTATATAGTGTGCAGATAACTTTAACTTTGAAAGATGGTCGTTGGATGAGGCCAATCCGATGGTGCAGAGATGGCAAATTTGAGCACAACTGGCCACTGGATATCATCTAGATTCTATCAGATTTTGCCACATGTACAATGTAGAAGACTCCATGGTTGAACTTAAGTATAATGCAGAAACCTCAAAACAGAAGCACTTCTTCTTTGTTCTAAAATCTTCCGTATCAGAATTGCCCAAATGTTTTTCTACATGATTTGCCATTATTTGTTTTTATTTTATGCCTTACAACGCACAATTCCATGAATCTTAAAATAGATTAGTTTTCTTATAAAAACTAGATGATTTTGAATGAAATGGACTATAAGAATTAAACGAACATCTACATCATGCATATATGACTCAAAGCTTACATGCTATAATGTGGTATTTATTCATAATTTGGTTGCCAAATCTCATGCGTGCAATGCACATGTACCTTACTAGTCTAAATGATGTCTGTGTGTGTTGTGCTTGTTAAACACATTGTACGTAGTATATCATACATGGTTTAGATTCTGAACATCTAGCTAGAGCATACATGTACTATGATTCTAATTCAACATAAAATCTATACATATATTTGAATTTGAGATCGTATGTACATGTAGTTCGTATTTATATAGGAATTTACTTCTCCTATATTCATGTCATGTGTTGTGAAGATAATATTTAGATGGTTGTATAACTAACCCGATTAAAATCCCATTCAAACAGGGAAAATGTACTCAAATTTATTCCATATGCTAGACAACACACATTGTTTTTTTATTGTTGAGGGAAGTGCAAATTGTTTTGGTACTGTACACGTTATGTTTGTTGTCCTGATTTTTTAGTTTTTTTCTATTGTATTTGAATGCATTTCTAGTAATATAGTAAACCGGACATAGCTCTCTCTAGTGATGAGGTGCGAATTGTCTTTTTTTGATACACGTTAAGCTTGTTCTTCTGAAATTTCAAGCCGCGCCTTGTTGTGCCGAAATTTCAAGCCAGCATCTATGTCTATCGTGCTGCGAAACTCCTGCCTCTTCAACCCGCGCCTTGTTACCCGAAATATTTAAGATATATCTTTGTCTCATTGTGCTCCGGCAACTCCCTCCATCTCAACCAGCGCCTTGCTATTCCAAAATTACAACGCGCGCGAAAACTCCCACCTCCTATGAAATCCCGACACGCGAAATTCCCGTGATACCCCTGAACCGAAAGAACCGCTAGGTCAAATCAGTGGGAGTACTTTCATAACTTACCTCACATTTCGGACAAGCGCGTCCCTAAGCCATGGTTCCCTACTCCCATCCTATCCGCCCACCCATTCGTACACCGAGGCCGAGAAAACCCGCGAAGCCCCACACCCTCCTCCGTCCGCCACCCAGCCGGAGCCTCTTCCCCGACGAACGTCGTTCACAGCAACACCTCGACGTCCCTCAACCACCGTACCGGATGAGGATCCGCCGTCGATCTCGTCGTCCCGCCGGTTTAGCCACCCCGTTCTCCACCTCCAAGGAGCTGCCCCGACGTTCCCCTTGTCTTTCGCGCCACCTCCATTCCCACACCGCCGTCTTCACCTGCACCACAGGAAGAGCATCATCATCACCGTTTACTCAGGCGAAGCTGAGGCCTAATCGGCGCCACCAAAGACGTTGTACACTAATCGCCGCATTTTCTTCTTGATTCGATCTCACGATGTTGCCGGTGCTCGGTCCCGAGCCGACACGGCGCGACTCCATGCACGGCGGCGTCGCTCCCTTGGCGGCGACGTCCACATTAGTAGGAGCTACTGCTCTGCCCTTGCTCTCGGTCCCCTGCTTGGTCTGCTCTTGCTCTTGCTGCCGCTCTCGCTCTTGCTCTAGCTTGCGATGCTGCTCTGATTTAGCTACACTTCAGTCGACTGAATCGACTTTCGGGTCAGTCAATTTTCAAGGGGTGGTGGGGGGCTCGCCGGAGTTAAGGAAGAACCAGCCGCAGCGGGGAGGGGGGCTCACCGGAGAGGTACCCCAGTATCTATCTTAGGGTTCAGGGTGGGGGCGGTGGTAGCCGGCGGTGGTGGGGTGGTGTCGTGGGGATCGCAAGAGAAAAAGCTCGGCACGGGGGGGCCTAGAGGGATGGCCGGGGCGGCGGCGGACCAGCGGTGGGGAGTGGTTTCGGGGCAGGCGTGGTGGAGCACCGCCGGCCACGGGCGGCGGCGGGCGGCTGTTTGGCCGGTGGTGGCTGGCGGCTCAAGGTAGCCTCACCTGATGCTGCTACACGACCAGCTGCCCCGGCTCTCGCACGTGCTGGTGCTGCTACTGCTTTTCTGCTACTAGTGCGTTCAGTTTCGATAGAACAGCTTCGACAGTTAAGTTCAGTTTCGATAGTTAAATTCAGTTTCGACAATTAAGTTCAGAGATGAGCGGCTGATGTATTTTACATCTAGCACTTTATGGTTATGTATTTTACGTCATCTATTGGAGATTCTATTAGAATTCTACTCAGGTTAACGTTTGTCTCTCTTGTCATGCTTCAGCCTCGGCGTCGTACAACTCACCGGAGCTACTCCAACGACGAAACCCTCCATCACAGCGGAGCAGTACCCCGGGCTCCATCTCCAGACGCCTAAGATCTTCTTCCCCTCCTCCGACAGCCAAGCCAGCCGGATCATCCTCACCGACCAACCCAATCATGCTGAGATCGACATGGCTTCGACAAAGAGGTTGTACACTTGTTGCATCCCTTTTTTACTCTACATGTTATATATATTGTCCACTGAGCACACGCAATAACGTGAAATACGATTAGTTTCTCCTACTATATGACAAGCAGTGAGGTACCAAGCAACTTAGCTATCCGTGATGGACTCTCTTGAACGCCATCATTATTAATCTCTGCGCGTTTGAGCTGTGCATTTGTTGATGGGCCTAGGAGTTGAGCTAGTAGGGCAGTGTCCTGGGTCCAAAGTAATAGAAGTAGCACAAAAACAATTTTTGAGTGTAGGCTTTTCCTTTCTCAAGCCTACCTACTAGAATCGCCAGTGCTTGAAAGGAAAAGCGAAGGAAAAACATAGGAATTGGAAAGTTTCCTATGGTACTACTATTCATGAATTTTGTTCAAAGGAATGGAGCAAAGGAAAACTGTAGGATTTGTTCCTTTAGTGTCTCCTTGAAAGAAAAACCATAGGAATTTAATTTCCACTTGTCTTCCTTTTTAAATTTCTATTCATGAAGCACAAGACTAAGAGATAGTAGCATAATAGCATTATAACCGTACATTTTCTTGTGGTTTGACTTAATCTCACCTTTCTTCTTTGCATCCTGTGATCTTCCAATTCTTGTGAATCAAACACCCAGATTGGCATAAATCCTGTGTTTTTAAATTCTCTATTTTGAACGTGCATTCCTATCCTATTCATGTCTATTTCCTCTCCCTGCATTGTTACAATCCTCCAATTCAAACAAGCCCTTACACAATTACTTCTGTTACAGAAATGTTTCAAAGAAAACCTTGTGTGGTTTGTCCTGCTCCTCCTGCGCTGTGTTCCACCCCAGCTCAGCTGCTCCAACGATGGAAGGGTTCACCACAGCAGGGATCCGCTCTCCAGACTGTCTTTCGCCGCCTCAGATCTTCTTCCCCGCCGCCGGCAGCCACGACAACTGCATTACCATCATCAACTGAGCAGATGACCTTGAGGACTACACGGGTCCGCAAGAGAGGTCACACTCCTCCGTGTCTGCTTACATTATGCATTGCTTAATATGATGACATGCTACTTTATCGCCGTGTTCGCCTATTAGACTACGAGTCAGGTCCAAACTAATGCTGAAACTTGAGTTTTTAAATGGTTGTGGGCTACATATTGGGGCAACAATCAGTACTATATGTCTACTATCTGGTTAATCTCGGGTGTCTACTATGTGTTTCATGTTGGGTGCAAACAAACATTAAAGGAGCCATTATCTGTATTTCTTTACCTAATAATAAAGAAAATTGGGTTTTTGGTCGTCCGTCATGGCATTTTTCAGAAAAGTCCCTCTATCTCAAAGAATTCAACCCGCAATCCTTTTTTAAGTTAAAACCAATCGTTTTTTCGTGTTTTACACAAAAGTCCCTATGATTTTTTGAAATCAACCCGCGGTCCGGATTTAAGTCACACCCGAACCGTTATTTTACATTTTTCAAAACCCCCCTGACGTTTTAGGTAATTCATCCACGGATCAAATTTAAGTCAAACAAATGCTTTTTTAAATTATCCATATCTTTTAAACTGTAACTCCGATTTGAACATGTTATATATGAAATTTGATTAGAAAAATATGTAGAATATGAATATGAGATTTATTTTACCTATTAAGTATTTTTAAATATTAATTTGGAATATATTTAAGTCAAACAAATGATTTTCTAAATTATCTTTATCTTTTAAACCGTAACTTCGATTTTAACATATTACTAGCACATATGCCCGTGCGTTGCAACGGGAGAAAATACCACACTTCCTAGTCCAATAGCTCAAGACCACACCTCGCCAAAGAAGTCCGTATCATCTATTTCAACACAACGCCATAGCCATGTCGCTGTTTTCCTCCATTTGTAAACTGAAATAAATAGTGATACAGTGGAGTTAGGGAACGTGCAACAACAATACGCTTAATTAGATCTACTGGTAGTATCTCCATATTTGTTGATCTGAATGTACGTGACAACTGGCTGCTCAATGGCCTCCCTTGAAAAGATAACACAAAACCTCGTACACAATCTCTGTCTCCTCTAACAACGTCTCCTTTTGAGCATCTTCGCATGTGGGAAGCAAAATTTGCACTAAACTTCATTACTCTGATAATCATGTTAGTGTAATTTTTTTAATTGCATCAATCTTCCTTACTTTGATAATCATGTTGTGTAAATTTTTTCTTCATGGACGGTCGCGGACATGCGGACGCCGTCCGCTTGCATCCCCACACACACAGCTTCTGCTTTGATTAGACCGGCTTAATACCTCTTTGATTGGTCACTACGTGTGACATGCTTCTCCTCTGATTAGAGGGCTTCTCCTTTTGATTATTAGGTTGGCTTAATGGCCCTCTTTGATTGTTCATTGCATGTAGCATGCGTGACTTCTTCATCAGCTAATTTCCCACGCCGGCCGTCTCCATTCACAATAGCCCACGTCCTCGTTCATTACTGTTCTTAGCCAAGAAAGAAGCCAACAATCCTCATTTAATTATTGGGTCTTAGCCAACCATCTTTCTCTCTTATTAGAGCATGTCGGCCTGTCCACACCTTGAGGGGGCTATTCGCGAACCTATATAAATCCGTAAGATTTGATGTAAAAACGTGAGGTGGGACTATGTATAATATCCAAACTAACGGAACTTTCTCATGTAGGGGTAAAGCTGCTGCGCTGGCTTTGTCCCTCCTACTGATCGTGAGTTCTATCCCTCAATAGGCAATTTTTTTATTATTCTCGTAGAAAGCCTGGCCCAGATGAAAGATTGACCGAAAATCCTGCTGAACATACAGGCCCAGGTGGAAGGCGGAGCGATGCTTGCGCCATAATTTGGATCGACCAACGAAAAATAAAACCATCCGATGTATGCGACCTAGGATCGAAGTGGACGGCTGAATAATAAACGTACCAAACTGGTCGGGGTGGACGGACGGACGAAAGACGGACCAAATTACGGTGGTAAGAAGCGGTAGACGCTTTATTATTAGGTGAAGATATATGAATTTTTATTAGAAAAATGTGTGGAATCTAAATATGATGTTAATTTTACCTATTAAATATTGTTAAAATATTGTTTTGGAAGCAAACTTATAATTTATAGCGCAAGATCCATTTTTCTTTCGTACCGGCGGCGATCCGGATTGCAAATAAACATCCCACTATAACCATATAGGGAAAAAAATATCGATAACTACACATGCATACCTCTGAAAAATGTCGTAGGGGAAAACAACAGATTTCTCATCGCGAGAGTGAGAAAAAGCGAGCGAGAGAGAGAGAGAGAGAGAGATGAGAGAGGGAGAGAGAGACGCCTTAGGATTAACAATATTCAAACATGTTTTTTTTTGTTTTGTGTGAACACCAAGGCCATCGCCGGCAAGGGTGAGAAGGGGATACGCGGCAACACAAATATGATAAGGAGATGGACCTATTGTGGTCTTGAGTGATGGTTGTTGGGTTAAGAGCGTGTATTATGTTTTCTGTCCCGTTGTAACACACGGGCTCTTTTCCTAGTTTTAACTAAAGCTATTATCTTCCGGCTATCATTGGTTTTGGGTCTATCCACAGTTTGCTACCATCACTCTGGATTTGTGCATGCACTCCTTACATAATCTCATTATATTTTATTCCTATGCATGTCAGTTATTGTATATAATGGAACTGAACATGTAGTGCAAAAGATACGAGCCTTGCGTGGCAATAAAATTTCATGCAGTTGTCGCTCCATGGTGGGCGCAAAGGCAACCCCCCCTCCACCCATTTCCGATTGTAATCAAGAGGAAGTTAACTGTTCTGAGGGGGATTCAGAAGGAGAAGACCACTCCTATTTACCCCCTGAGGTCTTCGCTCTAACTTGGCATGCTGATGTTGGTAATATCATGCATATGGTGCCTTGCATTGCTTACTGGATACATCAAATATGCCATCTGCTTAATTCAGACATGATTTGTGTCAATGCCATCTGTTTAGTTTCTTTATCGTATATGTGAATCATGCAATGCGATTTTGTTTAGCCAGGCATCATATATGTGAATTTTGTAATGCCACCCTAGTTAGCCAGTCGTCTTATATGTGAATTATATCATGCCATCATTTTTTTATTATGTGTTAAATTTGTCAACAATTTTAGTACATTCAATTACTCTTCCTGTGCATCAGCTATTCGGCACGGTCATGGAAAAATCTGAAGTGAAAACAAGGTCTTAAGAGCAGATAATGCTATCTGACGAAGCGCATGTCTTGCTGGTTACGGATAGCTCCTTAGAGGAGGATTTAGAGACAGATGGCCAGTCCTATTCCCCCCCCCCACCCCCCCCGAGATGCATGCTCTAACTTGGCAGGGTTATGTTGCTCATATCGTGCGTACGGTATCTTGCATTGCTATGTAATTTGCTTTGTTTAGACACGCTTTGTGTGAATGCCACCTATTTAGTGTCTAATTACCATATATGTGAATTATGCGATGCCATCTTTTTACAAGACATTATATATGTGGATTATGCAATGCTATCTTGTTGCAAGGCATTATGTATGTGAATTATGCAATGCCATGCTGTTTAGCCAAGCGTCATATATGTGAATTTTATCATGCCATCCTTTTTTTGTATTTCTCGTTGCATTTGTCGACAATGTTTGTATATTCAACTGCTCTTCCTGTGCATCAGCCGTTTGAATTGTTGATGGAGAAATCTGGAGTGAAAACAAGGTCTTCAGAGTAGACAATGCTACCTGCTGAAGCAGATATCTTTCTGGTTACAGCTAGCTCTTCAGAGGAGGATTCAAAGGCAGATGACCAGTCCTAGTATCCCCTGAGGTGTATGCTCAAACTTGGCAGGGTTATATTACTCATATCATGCATATGTTGTATTGCAATGCTTAGTTTTTACATCATATGCACAATATTGAATGCCATCTCCTTAGTTGACACATCATATATGCGATTGCCCTCTGCTCACTTTCTTAGTATTTAAATCATATATTTGAATTATATCATGCCAAGATGTTTACATAGAAAGCATGTACCTAAATTATGGCATGCCAACCCATTTTCTAAAGACATAATATAGTTATATCATCTCATCCTGTTTACATAGTCATCATATTTTAAATTATGTGATCCTATCATGTTTAGTTAGCCATCATACATTTGAAATTGTATCATGCTATCCTTTTTAATTAGCCATCATATGTGTGAAATTATGTCCTGCTATTCTGTTTTGTTAGACAACATAAATGTGAATTATTTCATGCCCTGTTTTCTTCCCTACTATCCATTGCACCTGTCTATCTTACAATGTATGTACATTCAATTACTTTTCTTGTTTATCAGCCATTTCAATTGGAGGGGTGATGGCAGTATCTGTGGGAGTAAAAACACGGTCTTCAGAAAAGATTGTGCTACCTGTCGATGCAGATAGAACCACGGTTGTACTTGCCCAAGAACCAGCCTCACCACACATAACTCAGCCTCACGCAGATTGTACCCCTACCCAGTTGGACAGAGAACCAGCTACACCCCTTCTAACCCCAACCCCAGTAAATAGTAACCAAGTTCCAAATGACACAACACCGTCTCCACCATAGAGCACCCAAACACGAGCAGTTAGTAAGGCAACTGCAATGCCCAAAGCACGAGGACCACCACTCCGAACCCCGAGTCAACGCTTAAAGCAGAAGACGAATCACTGTATTGCTATGGTTCATACTGCTTTGCTCTTGCATCACTGTATTTACTGCTTTGCTCTTGAATCACTATATTGTTCTCAGGTCAGGTTCCGTAGCTATGGTTCATACTGCTTTGCTCTTGCATCACTGTATTTACTCATACCAGCTAATTTCAAATTGAACGATGCAAATGAAACTCCAATGGCACAACAGGTATGTTTTAAACTTGTTTCTTTAACGTGTTTGCTGTTGTAACTTGCTCTATGTTGATTTTAGTTTCAATTGAATAAACAGTTATGTTCTCATGCCATGCACATTACAAGTGTTGTTATTGCTGTGTAGTTTCCCACACTTATATTCTGTGTATGCTGCTTTGTCTTAAATAGATATGATTCAAACTGTATCTATCTTGATTTGGCAACATAAACTAGAATGATATAGACCATACAGTGACCATACTACATAGATATATGTTTGTTTCATGCTGTTATCTTGTCCACCTTACTACTGAACTGGTTTACCAAAATGAGTTTCATATGCTACATTGTAAACCTGTGATGTGTTTGATTGTTTCTCTTTTAGAACGCGGATAAAATATTGGAGAAGAGTACCCCGTTATGAAATGGTAAAGGAAGTAATGCAGATAAGGTTCAAGATAGTGAGACATCCCTGTTGGTCTCCAAGAAAGCTGATAAAAACTATATTGAAGACACTGACACAACCCCAAAGTCCTGTCTTGATGTAGTGTTCGAGTTACTGGCTACTACTGCTGGCACCAGCTCTTCAAACTCGCTGCCTGAATCAGTTCGGCTTCTTGAGTCTCAACTTCAAGTTGAAAGACATCGATAAGATGTTATGCGAGAGGAAACCGAAGGACCGAGAAAGTCCCTGCAGAATTCAGATGCATACTTTCTGGTGCAACAGCAAGTGTTGGAGGATTTAAGCGCCAAACAAGAGAAAGTTAATAAGCTTGCTAAGCATCTTGCTAGCATTATGGGTACCCAGGATATTGTTTCTTGAGCTCTTCTGAAGTGGTTTCAGTTCTGGACTTGTTTTGCTGCGGCGTTTATTTGCACTGGTCGCCAACTTTGACAACCAGTGTATATGATATGCTGCTTTGTTCCCTATATTTGCACTGGTGGCGAACTTTGATGCGCAGTGGATGTAATATGTGTAATAGCCGTGATATCCTAGCTTAAGTTGCTTGCTTATTTATTTCCTTGTTGTCTTGTTTATTTGTTTGCTTGTAGTCAGTGCAGTTCTTTTTCCGTGGTTTGCTAGTGGCCGCAATAACCTATTTTTTAAAACTAGGCTACAATAACCATGGGCTACATATTTACTGTAGTTACCATGGGCCTCCGACGGGTCGTAGAAAGAATGGGCCTTCTTAGGGCCGTAGAGAGAATGGGCCTTCTACGGGCGGTAGCATCAATGGGCCTACTACGGGCCGTAGCATCAATGGGCCTTCTACGTGCCGTATGATCGATAGGCCAAACATGGGCCAATAACATACCGCATTACGGGTCGTAAACGGGCTAGATTTGGAATCATCCGTTTATGGGCCGACAATAACAGGCCATCGTTAATCGGCCGTATTTGATGATATTATGAAAACGGCCCAATGGATTAACGGGCCGCAAACGGGCTGATTGTAACCGCGGGCTGAATTTGGTCCATGGGCAGAAAAGGCCAATGACGGGCCGTAAGTAACCGAATGCTGGAAATGAGCCCAAAAATAAATGGGCCCTGAGAAGGCCGAAAGATAACACGGGTTGGAAACGGCCCAATGGAATAATGGGCCGTTAATGGGTATAAAGGGGTACACTGTTCATTGCGGGCCAGATTCACCACGGGCCGTTAATGGGCCAAGAGTTACAAATGGTCTCGTATGGGCCGAAAGACATCATGGGCCATACATGGGCCGGAAGTTACAACGGGCTGGAATCATATTGGAAGGCCCAGATGAAGCTACTGGGTTTAATTCGGATAGGCCGTAACGGGCCGTGAGTTAGCGGGCCGTAAATGGGCTATATATGGACAGGCCGTTAACAGGATTTCCGTTGGCTGGCCCGTTACCTTTTTACCAAATCGAACGGGCCGGCCTTTTCACCGGAAAGGGCCTCTGTTGGGCCGTGCCACGTGTCGACGTATCATAGGCGCCTCCTGTCAAATGAATGGATGACATCTGTCCCAACAGTGAGCCAACACGTGTTTCCTCCGGCCAATGAGAATTTTACACGTGGAAAATCCTCATTGGTTCGGGCTGTTAGCGGGTTATCGGATCCAAAACCGGACCCGATAGCTTAACGGCGTCCCGTTATGGTGGATGCCACGTGTTGGTCACCCTTGACGAAAGCACTGCCATGACGCGCGATTTATCGTCATGGAAGTGGACACTTCCGTGATGATAATTTTGGTAATGTCATGGAACACTTCTACGACAACACAGGTATGACTATCTTGATTCTGTCATAAATTTGTCATGGATGTACATGCATGACAGAAAACGTGACCTACTGTGACAAACACGTATCATCACGGAAGTGTATTTTTTTTGTAGTGCATCTTGCTAGTTATTATATATATACTAGCAAGATGCCCGTGCATTGCACCGAACATTAAGATGCATTTTTTAAAAAACACTTGTTGTGATTGACCCATGCGGGAGTAATCCCATGTGTAAAAACTAATGATATCCCGAGAAAGAGGAGAGATAAGGTGAGGAGGAGTGGGGCGTGGTGGCGACTGGTGGTCGGATGTGACAGCCTGGATTTTGCCTTCTCTCTTTTTGCCGGACTTGACTTATCGCTTTTTCTGGACTTGGTTTTCACCGTGGTTTTTGCCCTTATTTGATTTGGATTTTGGATCAATTCAAATGGACTTGTCACTTGGGCATATCCTTGGCTTTCACCCAAGTGACCTATCTACCTTATTCCTCCCACAAATCCCCAAAAACATCAAATGAATATTTTTCCTAAAAAGAAAATATTCATTTTTCTCTCTAAAACTCACTTCAAAACCTTGTGCTCCAAAGCAACCTCAATTTTTCTTGCTCAAAAAAATCTGAGATAATTCCTAAGTATTCTTATAACCCTGGCACACCTTCCCATGCAAAAATATTGCATCACTTTTTGTAATATTTATGTTGTACAAAATCTTTTCACTTCTGGACCTGAAATGCACTTTGTACAGCAAGTGCATTTTTCATTGAGCTTTTGGCCTTGAGATTTCTTGAGGTTAAACACCTTCCTAAGAAACCCTAAACCCCAGGGGATTAGCCCTAATGGCCTTCTAGAAGGTGGTCAAACTTGGCGAACAAGTTTCTGACCAGAAATTTGTCAGCTTGGTAGAGTCGCGTCTGGTCGACCTGGGTATGATCCATCACTCCTCCTAGACGTAACACTGCACGGTCGAGCGTGTAGACAAGCTTTGGCCGCTCCTAGCCATCGTTTTGACCATGCCAGCTTGGTGACCGCGCGAGGACACGGCGCCTGGCAGCGTCTCGACGCGCTCTGGCTGGCGCCATGCTCTCTGTTCCGCGCGTGCTTGGTCCAGCGCTCGCCTCCGACTGCCGTACCGTGCCACAACCCTCGACCCATCACCCTTGACCCCTCCCTAGCGCTCGCCGCCGCCGGAGCCACCGCAGCAAGCACGGGCTTGTCGCGTCCAAAATGGCACAGTGCGCGCGTGCACTTGTCCTCTTCCCCAACTGCCTCCTATGCGTGTCCGCAAGCATGGGCAAGCCCCTGAGACGATGCTGAGCCTTTGCCCCCTCTCCTTGGAGCTTCTCATCAATGTTTGCCGCGTGTCTAGAGCGATCCGGTGGCGACACGTTCCCCCCCTCCGCTCCGGCTATATATAGCGCCCCCGCCTCCCTTGCTAGCCACGCACCACTCCACACCACTTCCACGACCACGTAGACGAGCAGAAGCCCGGTCGGGCAGGCCTCTGGCCGTCGCCCCGACCCGAGGACTCCGGCGATTCCCGCAGTCCAGCTGTCGCGCTCCGGTGCATCTCGAGCTTAAGCAGCTGCTTGGGCAGGGCATTGGGGGTCTGCTAGTGCAGCCTGGACCCTGCCAAGACCTCGGAGCTGCCTCTAGCTGCCGTCTTCAACCTCTCCAGCGAACCCCGTCCGCCACTGAAGCTTGCGAGCTTGACTCCGACCAACTCCGTCCACGTCTCGCCAAGCCACGGGTACGGGCAGGTGCGCCGCGAGCCCCACTTCCACTCTATCCCTCTAGCCTAGCCCCAAACCGCCTCGTCGCCGGCATGAGCTCCAGCGAAGCGCCACCTCCCCTCTGATCTCGCTCCCCCTCTCTCTCTCCTGACTGGTGGGGTACAGTGTCAGCCTCACCACTTGCGCCCGAAGCGGTACGAGTGGAGGCGCACTTCCTCTTTACGCCTTCGACGTCACCCCCCAGGATTTTCTGTTTATTCAGAAATTTGACTAAAATTTGACCAGCCACCATTTCTAAACCATAAGTCCAAATGAATTGATTCTTTTTGCATTGTCTTTGTTACAGAATGTTCTAGCAGCACACCAAAGGGTGGATTTTTCCTTGCTGTCTAGAATTTCTGGTGATTTTTAGAATGTCTTTTGACATTTATTTTTGTGGTTTTAAAATATTTTCAGAAGGAGGATCTTGCCTTGAAGCTAACCAGGAGGAGTGTGACCCTCCTTTGCACTAAGGCAAGCCACATCATCATTTGGATGGTGCTATTTTAATATCTATGATTTTCTACTTGAATATGAGCTTTTATTTGCATTTAAAATTTGATAAATTAATATGGTTAATTGCTAGTTGCTTTCTGATGCATGATATTCATGTTTTAGCTTCTGGTTGAGTGCATAGAATTGTTTCGATAAGTAGAGTAAGATTTTGCACTAGATATTTTGCTATGGAAAGTAATGATAGTTACTTTTGCTAGTAATAGTTTTCAACTAAATGATGAACTAATAAAAATGTTGTGTGTTGATAAAAATGAGTTATAACCAGAGAAGTTTCTGATCTTAGTATTGCAAGATAACTATGTTGCTTGTGTTGATCCATGTCCTAGAGTTGATTGCTTTGTGTGACGAGTAGTTGCATGATTTCCGGTATTATGCTATGTAGGGAATAAACAGTTTTTCTAAAAGTTAAAACTTGCTTAAGTTCAACTTGAATATGATGTTGATCACATCATGGTGTCACTGAATCGGGTATTTAATTCAGTGCGACCACATTTACCTAATGGGAAGGTCTTGATTCGGTCCTTTGTTGTGGCTCTCACCGGTGCCTCCCGCGAGGGAAGGTTATGGGCGTGCATACCCTGGCCCGGTAGGAAGACATAACCTTGTGTGCTCGTTTTTGTTTTTATGGTACCTTGTCCCCGTTTGGGACCGTTTTGCCATGACAGTGGCCGTTGGTGTCTTTGGTAGACACGGGGCCACCCAAGACCTAGCCCAGAGAGGGAGTTGGTCGGAGTGGCCGGGGAGAGTGCATGACAAGGGAAGGGTTTCGTCGGAATATTTTGGTCCACCTGAACGGGAGTGCGAGGCAAGGTATTCCGTAGTGTGGGTAAAGTGCGCTACCTCTGCAGAGTGTATTTAATCTATCGATAGCCGCGCCCTCGGTTATGGGCAAGACTCGGGAGTAAGTCACACCATGGATCAACTTTTAAAACTAATCTTGCAAACTAAATTATTGTTGTGATGTTTTGGTTCGTGAGGAATCATGAACTCTCGAGGAGTTCATGAAGGCTTGATTTCAGATGCGACCCCGGGATGGTCACCGTTTTGGTTACGAGGTAACCGTCTGGTAAGCGAGTCTGGGAGACTCGGAGCATGATTGGTTTGCATTGCATTTGTAGTGTTTTCTTGCATCAATTTAACTTGATTAGTTATCTTGATATTGTCTGTCACCGTTCTTATGTTTGTTGTGAGCTTGCAAGTACATTCAATGTACTGACCTGGCGTGTTATGCCAGCTTTCAGGCAAGTTGATACGCATCGGAGCGCAGCTTGTGTCTAGGCCGTGTCCACGTCGGTGTCCCTATGCTATGGAGTTCCGCTATGACTGTAACACTCCAAAATTTTTGATTTGGTTTTTGTCAAAATTCTTTATTTAATTGGAAGGAGGTTATTTATTTTTTTTTCTAAAAGACTCTCCTTCTCAATTTTTTTATGACAAATATTTTTAGAAGTTCTCCCCAACCTTGATTTTTGGTCTTGAAGATTTTTCATCTTGTGTTGGCTCAACACAAATATTTTTGGAAGGTTTTTACAATTCCTTTTATTAAAAAGAATTTCTATAAATTATGGATTTATTCTTCCTCATTCAAAATTTCTCTCTTGCCATGACCTATGTTGAAAACTTTCTTCCAAAACCCACCTCCCCACTTTAGGTCAAGTCAAACTTCAAGTCCAGCAAGGTTCAACTCCCCCTAGATTTTATTTCTATTATTTTAACCTCAAAATCCTTTTCTGTCATTTATTTGGACCTTAGTGATTTACAAAGGAACTGCTAGATTTCCTTTGAGTTTTGGTTCCAAATAAATTCCTCTGGCTAGTCCTTAGTGCCCTCAACCTAGATCCATCAAGATCTGCTAGTCCACAGTTCAAATTTTTCAAAATTTGCTTGCTGCAAGTTTGGACCAGATTTGCCATTTTTGGTGAATTTCGTTCTTTTTCTTCTCCAAAAATTCTGAGATAAATCAGGCAGTCTCTAGATGCATCAAGAGATCACCCCACCAAGTTTCAGCTCAAGAAAAATTTTCCACGTGCTTAAATCATTTCGTCAAACAGTTGGCCGGCACTGTTCCTGATCAAATTCAGAAAGTTCAGTGTTTCAGTTCAGTCGTCAGTGTCGTTTTCTTCAGAACTTGGCGTCAATCTCGCCAGTGCTCGCGCTGGCCTCTTGCTCACTGCTCCTGCTTCTTTTCCAATGCGCCGCACGGTCGTTTGGCCGGTCGCGAGCGTCGGGTGCGACCTGTCACGCCGGCTCCAACCTCTTCCGCGGTGGCAGAACCGCCCGTGGCAGCCAGCAGGGGCCAGCCCTGCAATACAGCGCCGTCCAGCACCGCCCACACCACCAGAAGCCTCCGCGTGGCCGTCCTCTAGCCTGTGCGTGCTGCAGAACCGTCGTCGTGTCCTGAGAGGCGCAGAGCGCGCCCTCTGCCGCCGACGAGCCCGTGAGGCCGTTCCGTCGAGGGCTTGGAGTATCGCCCAAGTTGTACCAAGATTAGCCGTTGAATGGAACCAGTGAACCAATCCGCAGCTGCCCAGCCACCTAAACCTCCAGCCCGACCACTGCCTCACCGTAATCACTCGCTGGAGTAATCCCGTTCTCGGCAACCGCCTCGGGCCGGCTATAAATGGAGGCCCCAAGCTCGCTTTCGACCCAGCACCACTCCTCCACCTCACCAGAACCGCGCCCAGCCGCTAGGAAGACCTCGAGGAGGCCTTCTTCCCCAACTCCGGCCGCCCCGATCCGCTTCGGGCTCCGGCAAGATTCTCTCTAGTGAGTGCACCCCCGCTTCCCAAACTGTTCCAGTAGCATCCTATTGCACCCACTCTTCTAACCCTAGCCTCAATTTGGCGTCTGCAGCCCTCCTCGGTGAGATCCATCACCGCCCGAACCGTCGTCCGCCGGAGTGGAGGCCGCCGTCGACGTGGTGCTCGTCGACGACCAAGTCCACCACCCACCGACACGGAATTGTCCCTTGAGTGCAACCGTACCCTTGCCCTCCCTGGATCGCCGTCGATCATCGCCGGCGATCATCGTTTGCTTCGGCCGACGGGGGATTTTAAACCTGACGGGTGGGACCCCCTCGTCAGCCTCTCCCTTCCCCTTCGAACCGTTTTCCGTTGGCGCCTTCGGCCCGGATATGTTTTCTACTTTGGAAGGCGTATTCCAACTGAAGCGTTTTCTGTTTTTCTAAACTAGCCCCTGGATAGTTTCTGTTTCATCACAGATTAGTCCCTGGACTAAATCCTTTATAACTTTTGAACAAAAGATGATTTTGAGTTGATTCTTTTTCTGTCATCTTTATTTTTCTATCTAGTTTTTTTATCATATTTATTTGAAAAATATTTGGAACAATATTTATACACGCACGGTATTTACGTTAGTATCCGAATTCTTTTAATACGTAGATACCGAAGGAGGTGAAGGAGACGCAAACTTCGCCGAGCTAGACTCCGACTACTCCGAACCAGGCAAGCATGTTTGAACCTATGATATGATGAGTGTTTTTCATGTTTTCTTGAGAGGTTTCTCGTGGCATGTTTATATAAGCATTTGTGAATATTATATTTCATGCAAAGCAAGCTACAAGTAGGCTTCGAATTTTGGGAGTGTTCAGATGATGGTGAGATAACCTGATCATGTGGTGGCATGATAGTTTGCAAACTGGTATTGTTGTAGCATGCCAGTCTTATATCAACCGTTTAACTCCAGTATTAACGCGGATCAAGTCTTGTTCCCGTTCGTCCCCTTTTTGTGCTGCCATATGTTTTCTAAAAAGGATACGGTTTAGTCAGTTGCAAACCTCTTTCCATGTACACACCAAATAGAGGTACCGTGATGAGGGTTCCATGGCCCTGGATTAAAGCCCGTCATCCGGTCAGCAGGCATGGGTGTTTCCGGTTGGGACCGAGAGGGGGGCACCCCTTAGAGCGCGCGATATAAATTTGATACCATGCTATTCGAGGTTGTAGCCTCCCCGTCTTAGAGTTTTACTTGAACGTTGCCTAGGGTGATTCCTGGCAGCGGAATGTGGAATGGGTCTGTACTGGTTAGATGTGTTTTTCCTAAAATACCGTAAACGGAACTAGTGCTTTGCGACTACTAAAATCCGTTGGCTGTGGTTAAAGAGTACAAACTCTGCAGAGTCAAAACCATTCGAGTAACCATGTCCGTGGTCAGGGACTTGAACAACATCTCAGTGTCAGTGTCAGTCTCAGTGTTAGTCTCAGTGACAGTCTCCGGAAAATAAGCATGAAACTGAGAGTGGTAATTCCGGCTGAATGTTATTCCTGTGGGTGGACTAACCGGTTTATTATTATGTATCGAGTATTCCTTGGGATGATTTACCATTCATGAGCTACTTGAATTTCGAATGACGAAATATAAGCGCTTTTTGTGATGTCGCTCAGACGTCCGACTGTGGCATTCTTGTTATTTATTGTTTTATATAAGCCCTTTATGTGATGTCGCTCAGACGTCCGACTGTGGCATTCTTGTTATTTACTTTTGGATATAAGCCCTTTATGTGATGTGGCACAGACATCCGACTGTGGCACTCTTGTTATTTACTTTCATTATAAGCCCTTTTCGAGATGTCGCTTAGACGTCCGACTGTGGCACGTACTGTCATTTACTTTTCAATATAAGCCCTTTATGTGGTGTCGCCCTGACGCCCGACTGCGGCATGTTAATTTATTTTTACCTTTCGAGGCGTCGCTTCAGACACCCGATCGGTCTTCAGCTATTTTTTTGGTATTTCGGGAGGACTACCACCTGACTTCCTTTTTATTTATCATGCAGTGCAAATTAATTACCTGAGTGTGCATTACTAATCTGCTCATGTGCATCATGTTTGCATTTGTTATATCTTATGTCCAAACTGTCTTGCGAGTACATTCAAAGTACTCACCTGGCTTGTTGATTTGGCCAGATGTTGACGAAGGCGATCTTATGGATGAAGTGTACGATAGCGAGTCCGACGCCTAGAGGAGTCCCAGTCAGTCCCGTGCGATCTTGGAGTTGGCCATTTGTATTATATACGCTTCCGCTACCCTAATAAATCATCGAGCCCCACTCCGGCGCTCGATGAGCTGTAAGATATTGGAGTCATGTCACCCACTTCACTGTGACATATCCACCACCACTTTTTTTTACGAGTCAGTAGTTATGCCACCATACCCTTGTGTCATATCCGCCTTTATGTATAATATCGGCGTGCTTGTAGTAAATTGTTGAGCAGCCTCAGCTCAACCCTGTACAATATTGAGTACTTCTGGATTTCTATATCAGGGATTTGTCTACCAGTATGGAAGATTTTTCTATACTGGTCTGATGAAATGGTCGATTTTTCAATAAATGTTTTATTGGAAAACCGGTCCTGACAACCTTGGTATCAGAGCCAGGCTGACTGTAGGAAGCCACTAGGTGCGATCGCTAATCAATTATTAGCATAATAGGTGCCACTTTAGCGTTTTACAAGTTGTAGCAATTTTCTGTTAGTCGTCATAAATTTATGATTTGACTATCTAGAATTTTTGTCTACTTTTGTAGATGGCTGGCAGCGACTGTGAGTCACAGGTGTTCGCCAATGTACCTAAGGGGTTTATCAAGCTTCTCATCTCCATCGTCAAGGTCGCGATCGGGCCATCGGCTCATCCGGAGTTCACACTCTACTAGCACGAGATCAGCGACAACGTGTCTATGCACCAGGCCTTGGTGCAATTCAAGGGAGGACGTTCTGAGTCACGCCGCTTCCGATTTGTGGGAAGGGCCATGCCTATGGAGAGGCATGCCATGCAGATGGCTGCCCGTGAGGCGATAGCTCGTCTCCGTGACGCTCTTCCTTCGATGAAGGCTCGTCGCTACCGCTACCTCCCACGGCACGTGCCATACACTTGTCACTATGCATTCGCTTGCACTAGGGGAGAGAGAGATGAGGCTATTGAGATGCTTGTTGAGTATCTCAAGGCCCTTGAGGCAGCTTTTGATAACCTCGTGGACGACTTTGTGGCTGCCCGTATGGATTCCGTTCAGGGCTGTTCCGCCAACAGGAGGGAGCTCCTCCATCCAGCACCACCACTGACATACGTCTCGTCCTCAGCATCCTATACACCTGCCATCTTAGCCACCGCTCGCCGCCTGCCTACCACTGAGGAGTTTGACCAAGTCATTGCTCCTACTTCAGTCAGTGCTGCACTACCTGCCGCGCCCGCGCCAGCCCCTCAACCCAGTACTTCTTGCCTGGAGCCTATTAGTGAGGAGGAGGTTCAGTCTCCAGCATCACTGGGTCTTACCCTTGGCAGGCCGAGGGAAGTTTTTACCATCTCCGACTGAGTTCTCTTAGCAGCCGTGTGATGTACCAGCTTGTATGATATGTTTATATGTATATAGGTTTGGTGAGAAGTAGTTTGTTTGTGCATCATGTAGGAACTCGGAGAAGTGCACTAGCCTAAATAACATGTCAGGATTGTGTACGCACATCCTGAGTGATGTATTGTATAATTACGGCTTGCGTGTAAGATATGTACTGAGCGGTCCTTCTCCATGCGCAATCAAGTATTTTCTTGAAAAATCTTGGAGTTCTTAAAATTCTGCCTTTGCAATTTTTTTTATTTTTTTTACTGCTCAGATTTGTTTTCTCATGAGTTCTGCAAAAATACGCCAGAGTGGAAAATGCCTCGTCCCTGAACTCGTTCCATGCCAAGTCCGTCGGAAGAAAATTATGGTACCCAGACAAGTAACAATTTCACACAGGGGCAGTCAAATCAGCAAGGCAGTGAAGCAGCATTTTCTCAAGTATGCCGCCTTTATGAGCAAAGCCAGCAGCAGCATCAAGAAATGATGAACCATGTTATCAATATGGGAAATCACCGCGAACCATACCAGCAGCATTCCAAATTGTCTGAGCTACAAAAGACACGTCCCCCAACATTCTCTCACACTGATATACCTCTTGAGGCCGATGATTGGCTTCGAGACATTGAGAGAAACTTAATTATTGCACAATGCTCGGACCGTGAGAAGGTACTTTATGCACCTCACTATCTCACTGGAGTAGCTGCATCATGGTGGGAAAATTTCCTACACATGCACCCCAATGAAAATAACATCACCTGGGAAGAATTTAAAGAAGGTTTTCATGGGGCGCACATTCCCAGAAGCATTATGAAGATCAAGAAAAGGGAGTTTGATAACCTCAAGCAGAGAAGCATGACACTGACTGAGTACAATAGTCAGTTTACTCAATTATCTCGTTATGCCAACGAAGAGCATATGACTGAGAATAAAAAGATGGAAAAATTTCTGGACGGTCTGACACCAGCACTTAAATGCCAGCTGGTCGTGCACACCTTTCCGGATTTCAAAACGCTTGTGGACAAAGCTATTACATTGGAAAATGAGCGCCGCAGCTTGGAGGATTTTCGCAAGCGCAAAAGGGACAAGACTACTCATGCTCGCAACAACCAGAACAAGACTGATTTTCAGAAAATTGGAGCGAACAAATCCACAACCATTGTTCCACGCCCAAACAAAAAATTTCATGCAAGAGACAAGGATTTTACATATCACCCAGGTGTTACTTGCTACGCTTGTGGAGAGGAAGGACACTATGCCAAACAGTGCCCAAAGCCAAGAAACTCGGCCCCCAAGCCGAACAACAGTGGAAATAATTCAACACCCAAGCGTAACAACTTCAACCCCAATAACAATCACAAGAAGGGTCACTTGAACCATGTGACCAAGGAGGAAGCACAGAATGCCCCGGATATCGTACTCGGTACGTTCCCTGTCAACACAATACCTGCCACGGTTTTGTTTGATTCTGGAGCTTCTCACTCGTTCATTTCAAAGAAATTTGCTTTGCAACATGATTTTTCGATGCTTCCCTTGGAAAAATCCATGACCATCAAGTCCCCCGGGATTAAGCAAATCACTCAGAGTTACTGCCAAGGTGTGGTTATTGAGATTGAGGGACTAAAGTTTCAGGCAAACCTCATTGTATTGGAAAATAAGGGACTGGATGTTATCCTAGGAATGGACTGGTTAACCACCAACAAGGGATTTATCGACTGCTTCAATCGGACTGTAATTCTTACTCATCATCACGGGAAGACGATAAAAGTTGCAGCTCAAGAAAGACCAATATCACGGCAACCAAGGTTGAACAAGGTGGACATTTCAGAGTTAAGAAAGTTCCAGTGGTGTGTGAGTTCCCTGACGTATTTCCCGAAGAACTACCAGGCATGCCACCAGACCGGGAAATAGAGTTCATCATTGAACTAGCACCTGGAACCACCCCCATTTACAAGAAACCCTATAGAATGGCACCCTCCGAGTTGGTAGAATTAAAGAAGCAAATAAAAGAATTACTGGACAAAGGATTTATACGGGCCAGCTCCTCACCTTGGGGTTCACCAGTATTATTCGCCAAGAAAAAGGATGGGACACTGAGATTATGTATAGACGACCGAGCACTCAACATGGTCACCATCAAAAACAAATATCCGATGCCATGGATAAATGATTTATTTGACCAGCTCGCACAAGCCAAGGTTTTCTCAAAAATTGATTTAAGGTCAGGGTATCATCAATTAAAAGTACGGACAGAAGATATCCCTAAGACAGCATTCACCTCCAGATACGGGTTATATGAATTTACAGTAATGCCGTTTGGACTGACAAACGGCCCCGCATATTTTGTCCACCTCATGAACAAAGTGTTTATGAAATTTATGGACAAATTTGTTGTGGTGTTCATTGATGATATTCTGGTATACTCTAGGACACTAGAAGAACATGCTGAACATCTCAGAATTATACTGGGAGAATTAAGGAAACACCAATTGTACGCCAAATTCAGCAAATGTGAATTTTGGTTAAGACAGGTTGGTTTTCTAGGCCACGTATTGACCCAAGAAGGTGTTGCCGTAGACCCAGAAAAAGTCAAGGCCATACTTGGCTGGAGACCACCAGCCAACGTAACAGATGTACGAAGTTTCCTGGGAATGGCTGGGTATTACAGAAGGTTTATTGAGGGGTTCTCCACCATAGCAAAACCGATGACACAGCTACTCAAGAAGGATAAGAAATTTGTGTGGACTGAAGCTTGCGAGAAAAGTTTCCAAGAACTCAAAAGGAAATTAACAACAGCACCAGTATTGGTTGTACCAGACATACACAAAAGTTTTGAAGTATATTCTGACGCATCCCGGAAGGGCCTCGGATGCGTACTAATGCAAGAAGGCAAAGTAGTCGCATACGCTTCCGGCAACTACGAAAGCATGAAGAAAATTATCCTACTCATGACTTGGAATTGGCAGCAGTCATTCATGCACTCAAAGAGTGGAGGCACTTTTTGCTTGGAAATCGTTGTGAAATATATACGGACCATAAAAGCCTCAAATATATTTTCACACAACCAGAACTCAATTTACGACAACGGCGCTGGTTGGAATTAGTGAAAGATTATGATGTTGGCATTCACTACCATCCAGGAAGGCGAATGTAGTGGCAGATGCTCTTAGTCGAAACCCCAGCTCAGGCAACGACAGTCTACAGAACTTGAGACCTGAATTTCAGCAGGAGTTCGCCAAACTCAACTTGGTGATGGTCACTGAAGGCAATGTGTCAAATTTGGAAATACAGCCCACCCTAATGGAACAGATTAAGAAGGCTCAGCATGGACACCCCAGCATCGAAGGCATAAAAAGAAAAGTGAGTCTGGGCAAGGCCTCAGAATTCGTCATAGACGATAAGGGAATATTATGGTACGGAGACAGACTTTGCGTACCAAATATAGAGGACCTCAAACAGCAAATTCTAGCCGAAGGCCACACCGCTCCATATTCAATCCACCCTGGAGGAACCAAAATGTACAAGGACATTCAGGAAAATTTTGGTGGCACGGTATGAAGAGGGATATAGCCACATTCATTGCATGTTGTGATTCATGTCAGCGCATTAAAGCCGAGCACCAAAAACCAGCAGGACTGTTACAGCCAAACAGGATACCTGAGTGGAAAAGGGACGAAATTGGGATGGATTTTATTGTCGGACTACCTCGGTCACGACACGGGAATGATGCCATATGGGTCATCACAGATAGATTAACCAAGGTGGCACATTTCATTCCAGTAAAGACAACCCACACCACTCAGAAGCTTGCCAAACTTTATCTCTCCCGTATAGTTTGTCTGCATGGAATTCCAAAGACTATAATATCCGACAGAGGCACTCAATTCGTCTCCAAATTTTGGGATCAATTACATCAAGCTCTGGGAACTGAACTAGTATTCAGTACAGCATACCACCCCTAGACTAGAGGACAAACTGAACGTGTGAACCAAATTCTAGAGGACATGCTAAGAGCATGTGTTCTCACCTATGGATCCATTTGGGAAGAAAGCTTGCCGTATGCCGAGTTCGCGTACAACAACAGTCACCTATGGATCCATTTGGCACCTTTTGAAGCCTTGTACGGGCGAAGATGCCGTACCCCATTAAATTGGTCAGAGACAGGAGACAGTCGTATCTTCGGCCCAGACATGCTCAAGGAAGCTGAAGAGAAAGTTAGACTGATCAGGGATCGACTTAAGACTGCCCAGAGCCGACAAAAGAGTTATTACGATCAAAAACATCGGGAAGTCAGTTTTGAACCCGGTGAATATGTGTATTTACGAGTATCCCCTATGAGGGGCCTGCAGCGATTCAAAGTTAAAGGAAAACTGGCACCACGATTTATTGGACCCTTCTGTGTAGTTGCACAAAGAGGCACAGTGGCCTACCAGCTAGACCTACCCAAAGAACTGTCAGACGTCCACGACGTGTTCCACGTCTCACAGTTGAGGAAATGTGTAAGCAACCCAGAAAAGCATGTATCTCATGAGAACATTGATATGCAACCAGACGTCACCTACGCGGAACGTCCAATAAAAATATTGGAGGAGTCCGAAAGAAGGACCCGTCAAAAGACAATTAAGTTTTTCAAAGTTCAGTGGAGCAATCACTCCGAGGATGAAGCAACATGGGAAAGAGAGGATTTTCTTCGGGCAGAGTACCCACACCTATTTGAGGATCAGCTGAAATCTCGGGGACGAGATTTTTCCTAAGGGGGTAGGTGTTGTAACACTCCAAAATTTTTGATTTGGTTTTTATCAAAATTCTTTATTTAATTGGAAGGAGGTTATTTAAAAAAATTTCTAAATGACTCTCCTTCTCAAATTTTTTTATGACAAATATTTTTAGAAGTTCTCCCCAACCTTGATTTTTGGTCTTGAAGATTTTTTCATCTTGTGTTGGCTCAACACAAATATTTTTGGAAGGTTTTTACAATTCCTTTTATTAAAAAGAATTTCTATAAATTATGGATTTATTCTTCCTCATTCAAAATTTCTCTCTTGCCATGACCTATGTTGAAAACTTTCTTCCAAAACCCACCTCCCCAATTTAGGTCAAGTCAAACTTCATGTCCAGCAAGGTTCAACTCCCCCAAGATTTTATTTCTATTTATTTTAACCTCAAAATCCTTTTCTGTCATTTATTTGGACCTTAGTGATTTACAAAGGAACTGCTAGATTTCCTTTGAGTTTTGGTTCCAAATAAATTCCTCTGGCTAGTCCTTAGTGCCCTCAACCTAGATCCATCAAGATCTGCTAGTCCATAGTTCAAAATTTTCAAAATTTGCTTGCTGCAAGTTTGGACCAGATTTGCTATTTTTGGTGAATTTCATTCTTTTTCTTCTCCAAAAATTCTGAGATAAATCAGGCAGTCTCTAGATGCATCAAGAGATCACCCCACCAAGTTTCAGCTCAAGAAAAATTTTCCACGTGCTTAAATCATTTCGTCGAACAGGTGGCCTGCACTGTTCCTGTTCAAATTCAGAAAGATTAGTGTTTCAGTTCAGTCGTTAGTGTCGTTTTCTTCAGAACTTGGCGTCAATCTCGCCAGTGCTCGCGCTGGCCTCTTGCTCACTGCTCCTCCTTCTTATCCAGTGCGCCGCACGGTCGTTTGGCCAGTCGCGAGCGTCGGTGGTGACCTGTCACGCTGGCTCCAACCTCTTCCGCAGTGGCAGAACCGCCCGTGGCGGCCAGCCCTACAATACAGCGCCGTCCAGCACCGCCCAGACCACCAAAAGCCTCCGCGTGGCCGTCCTCTTGCCTGTGCGTGCTGCAGAACCGTCGCCATGGCCTGAGAGGCGCAGAGCGCGCCCTCTGCCGCCGACGAGCCCGTGAGGCCGTTCCGTCGAGGGCTTGGAGTATCGCCCAAGTTGTACCAAGATTAGCCGTTGAATGGAACCAGTGAACCAATCCGCAGCTGCCCAGCCACCTAAACCTCTAGCCCGACCACTGCCTCATCGTAATCACTAGCTGGAGTAGTCTCGTTCTCGGCAACCGCCTCGAACATGCTATAAATGGAGGCCCCAAGCTCGCTTTCGACCCAGCACCACTCCTCCACCTCACCAGAACCGCGCCCAGCCGCTAGGAAGCCCTCGAGGAGGCTTTCTTCCCCAACTCCGGCCGCCCCGATCCGCTTCGGGCTCCGGCAAGATTCGCTCTAGTGAGTGCATCCCTGCTTCCCAAACTGTCCCAGTTGCATCCTACTGCACCCACTCTTCTAACGCTAGACTCAATTTGGCGTCTGCAGCCCTCCTCGGTGAGATCCATCACCGCCCGAACCACCGTCCGCTAGAGTGGAGGCCGCCGTCGACGTGGTGCTCGCCGACGACCAAGTCCAACACCCACCGACGCGGAATTGTCCCGTGAGTGCAACCCTACCCTTGCCCTCCTCTGGATCGCCGTCGATCGTCGCCGGCGATCATCGTTTGCTTCGGCCGTCGGGGGATTTAAACCTGACGGGTGGGACCCCCTCGTCAGCCTCTCCCTTCCCCTTCGAACCGTTTTCCGTTGGCGCCTTCGGCCCGGATACGTTTTCTACTCTGGAAGGCGTATTCCAACTGAAGCGTTTTTTTGTTTTTCTAAACTAGCCCCTGGATAGTTTCTATTTCATCACAGATTAGTCCCTGGACTAAAACCTTTATAACTTTTAAACAAAAGATGATTTTGAATTGATTCTTTTTCTGTCATCTTTATTTTTCTATCTAGTTTTTTTTATCATATTTATTTGAAAAATATTTGGAACAATTTTTATACACGCATGGTATTTACGTTAGTATCCGAATTCTTTTAATACGTAGATACCGAAGGAGGTGAGGGAGACGCAAACTTCGCCGAGCTAGACTCCGACTACTCCGAACCAGGCAAGCATGTTTGAACCTTTGATATGATGAGTATTTTTCATGTTTGCTTGAGTGGTTTCTCGTGGCATGTTTATATAAGCATTTGTGAATATTATATTTCATGCAAAGCAAGCTACAAGTGGGCTTCGAATTTTGGGAGTGTTCAGATGATGGTGAGATAACCTGATCATGTGGTGTCATGATAGTTTGCAAACTGGTATTGTTGTAGCATGCCAGTCTTATATCAACCGTTTAACTCCAGTATTAACGCGGATCAAGTCTTGTTCCCGTTCGTCCCCTTTTTGTGCTGCCATATGTTTTCTAAAAAGGATACGGTTTAGTCAGTTGCAAACCTCTTTCCATGTACACACCAAATAGAGGGACCGTGATGAGGGTTCCATGGCCCTGGATTAAAGCCCTTCATCCGGTCAGCGGGCATGGGTGTTTCCGGTTGGGACCGAGAGGGGGGCACCCCTTAGAGCGCGCGATATAAATTTGATACCATGCTATTCAAGGTTGTAGCCTGCCCGTCTTAGAGTTTTACTTGAACGTTGCCTAGGGTGATTCCTGGCAGCGGAATGTGGAATGGGTGTGTACTGGTTAGATGTGTTTTTCCTAAAATACCGTAAACGGAACTAGACCTTTGCGACTACTAAAATCCGTTGGCTGTGGTTAAAGAGTACAAACTCTGCAGAGTCAAAACCATTCGAGTAACCATGTCCGTGGTCAGGGACTTGAACAACATCTCAGTCTCAGTGTCAGTCTCCGGAAAATAAGCATGAAACTGAGAGTGGTAATTCCTGCTGAATGTTATTCCTGTGGATGGACTAACTGGTTTATTATTATGTATCAAGTATTCCTTGGGATGATTTACCATTCATGAGCTACTCGAATTTTGAATGACGAAATATAAGCCCTTTTTGTGATGTCGCTCAGACGTCCGACTGTGGCATTCTTGTTATTTATTGTTGGATATAAGCCCTTTATGTGATGTCGCTCAGACGTCCGACTGTGGCATTCTTGTTATTTACTTTTGGATATAAGCCATTTATGTGATGTCGCACAGACGTCCGACTGTGGCACCCTTGTTATTTACTTTCATTATAAGCCCTTTTCGACTAGACGTCTGACTGTGGCACGTACTGTCATTTACTTTTCAATATAAGCCCTTTATGTGGCGTCGCCCTGACGCCCGACTGCGGCATGTTAATTTATTTTTACCTTTCGAGGCGTCGCTTCAGACACCTGATCGGTCTTCAGCTATTTTTTTGGTATTTCGGGAGGACTACCGCCTGACTTCCTTTTTATTTATCATGCAGTGCAAATTAATTACTTGAGTGTGCATTACTAATCTACTCATGTGCATCATGTTTGCATTTGTTATATCTTATGTCCAAACTGTCTTGCGAGTACATTCAAAGTACTCACCTGGCTTGTTGATTTGGCCAGATGTTGACGAAGGCGATCTTATGGACGACGAGTACGATAGCGAGTCTGATGCCTAGAGGAGTCCCAGTCAGTCCCGTGCGATCCTGGAGTTGGCCATTTGAATTTTATACGCTTCCGCTACCCTAAATAAATCATCGAGCCCCACTCCGGTGGTCGATGAGCTGTAAGATATTGGAGTCATGTCACCCACTTCACTGTGACATACCCACACCACTTTTTTTTACGAGTCAGTAGTTATGCCACCATACCCTTGTGTCATATCCGCCTTTATGTATAATATCGGCGTGCTTGTAATAAATTGTTGAGTAGCCTCAGCTCAACCCTGTACAATATTGAGTACTTCTGGGTTTCTATATCAGGGATTTTTCTACCAGTAAGGAAGAGTTTTCTATACTGGTTTGATGAAATGGTCGATTTTTCAATAAATGTTTTATTGGAAAACCGGCCCTGACAATGACGTGCTTCCGCTGCTGCGTAGTTTCGTGTGATCGAGGCCCTAGCCATGTTCATTAAATAATGTACATACTGTCTAGCAGCACTGTGTGTGCCGCCTGGCCTCGCATCTTGATGTAATATCTGACTTATGTATTCTGCTAGTATCAATAAAGCGGTTATTTCTGTACCATGTTGTTGTGTATTGCCAGAAGACTCGATCTCTAGGCTGGCAATGCAGGGTAAACCGGTTGCTCTGAGCCGGGGTGCCACAACGCTTGGTATCAGAGCTGCGCTGATTGTAGGACACGCTAGACCGGTAATGCATTAGTGAAACAGTAGATAGTTTCGTTTGAGTGCCGGTAGACATAGGAATTGGTTGTTGCATGGCATGCATGTTTAATTGTTTTTATTACTAACCGTATGGTTTGTGAGTGTAGATGGCACCATTACCGATCTGGTACCATCCTGAGCCAGCTCCATGCACTTCGCCGCACCTGCTCCAGAACGTGTGGCGACGACTCTATCCAGAGGGTGCTGATCCAGAGTATCGGGTGTATCGCGAGCATCTGGCCGGTGCATTCTATGAATATTATGTTGAGGTCACTCTACACCACAGTTCCTCATCTGCCCCTTACACTCGTTCGACTAAGGGTGGTCTTGCTTCTACGCCGTCTCAGGCGGTTCAGTTTGCTGCTATCGAGGCTCTTGTAGACTTGCGCTACAATGAAGTTCGCATGCACACCCACCCTGGTCTTTTCTTCTACCCATCTCTGCACGAGAATGGGCGTATCCGTTTTCTTGTGATTAATTCGGCGTGCGATCGTCCCACTAGCCACCTTGCACGCTATATCACCGCTAGCTATCTCCTTAACTACGAGTTTGCTCGGGAGCTCTCACGCGCTCGCGCCGCTCTCACTGCTACTCGTATAAGGAACCCTCTTCCAGCTGTCATCTATACTTCTGCTCCAGCTCCTCACACCTCCGTTCCTCCGACGACCTCGCGGGGTACCGTTAACCCTCTGGCGGTGAACCCTCACAGCGCTCCTGCTGCATGGTCTTCTCTTGTCGCTACTCCTGCCGCTCCTATGCTTAGATCCCACCCACCTCCTGCCCTTGAGGGAGAGCCCTCAAGGCAGCGCCCGCGCACCTCTCTTCCCCCGAAGGTCTCTACTATCAGTTCAGGATCTGGGTCCAGCTCAGCAGGCGAGCCTGCAGCAGCACCGTCCGCGCAGTTGACCGTTAGAGTGTCGTGGTAGTCATGAGCATGATGTATGGCTGTAATCGCACTTGTCATGATGCGTAGTTTCATGTACGAGGGTAGTAGAACCGTGGTGATGTTCATTTTCATGTTGGGACTATGTATAACTATGTTGGACTCTTTTATTCGTCTTGGTTTACATTCGCTGTTTTCTTCCGGGATTTGTCATTGGCTTTTTCCCCATTCGGAATTCTCTCATCATGGTTGCAATGTATTGGGAAAACGAAAAATAGGATGCCGCGGGGAGGCTGCAGCCGTGAAGCTAGTGAGGATGTCCCTGTCCGTCGTTCCGCAAGACAGGCAGGGCATTTCCCTGAGCCATACCAGCCACCTCCGCCTCAACCGCCTTCCACCGAGAAAATCCTGCGAATGTTTGAAGAAAGATGGAGAAACGATCTGCTGGAAATACTGAAAAGTGTACAAGTTATGGTTGGGCAGAATGGAAACCAGAATGGCCATCATTCCAAACTGTCAGATTTTGAGTGAACCAAGCCTCCCAGTTTCAGCCATGCTACTGATCCTTTGGACGGCGACGACTGGCTAAGGACTATTGAGAGGAAACTGGAGATTGCTCGCACCGACGAACGAGACAAGGTTCCCTTTGCAACGCATTATCTCGAAGGAGCTGCCGCTATATGGTGGGATAATGCCAAAGCAATATGGCCTGCCGATGAGGAAATTACTTGGACAAAATTTAAGGAGCATTTCCGCAAGTATCATATTCCCACCGGAGTCATGAAGATCAAGCAACGCGAATTTCTCGCTCTCACTCAAGGTAGTATGACCGTCGCCGAGTACCTCAATAAATTCAACCATCTGGCCCGCTATTCTCTCCATGACGTGGCCACCAAAGAACGGAAGATCGATTAGTTCCTTGGCAGCCTAAATCAGCATCTCAGGTGCACTCTCAGCATGTTTGATTTCCCAGACTTCCTGACTCTGGTGAACAAGGCCCTCATCGCGAAAAGCGAACACAAGCTCCTACACGACAACAAGCCAGCTGCTAATGACCACAAGCACAAATTCGAGCCCAAGAAGGATATGCAACCAGTGCAAAAGGCTCATACTTGGCAACAGACTCAGGTGGAGTACAAACCCAATTGGCAGCAGAATGTCAACAAGACTACTACACAAGTCAAGAATGTCGTGACCAGCCCGGTGCGCGACGATTGTCAACGCAACAATTCATGTTTCAGCTGTGGTCAAACCGGACACTACGCCCGATAGTGTCCCAAGAACATCAAGCCCGTCGCTCCATTTCAGCCACAAGTCAACTACATGGAGCAGTATTCCGCCCCCGAGATAATCCAAGGGCAAGTTCATCAGATCTCCGCAGACGAAGCCCAAGAGGACCCGGAAGTCATCATTGGTATGTTTCTTGTTAACGACATACCCGCCGTAATTTTATTTGACTCTGGGGCTTCCCACTCTTTTATTTCGCGGGGTTTTGCTTCCCAAAACAATTTTCCTTGCTCGATTTTGGGAAAGCACATGCTGGTACAATCCCCGGGATCCATACTCAGAAGCAATCTCGTCTACTGAAATTTGGAGATTGACATCAAGGGCGTCAAGTTTCCAACATCATTGATAATCATCGATTCCAACAAATTGGATGTCATTCTGGGCATGAATTGGTTAACCCAATACCAAGTCTGCATCAGTTGTGCGACCAGAGAAGTTACCCTGAAAAATATGGAAGGTCACACTACCAGTTTCTATGCCCGCAAGCGCATCCCCACGAAAGATATGGTTTTCGCAGCCGTGGCAGAAGAGATGGAATTAATCCCAGTGGTCAGTGAGTATCCAGATGTATTTCCGAACGAATTACCCGGCATGCCACCAGACTGAGAATTGGAGTTTGCTATTGACCTGGTGCCTGGAAACACTCCGATACATAAGAAATATTATCGGATGCCTTCCTCAGAATTGGTGGAATTGAAGAAACAACTGGATGAGATGCTGCAAAAAGGGTACATTCGCCCAAGCTCTTCACCATGGGGATCACCAGCAATCTTCGTGGACAAAAAGGATGGCAGTCTACGAATGTGCGTAGACTACCGACAGCGGAATGATGTCACCATTAAAAACAAGTATCCACTGCCAAGGATTGACGATCTCTTTGATCCACTCAGTGGAGCCCAAGTATTCTCAAAGATTCATTTGAGGACGGGATATCATCAACTCAAGATAAAGAAGGAAGATATTCCTAAGACCGCGTTCACCACTCGGTACGGTCTTTACGAATACACGGTTATGTCCTTCGGCCTCACCAACGCTCCTGCATTCTTTATGCATATGATGAACAAGGTGTTTATGGATTTCTTGGACAAATTTGTGGTGGTGTTCATTGACGACATAAGGAGCATCTTTGAGCTGTTCTGCAAAGGCTTCGCGATCATCAACTATATGCCAAATTTAGCAAATGTGAGTTCTGGCTCCAGCAAGTGGGATTCCTCGGACATATCCTCTTGGCAGAAGGAATCTTGGTGGACCCAAGCAAGGTAAAAGATGTACTTGATTGGTCCGCACCCACCACCGTCTTGGAAATCCGAAGTTTCCTTGGACTGGCCGGATATTATCGTCGTTTTATCAAAGGATTTTCCAAGATCGCCAAGCCAATGACTGAGCTCCTCAAGAAGGACAAGAAGTTCGTGTGGACTGAGGACTGTGAACGGAGCTTCAATGAGTTAAAAACCAGGTTGACATCGGCACCTGTATTAACTCTTCCAGACATCTACCGTAGTTTCGATGTTTACTGCGACGCCTCCAGAAAAGGACTGGGGTATGTACTCATGCAAGATGGCAAAGTGGTGGCCTATGCCTCTCGCCAACTGCGGCAACATGAAGGAAACTATCCAACTCACGATTTGGAATTGGCCTCAGTGGTGCACGCTTTGAAAATCTGGAGACATTATCTGATTGGAAAGAAGTGCCAGAAATTCACCGACCATAAAAGTCTCAAGTATATACTCACTCAGCCAGACTTGAACCTTCGACAGCGAAGATGGCTCGAGTTGGTTAAGGACTATGACCTTGGAATAAATTATCACCCAGGCAAAGCTAATGTGGTGGCTGACGCTCTCAGCCGCAAACCAGCCAACCTCAATGCCCTAATGGATTCCTTGCCTCCAGAGCTTTGTGAAGAAATCATGCAGCTAAATCTGGTGATCACCGACACCTGTCATACCAATATATTGGTAGTTGCCCCTACTCTCGAAGAGGAAATCCGCGGTGCTCAGGCGGATGACAAGTTGTTGCAAATATATGTTCAGAAGATACATCAAGGGCAAGCACCGGATTTCACTATGGATCAGCAAGGTTCGCTAAGGTTCCGAGGAAGACTTTGCGTACCAAACCAAGAAAGCCTGAAGAAGAAAATATTGACAGAAGCACATGCAGCTCCATACTCAATTCACCCCGATGGTACCAAAATGTATGAGGATCTTCGTCAGATATTTTGGTGGGATGGAATGAAGAACGACATCGTGTATTTTGTGGCCTGTTTCGATATATGCAATAAGGTAAAGGCGGAACATCAAAAACCCGCCGGACTCCTCCAGCCTCTGCCAGTATCCCAATTGAAATGGGGCGATATTAACATGGATTTCATCACCGGAGATTACCAAGATCTCATCGAGGAAATGACGCAATATGGGTCATAGTGGACACCTTAACCAAGGTGGCACAATTCCTGCCTGTCCGGTCTACTTACCGTGCAGATCAACTTGCACAGCTGTACGTATCAAGAATCGTCAGTTTGCATGGAGTACCCAAGACTATCACCTCCGACAGGGGATCTCTATTCACATCCGCATTTTGGTCCCGACTACATCAAGCCTTGGGAACCGCTCTGAAGTACAGCACGGCTTATCATCCTCAGACAGATGGACAGACTGAGCGAGTAAATCAAATACTCGAAGATATGCTCCGGGCATGTACATTGGCCCAAGGAACCAAGTGGGAAGACTGTCTGCCCTACGCCGAGTTTTCCTGCAACAACAGTTTCCAGGCCAGCTTGAAGATGTCACCCTATGAAGCCCTGTATGGCCGGAAATGCCGAACCCCATTGAATTGGTCTCAAACCGGAGACGCCGTATTTTTGGGACTGACTTAATGCTCGAAGCAGAGAAACAAGTCAAGGAAATCCGGGACAGACTGCAACTGGCCAAATCCCGATGGAAGAGCTACTATGATGCCAAACATCGTCAGATCAGCTTCGAACCCGGAGAGCACGTATATCTCCGAGTCACCCCTATGAAAGGAGTCAAGAGATTTCAGACCCGAGGAAAATTGGCACCCAGATACATCGGCCCATTCCCCGTCATGGCCAGAGTCGGAACAGTTGCCTACCGACTGGAATTGCCACCAGAATTATCAGAAGTACACAACGTGTTTCACATATCGCAGCTAAGGAGATGTATCTCGCAACCAGAGAAAAGGACTGATATGGTAGAGATAGAATTGGCTCAGGATTTGACTTATGAGGAAAAGACAATTCGAATATTGGATCAGACAGTCCGGGTTACTCGCAGCAAAGAGATACGGTTTTACAAGGTTCAGTGGGAGCATCATACCGAAGAAGAAGCAACCTGGGAAAGAGAGGAATTTTAGAGGACTGCATACCCAGACTGGTTTCCCCAAGCAACCGAATCTTGAGGACGAGATTCATTCCAAGTGGGGGAGGTTTGTGACAGCCTGGATTTTGCCTTCTCTCTTTTTGCTGGACTTGCCTTCTCTCTTTTTCCGGACTTGGTTTTCACCGTGGTTTTTACCCTGATTTGATTTGGATTTTGGATCAATTCAAATGGACTTGTCACTTGGGCATATCCTTGGCTTTCACCTAAGTGACCTATCTACCTTATTCCTCCCACAAATCCCCAAAAACATCAAATGAATATTTTCCTAAAAAGAAAATATTCATTTTTCTCTCTGAAACTCACTTCAGAACCTTGTGCTCCAAAGCAACCTCAATTTTTCTTGCTCAGAAAAATCTGAGATAATTCCTAAATATTCTTATAACCCTGGCACACCTTCCCATGCAAAAATATTGCGTCACTTTTTGTAATATTTTTGCTGTAGAAAATCTTTTCACTTCTGGACCAGAAATGCACTTTGTACAACAAGTGCATTTTTCCTTGAGCTTTTGGCCTTGAGATTTCTTGTGCTTAAACACCTTCCTAATAAACCCTAAACCCCAGGAGATTAGCCCTAATGGCCTTCTAGAAGGTGGTCAAACTTGGCGACCAAGTTTTTGACCAGAAACTTGTCAGCTTGGTAGAGTCGCGTCTGGTCGGCCTGGGTATGATCCATCACTCCTCCTAGACGTAACACTACACGGTCGAGCGAGTAGACAAGGTTTGGCCGCTCCTGGCCGTCGTTTTGACCATGCCAGCTTGGTGACCGCGTGAGGACACGGCGCCTGGCAGCGTCTCGACGCGCTCTGGGTGGCGCCTTGCTCTTTGTTTCAAACGTGCTCATTCCAGCGCTCGCCTCCGACTGCCGCACCGCGCCACAACCCTCGACCCATCACCCTTGACCCCTCCCTGGCGCTCGCCGACGCCGGAGCCGCCGCAGCAAGCACGGGCACATCCGTCCAAAACGGCACAGTGCGTGCGTGCACTTGTCCTCTTCCCCAACCGCCTCCTGTGCGCGTCCGCAAGCGTGGGCAAGCCCCTGAGACGATGCTGAGCCTTTACCACCTCTATTTGGAGCTTCTCATCGACGTTCGCCACGTGTCCAGAGCGCTCCGGCGGCGACACGTTCCCCCCCTCCGCTTCGGCTATATATAGCGCCCCCGCCTCCCTTGCTAGCCACGCACCACTCCACACCACCTCCACGACCACGTAGACGAGCAGAAGCCCGGTCGGGCAGGCCTCTGGCCGTCGCCCCAACCCGAGGACTCCGGCGATCCCCGCAGTCCAGGTGCCGCGGTCCGGTGCCTCTCGAGCTCAAGCAGCTGCTTGGGCGGGGCATTGGGGGTCTGCATGTACTACCTGGACCCTGCCAAGACCTCGGAGCTGCCTCTAGCCGCCGTCTTCAACCTCTCCGGCGAACCCTGTCCGCCACCGAAGCTTGCGAGCTAGACTGCGACCAACTCCGTCCACCTCTCGCCAAGCCACGGGTACGGGCAGGTGCGCCGCGAGCCCCGCTTCCAATCTATCCCTCTAGGCTAGCACCAAACCCCCTCGTCGCCGGCGTGAGCTCTGGCGAAGCGCCGCCTCCCCTCTGATCTCGCTCCCCCTCTCTCTCTCCTGACTGGTGGGGCCCAGTGTCAGCCTCACTACTCGCGCCCGAAGCGGTACGAGTTGAGGCGCACTTCCTCTTTACGCCTTCAACGTCACCCCCCCCCCATGATTTTCTGTTTATTCAAATTTAATTCAGAAATTTGACTTAACTTTGACCAGCCACCATTTCTAAACCATAAGTCCAAATGAATTGATTCTTTCTGCATTGTCTTTCCTACAGAAAGTTCTAGCAGCACACCTAAGGGTGGATTTTTCCTTGCTGTCTAGAATTTCTGGTGATTTTCAGAATGTGTTTTGACATTTATTTTTGTGGTTTTAAAATATTTTCAGAAGGAGGATCTTGCCTTGAAGCTAACCAGGAGGAGTGTGACCCTCATCTGCACTAAGGCAAGCCACAACATCATCTATGATTTTCTACTTGAATATGAGCTTTTATTTGCATTTAAAATTTGATAAATTAATATGGTTAATTGCTAGTTTCTTTATGATGCTTGATATGCATGTTTTAGCTTCTGGTTGAGTGCATAGAATCGTTTGGATAAGTAGAGTAAGATTTTTCACTAGATATTTTGCTATGGAAAGTAATGATAGTTACTTTTGCTAGTAATAGTTTTCAACTAAATGATGAACTAATAAAAATGTTGTGTGTTGATAAATATGAGTTATAACCAGAGAAGTTTCTGATCTTAGTATTGCAAGATAACTATGTTGCTTGTGTTGATCCATGTCCAAGTGTTGATTGCTTTGTGTGACAAGTAGTTGTATGATTTCCGGTATTATGCTATGTAAGGAATAAACAGTTTTTCTGAAAGTTAAAAGTTGCTTAAGTTCAACTTGAATATGATGTTGATCACATCATGGTGCCACTGAATCGGGTTTTTAATTCAGTGCGACCACATATACCTAACGGGGAGGTCTTGATTCGGTCCTTTGTTGTGGCTCTCACCAGTGCCTCCCGCGAGGGAAGGTTATGGGCGTGCATACCCTGGCCCGGTAGGCAGACATAACCTTGTGTGCTCGTTTTTGTTTTTATGGTACCTTGTCCCCGTTTGGGACCGTTTTGCCACGACGGTGGCCGTTGGTGTCTTTGGTAGACACGGGGCCACCCAAGACCTAGCCCAGAGAGGGAGTTGGTTGGAGTGGCCAGGGAGAGTGCATGACAAGGGAAGGGTTTCATCGGAATATTTTGGTCCACCCGAATGGGAGTGCGTGGCCAGGTATTCCGTAGTGTGGGTAAAGTGCGCTACCTCTGCAGAGTGTATTTAATCTATCGATAGCCGCGCCCTCGGTTATGGGCAAGACTCGGGAGTAAGTCACACCATGGGTCAACTTTTAAAACTAATCTTGCAAACTAAATGATTGTTGTGATGTTTTGGTTCGTGAGGAATCATGAACTCTCGAGGAGTTCATGAAGGCTTGATTTCAGATGTGACCCCGGGATGGTCACCGTTTTGGTTACGAGGTAACCGTCTGGTAAGCGAGTCTGGGAGACTCGGAGCATGATTGGTTTGCATTGCATCTGTAGTGTTTTCTTGCATCAATTTAACTTGATTAATTATCTTGATATTGACTGTCACCGTGCTTATGTTTGTTGTGAGCTTTAAAGTACATTCAATGTACTGACCTGGCGTGTTATGCCAGCTTTCAGGCAAGTCGATTCGCATCGGAGCGTAGCTCGTGTCTAGGCCGTGTCCACGTTGGTGTCCCTGTGCTATGGAGTTCCGCTACGACGTTCTTCCGCTGCCGCGTAGTTTTGTGTGATCGAGGCCCCAGCCATGTTCATTAAATAATGTACATACTGTCCAGCAGCACCGTGTGTGCCGCTTGGCCTCGCATCTCGATGTAATATTCAGACTTATGTATTCCGCTAGTATCAATAAAGCGGTTATTTCTGTACCATGTTGTTGTGTATTGCCAGAAGACTCGATCTCTGGGCTGGCAATGCATGGTAAACCAGTTGCTCTAAGCCGGGGTGCCACATCGGACTGAGCGGAGGCATGGGGATGGACGACGTCGGCAGCGTCCACCAAGCCAGATTGTTCGAGAGGATTCCTTTTTAATTGCTCAATAATGAGCTTGTGGGAGATAAGGATGAACGAGGAAATGCCTTATCTGCAAATGTGGAGATAGGTGTGGGTATCTTTTTGCAAAATTGCCATAGTTTTCTTTCTATCCGTCAGATATAGATCGGACGGTCTATATTGCACGATTGCATGCACACCATCATCACCAACTCGGTTTTTTATAAGAGTAGAGATAAAAAACAGAGTTGGTGATGATGGTGTGCCTTCCATCCTGCAATATAGGTCGTCCGATTTATATCTGACGGATAGGAAGGAAACTATGGTAATTTTGCAAAAAGATACCCACACCCCTCTCCACATTTGCAAATAAGGCCTTTCCTCGTTCATCCTTTTCTCTGACAAGATAAACTACTTATAGAAATTCATCTTGATGTTCCGTGGAACGCATGGGCATCTTGCTAGCATGGGCAAAATGATACCCACACCCCTCTCCACATTTGCAAATAGTACTGCACCGCCCGCTGCAATCCCGGCTTAACACGCCTCCTCGCCTCCATCAAACCCCTCCGTTAAACCCGCATGCAAACCAAGAAACCTACTGCGGCCACACGTCCGTTCGTGAGCGGGCCGGAATTAAACGCGATCACTGGCCGAGCTCCTCCCGTCCACGCTCAGTTTAAACGAGGCCAGACGACGGCCAAGCTCCTACCGTCCGCCCTCTATTTAAACGAGGCCAAACAGACAACGGGCAAGAATCGCACCCCTGTGCCGCTCCCCCATCTCCTCCTTCACCATTTTCTCCACTCTTCCGACGGCTTCCGAGGAGCCGTTCTCCGGCACACTACCCGGCTGGGTGGCCCGCTGAGCCCTCCGAATACGGGCGAGGCCGCTCGGTGCTTCACCAACCTCGCTTGGCCCAACGGAGCCAGTTGCCGCCCCAAGCCGGCACGTGGTTCAGCAACTCGCCGCTCCAGTTCAGCTCGATGAGGAGTGGCGAGTTGCTCCATGCCGGCACGGCGGCAAGCACGCCGGTACGGGCCTCGTCGTTGCCGCGTCGTACCGCGCCACCAGTGTCTGCGGTGGCCACGCCTCCCATGTTTGTCGGCGCGCCTCCCGCGCCTGCGGCAGCGCCATGCAGGTAGAGACAGAAGCCGGGTGCGTGGAGAGCGACGAGTTGGTGGCCAGCTTCTCCGTGTCCGCTGCCATCATCGAGGAGAAGTAGAACACGGGAGGCCGCCGCCACTTGGGTCCCGTGAAGGCCACCGCCGAGGCGACGACTGCGCATTCAGGTGGTTTCTTTGCTGCTTCGTCTCTTTCGAGGACCTTCGTCGACCTCGCAAGTCTCCGCCGGACATGAGGCATACAAAGGGATCCGCGGGCGGCCATTTAGATTAGGTACTCCCTCTCCGGCTGGCGGGAAAGTTTTGTTCTAAGAATGGATAAATTGGATGTATCTATAACTAAAATAAGTCTAGATACATCCATTTCCAGGACAAGTATTTCCTGACAGAGGGAGTATTAATTATACCAAGAGAGACGGATTAGCACCACTTAGTTCATGTAAATGTAATTAAATCCATCATGTTTATATGAAGATCCGGCTTTTTTACACGAAATCCTTCATGCTTATTTGCAAACAGTCCGTGTTTGCACGAATTTCATCTAGTTGGTTAGAGTTGTGAAAATGTATGCCGCTGGCGTTTGATGTTGTCCTCGGCGGAAGGAAGCGAGAGGAAATTTGCCGGCTGCCGTTGGAGATGCTCTTATGCTGGAAATAATAGAGTCACATCCAATCCATTTGAGTTAATTGGATGTATGATTCTCCCTCTATAAAAAGTTAATTGCATGTACAGTGTGCACGTGACTTGCAGGGTGGCTACAGCTTCGTACAGAAAATTAAAAAGAAACAAGTCCATCCTTAATCTTGTATTCTAAGTACTCTGTGGGTTCCATTGTCAGTATAGTATCGGTAGAGGTGTATATTAAATAAGTAATATATAATATAAAAATCTAAAGTTAAAGATAGAATTCGAACTCAGGTCATCGCGTTGCGAGCATCCGGCGCTAACTAGTCCAACAAATTTTTGTTGTATACCATGCTGGAGATATATCTCCGTGTCTACTCTTATATTATACTCCATCCGTTCCTAAATATTTGTCTTTTTCAGATTTCAAATGGACTACCACATACGGATGTGTACGTAGACATATTTTAGAGTGTAGATTCACTCATTTTGCTCCGTACGTAGTCACTGGTTGAAATCTCTAAAAAGAAAAATATTAAGGAATGGAGGGAGTAGAAAACAGAGTTGGTGATGATGGTGTGCATGCCATCCTGCAATATAGGCCGTCGGATTTATATCTAACGAATAGGAAGGAAACTATGGCAATTTTGCAAAAAGATACCCACACCCCTCTGCACGTTTGCAAATAAGGCCTTCCCTCATTCATACTTTTCTCCACTCTTATAAAAAACAGAGTTGGTGTTGATAGTGTGCCTGCCATCCTGCAATATAGGCCGTCCGATTTATATCTGACGGATAGGAAGGAAACTATGGCAATTTTGCAAAAAGATACCCACACCCTCTCCACATTTGCAAATAAGGCCTTCCCTCGTTCATCCTTTTCTCTCACAAGATAAACTACTCATAGAAATGCATCTTGATGTTCCGTGAAACGCATGGGCATCTTGCTAGTCTCTCACATGATAAACTACTCATACGAATGCATCTTGATGTTTCGTGCAACGCACGGGCATCTAGCTAGTTTCTTTTAAAATAGTTATTGCGATAATTGGGTTGAAGTGATATATTATGTCTGCCCCGAATGATTTCAGATTCACTAGTAGTAACAAAGAAAAGGTTGCCTTGTTAATCAACAGAAAACAGGGTAAAAACTATCACATGAGTCCCGTAAAAACAAGGCACACTGGGTTCAACGTCATCGTCTCTACAGCTGTGCGCGCGCGAGAAGTCTACATATCGAGGGGGCTATGGAGAAAAAGACGTATCGAGTGTGTATGAGCGAGGCACAGAGACACAATGTTTGAGAGACAAACCAATTGACAGATTAAGATCAGATCGATTTGTCACCCTTCTGTTGTCATTGTTGGGGTTGGAGGGGGGAGGGGAAGGGAGAGAAAGACATATCGAGAGTGTGCGCGGTAGGCACAGAGGCACAACTAGCGAGTGTGTGTGTATGTGTGTGTGTTTTTGAAAGAGGAGTAGATAGATTACTATCAAGATCGAGATGCCACCGTACTCCTTCGGTGTCGGGTAGTGTGTGTGTGTGTGTGTGTGTGTTTGAGAGAGAAGCTAGTCGGTAGATTAGTATCAAGATCGAGGTGTCACCCTACTCCTTCGGTGTCGGGAAGTGTGTGTGTGTGTGGGTGTGGGGGGAGGGGGGCAGTGACACTTACATATCTCTACTCTTATAAAAACCAGAGTTGGTGATGATGGTGTTCCTGCCATCCTGCAATATAGGCCATCCGATTTATATCTGACGGATAGGAAGGAAACTATGGCAATTTTGCAAAAAGATACCCACACCCCTCTCCACATTTGGAAATAAGGCATTCCCTCGTTCATCATTTTCTCCCACAAGATAAACTACTCATACAAATGCATCTTGATGTTTCGTGCAACGCATGGGCATCTTGCTAGTAGGGAGAAGAAGTTTGTGTGACACATATCTATATTAAGGGATAGGTAGATAGCATATGTGCGAGGCATACTTAAAGCATCACGGAGATAAACAAACGGTGTGCATGCAAGTTCCGGAAAAAATGAAGCGAGAAACAATGTCTAAGCGCACGCCCGTGTCTGTGTGTGTGTGTGTGTTAGAGAGAGAGAGAGAGCAAAATCTCAAAACAAAAGGTGCTCTGCTGGAATCCCATTGTATGTATTCATATGGTTCCAGTACTTGAGTTAACCTTAGGCATATGTGTGAGAGACATAATTATACTTTGAGACATTAGTGCCTGTGGGTGGGCGGAATTAAAGGGGTGGGTATGTTCGACAGAGAGAGCGTGTGTGTTTCTGTGCGAGAGACTTGTAGGATGGGGTAGAAAGACGAATTCTAACCTTGACGGAGGGAGAGAAATACACGAAGTGCGCGCGTGTGATTCCGATGCCCACGGGGAATTGAGATATGTATGCATGTTAGAGGGATTGCACAATTCATTCACGTGTCACTATCTAGAGATTGTGGACGTGCATCGCTTGAACATAAATCAATATCTACTTCGTATCGTGGCCAAAGGTACAATATCGATTCAATGTTATAAAGATGGACACTCACATGTCACATTTTTTCTATCTAAATAATCCTTTTCAATTGTGCATGCCAAAGTTACAGTGATGTTTCTTCAAACAACCAATGTAGCTATCATGTACATGCACCATTGTTACTCTTGCATTGAAATTCATTAGTCTTGGATGATTTAAGGTTCTATTATGAACTAATATATGTAATATTCATATATGAATTCAACGGGTACGCAATTTATGAAATGGAGGCTATGTAATCATATGAGGTAACACTTTTAAGTAGCGGGCTACAATATCCATTTCTTTTGTGGGACTACAATATCCATTTCTTTTTGTGCCCCTTTACACTAACACGTCAATGCATTATGTTTAAAGTAAATAACCAATGGTACTAAATTATCTATTTACACGATAAATACATAGGCTGAGCGTTTGATCCCTTTTTTTGAACGCGCTCTCTACACCCGTACGATTGGCCGCGCCCGTGTCAACGCCCAAGTTATCAGCGCATCATCCCGAGTTATTCTCTTTTTTCTGGGGTGGACTTCACACCAGTTATTAACTGCTGACACGTGCCCCGTGTACACAGTCTCGCATGACCTTCCCACTAGCACGGTCCAAAATTAGTTGAAACTGGATACGAATGATCCCGCGGGCGGCAAAATCTCCCGCCTCCTTCTAAAATTTCCGCCACCTAGTCTTTAGGATGCGAAATTCCCCCTTTGTCCTTGGTGCACGGAGAACAACAGTTACAATACCGCCCTCGTCTACATAATAGGTCGGGGCTGCTTTGGTAACTTACGGTTCCCCCCACCACACGGCACCCCTATTTCCTCTCCCCTCCCGCAAAAACGACTAACTCCATAGCACCAGAGCATCTTACATGATACCGTCCGTACTTCATCAGCTTTTCTATCCCTCCCCTCTCGAAACACTAGACTACTAATCCACCGGCGTACCAGAGCCCATTCACTGCCAGCGGCGTCTACATCGCCGGATCTGCTTCCGCGGCCGCATCTACCCCTCCCACCTCCACTAGAAACAAGTAGACTGCTCATCCACCACTGTACCATAGCCCATTTAGTGTCGGCCTGGTCCACGGCGCCGGATCTGCTTCGCCGGTACTCTCGTCAGCTGCGGCGCATCAGCAGCAGCTCATTCGTACTCTCCACCAGAGTCGCTTCGTCCACACCCCCCCGGAGCCAACCCACTGACGGCCCCGTCGACGGCCTCTGATCCTCTGCGCCGACACCTTCCTCAACCCTACCGGAGCCGCTTCGCCGACACAATCGTCAACCCTACCGGAGTAGCTTTGCCTATACCATTCTCAACCCTACCGGGGCCGCTTTGCCAACTCACAAGTCCACGGCCTCAGATCTGCTTCGTCGCACCCTCATCCAACCTAACGGAGCAGCTTCTGACGCCACGTCCACGGCTGCAGATCCGCATCGTCGACACCATCCTTAACCCAACCACGGGAGCAGCTTCTTCGACGCCCTCTTCCACGGCCACAGATCCGCTTCACCCACACCGTAGTCCACCCTACCAGAGCCGCTCCACAAACACCCTACTCGATGGTTCTAGATCTCCTTACCGGACCCCGACAGCCAGTGTAGCTTCATCACCCTTGACGTTTCTAACCTGATTCCCACCGTCTGGCAAGATGCCAAGCACCCACCACGACCTAGGTACTTTTCACCTTTAAACCCGTCCAGCATCACCTGCCCGATGTAATTCAAATATACTAACAGGTCGCAGTTACCTGTTATGTAGCTGGCAAAAACTACAAGGACGATGTTTCTTTTGGATCTAACAGCTTGGCCAACCAAGATCCTGGACTGAGGCATTGCTATGATCTTGTAAGTGTGTCTCTCTCTCTTGTATTGTTTTGTGCCTACCAGCGTGTTTTGCTAGTATTTTCGACCAGTAATCCCTTTGTGCAGAAAATATTTCTACTACTGGCTGCTAAGTTAGATATGTAGATGTCATACATGATACTACCTCGTACCTCCGTTCCTAAATATAAGTCTTTCTAGAGATTCCACTATAGGCTACATACGGAGCAAAATGAGTAAATCTACACTCGAAAATGCATCTATATACATATGTATGTGGTCCATACTGGAATCTCTACAAAGACATATAATTAGGAACAGAGGTAATACATTACACAAAATCGTAGGTGGCATGTAGGAATTCCAGCGCACTACATTAGGCTCCCTTAGAGTGGCTGCTAGTCCAGCACACAGAGTCATGGCTAGTTTATGCTACGCACACAATCGTTAATTGGTGGTTTAAATATGCGCAAGGGATATGCAATGTATTATCATGTAGAGATGTCTGAAATTAGCCGTGTCAACTTGCGGATGGGGTTACACAATGAAAAAGTACAAGATGTATGTGGCAATTTCATGGAACAACGCAAAAAAAGGAGAGGAAGCGGTGAGCCTATACAGTGTGCTATGGTAGGTCACTCCTCCATTGTAATCATCATGACATGTGATTTGTATGTCAGTTCTATTGGCCAAGTTTCTTAGGGACAGTTTTTACGAGTTATCCTAAGAAAATAAGCACCTGTGAATATAAGCTCCAGGTAATAAGCCAACCAGTTCTTTTCATTGCCTTCCTTTTCAACTTATCTTTGGTATTATCCATGAAAAGTCTAGATTGCATTATATTTTGTCATTTTGCTGCTCATATGAAAATTAATTTGACTTGCAAACATCACAAATTGAACCCAGTGCAGTAATTAACATGACTGGAAAATAGACCATCACTATTTATTCAAAATGCAAATACAAAGATACCATCTACTTGACACAATCTACGTTGGTCAATGTCTTCCATAGAGATCCCATTGCCTAATTTAAACGAAGAACGCATGACCCACATTTAAATGAAGAACAATTATTTATTGGAATTCGATGGTCCAAGTGGCTGGTTATTATCATATAGCAGCACCACCTGAAAGCATCATATAGCAGCAGCAGCAGCAGCAGCTCAAAGCAACTCATCATACAACAACAGCAGTAGTGTGCAATTCATCATATACCAGCAGCAGCTCATATCAATTCATCATATAGCAGCAGCAGGAGCAGCTCATAGCAATTCATCATATAGCAGCAGCAGGAGCAGCTCATAGCAATTCATCATATAGCAGCAGCAGGAGCAGCTCATAGCAATTCATCATATAGCAGCAGTAGGAGCAACTTATAGCAACTCATCATATAGTAGTAGCAGCAGCAGCTCATAGCAATTCGTCATATAGCAGCAGCAACAGCTCATAGCAATTCATCATATAGCAGCAGTAGGAGCAGCTCATAGCAATGCATCATATAGCAGAAGCAGAAGCAGCTCATAGCAATTCATCGTATAGTGGATCAGAATGAAAATTTGGCAAAAAATCAGAGGAGATCCTCACCTTGTTGGATGAGCTCATCCTTCAACAGCACCTCAAGGCCACGACCTGGAAGGATGGGAGGGGGAATAAGGTGCCTTCTGCCGCAGTGTGGCATCAGCCGTAGTTGTGCGGCACCCGCCGGAGTAGTGCGTTGGACGGACCACAGTGGAGCAGCTGTTGGAGACCATGAGAATGAGGGGCGGCACCAGAGGGAGGCGCAGCTGGGGAGATTTGGTCCTACCCGCATGTAGCCTAGCTGGACAGAGCATCGTCGAGGACTAGGCCAGATGGGACCAGCGGCGACGGCTCGCTGGAGGAACCCTAGCGTTGCAGGCAGGGGATCGAGATAGAGGGAAAGGGGAGAGGAGATGCAAGCGGGCAGGGCAATGAACGCTTGCGTATTTGTTTTTACTTGAGGTTCAGGTGTGACGCAGGCGTGAGCAGTTGCATTTTGAGTGTAATATAGGCAGACAACAGAGTCATTTCACTATTCCCCTTCCCTTCAACTTTTAGTGAGCTTCCACCCGAAACACCCCCCTCCAAAGCGAAATAAGTTAATAAGCCCAATCCCATAACTCAAAAATGACTTGTTTACATCTTTTATGCCTTATTTTGACAATAAGCTCTGGAAAGGCGGAATAGAACTGACCCTTAACCTGCAATTCAATTGTGCGTGCAATGATGAATCACTCCTGCGTGCTATAGTGTACATTTAGGCATCATCATACATGGCATAACCTAATACATGTGCATTCCATTGTAGAATCTGGAATATGCAATGTTTATGTTAGTTCATACGTTGCACATGATGTTTAAATGCCCCTTAAATCTGGTCAGTCAAGTGATGGTCTTTAAGCCTCCTTGTTTGCTTCTTTTCTTGATACTCCCTCCTTCCATCTATATAGGGCCTAATGTGTTTTTCAAGACCGCCTTTAACTATTGATAAGACTAATAATACATGAGATGTATAAAGTGAAAATTATATCATTGGAAGCTCCTTTCACGTACGAATTTGACGGTATGCTTTGTGTAACTTGCATGTCATATATTATTGCTATAACACTTGGTCAAAGTTAGCCTCGAAAAACGATTAGGCCCTATATAGATGGAAGGAGGGAGTATGTAAGATTTGCTTTTGTTTAATTGCTTGTTTGCATCAGCCAGCCATACCTGGACTATTTGCTTTGATTACATGATGTTCTTGACCTAACACTCTAACAGAACTTGTCAATGATTTAAATACTAAGGGCTGCTGTAGTGGGGCCTTGTCTAACTCATAGGTGACATAAAGGTTTGGCTGTACACTAAAGTAGGCTCTCCAAGAGTACCTGGAGATGCAGTTCGAAGGTATGCCTAGTTTTTACATAGTGCACACATCACTACTAGGGAAAACGCTAGTAGTAGCGCTTGAAATATGCATAGCAGTAGCGTTGGGTCCAGCGCTACTGCTAGCCCGCTACAGCTAAGTTTTAGCAGTAGCGCTATTTTGGGCAGCGCTACTGGTATGTATTGTTAGCAGTAGCGCTTCCTGGACCAGCGCTACTGAAAACTATCTGTAGCGCTTGTTCAGAGGAAGCGCTGCTGCTAATCCAGCGCTACTGCTAGGTGCTTTCCAGCGCTACTGCTAATGTTCCTACTTTCGCCGACCAGCATCCCTCTACATATTTGTTCCGTATTTATACAGGCTCTATACAAAAGTTTCATCAGATCATACTAAACATACACTATTCTCATCATATCACAGACATATAGTAGTCTCGTCATACCATCATCATCATTCAACACAAATATCATCATGTCGATCTCGAAAATAGTGATACACAAGTGCGATCATGTCATGTCTCGAATAAGTGCAACTGCATGGTCATGGCACACACACAAGTTTCATCATCTCTATCTAAACCATGATGTAGAAGAGAAGAGCGATCGGCATGAGCAAGAGCGCGACTATTTAGTACTTGAGGCACCGGCGGTCCCGCCCCTGCTCATTCTGGAGTGTCCACCTCAAGTAACTACTTTCCGCTTCGGCTCTGCTGTCGAACCCTCTGTGGCTAGCACCCAGATACCTGTGCACCTAGGCCTGAGCGGCTGGCCAGTGGTCGTAGACTCCTAGAACCCTACCAACGTACACGACATAGTAGCCCTTCGCCATCTCTGATCTATGTACCTGCATCGTGATTTGATGAATTGAACGACAATATGCAACATAATGTACTCAAGAAGCAAAGAGGCATAATTAGAAAAATACAAGCAACCAATAGTAAACATAAATGACGAAGTTCCTCAGGAAAAGCCTACTACTAAGTGGGGCCCAGTAGCAGTAGCGGGGCAGTAAAAAGAAGCGCTGCTACTAAATATTTAGTAGTAGCGCTTTTTCCTGTACACCGCTACAACTCCGGCTACTATCAGTGGCCTCGTCTAGTCCCACTTAGTAGTAGCGCGTTTATTCAAACCAGCACTACTACTATGGAGTTACTAGTAGCGCTTTCCGTAAAAAGCGCTACTGCTAAATAGCAGCAGCGTTTACTATTATCCAGCGCTACTACTAGGCTACTGTGTATAAGCATTTTCCTAGTAGTGCATAGTAAATGCTCATTTCATTATGTGCAAGTGCAAGAGATGTGGCATGTTTCATTATGTGGTGTTGTTTTGTTATAATCTCATCCTTTTGTGTTGTTCACAGACTGGAAAGTATGCAGATTTATCTTCCAAGGAGACGAGTAACTAGTTTGTGTCACCTTGCAGAGGGGGTGCAATGAAGATAAGATTGAGGATTTCCAAGTACAAGATGTTTGGAAGGAGCCTTGCAAGAGAAGTAGGAGCAGCGCTGAGCCTATTCAACCAGTTAAGGTAAGTCACTGTATCCAACTCAACAGTTCAATTCCTTGTTTGTTTCAGGCATAGTTAATTTGCTCTTTTCAATTGCTTTATTTGTCCTCAGTTAATGAGATGCCCAAACAATGATGCTTGATGTTGGGTACTTGTATAACTATTAGTTGACATAATTAAAGGCCTTACCATTTAATTACTCTGTCAAAGTGTGCCTGAAGCTTTGAAGTCTATTAACAACTTATTACTGCATGAGGCTCACAATCTAGTTTATACTAGGCTAATGATTGCATAGTTTTGCTTGCTGTAGTAGGTTTGTATGAATCCCTCTGCTATTCATTATGCTCCCTAAGACTTTAATTGAGCTACAGAATGCCCAACTGCTAGCTTACTTATACGCAACATGCTGTCTAAATTTGTAACTTGTCTGTGTTTTGGATTTGGCCCCAACATCATGCTGCTCTGGTGAGCTAAGAGAGATTTATGTATGCAGGCTGCACAGACTACCATTTTTATAATTTTTAAAAATATCACCTGCTTATGCTTCATGACATGTAACATTAATGTTAGTCCTGTTTTGCCATGTACAAAATAGTTTGTCTTGCTCGCCTCACTGTTGTAACTATATTTTTGCCCTAGTAATGTGTACTTACAGAAACATTTCAGGATGAAGTGACATCAACACAAAGATCTGCGAGCAGTGCGGCATGGCCTTTACCGAATGAATATGGATTGGAATTGGAATGTGCTGATGTTCTCGAGCATCAACTAGAGGTGGCAAGACAACGTGTACATGATTCTCAACGTACAATCAACAAGTTGGGACTGGACATGCAGGTATTAGATGTAGGAGTCAAAAAATGAAACAAGACACTGAGGTAACCATGAAGGAATTGGAGATTTTGCAGACTGAAATTTGTGCTATCTGAATCCGGCTAATCCTATTTTCTGAAGAGATTATAGTTCAAATGGTAAGTTATGTTGATGCGTGTCCATGATGTATGACCTTTATTTGTCCAGTGTGTGTAATTTGCTGTTTGTGTACGCTTTATTATCACTGGTGCCGAACTATAATGCCCAGTTGGTATATTTGGCTGTAATTTCTTTATTGTATAGTGTAGGATTATTCTAGGTTTCTATGCCTTAGTGTTTTTATTGTATAGTGTATGGTTTTTAGAGGCGATAGTATGTCCAACACGCCCAAACATTTCCTGGATGCCATACAAATGAACAAACATGTGTAGTCAAAGCGGGTCTTAACTGGGCTGGTCAAAATAATATTAAGTGGATCCCAAATGATGTGGCCCACCGAAACAATGGCTCTTAGCAGGCTGTTAACAGGCCAAAAGCTCGATATGGCTTTATAAATGGAAATGTCCCGCGGGACTCTAGCAGGCCGACATAAATGCCAATTTTGTCTCGGCCCTTTTACTTTACGGGCCAGTAAGAGGCCGAAAGTGTTATGGGACAGAGGAGGCCCAATTTGCAAACTAGGCTTTTAACACGCGAAAGTTGCGTTGGGCTGAAATGATACCCTGCGGAATGTGGGCCCCTAATGGACCTAAAGTGAAAGGCCCAACTGTGTGCGGGCCGTTAACAGGCTGAGAGCAAAATGGGCTAAGAGTTGGCCCATTTACCGAAATAGCCGAGGACAGGCCTAAAGTCACAGCGGGCTAGCGTTGGCCCAACAGCAGAATGGGCCCAAAAAATGGCCAAAAGACGTTCCGGGCCGTTAACGGGCTAGAACTGACGATGGGCTGCTAACAGGTTGAAAGAAGCTCAGGCTGCAATTGGGCCTAAAGATAGCGGGCTGTTAACGGTCTTAAACTGACGATGGGCTGGAAATTGTCAAATGTAGAATGGGCCTTTGATGGGCCGATTTTGTGTAAGTTGTATGGGTCGTACTTGCAAATGGGCCTGACTCAAGTAGGCCGCTAATGGGCCGGTCCGCTTATTTTGACAAGCCCAGCCTTTTCACCAGAATGGGCCTCTATTGGGTCATGCCACATGTCCACCTGTCATAGGCGCTTCCTGTCCAATGAATGGATGACATCTGTCCCAACGGTGAGCCAACACGTGTTTCCTCCGGCCAATGACAATTTTACACATGGAAAATCCTCATTGGTCCGGGCTGTTAACGCGTTATCAGATCCAAAACCGGAACGGATAGCTTAACAGCGACCCATTACGGTGGATGCCACGTGTCGGTCACCCTTGATGAAAGCACTTCCATGACGCGTGACTTATCGTCATGGAAGTGGACACTTCCATGATGATAATTTTGGCAATGCCATGGAACACTTCTACGACAGCACAGGTATGACTATCTTGATTCTGTCATAAAATCGTCATGGATGTACATGCATGACAGAAAACGTGACCTACTGTGACAAACACATATCATCACGGAAGTGTTTTTTTGTAGTGTAGTGAATCCGATGATATGCTTAGTGTTAAGTCCAATGATATGTTGTGTGGAATCTAGTCAATGATATGCTTTAGTGTAGAGTCCGATCACATGCTTATTAGTGTAGAATCCAAGGAACTATTAATAGTTTAGATAATCTGTATTTACTTATTAGTAGAATTTATGCTTATTAGTAGAAATGTGTAGTACTGTGTCTTTTGATTGTGTAGAAATCTATACTTAGTAGAAATATATTTGCAAGAGTATGTGCAAGGCTACTTATTAATTGATATGTTTTTCTTATTCAGAAATTGCCAAAGAGCCTATCTGTGAGTATTGGTATTGAGCCTGATGAAGAAGGCTCATATGGAATACACCTTACCGCAAGGGGGCTCCACCACAACCTGTACTTACGACGTGGACACGGGTTGTCGCACACACTTAAAATCGGTTGGGTGGAAGAGATTCCACGTTGGCAAGAATCTTCGTGTTCGACAGGCCATCCTAATTACTATGAGGAACACCCACCGCCCAGGCTTGAGAATGATGATCGTCGTCGATATCAATTAGAACTACATATATGTGTGTGGCTCTATGACTATATACCTAGTAGAACTGTTATATATGTGTGGTTGTTAGACTACCTAGTATTGCTTATCATATATGCTATATTCATGTGAGGATGCATGTTGACAATGTATGAGTACCTATAATACTTTATGATATTGTATGACTATATGGTATTGTGGCTAATGATATTGTTATCTGGTACATATGAAACTGCAGTTTATAAACTGAAACGGGGCAGGGAATATGAGAATGATGGAAGATACAGCAGTAGCGTGGGTACAGAAAAGCGCTACAGCTACATAATAGTAGTGCGTTCCACAAAAGCGCTACTGATATAGTCAATAGTAGTAGCGCGGATTTATACAGTGCTACTACTAACGTTTAGCTGAAGCGCCGTACTAGTAGTGGATCTAACCAAGAGTTTGTACTAAAATAACACCAAAGCCAATTCAGATTCATAATATTCAATCCAACACAAAGAACTTCAAAGAGTGCCCCAAGATTTCTACCAGAGAAACAAAGACAAGAACGTGCATCAACCCCTATGCATAGATTACCCCAATGTCACCTCGGGAATCCGCGAGTTGAGTGCCAAAACATATATCAAGTGAATCAATACGATACCCCAATGTCACCATGAGTATTCATATGCAAGACATATATTAAGTGCTCTCAAATCCATGAAAGTATTCAATCCGATAACAACGAAATCTCAAAGGGAAAACTCAATTCATCACAACAATATAAAGAGGGGAAAACACCATATGATCCGACTATATTAACAAAGCCCGCGATACATCAAGATCGTGACATCTCAAAAACAGAAGAGAGGGAGGGAGAGAGAGAGAGAGATTAAACACATAGCTACTGGTACAAACCCTCAACCGCAAGGGTGGACTACTCCCTCCTCATCATGGTGGCCGCCAGGATAACGAAGATGGCCACCGGTGATGATTTCCCCCTCCGGCAGGGTGCCGGAACGGGGTCTAGATTGGTTTTTCATGGCTACAGAGGCTTGCGATGGCGGAACTTCTGATATAGGTTAACCCCTAGGGTTTTTGGAATATTTGAGAATTTATAGGGTAAAGAGGGTGTGCAGGAGGCCACCGAGGTGGGCACAACCCACCTGGGCGCGCCTGGGCCCCCATGAGCGCCCTGGTGGCTTGTGCCCCCCTCGAGGCACCCCCAGGTGTTGCTCTGGCCCGTTGGTGGTCTTCTAGTCCATAAAAAATCCACAGAAAGTTTCATGGTGTTTGGACTCCGTTTGATATTGATTTCCTGCAATGTAAAAAACATGCAAAAAAACAGCAACTGGCACTTGGCACTATGTCAATAGGTTAGTACCAAAACATGATATAAAATGACTATGAAATGATTATAAAACATACAAGAATGATAATGTAACAGCATGGAACAATAAAAAATTATAGATACGTTGGAGACGTATCAGCCTCCATCCTTTGATAGTGTTGGGGATAGAAAGTATTGCTTGGTGATTGTGGATGATTATTCAAGATACACTTGGGTATATTTCTTCAAGAGGAAGAGTGAGACCCAGCAAACCGTCATTGACTTTGCAAATGAAGCTCAACATCAACACAATGCAAAGATCTTGACGATAAGAATTGACAATGGCACCGAGTTCAAGAACTGCACCTTGGATGAGTTTCTCAGTGATGAGGGGATCAAGCATCGATATTTCACACCTTACACCCTTCAACAAAATGGTGTAGCGGATAGGAAGAACCGGACATTGATGGACGCGGGAAGGACCATGATGGCGGAGTTCAAGTCTCCGTACACTTTTGGGCCGAAGCCATCAACACAACTTGTCATGCATCCAATCGGCTCTATCTCCGCAAAGGCTTGAACGAGACTCCATATGAGATACTTACCGGCAACAAGCCCAACCTCAAGTACTTCCGGGTGTTCGGTTGTAAGTGTTTAATTCTCAAGAAAGGTGTTCATTTGTCTAAATTTGAAGCTAGAGCTCAGGAGGGCATATTTGTTGGTTATGCTACAAACTCTCATGCTTACCGTGTCCTCAACAAGTCCACGAGACTCATTGAGGAGACGTGTAACATGGATTTTGATGAGAATAATGGCTCCCAAGTGGAGCAAAGTGGTACTTGTGATGTAGGTGATGAAATTCCTCCCCAAGCCATAAGAAGAATGGGTGTTGGTCATATCCTACCCAATTAGGAACCCCTTGTGGCCGAAGAAGAAGGACAATGTTCCACTCAAGTGGAACCATCACCAACCCAAGACCCACACGCTTCCGAAGAACAAAGTGAAGGCCCTTAATCAAGCGAACAAGATCAAGGGCAAGATCAACCTCAAGATGGTGGTGATCCACCAAGTGATGCCCAAGGTCAAGTTCTTACCACCGAGCAAGTTCAAAATCAAGAGCAAGCTCAAGATCAAGAACAAGCTCAAGAAGACGCTCAAGATGATCAAGTTACCGCTCCTCAACTCTCTGTTGAGGAGGAATTGGAACTTCGTGCCGCCAAGATTGCGTCCAAGCTCACTACTAAAGATCATCTCATGAAGAATGTGCGTGGAAGCATAAGAAATGGGGTAAGCACTCGTAGAGAATTGGCAAACTACTATGAACATCACGCGTTTGTTTCTTGTGTTGAACCCCAAAAGGTCTATGAGGTGCTTGAGGATCTGGATTGCTTAATGCCATGCATGAAGAACTCAACAACTACGAGCACAACAAGGTGTGGAGATTGGTGCCAAGGCCAACGGAGAACCATAATGTTATTGGAACCAAATGGATATTCAAGAAGAAGCAAGATGCTCCCGGGATTATCGTTCGCAACAAGGCTCGTTTGGTGGCACAAGGCTACTCCCAAGTTGAGGGTATCGACTACAATGAAACCTTTGCTCCCGTTGCTCACCTTGAATATATTAGTTTGTTGATTGCTTATGCTTCTCATCAGAACTTCAAGTTGCAACAAATGGATGTGAAGAGTGCTTTTCTTAATGGTCCTATTAATGAGTTGGTGTATGTCAAACAACCCCCGGGGTTTGAGGATGCCGAGTTCCCCAATCATCTGTACCAACTCGATAAGGCACTCTATGGCCTTAAACAAGCCCCACGTGCATGGTATAGGCACCTTACCGAGTTGTTGCAAGATTGTGGGTTTGAAATTGGGAAAATCGACCCCACTCTTTTTACTAAGAAGGTCAAAGGGGAGTTGTTTGTATGCCAACTATATGTTGATGATATTATCTTTGGTTCTCCTAACAAAGATTTCAATGAGGAGTTTGCCGCACTCATGACATCGAAGTTCAAGATGTCCATGATGGGAGAGTTGAAGTTCTTTCTTGGGTTCGAAATCAAACAAAGTAGAGAAGGAACCTTCATCAACCAAGCCAAATACACGCAAGACATGCTCAAGAGATTCAAGCTAAGTGATGTTAAGCCGGCCTCTACTCCAATGCCCGTCAAATGCCAACTTGACAATGATCCCAATGGTAAAGCGGTGGATCAAAAGGTATATTGTTCTATGATTGACTCCTTGCTTTACATTTGTGCATCTAGACCGGATATCATGTTGAGTGTGGGAATTTGTGCACGGTTTCAAGCCTCACCTAACGAAAGCCACTATGTGGCGGTCAAGCGAATCTTTCGATATTTGGCTCACACCCCAAACTTTGGCTTATAGTACCCTAGAGGAGCAAACTTTAATCTCATGGGTTCTTCGGATTCGGTCATGGGCCAAAGGATAATTCTTCGCGGTGCCATACCAATTGACTCAAACATAGGTGGCTCCGGCCACTGCCCTCTCTTCATGAGAGGTTTTGGTTCATTGTTTGGTCCTCGTTGTCTTTTTTCTTTCTTTTGGGCCTTGTTCTTGTTTAAGTTGCTTCGTTTGTGCTTTGCGTGTCTGGTTACTCAAAGTGTGCATTGAAAAGGTCGTGTTTTTCTTTTTTGTCGAAACTTGCACTTTCTCGGGCATGCGGTACTACCGTGGAAAGCCATTGTACTACCGTTGTAGGTGGGTGGCTCCTATGCTTGCACACCTGCAACCACGGCACGGTACTACCACTTCCATCGTGGCAGTAACTTTTTACTGCCAACTGGTAGAGCAGTACTACTGCCCGGTGTGCAGTTCTACCGCACGGGCGGTTCTACCGCGATGACCCGCGGGTACTACTATGTTGTCGAGGCCACATGGGGTTAAGTGCTGGCAGGGGGAGTTCCAACTCCCCCATACCCATTCATCCCTTCCCCTCACTTCGTGTCTCTCTCTCTCTCTCCTGCCGAAGAACGGCGCCGGAGGACCTCGCCGGATCTTCGTCTCCGGCCACTTGATACGTCTCCAACGTATCTATAATTTTTGATTGCTTCATGCTATATTATATACTATTTAGAATGATTATTGGGCTTTATTATACACTTTTATATTATTTTTGGGACTAACCTATTAACCGGAGGCCCAGCCCAAATTGCTGTTTTTTTGCCTATTTCAGGGTTTCGAAGAAAAAAGATATCAAACGGAGTCCAAACGGAATGAAACCTTCGGGAACGTGATTTTTGGAACGAATGCAATCCAGGAGACTTGGACCCTACGTAAGAGAAGCTTCCAGGAGGCCACGAGCTAGGGGGCGCGCCTAACCCCCCTGGGCGCGCCCTCCACCCTCATGGGCCCCACGTTGCTCCACCGACGTACTTCTTCCTCCTATATATACCTACGTACCCCCAAACGACCAAGGGGAGAGCAAAAACCCTAATTCCACCGTCGCAACTTTCTGTACCCATGAGATCCCATCTTGGGGCCTTTTCCGGTGCTCCGCCGGAGGGGGCATTGATAACACAGGGCTTCTACATCAACACCATAGCCTCTCCGATGATGTGTGAGTAGTTTACTTTCAGAACTTCGGGTCCATATTTATTAGCTAGATGGCTTCTTCTCTCTTTTTGGTTCTCAATACAAAGTTCTCCCCCTCTCTTGTGGAGATCTATTCGATGTAATCTTCTTTTGCAGTGTGTTTGTTGAGATCGATGAATTGTGGGTTTATGATCAAGTTTATCTATGAACAATATTGGAATCTTCTCTGAATTCTTTTATGTATGATTGGTTATCTTTGCAAGTCTCTTCGAATTATTGATTTAGTTTGGCCTACTAGATTGATCTTTGTTGCAATGGGAGAAGTGCTTAGTGTCGTGGTACTAATGTTGGCAGTAGAAAGAGGGGTAGGTTATGGAGAGGCAGGTCCTAGCTACGGTGAAGTTGTTGACAAGTGTTTTACGAGTTCAGGCCCTTCTCTGAGGAAGTAATAGCCCTACGTCTCGGAGCCCGGAGGCGGTCGACTGGAATATGAATGTGTGTGTTACAGGGGGTGCGAACCCTTGTGCCAGTGGAGGGGGGTGGCTTATATGGAGTGCGCCAGGACCCCAGCCATCCCACGACGTCAAGGGTTCAATGTACGTTAAGACATGGCGTTACTGGTAATGCTAGCTATAAAGGACTATAAATGATCTTTAAGATTACAGAGTAAATATCCGGCCGTTGCTGTAGAGTGACCTTTAATCTTCTTCACGTCGAGTGCTTTCTGGTGCGGTCGAGTGCTTTGATTCTTCCGAGTGGAATGTCTTATGTCGAGTGAATGATGTTGACTTTAGGGTAATGCCCTTAGGGTGGGTATCTAGGTCAGGCCTGTAACCCTACCCTAGGTATATAACCTCATCATTAGCCCCCGAATGGTTCAGGGTTTGAGTGAGAAGGAGTTGGAAGTGTTTCCAACTTGACTTCGACGCCTTGTGAGAGTCTTGTTAAGATGAACTTGATTCGGAGGGAAGACATCAAATACTTTTTCAGTCGCATTGATCCATTCTTGATTTACGCCGAGTGAACTTTTGTTGTCAAGTCCTGAGTGCAGGCATGGGAAAAATCTTTCGTCTGATAAGTTGCTCCGTCGTCTGTGCATTTTGCGGGATTCGAATATTGGGAAGCGCGCGGGGCGGAGGTGGCCGCAGTAATCGGACCGGATTAGGCAAGGGCGCCTCGATCACCGCGCCGCCTCTTTCGCCACGTACCGAGCGCGCGTCTGTTGCGGGATTTGGCGAGATCGTCTGGGGCCACCGGTCAGCCACTCGGAACCAGTCCCATATAAGGTTTCGAGATGGGGTTTTTGCAATAGCACCTCTCCAGTTTTCCTCTTCTTCCTCTGCTTCCTCCGCCACGCGCACTGTTGCCCTAGCATCGCTGCGCCGCTCGAGCTTCGTCCACTGCAATGGGAAAGGACAAAACGGCGGCCCTGGAACGTGCGAAGAAGACATCGGCGAAGGCGAAGGGAAGGACACCAAGCCACGGCGGGTCCTCGTCGAGGGTCGGTCTGCCGCGCGGCTGGATCCATGGCGACTGGATTCGGTCGACGAGGGAGGAAGACCTCTTGGATATGGCGCAAGAGGGATTAATCCCTCCCGAAGTTGCACGGCTTCCAGGGGTGAATCCGAGCCGCAGCCGCAGCCCGGTGAGTGCGTCCTCCTCGCTACCCATCTCAATCGAGGGTTTTCTCTACCGCCGCACCCTTTCTTTTGGGCGTTTCTGAACTTTTTCGGAGCGGAACTCCACCACTTCACTCCCAACTCCATAGTCTACCTTGCGGCCTTCGTTTCTTTGTGCGAGTGTTTTCTGGGCTGCCGACCGCATTGGGGCCTTTTCAAGCACATCTTCATCTGTCGCTCTCAGTCGATCAAGAGGGCCACCTCGTGTGACAAAAGGACCAAGGTCATCCAGATGTGCGGGGGCCTCGCGATCCAAATGAGAGGGAAGAGCTGCTTCCCGGCCATGACCCTTCCTGAGTCGGTTCGGGGGTGGCAGTCGACCTGGTTCTACTGCCAAGACCAGCCGACTCTAGGGCACTCGACCGGACTTCCCCCATTCTCTTTGACCCGAGTAGAAAAGCCTGCTACCTTGAAAGTGATCCCGGAGGAGAGGGCACAGGTGAAGGTGCTGGTTGACATGGTAGTCGAGCTTGTTCGAGATGGAGTGACTGGTACAGATCTGCTGGAGACTTTCCTTAGGCGACGCATTCAGCCGCTTCAGTATCGTGATCATCCGATGTGGATGTATTCGGACCCTGATGATTCCACTCGGATCCACCCGGAGGAGGTCTCGGAAGAGATGTTGGAACGGTGGCTGAGATGTATTACTGGCAACAAGGACAATCCCAGAGGATCCCGGAGGATTCCTCCGCTCAGCGACAAGTATGAGGTTGACCAGGTGCGATTCAGAGTCGTCGAGTATTTTGTTGAATCATCATGTAACTGTTGATTATCAGTCGACTGATGATTATCTTGCTTGTTGTTTTTCAGGCGATGACCGAGTGGTACTCAATGCTGAACGGCGAGCAGAAGCCGAGCGGGGAGGAGGAAGGCGGAAGTGTGGGCGAAAGCGGCGAGTGGCAGACCGGCGGAGAGGAGGAGGATGATAGCGACAACGAGAGCGACGAAGATGAGGTCGACTCTCCTCCTCGCAGGGCGAGGCGATCTAAGTTTGCCCACGATCCGTTAAACGATCGTGGAAAAGCTGTCGCGCCGACCAGTCAACCGCCCAAACGCCCTCGGGCGGCCTCTCCAGCGCCGACTGAAAGGGCGCCAAAGCAGCAAAAAGCCGTGCCATCCAAGCCTCCCAAAGCCTTGCCTAGGATCAAAGTGGCCATCCCCACTGTCTCCGCATAAGATCTTGAACTTGAATTCTTTATTTATTATGAACTGAGTCTTGGTCGACTCGCTGATACGGCCGACTGAAACTTTGACAATTGCAGTGCTGCGACCTCCGAGACCTCTGGCCAGAAGAACAAAGGCGAGGAAATGGAAGACGGCGCCACCTCCAATCTAGGTACGATTCTCGCAGTCTTGTCTGGGTTGTTCGGACTTGCTATCGGTCGATTGCATTTCTCATGCTTGATTTTTTCTACAGCTCCACCTCAAGTTATTGACCTCCCAGACGATGATGATGGAACGCCTCTGATCTCTTGGAGGAACAGGAAGGTGCCAGCGGGGAAGGTGCCTCAGTCGACGCCCGTGACGGAGTGGGCGGCCCAGGAGGGAGGCAACATCACTCGGCCTACCGTCACCTTTGCTGATCCTTTGGTGAGTGCCCAGCCTTCGTCATCGACTGTACCGCCTCCGACTGATACTCCTTCGCTCTTTGCCGCTCACCACGTCCCGGAAGACCAAGTGGGGGCTGCCAAAGAGGCCATACGCCAGGCGGGTCTTATGATGGAGTAGATGAAGGTGGTTCGGGAGGCTAGCCAGGCTGCCTATGACGCCAGTTCAGCTCTCCAGAGCAATGTCCAGGTTAGTTGATGTTTTACCGACTCCTCAGCTTGTTCTATTAGGATATGGTATCTGAAAACTCTTTTCAAACTCTTTTCATCTATTTGTGTTTCGGGTCTGTACACCCACTGGGTGTTTCTGATTTGTCTTGGAGCAATCCTTTATCTTGAGTCAACTAAGTTGATTCGACTGAACTTCTAGTGGGGGCACGCTGAGTGCACCCACTGGGTGTAGTCCCCGAGACCATGGTTGACTACGGGCAGTCGACTATGGTCTGAGCAGCTAAACTCTTCACTCGGCCTGGACGGACCATGCCGAGTGGTAACTGAACTGGTGGGGGCACGCTAAGTGCACCCACTGGGTGTAGTCCCCGAGACCGTGGTCGACTGCGGGCAGTCGACTACGGTCTGAAAGCTACTTGGTTCTTCTGTCTTCTCTTTTTTTATATATACTCGGTCTGGACGGACCTTGCCTAGTGGAATTTGTACTAGTGGGGGCACACTAAGTGCACCCACTGGGTGTAGTCCCCGAGACTACTGTTGGATGTTTGATTCGGCAGTAGTCTTAGAACTTGTTGAAATTGTCCTTTATTGCTCAGAAGCAATTAAACTGTAAGCTCGTCGACTGACTGCTCGTTTTTGCAGAAATCCTGTGAGCTCGGGGCTCGTTATGCCGAGCTAGAAAAGAAGCAGATCCATCTCAACCTGGACCTGAAGCTTGCTCAAGAGCATCTGAAGAAGGCCCAAGACGGAGTAGCTGGTACGTTTGGTGAGAATTTAGTTTACTGTCTTTGTCTTGTCTTCCCATCCCTTGTTCTGACTCAACTGTCGCCTCTTGTAGAAAAAATGAAGGAGGCTCTGGAGAAAAAAGACCGTGATCTGGCTGAGGCACAGAAAGCAGCACTTGCGAAGACCAAACTTGCTGAAGAGAAGTTGGCTTCAGTCGGCAAGCTTGAAGAGGAAAACGCCGGGCTGAAGACTGCGCTTGACGAAGCTCACAAAGAATCCACTCGACTAAAGAAGGACAAAGATGCTCTGACGGACAAAAACAGCAACTTGGCACAGAAGAGGAAAGAGCTGGAGGTCTATCTGGGAGGGCTCGCCCAAAAACGGTCCCTCATGCTTGAAGGTATTCCTTTTCCGATTGCTTTGTCGTTGTCGATTCATCATGCCACCGTCGACTCACTTCTCGTTTCTGCACACAGAATTCGGCCCGAACTTCGAAGGCGAGTTGAGACGAACTTGGACCCCATCAACTCCCCCATCAAAGATGAAGCTTTCATGCACGTGCTCCGACTGGAATCCCGTCTGCCAAGCGTCACTCACTATATCGCTCGTCTGAAAGTGGAGGTTTCCCGAGTCGACACTGCTCTCTGGCCCAAAGCTACTCTTCAGAATGATTTGGAGTCCCTGATGGTCCGACTCAACCAAATCCCAGACCGAGTGCTAGAGTGGAAGAAAGCTTCTGGCCGTTGCGGTGCTGATGTAGCCTTGTCCCTGGTCCGGGTCCATTACAAGGACGTGAAGGAAGACAAGCTTGCAGCGCTCCAAGTTGCCAACACCAAGAAGCTCAACTTCCAGTCCTTCCTGGAAACCTTCATTGACGCAGCCACTCGGATTGCAGACGGAATCGACTTAGGTGAGTTTGTTGAGCCTGCCAGCCCTCCTGCTGAGGAGTGAAAAACATGATGTTGTGCTTTAAATTTGCCTCGGAATGCCGAGTGGTTTTGTAACCATGAAACTCATTCGGGCTTGGGCCCGAGTACTTTTCCTTAAATTTGCCTCGGAATGCCGAGTGATCCTGTAACCGTAAAACTCTTTTGGGCTTGGAGCCCGAGTACTTTTGTCCAAGGTTGGGAACACTTTAAGACGTATCCGAACTTGGTTTATTTCCAAACTTACTTGTGTTTTGTTCTCGGAGTGGAACTTGTTCTTCACCTGGATTATTATTAACTTGAGATGCAGCTCTGAGGAGAAGATTCCAGTCGACTTGCACCTCGTCATCCTTGCGGATAAGGATGGAGCGCACGTTGTACTTGTGGCGCAGCTCAGAGGAGAAGGTCGCAGTCGACCTGCACCTCGTCGTCCTTGCGGATAAGGATGGAGCGCACGTTGTACTTGTGGCGCAGCTCAGACGAGAAGGTCGCAGTCGACCTGCACCTCGTCGTCCTTGCGGATAAGGATGGAGCGCACGTTGTACTTGTGGCGCAGCTCAGAGGAGAAGGTCGCAGTCAACCTGCACCTCGTCGTCCTTGCGGATGAGGATGGAGCGCACGTTGTACTTGTGGCGCAGCTCAGAGGAGAAGGTCGCAGTCGACCTGCACCTCGTCGTCCTTGCAGATAAGGATGGAGCGCACGTTGTACTTGTGGTGCAGCTCAAAGGAGAAGGTCGCAGTCGACCTGCACCTCGTCGTCCTTGCGGATAAGGATGGAGCGCACGTTGTACTTGTTGTCAGAAGAGCAGATCGGATCTTACTCGGACTGTATTTTTTCCTTAGGCGAGTACTGGACTGCAGCTAAGCCCCCGAGTGAGAGGGTTTCTCTTCACTCGGTGGGATTTTCCAAACTTACGCGAGTACTGGACTGTAGCTAAGCCCCCGAGTGAGAGGGTTGCTCTTCACTCGGTGGGCTTTTTCAAACTTAGACGAGTACTGGACTGCAGCTAAGCCCCCGAGTGAGAGGGTTGCTCTTCACTCGGTGGGATTTTTCAAACTTAGGCGAGTACTGGACTGCAGCTAAGCCCCCGAGTGAGAGGGTTGCTCACCACTCGGTAGGATTTTTCAAACTTAGGCGAGTACTGGACTGCAGCTATGCCCCCGAGTGAGAGGGTTGCTCTTCACTTGGTGGGATTTTTCAAACTTAGGCGAGTACTGGACTGCAGCTAAGCCCCGAGTGAGAAGGTTGCTGTTAACTCGGTGGGATTTTTCAAACATAGGCGAGTACTGGACTGCAGCTAAGCCCCCGAGTGAGAGGTTTGCTCTTCACTCGGTGGGATTTTTCAAACTTAGGCGAGTACTGGACTACAACTAAGCCCCCGAGTGAGAGGATTGCTCTTCACTCGGTGGGATTTTTCAAACTTAGGCGAGTAATGGACTGCAGCTAAGCCCCCGAGTGAGAGGGTTGCTCACCACTCGGTAGGATTTTTCAAACTTAGGTGAGTACTGGACTGCAGCTAAGCCCCCGAGTGAGAGGGTTTCTCTTCACTTGGTGGGATTTTTCAAACTTAGGCGAGTACTGGACTCCAGCTAAGCCCCCGAGTGAGAGGGTTGCTCTTCACTCGGTGGGATTTTTCAAACTTAGGCGAGTACTGGACTGCAGCTAAGCCCCCGAGTGAGAGGGTTGCTCTTCACTCGGTGGGATTTTTCAAACTTTGGCGAGTACTGGACTGCAGCTAAGCCCCCGAGTGAGAGGCTTGCTCACCACTCGGTAGGATTTTTTCAAACTTAGGTGAGTACTGGACTGCAGCTAATCCCCCGAGTGAGAGGCTTGCTCACCACTCGTTAGGATTTTTGTTTTTGAAACTTAGGCGAATCGGATTCGCGACTAAGCCCCCGAGTGGGAGGCTGGCTCTCCACTCAGTAAGATTTTAAAAACTTAGGCGAAACGGATTCGCGGCTAATTCACCCACTGGGGGATTTTAGACACAAATATAAGCAACAACAAACATTTTGACATACCGAAAAGTTCTTGTCTTTGATAATCAAAACTACAAAATGTATCTTTTATTACATCTCGACCGACTGAGTTCTTAAGTATAAAAGGGGTGGAGCAGCTCCGCATTCCAAGCCCGGGGCTCGTCTCTTTTGTGTTTGACATTGTATAGATGGTACGCTCCGTTGTGGAGCACTCTGGTGACGATGAAGGGGCCTTCCCAGGCAGGAGCCAGCTTGTGTGGCTTCTGTTGGTCTACTCGGAGACCCAAATCTCCCTCTTGAAAGGCTCGACCTCACACGTTCTTGGCGTGGAATCGACGCAGGTCTTACTTATAGATGGTCGACCGGATCAGGGCCATCTCTCTTTCCTCTTCCAAGAGGTCAACTGCATCTTGCTGTGCTTGCTCTGCTTCATTTTCTGAGAAAAGCTCGACTCGGGGAGCGTTGTGGAGCAAGTCACTCGGGAGCACAGCTTCAGCTCCATAGACCAGGAAGAATGGAGTTCGGCCAGTCGACCGATTTGGAGTTGTTCTCAAACCACACAGCACAGATGGAAGTTCATCGACCCATGCTCCCGCCGCATGCTTGAGGTCACGCATCAGTCGGGGTTTCAAGCCTTTAAGAATCAATCCATTTGCTCTTTCAGCTTGTCCATTCGACTGGGGATGGGCGACTGAGGCATAGTCAACTCGAGTGCCTTGAGAAGCACAGAAAGCTCTGAACTCCTCAGAATCGAAGTTCGATCCATTGTCAGTGATGATGATGTGAGGAACACCATATCTGAACGTTAGCTCTCTGATGAAGGTAACAGCAGTGCTGGCTTCAAGGTTCTTGATTGGCTTGGCCTCAATCCATTTTGTGAATTTGTCGACTGCCACAAGCACATGAGTAAAGCCGCTTCTTCTAGTTCTGAGTGGTCCGACCATATCCAAGCCCCAGACTGCAAAAGGCCTGACAAGTGGAATGGTCTTCAAGGCTGACGCAGGCTTGTGAGACATGTTGGAGTAAAACTGGCATCCTTCGGACTTGTCCACTATTTCCTTCGCCATCTCATTCGCTCGCGGCCAGTAAAAACCTGCTCGGTATGCTTTGGACACGATGGTCTGAGAGGACGCATGGTGACCACAGGTCCCTGAGTGGATATCGTTGAGGATCACTCGACCTTCTTCTGGTGTTATACACTTCTGACAGACTCCAGTCGCACTATCTCTGAACAACTGCCCTTTGATTACTGTAAAGGCTTTGGATCGACGGACGATCTGCCTAGCTTCTTCTTCATCTTCTGGGAGATCTTTCCTGAGAATTTATGCTATATACGGTACCGTCCAGTCGGGAGTGACAACCAAAACCTCCATGATCAAGTCGACCATGGCGGGAACTTCTACTTTAGTCGGATTTGTGGCACTCTTCGGTTGTGGGGGCTCTTTAGTGAAGGGATCTTCTTGTACTGAAGGTGTATGTATATGTTCCAAGAACACATTGCTGGGAATGGCTCCCCTCTTGGAACCTATCTTTGCCAGATCATCGGCTGCTTGATTTTTCAGTCGGGGTATGTGATGGAGTTCCAACCCCTCAAACTTCTTCTCTAGCTTTCTTACTGCATTGCAATAACCAGTCATGGCTGGACTTCTGACGTCCCATTCCTTCATCACTTGATTGACCACAAAATCTGAGTCGTCGTAGACCATGAGGCGGCGGACGCCGAGTGAAATGGCCATACGCAACCCATATAGAAGTGCTTCGTATTCAGCTTCATTGTTAGAAGAATCAAAGTGAATCTGAAGAACATAGCTGAGTTTGTCTCATCGGGGGGATACCAATACTACCCCAGCACCGGAACCAATCAACATCTTGGAGCCGTCAAAAAACATGGTCCAGTGCTCCGAGTGAACTTGAGTCGGCAGTTGTTGTTCGATCCACTCGGCCAAGAAATCTGCTATTGCTTGGGACTTGATTGCTTTCTTTGCTTCAAACTCAATGCCTAAGGGAAGGAGTTCGATCGCCCACTTTGCCACTTGACCAGTTGCATCTCTATTATTCAGGATCTCTGATAGTGGTGCGTCGCTGACGACTGTAATGGAATGATCAGAGAAATAGTGAGCAACCTTCTTTGCGGTCATGTATATCCCATACACAAGCTTCCGATAGTGTGGATATCTTTGCTTTGATGGGGTCAGAACTTCAGAGAGATAGCACACTGGGCGCTGAACTTTGTATGCCTTTCCTTCTTCATCTCGCTCGACCGTGAGCACAGTACTAACAACTTGTCCAGTGGCTGCAATGTAAAGCAGTAAAGGTTCTTTGCTGATTGGGGCAGCTAGCACCGGCTGGGTGGAAAGCAGGGCTTTGAGCTCTGCAAACGCTGCGTCAGCTTCATCAGTCCACTCGAACTTGTCAGCCTTCTTCATCAGTCGGTAAAGAGGAAGCGCCTTCTCACCAAGGCGAGAAATGAATCGACTCAGAGCGGCCAAACATCCAGTCAACTTTTGGACAACATGCACACGCACAGGGCATTTCATTCGGAGTATGGCACCAACTTTCTCTGGGTTAGCGTCAATCCCTCGTTCGGAAACGAGGAAGCCGAGCAACTTTCCGCTAGGAACTCCAAATGTGCACATTGCTGGATTGAGCTTGATATCATACCTTCTGAGGTTTGCAAAGGTTTCTGCGAGGTCAGCCAACAGGTTGAAACATTTTCGTGACTTGACCACGATGAAATCCATGTATGCCTCCACATTCTGACTGATTTGAGTGAGCGGGCACTTCTGAATCATCCTCATGAATGTGGCTCCCGCGTTCTTCAGGCCGAATGGCATGGTGACATAACAGAAGCATCCGAATGGCGTAATGAAAGCCGTTTTTATATCATTGGGTCCATACAGTCGGGTCTGATGGTACCCGGAATAGGCGTCCAAAAAGGACAATCTCTCACACCCCGCAGTCGAGTCGACAATTTGGTCGATACAGGGGAGAGGAAAATGATCTTTCGGGCAGGCCCGATTGATATGTTTGAAGTCAATGCACATGCGGAGTGAATCGTCCTTCTTGGGGACCATGACAACATTGGCGAGCCACTCGGAGTGGTAAATTTCTCGGATGAACTCAGCTGCCAAGAGCCGAGCCACCTCTTCACCAATGGCTTTCCTCTTCTGCACGGCGGACCATCGAACATGTTCCTTGACTGGTTTCACTTTTGGGTCGACTCGGAAACGGTTCTCACCAGTCCCCTGGGTACACCCGGCATGTCAGCAGGCTTCCATGCGAAGATGTCCCAGTTCTCACGGAGGAACTGGATGAGCGCTTCTTCCTATTTGTTGTCGAGGGTGGTTGAAATATGAGTCGGGGCAGCCTCAGGATCAGTCGGATGAATATGAACCGGCTTGGTTTCACCAGAGGACTGAAATGCAGAGTCGGTTGCAGGCTTCTTGGATCGTAGCAAATCACTCGGATCTGCATTTTTCTGATATTCTTGCAACTCTACAACTGCCATTTGTGCATCAGCGATCCTTGAGCCCTTCTGAAAGCACTCCTCCACCTTCTGCCGATTGCCAGTGATAGTGATCACCCTCTTAGGACCAGGCATCTTCATCTTGAGGTACACGTAACACGGTCGAGCCATGAAACGCGCATATGCGGGCCTGCCCAGGATTGCATGATAGGCACTCTGGAAATCTATGACTTCAAATGTCAACTTCTCTTTCCGGTAATTCTTGGAATCACCGAAAACCACATCAAGTGCAATTTGGCCGAGTGATTCAGCCTTCTTGCTAGGGATAACGCCGTGGAAGCTCATATTGCTTGTGCTAAGCTTGGACATCGGAATGCCCATCCCCTTCAAGGTCTCTACGTACAGGATATTCAGGCCGCTACCACCATCCATCTGCACCTTAGTCAGTCGGGTGCCCTCAACCACTGGGTCGACCACCAACGCCTGCCTCCCGGGGGTGGCGATGTGCGCTAGGTGATCAGACTGGTCGAATGTAATGGCAGTCTGGGACCACTTCAGATAGCTCGGTGTTGCCGGGGCAACCATGTTCACTTCTCTGTTTATTACTTTCAGTCGACTTTTGCTTTCGACATAAGCAAAAATCATCAGAGTGGAATTGACATTGGGAAAACCATCATCATCTTCATCCTTTTCATCACCTTTGTCCGACTCTTTCTCCTTCTCTTTGGGCTATTTATCGTGAAACTGCTGGATCAGGAGCCGACACTGTCGAGTGGTATGTTTGGGGTAAATGAAATTACCCTCTTCATCCTTCTTGGTATGAATATGGCATGGTAAATCCAACACATCGTTTCCATCCTGATCCTTTACTTTCTTGGGGTTCCATGGCCTTTTGGGCTTCCCCTTGAACTTTCCTTGGGTTACTGCCAAGGCTTCACCAGGAGCTGCTGGTTCGGCCTTCCGCTTCTGCTTCCGACTGGAGTTTGCTCCTCCGGTGTCCTGGGCGACTGTTTTATGCTTGCCGCTCCGGAGTCGGTCTTCCTCTTCACCGTTAGCATACTTGGTGGCAATTTCCATCATTCGACTAAGGGACATGTCCCCAGTCCCACCAAACTTCAGGTTCAGCTCTCTGTACTTGACGCCCTCTTTGAAGGCGCAAACTGCTTGGTGATCTGACACTCCCTCCACCGTGTGGTTCAAAGTGATCCACCTCTGGATATAATCCCTCAAGGTTTCACCTGGCTTCTGTACATAGGACTGTTACTCTGTCAACCCCGCCGGTCGTTTGCATGTGCCTTCGAAGGTTCTGACAGACACTCGGGCCAACTCTTCCCAACTGTCTATGCTGCCAGGCGCCAGCTGATTCAACCACGCCCTGGCTGAGCCTTCCAACATCAAAGGAAGGTGTTTCATAGCTACATCATCATTTCCTCCGCCAATCTGTACAACCACTCGGTAGTCCTCAAGCCAAGTGCCAGGCTTGGACGATCCGGTAAACTTACTGACTCCAGTCGCCAACCTGAAGTTGGGAGGAATCACTGCTGCTTTGATGGCTCTGCTGAAGCACTCGGGACCAGAAACATGCACTCTGCTTCCAGTCGGGTGATCTCTAGCAGGGCCTTTCCTGTATGCTCTGTTCCTGTCAACCAGACCTTGAACGAGGATGGATCTCGCATCAAAACCTGGCCCCCTGGGGTCGACTAGAATCCTTCGTCCACCACTGGGAGGACGTCTGTCATCATGCTATCGAGGCACATAAGACCCGCTCCTCGGAGGAGGGGTGGGCACTCGACGCCGATCCTCTGGGACTCGGTAATCTGACTGCTCATGATATCTGTACCGATCTCGCCGGTCTCCACGTCCCTCATGCCGCAAGGGCGATCTTGGGCTATGGGCCGACTGAACTGTGTCTGCTCTTGCAGACCCACTGTGGATCCTATTCCGTGACTGGGACACTGTTGTGTTCAACTCCCCAGCTGCCCGGAGCAAATCTCTGATCTGCACTAAACCACTACCAGCCTCCGATTGAGAAGGTTGGATCGACTCCGCTATTCGGGCTGCCGCTGCAAGATTCTGGATTGGAGTTCGGTATACCTGAGTTGGCGGTGGAAAAAGTTGTCGTCCACTGGATTCTGGACGCCGCTCCCGAGCCCGCTCGTCTAGTGTGTGCTGGAGGTTCTCCAGTCGAGTGCACTCGGCCAGTTTGGCCAGGCGCGCTTCCTCCAAGGCCAGGGCCTCGGGGGTCTCTCCAATGAATGGAGTGTGAAGTGCATCCATGTTGCGGCGACGGTGCTCTTCTCTCTGCCGTGAAGAAAAAGACTCGGGGTGGTATTCTTCGTGAACATGTGACAGATCACCGCCACCGTTTCCGCCACCATTGCGGTCGAAGCCTGGAGGACTAAGTGGTCCACCGACCATCAGGACTTCCGCCGCGGGGTCACTGCTACCGCACTCGGATGCGGTCTCGACGGAGCCAGTCGACAGGTCGAACAGGCCGTACAGATTTTCGTCGGGCTCAATTGCCACGACCTGTGGGGCGGCCGACTAGCGGGCCGCCGCGTGCCTCACCCGCCGCTGGAGCCGCGACCGACCGGAACGCTTGCACCGGCAGTTAGCGGGGAGTGAAGAAGCCACCGGAGCCGACCGATACTGAGTCGACGGCTGACGGAGAAGAACGCCACGGACACACGCGCGAAAGTGCGTAGCCCCGCGGACGGGGAGCGCGTCAATGTCGAGTGGTGCCTCCTGGAGCCAAGCGGAGTCGTCGGCGACGAAGGTGAGCGCGCCGAGACGGATCTCGCGCCCCTCGGCCAAACCTCCACCGGAAACCATGATGATGGGAATCGGAAAAAATGCAACTTTCACCAGAAAGATGCTAAAACACCTGCCCCACGGTGGGCGCCAACTTTCGTGGTACTAATGCTGACAGTAGAAAGAGGGGTAGGTTATGGAGAGGCAGGTCCTAGCTACGGTGAAGTTGTTGACAAGTGTTTTACGAGTTCAGGCCCTTCTCTGAGGAAGTAATAGCCCTACGTCTCGGAGCCCGGAGGCGGTCGACTGGAATATGAATGTGTGTGTTAGAGGGGGTGCGAACCCTTGTGCCAGTAGAGGGGGGTGGCTTATATAGAGTGCGCCAGGACCCCAGCCATCCCACGACGTCAAGGGTTCAATGTACGTTAAGACATGGCATTACTGGTAACGCTAGCTATAAAGGACTATAAATGATCTTTAAGATTACAGAGTAAATATCCGGCCATTGCTGTAGAGTGACCTTTAATCTTCTTCACGTCGAGTGCTTTCTGGTGCGGTCGAGTGCTTTGATTCTTCCGAGTGGAATGTCTTATGTCGAGTGAATGATGATATCCCTCTAATGCTGCTGACTTTAGGGTAATGCCCTTAGGGTGGGTATCTAGGTCAGGCATGTAACCCTACCCTAGGTATATAACCTCATCACTTAGCTTTGGGTTCAATCTTGCGGTGTCCTTTCCCAGTGACAGTAGGGGCAACAAGGCACGTATAGTATTGTTGCCATCGAGGATAACAAGATGGGGTTTATTTCATATTGCATGAGTTTATCCCTCTACATCATGTCATCTTGCTTAAAGCGTTACTCCGTTCTTATGAACTTAATACTCTAGATGCATGCTGGATAGCGGTCGATGTGTGGAGTAATAGTAGTAGATGCAGGCAGGAGTCGGTCTACTTGTCTCGGACGTGATGCCTATATACATGATCATACCTAGATATTCTCATAACTATGCTCAATTCTGTCAATTGCTCAACAGTAATTTGTTCACCCACCGTAAATACTTATGCTCTCGAGAGAAGCCACTAGTGAAACCTATGGCCCCCGGGTCTATTTTATATCATATTAATTTCCTTACGACAAGCTATTTCTGTCGCCGTCTTTATTTTGCTTCCTTTACTTTGCATCTTTATAACAAAAATACCAAAAATATTATCTTATCCTATCTCTCAGTTTTAATCTTTGCAAGTGGCCATGAAGGGATTGACAACCCCTTTATCGCGTTGGTTGCGAGGAGTTTGTTTACTTGTGTAGGTACGAGGGACTCGCGTGTGGCCTCCTACTGGATTGATACCTTGGTTCTCAAAAACTGAGCGAAATACTTACGCTAATTTGCTGCATCATCCTTTCCTCTTCAAGGAAATCCAACGCAGTGCTCAAGAGGTGGCAAGAAGAATTTCTGGCGCCGTTGCCGGGGAGGCTTACGCAAGTCAAGATTTGGATTCCCGACAGCGAGCCATTTCTGGCGCCGCTGCCGGAGAGTCTACGCAAAAAGTCAACATACCAAGTACCCATCACAAACTCATCTCCCGCATTACATTATTTGCCATTTGCCTCTCGTTTTCCTCTCCCCCACTTCACCCTTGCCGTTTTATTCGCCCTCTTTTTCGTCCTCCTCTTTCTCGTTTGCCTTGTCATTATGACTAGTCCTCCTATCCTCGTTATTACTCCCGAGCATGAACTTCTTAATTTTAAACAAAGGGAGGTAGAAAATCTAAAAGACGCTTGGTATAGAATTTGCAATGCTCAAAACAAATCTACTAGGAAGCTATCCACTTCCATTCTTCTTCGCAATTTTTATGCAGGCGCTACTCCTTGGCATAGATATATTCTTGATACCATTACCGGAGGGAATTTCTTGGGTGGCCATACTTTTGATTCTTATAATGCTTTGATAGATTTATTTGGCTCACCACCTCTTATGGTTAATGGAACTATGTTAACCTTGGAACATTTGATGCAAAGGCTTGGAATTATTGAAAATAAAGTTGCTACTATCGAATTGATTGAGAATTTGGATAAAGGGATCCATAACCAAATTACCCAATATGTATCTAAAGTAGGAGTCATTCTAATTTTTTTTAAGGAAAAAGAACCCATAGTTAATGAAAGAATAGATCAAGATTCTATTAGAATCGATAAACTTGAGGTAATTATTACCAACTTGGAGACCGCTTTTTCTTCCATTAAAAATACTCCAAATCCTCCTACCAAAACTACTAAGCTTGTTTATGTTCCTAAAAATAAGGGTGAATCTTCTAGTAAAGAAACTGCGGATCTAAAATCAATAAGTGTTCATCCCAATCTTTTTGCTATCATTAAAGAACCGTTTGCTATGAATGATTTTCTTGAATTTGTTCCTAAAAGTTTAATATTTAATAAAAACAAGGAAATTCCCGTGAATCGTAAGTGCCTTATTGAAGAATTCCCTACCGAAGATGGCAATACCTAAAATCTATTCGTATCTTTATGCCTAGCTAGGGGCGTTAAACGATAGCGCTTGTTGGGAGGCAACCCAATTTTATTTTAGTTTTTTGCTTTTTGTTTCTGTTTAGTAATAATAAATTTGTTTAGTCTCTGGTTAGATGTGTTTTTATGCTTTTAATTAGTTTTTGTGCCAAGTAGAACCGTTGTGAAGACGTGGGTAAAGTTTATGTGATCGTGCTGTAAAAAGCAGAAACTTTAGCGCTTACGAGAATAGCTGCCATTTTTATTCAGAGAGCGATATTTAGTTGATTCTTTTTGCACCTGATCATTAGACAAATTCCTCACGTCCAGAAATTTATTTCAGAATTTTTGGAGTTACAGAAGTTTGCGTTAGTTACAGATTACTACAGACTGTTCTGTTTTTGACAGATTCTGTCTTTCGTGTGTTGTTTGCTTATTTTGATGAATCTATGGCTAGTAAAATAGTTTATAAACCATGGAAAAGTTGGAATACAGTAGGTTTAACACCAAGATAAATAAATAATGAGTTCATTACAGTACCTTGAAGTGGTGTTTTGTTTTCTATCGCTAACGGAGCTCACGAGATTTTCTGTTTTGAGTTTTGTGTTGTGAAGTTTTCAAGTTTTCAGGTAAAGATTAGATGGATTATGGAACAAGGAGTGGCAAGAGCCTAAGCTTGGGGATACCCATGGCACCCCAAGATAATCTAAGGACGCCAAAAAGCCAAAGCTTGGGGATGCCCCGGAAGGCATCCCTCTTTTCGTCTACTTCCATCGGTAACTTTACTTGGAGCTATATTTTTATTTACCACATAATATGTGTTTTGCTTGGAGCGTCTTGTATGATTTGAGTCTTTGCTTTTTAGTTTACCACAATCATCCTTGCTGAACACACCTTTTGAGAGAGACACACATTAATCGGAATTTATTAGAATACTCTATGTGCTTCACTTATATCTTTTGAGCTTTATAGTTTTTGCTCTAGTGCTTCACTTATATCTTTTAGAGCACGGTGGTGGATTTGTTTTATAGAAACTATTGTTCTCTCATGCTTCACTTATATTGTTTTGAGAGTCCTAAAAACAGCATGGTAAATTGCTTAGATTGGAAAATTATGCTAATAAACAAAGTAAAAACTTTCTTATGAGCGTTGAATACTATGAGAAGTTTGATGCTTGATAATTGTTTTGAGATATGAAGATGGTGATATTAGAGTCATGCTAGTTGAGTAGTTGTGAATTTGAGAAATACTTGTGTTAAAGGTTTGTGATTCCCGTAGCATGCACGTATAGTGAACCGTTATGTGATGAAGTCGGAGCATGATTTATTTATTGATTGTCTTCCTTATGAGTGGTGGTCGGGGACGAGCGATGGCCTTTTCCTACCAATCTATCCCCCTAGGAGCATGCGCGTAATACTTTTCTTTGATAACTTGTAGATTTTTGCAATAAGTATATGAGTTCTTTTATGACTAATGTTTGAGTCCATGGATTATACACACTTTTCTTCCTTCCACCATTGCTAGCCTCTCTATTACCACGCACTTTTTGCCGGTATCATACACCTACCATATACCTTCCTCAAAACAGCTACCATACCTACCTATTATGGCATTTCCATAGCCATTCCGAGATATATTGCCATGCAACTTTCCACCGTTCCGTTTATTATGACACACTTTATCATTGTCATATTGCTTAGCATGATCATGTAGTTGACATCGTATTTGTGGCAAAGCCATCGTTCATAACTCTTTCATACATGTCACTCTTGATTAATTGCATATCCCGGTACACCGCCGGAGGCATTCGTATAGAGTCATATTTTGTTCTAAGTATTGAGTTGTAATTGTTGAGTTGTAAGAAAATAAAAGTGTGATGATCATCATTATTAGAGCATTGTCCCAAGTGAGGAAAGGATGATGGAGACTATGATTCCCCCACAAGTCGGGATGAGACTCCGGACGAAAAAAAAGAAAAAAAAAGAAAAGAAAAAAGAAAGAGGCCAAAAATAAATAAATAAAAGAGAAAAGGCCCATAGAAAAAAAAGAAAAAAAATGAAAATGAGAGAAAAAGAGAGAAGGGACAATGTTACTATCCTTTTACCACACTTGTGCTTCAAAGTAGCACCATGATCTCCATGATAGAGAGTCTCTCATTTTGTCACTTTCATATACTAGTGGGAATTTTTAATTATAGAACTGGGCTTGTATATTTCAATGATGGGCTTCCTCAAAATGCCCTAGGTCTTCATGAGCAAGCAAGTTGGATGCACACCCACTTAGTTTCATTTGTTGAGATTTCATATACTTATAGCTCTAGTGCATCCGTTGCATGGCAATCCCTACTCACTCACATTGATATCTATTAATGGGCATCTCCATAGCCCGTTGATACGCCTAGTTGATGTGAGGCTATCTTCTCCCTTTTTGTCTTCTCCACAACCACCATTCTATTCCACATATAGTGCTATATCCATGGCTCACGCTCATGTATTGCGTGAAGATTGAAAAAGTTTGAAAATGTTAAAAGTATGAAACAATTGCTTGGCTTGTCATCGGGGTTGTGCATGATTTAAATACTTTGTGTGGTGAAGATAGAGCATAGCCAGACTATATGATTTTGTAGGGATAACTTTCTTTTGCCATGTTATTTTGAGAAGACATAATTGCTTGGTTAGTATGCTTGAAGTATTACTATTTTTATGTCAATATTGAACTTTTGTCTTGAATCTTTCGGATCTGAATATTCATACCACAATTAAGAAGAATTACATTGAAAATTATGCCAAGTAGCATTCCGGATCAAAAATTCTGTTTTTATCATTTACCTACTCGAGGACGAGCAGGAATTAAGCTTGGGGATGCTTGATACGTCTCCAACGTATCTATAATTTTTGATTGCTTCATGCTATATTATATACTGTTTAGAATGATTATTTTGCTTTATTATACACTTTTATATTATTTTTGGGACTAACCTATTAACCGGAGGCCCAGCCCAAATTGCTGTTTTTTTTTGCCTATTTCAGGGTTTCGAAGAAAAAAGATATCAAACGGAGTCCAAACGGAATGAAACCTTCGGGGACGTGATTTTTGGAACGAATTCAATCCAGGAGACTTGGACCCTACGTAAGAGAAGCTTACAGGAGGCCACGAGGTAGCGGGGCGCGCCCTCCACCCTCGTGGGCCCCACGTTGCTCCACTGACGTACTTCTTCCTCCTATATATACCTACGTACCCCCAAACGACCAAGGAGAGAGAAAAAACCCTAATTCCACCGCCGCAACCTTCTGTACCCGTGAGATCCCATCTTGGGGCCTTTTCCGGCGCTCCGCCGGAGGGGGCATTGATCATGGAGGGCTTCTACATCAACACCATAGCCTCTCCGATGATGTGTGAGTAGTTTACTTTCAGACCTTCGGGTCCATAGTTATTAGCTAGATGGCTTCTTCTCTCTTTTTGCTTCTCAATACAAAGTTCTCCCCCTCTCTTGTGGAGATCTATTCGATGTAATCTTCTTTTGCGGTGTGTTTGTTGAGATCGATGAATTGTGGGTTTATGATCAAGTTTATCTATGAAGAATATTTGAATCTTCTCTGAATTCTTTTATGTATGATTGGTTATCTTTGCAAGTCTCTTCGAATTATTGATTTAGTTTGGCCTACTAGATTGATCTTTGTTGCAATGGGAGAAGTCCTCAGCTTTGGGTTCAATCTTGCGGTGTCCTTTGCCAGTGACAGTAGGGGCAGCAAGGCACATATAGTATTGTTGCCATCGAGGATAACAAGATGGGGTTTATTTCATATTGCATGAGTTTATCCCTCTACATCATGTCATCTTGCTTAAAGCGTTACTCCGTTCTTATGAACTTAATACTCTATATGCATGCTGGATAGCGGTCGATGTGTGGAGTAATAGTAGTAGATGCAGGCAGGAGTCGGTCTACTTGTCTCGGACGTGATGCCTATATACATGATCATACCTAGATATTCTCATAACTATGCTCAATTCTGTCAATTGCTCAACAGTAATTTGTTCACCCACCGTAAATACTTATGCTCTCGAGAGAAGCCACTAGTGAAACCTATGGCCCCCATGTCTATTTTACATCATATTAATTTCCTTACAACAAGCTATTTCTATCGCCGTCTTTATTTTGCTTTCTTTACTTTGCATCTTTATACCAAAAATATTATCTTATCCTATCTATCAGTCTTAATCTTTGCAAGTGCCGTGAAGGGATTGGCAACCCCTTTATCGCGTTGGTTGCGAGGAGTTTGTTTACTTGTGTAGGTACGACGGACTCACGTGTGGCCTCCTACTGGATTGATACCTTGGTTCTCAAAAACTGAGGGAAATACTTACGCTACTTTGCTGCATCATCCTTTCCTCTTCAAGGAAATCCAACGCAGTGCTCAAGAGGTAGCACCACTCTCCTCTCAGTTCAACCGGTGGGATCGATCCCCACCTCGCCCTCTTGCCATGGACCCCGGTATCTCCCCTAGTCCCTCTCTCTTTGCCTCGTTTTTATGCTTCTAGGTTTTGGGAGATGCATGAGTATGTCTAGTGATTTTTGGCTAAATCTTTGCAAGAGGAGATTGTTGGGGAGTGCTTGTGCAGTAGATATGCTATTTGGTGTGACACAACTACGTAGTTTTGATCAACGGTAGTACCGATCCATCTTCATGAATATTCTCAGATGCGTTCTTGCCAGATCCGCCCCGTGTGGTACTACCACTCCTCTTGGAGCGGTTCTACCGCCCGTTGCGGGGCCCGTATGGTACTACCTCTCCGCTGGAGCGGTACTACCGCCCGGTGCGCGGACGTAAAAAATTACTTCCGCCCTGAGCGCAGTACTACCGCGCCAACCCAGCGCTGTACTACCACAGTCAGAGCAGAAGTAAATTTTTTACTTCCGCATCCTATCACAGTACCACTGCTAGACTTAAAATTGCTTTCTTTTGTCACACCTAATCTCATTTCTATTTGTTTCTTTCGGTTTTGGCCTTGGTCTTTGCAATAATCCTTCTTGCTCTCCTCGTGTGTTTGCGTTGTGTGTCATAGGTGGTGGCTCCAGTACCGGTGCTAGGCGCTCGAATCCCAGCCGTGACACAAGCTCAAAGCATCTTCGCAACCAAGAAGCTCCTGAGGGGTCCAGTGCCCCACAACGCAACGTCAAGACCACAGCTACTATGATCAAGGAGCCAGCTGTCAGCATGGATGAAATGTCTCAAGCAGAGTTTCTGATTCGAAGAAAGCTGAACCCCTACGTCAAGCCTAGGGAACCCCTAGGTCAAGCCTAGGGAACTCAGCGGACCAAGCAACAAAATCTCATCTTCCTAGATGTGATCAAGGACAAGCAGAACATCTATGTACCAGTTCAGTGGATTGACATGGACCATCTGAAGAAGAACCGGGCATATTTTGGTGAGCCTCTGGATTTGGTGGAGCGGTTTGGTATTGAGGGGATCCTCATGTTCCACCTTGACTTTGACCTGGAGATTGTGGCTCAGTTATTTGCTTCTGTCCACTTCCACACAGATGAGAAGCAGAGCATGACTTGGATGACAAATGGGAAGAGGATGACTGCTGAGTGGAAGGAGTTCATTGATCTGTTGCACGTTCGTGATGAGGTGCTAGATGTGCCCATTGGTGTCCACCTGCATGACAACCCCGAGTCTGTTTCCAAGAACAAGCTTCAACCCTACCTTGTTGAGAAGACTTTACCCAATGGCAAGAAGTCTTTTGTGCTGAACCCATTTCTTGGAGTCATGCACCGGATCTTTTGCAACTCTATTTTTCCTCGCATAGGCGACAAGGACAAGGTGCATTCCTATCTTGTGGACATGGTGCTCATTTGTGAGGAAGCGCGTCTTCAACAACCTGAACCACTTGATGTCTCTCCTATCATGTGGTGTGAGCTTCAGTTTGCTGTGTTCCATCGTAAGATTCCCGTCGATGGACCTTATTTGCAACAATTGATTTCGAAGACTTGGGAGAAGCTCTTTCCGGGTGAAGAGTTTCAAGCTCCTAACTGGATTCGCCATGAGTCCATTAAGCTGCGCCAAAAGAACAAGTGGGCTAACACCACTACCCGAGCTGAGCAGAGGCTGCACGCATGGATGTTGATGATGAGGAGATTGAGGAGGAGGAGGCGGAGGACAGCTCTGAGGGGTATGCACCTCCCTCTGGTGAGCCATCTTGGGCTAAGAAGCTCAAGGCCAAGGTGAAGACTTTGTTCTGCATGCAGGCCAAGGGGCAGTACCAGACTCACGTTGCTCATAAGAAGAGTCGCCAGCACGACAAGCGGATTCTGAGGAAGCTTGGCGAGCACGTCTCGAGCTGGTCGGAGAAGAACATCACTCCTAAGGCTGCCTGGATGACGAAGCAGGGCTATCAGTGGGCTGAGTCAGATGAGGAGTCCATTCCTGCTGCTGAGACAGATGAGGAGATTGTTGGGTGATCACTTCTATGGGAGCTACCACTGTGGCACCCGGGCTCAGAGAAACTGGAATGCCTCATATTCCAGCCCAGAGATCGAGGAGAAGTCTCTGGAATACGGCACTGCTTGACATAGAACAAATCAGCTCTTATTACATAAATAATAATTACACGGGTCTGATGATACAACGATCACATCAGCATGGCGACACTACGCCTGCGATACTACACTTGCTCTATGCTAGCAGCGGAACAACTCGTAGCAGCGGAAAACTTCTAGCAGCGGAACAACGACGAAGGTGGTGAACTCCACTCCGCATGGACTCTGGCTGGGACACGATCTAGCTCGCATGAACGGACACCTCAACAAACAATCAAGCAGTCATGGCATCACCTGCAATCTGGCATGACACGCCAGGTCAGTACATTTAATGTACTTGCAAGCTCACAACAACCAAAAGCATCAAAGCAAGACAACAACATAGCATTAAGCAGGTTAATTAAATTAACATCTACCATGATACGACAGCAACTACTAAGCGTGATATGAAACTACTATAATACTGATAAATCACCATCTCAGATCTCCATAACCATATCTCTCTTGGCTAACCGGCCAAGCAATGTACCATCTCGATCACCTCGTGATCCAAACCAAATGGTGATCTTTCCGGCGATCACAACCACGACCAACACTTGGTCTCCACATCACCATCAACATCCTGCCAATCTGCACTACTCAAAATATCCACATATAAATCACCTATAAGTCATTCCGTCATGTGAGTGTTGATCGAACGGTGGGACCTAGTACGAACTTATGCCCATGACCGAGGACGCGTCTAACGATAGTTTAAACAAATACACTCTGCAGAGGTAGCGCACTGTACCCACACCACGGAACCCATGGCCTCGCACTCCCATTCGGGTGGACCAACGACGTTCCGACAAAACCGACTACTGCCATGACACTCTCCCGGCCACTCCGACCCAATCCTAACGGACTAGTCCTGGGTGGCCCCGTGTCTACCAAAGACACACCGACCACCGTCGTGGCCAAAACAATAAACCGTCCCACACAAGGACAACCCGGGTACAACAACAACAACGGGCACACAAGGTTATGTCTGCTTACCGGGCCAGGGTACCGCATGCCCATAACCTTCCCTAGTTGGAGGCATCGGCGAGAGGCACGACCATAGACCGCATTAGGGCCTTCCCAAAAAGGCAAATGTGGTTGCACTGGAAAAGCCCGGTTCCGCGGCACCTGATCAACTTAATGACAGAATTTATCCCAAAAATATAACTGTGATAACTGATACTCCGATATTAACTATCAAACTATAATCCAAGTCATAGCAATATCCAACAAATAATCCAAACATAATATCATCATCTCAAAATACACCAAGGGTAGCACAATACTACTGTCATGATGAATCCGAAAACAATAATCCTACTACTCCAATAACAAGAATAAAGCTATTCGGCTAAGATCCACATGTAAACCTCATCTCCGAAAATAATACTCCAAGCAACAGGACATCAACTAGCATCATGAAAATAATCGTACTAACCACTAATAATCCAAAGGCAGCATGATATCCAAAGTAATACTCCAAAAATATCATAATAGATATCACCATGAAAATAATCATACTAACCACTAATAATCCAAAGGCAGCATGATATCCAAAGTAATACTCCAAAAATATCATAACAGATATCACCATGAAAATAAATCATAATACCAGCCACTAATACTCCAATGGCAACATGATACTCATCAACTACAAGCATAATCTCTTAGTAATCCAAACAATAGCATGGCAACAACAAGATCAAAATAATACTCCGAGAAAAATGCCATGCACAAAGTCATGTAGCTAAAGCAATATTTTAAACAAGTTCAAATAATTTAAACCATGTCACTGCATTGCAATCATGCAAAATGGAGGGTGTGGCTTCCCTGGGGTGGAAGAAATTGTTGGGAATCGTAGCATAATTTTAAAATTTTCCTATGCTCACCAAGATCCTTCTATGGAGTATACTAGCAACGAGGGGAAAGGAGTGCATCTACATACCCTTGTAGATCGCGAGCGGAAGCATTCCAATGAACGAGGTTGATGGAGTCGTACTCGCCGTGATCCAAATCACCAATGACCGAGTGCCGAACGGACGGCACCTCCGCGTTCAACACACGTACGGAGCAGCGACGTTCTCCTCCTTCTTGATCCAGCAAGGGGGAAGGAGAGGTTGATGGAGATCCAGCAGCACGACGGCGTGGTGGTGGATGTAGCGGGGTCTCGGCAGGGCTTCGCCGAGCTTCTGCGAGAGGGAGAGGTGTTGCAGGGGAGGAGGGAGGCGCCCAAGGCTGTTGTGTTGCTGCCCTCCCTCCCCCCCTATATATAGGCCCCCTGGGAAGGGGGGGCGCCGGCCAGGAGCCCATCTGGATGGGGGGGCGGCGGCCAGGGGGGAGACTTGCCCCCCAAGGCAAGTGGGGCGCCCCCCACCCTAGGGTTTCCAACCCTACACTACTAGAAAAAGGGCTATAGATGGGATTGACACTAATGGCGCACCAGACAAGCCGTGCGCCATTAGTATATACTAATGGCGCACCACCTTCTGATACGCCATTAGAGATGAAACTACTAATGGCGCACCTGGCCCAGGGTGCGCCATTAGTATCAAAAAAAAATTAACTAGTGCGCCTGTCCAAACATACTAATGGCGCATCCAGACACAGTGCGCCATTAGTAGTTGAAACTACTAATGGCGCACCTGGCCCAGGGTGCGCCATTAGTATCAAAAAAAAAATTTAACTAGTGCGCATGTCCAAACATACTAATGGCGCATCCAGAGACAGTGCGCCATTAGTAGTTGAAACTACTAATGGCGCACCAGGACCAGGGTGCGCCATTAGTATCAACAAAAAAAAATTAACTAGTGCGCCTATCCAAACATACTAATGGCGCATCCTGCACACGGTGCGCCATTACTAGTTGTAACTATTAATGGCGCACCTGGCCCAGGGTGCGCCATTAGTACAAAAAGTTTTTTTTAACTAGTGCGCCTGTCCAAACATACTAATGGCGCACCACCAGGAGGTGCGCCATTAGTAACCTGGATTACTAATGGCGCATCTAGAGTTGGTGCGCCATTAGTAAGTGGGCAGCAACAAGATATTTTGGACAGCCTCTCCTACCCACACTCACTTTCTCCCACCTTCATTCTCTCCACCTCCTCCTTGTCTCGGGTGCCTCCTCTTTTTCACCTCATTTCCACCATAGATTCATTCAATTTAAGTGGTTAAATTACCTTGTTTTGATAGGTAAGTAAGGGGGAAGCTATATTTATGTTGTTCTCCCTACAACAATGTGCACATGCACTTTTTATGGCCTAGCTAGATCTATGTATGTTCGTGGTGTTGCATATGTTTGTGGTGTTGCATATGTGTTTGTGTTTGGAGGTGTACCGGTATTTGAAATGCGATAGTTGCCAATATTTTGCCGGAATGTTGATTCATTTCCGTTTCGGCGAGAATTTTGGCATTAAGCATTCTTTTTGGTCCTATTTTTATGGAAAGTCATGCAAAAAAATTTCTTGGTTCTAAAATATCGTTTTGCTCTACCCTGCAGGCGACCATGATCCGTATGATGACCGAAGGCATCGTGAATAGGTTTTTGAGGTCCGCGAAGGCCGAGATGCTTCAAAAGAACGAGACGGAGATAAGATGTCCGTGTCGAAGATGCAAGCTGAAGAGCCTTATTGCGGACCCGGAATCTTGGCAGGTGCGGGACCACCTGCTCTTGCGTGGTTTCATGGATGGCTATCGGTGGCAAGGTGACGAAGATGACTACGAAGTCGTCCATGGGGGCCGGGCAAGAAATGAGGAAGGGCAGCAAGACAACCACCGCGGCTCGGGCGGGCGAGAAGACGAAGAATCCCCAGGAGATGATCACGACGGTGATGCTGTACACAGTCATCATGTAGAAGATGCAGGACATGATGATGAGGAAGATGCCGGAGCAGACGACGGGCATGATCATGAAGATGATGATGCCGGCGGAGCAGACGACGCTGGACCATCGATGGGCTGCGTGCAGGACCCTCATATTCAACAGCTGCTTCTCAAGCAGACGGATAACGCAAGAGCTGCCACCCGAGAGAAAGCCAAGATGGATCAACTTGAGTTAGACGCGGTTACTCCATTGTATGAAGGATGCAGGCCCGAGGATACCCGCCTGAAAGTAACGCTCATGGCTCTGGAGATGAAGGTAAAACACAAAATGACCGACGCATGCTTCGACGAGAACATGTCATTCTGGCACGAACGTCTTCCCAAGGGGAACAAGTGCCCGACCAGTTTGGAGGAGGCGAAGAAAATCGTGTGTCCTCTGGATTTACCGCACGTGAAATACCATGTGTGCATGAACAATTGCATCATTTATCGGGACGAGCACGCGGAGTCTACCATATGTCCGGTGTGCGGCGTCACTCGATACAAGAAGAGGAAGAAAGCTCCTCGAAAAGTGGTGTGGTACTTTCCGATCACTCCTCGTCTGCAGTGGTATTTCGCGGACCCTAAGGTAGCAAAGCTCCTGCGTTGGCACGCGGATAGGGAGGAGAAGAAGCGAGAAGATGACGCAAATGATCCGGAGATAGATAAAAAAGACAAGATGCTGTGTCACCCTAAGGATGCGAGCCAGTGGCAAGCGTTGAACTTTGAAGACCTAGAATTTGGGAACGATCCAAGGAACATCGTGCTGGGCGCGAGCACCGATGGAGTCAATCCGTTTGGCAGCCAGAGAAGCACACATAGCACCTGGCCTGTGTTTGTGTGGATGTACAACCTTCCCCCCTGGTTGTGCATGAAGAGGAAGTACATTCACATGAGTATGCTAATCGAAGGACCGAAACAACCAGGGAACGACATCAATCTATATCTGGGGCTGCTGAAAGAGGAGCTAGACACGCTGTGGAAAACGCAAGCCAATACGTGGGACGCCGCAGAGAAAGAATATATCCCTATGAGAGCCGCGCTGCTCACGACGGTGCACGACTATCTCGGTTACGGATATCTCGCAGGGCAGGTGGTCCACGGATTTTCTGGATGCGTCAGGTGCATGGATGACACAACGTATCGCCAGCAAGATAGAGATCCCGGGTCTTCGAAAACCGTGTTCATGGGACATCGAAGGTGGCTTCGCGACGATGACCCGTGGAGAAAACGCAAGGATCTATTCGATGGTGAAACCGAACCCCGAGGACGCCCGCGTACGAGGAGCGGCGAGGAAATAGACGAGCTGTTGAAAAATTGGAAAGACTGCCCACTGCCGGGAAAGAAGCAAAAGGCGCCAGAGCCGGGAAAGAAGCGAAAGGCGCCAGAGCCGCTGCTGAAGGTATGGAAAACGAGGTCTGTTTTCTGGGACTTGCCGTACTGGAAGATCCACCGTGTGCCTCACAGCCTTGATGTCATGCATATCACGAAGAACGTGTGCGAGAGTCTGCTTGGTACCCTGCTCAACATGCCAGAGAGGACCAAAGATGGGCCGAAAGCAAGGGCAGACTTGAAATCAATGGGCATCAGGCAGGAGCTTCACGCTATATATGATGATGATGATGATGATGATGATGATGATGATGATGAGGCGAAGCAGGACACGGAAAGTCGTCGCAAAGGCAAAAAGGCCAAGAAGACCGGAAATGACTACCCTCCCGCGTGCTTCACTCTAAGTCAGGAGGAGATCGAGCAATTTTTCACCTGCCTCGTAGGAGTAAAACTTCCTTACGGTTACGCGGGGAAGATAAGCAGATACCTAGACCTAGCGAAGCTGAAGTTCAGCGGGATGAAGTCTCACGACTGTCACGTGCTGATGACGCAGATACTTCCAGTTGCAATCTGTGGGATCATGGACGCGCACGTCTGTGAAACGCTATTTGGCCTATGCAACTTTTTCAACGTCATCTCTCGGAAGTCTGTTGGCGTGAGGCAACTCAGAAGGCTACAGGAAGAGATCGTGGTGATACTATGCGAGCTTGAGATGTACTTCCCGCCCGCATTCTTCGATGTTATGGTGCATCTGCTGGTCCATATCGTGGACGATATCATCCAACTCGGGCCGACGTTCCTGCACAGCATGATGCCGTTCGAAAGGATGAATGGTGTCATCAAAGGATACGTTCGCAACATGTAACGTCCAGAGGGAAGCATAGCCAGGGGCTTTCTGACCGAAGAGTGCATCTCCTACTGCACGAATTATCTAGGCATCGAGAACCCCATTGGTCTGCCCGTCAACAGGCACCTCGGCAGGCTCGCTGGATGGGGTCACCGTGAGGGTCGCCGCGAAATGCATGTCGACTTCGAGGGTCGACTCGCCGACTTTGAAAGAGCAAACCTAGTCGCGCTACAACACATAGACGTGGTCGATCCTTGGGTGGTAGAGCACAAAACCTTTATTAAGAAGACGTACAATGACCGAGGCCAATAGAGGACGGACGGAGATATACTCAAAGAGCACAACTCATGTTTCACGCGTTGGTTCAAGCAGAAGCTTCTGTCGTACCCTTTACATGAGGATTCTTCCACGGAAGAACAACTCATATTCGCCTTGTCACAGGGCGCCGAGCACAACCTGATGACCTATGAGGCGTACGATATCAACGGCTACACATTCTACACCGAGGCCAAGGACATGAAGAGCGATGGTTATTAGAACTCTGGGGTAACGATGGAATCCTACACCGGTAACGACAAGGACAGATACTACGGAAGGATCGAGGAGATCTGGGAGCTGAGCTACGCTGGAGAGAAGGTCCCGATGTTCCGTGTCAGATGGGCCAAGAGCGTCCTAAAAGAAGACCGGTATTTCACCACCATGGTTATACCCGAAGCCAAATCCAAGACTGCAGGCGCAAACGTCACCGCGAAAAATGAGCCATGGGTACTGGCTTCCCAAGTGGACCAATGCTTCTTCATTACCGACCCGTCAAAGCCCAGTCGTGTTGTCGTGAGGAGAGGCAAAAGGAAGATCATCGGAATGGATGGAGTAGCCAATGAGCAAGACTTCGACAAGTACGGCGACCCGAGAATCGAACATGACGACGATGATGAAGTAGCAGCATACACCACAAGAAGAAGCAGGACCACCCTACCTAAAGGACGTCCGTTCCACAGAAGAACTCCATTTGCGAAAAAGAAGGGCAAAAAAAATTATTATTGTCTTATAAAAAAATTATTACTGTCTTATAAAAAAATTATTACTTTCTTATAAAAAATTATTACTGTCTTATAAAAAATTATTACTGTCTTATAAAAAAATTGTGGAGCCTGGGAATCGAACCTAGGACCTCCTGGTGTGAGAACTGGCTACTGACCAGTCGAGCTAGTAGAGGGGACTTGGTGTGGATCAGGTAAGGTGGAAGACAACCTGTTGGCTCGAGCAGAAATTAAAAAAAATACTAATGGCGCACCAGGGTGAGGTGCGCCATTAGTATGGATGTACTTATGGCGCACCGAGGGGTGGTGCGCCATTAGTATTGTGCCCTCGCCCTCGCCTATCCCCGTCCCAAACCTATCCCCTCTCTCTCCCTCGCCCTCGCCCTCGATCCCCTTCCCCTCTCCTCTCCCGACGCCGCTGCCCCGCCGCCTCGACGCCGCCCCGTCGTCCTCGTCTCTGCCCCTACGCCCCGACGCCGCTGCCCCTTCCCCTCTCCGCCCCGTCGCCCTCGTCTTCGCCCCGACGCCCCGATGCCTCGATGCCGCCCCGTCGTCCTCGTCCTCGCCCTCCTCCTCGTCCGCGCCACCGCCGCGCCACTCCGACCTCCTCCTTGTCCCCTCCGGCCTCCTCCGCCTCCTCAGGTACTGCCCCACCTCTCCCTCCCCCTCCGGCCTCCTCCTTCCTCTCCCTCCACCACATTTGCAGGCAGCTACTGAGAGTTAGGTTTAAAGATTATTGATGGTGCTTTAAAAAACTCTAAGCATTTTGATTGATCACAAACTAAAAAAATTGACGATTATATATGTGAACCTCATGCAGTGGGAATGTCGCAAATAGCAAGTTATACTTTTTGTCCCCAGGATGAACATGCACATAGCAGAAGTAAAAGTCAAGTTGGGAGTTGTATAATTTAGACCAAAAAGGATCTTTATTTATTTTCTTAAAAGGGTCCTTTATAGTTTATTTTTTTTGTCAGTAAGAGTAAGTAGGAAGACAAGATTATGGTGGAAGTTCTTTTTCTCTCTTTCTCTGTTCTTGTGGACTGCAGGAGTGATAAAATGGTTTCTTTTGTTTTAAGCACTAAAATATTACTTGAGCACACGAGCGATAATATTTTCATTTAGTTGATAAATCATCAAACTGTTTTCTTTGCTGGAAACCATGTGTGCAATGTAGGCCAGTTTTACAACGTGAGAAATAGCATCAGCAAGGAAAGTAATATGTAATTACAGAGAGCTAAACCCATATATGTCCTCTCAAAATCTATATTCCAATGAACTGTCATTGTCTTACTATCCTTCCTGTAGTATTTATAATTATTTTGAAGGAAAGCTTCACTCAACAGTTGAGAAACTTGCATGTTCCATTTAAGAGAAAATTTGAGACATGGTTTTCTATGCATTGATCTATCAATAATGTTGACAGCAAGGAATAGTGTTTCACCCAGTAGCTCAAGCTTATAGTGCACCTACATTGGACAATGAAACATTGGGGTTCCTAAGAACTTTCCATTCCGGAGCATACTAAGTTAAGACTAATTTGCACAAGCAGTATCACTAAACTATCACTTTAGAACCAGAGCATGCCTTGTGCACCCAATTTTATCTTTCCAAACGAGATGTTTCTCATTACCAACTATCATGTGAAATTTGAAAAGTTACACTATACTGCAGTCAAATATTCAGCAAACGAGTCCATCAAACAAAGATCCTCTAGTAGAAGAAACTCTTCTTTTTTATCAGTACTAAGCTACTGTTCATGTAAGTAAAACCAGCATACTACTGTTCAGTTGTGTAATTGCATATGTATCGAAGCACTAGGGGGTAAACCAAGAAGGTAGATAGCACAAAATTCTTCACTAGGACAGTGACAACAGTGACTTTCTGTTATCCCTACTATTCCCGTTTGCATAGTTCATCATGAACTAGCACCACAGACCAGCTTATGAGTTGCTCCAAGAAACTCAGTACCTTGTTTGGGTGATAGTGCTATGAAACTTGGCGGGGTTCCTTTTGTGACTCACCTGCCAATTTAGTGCGGAGGAAATAACCACATGTCCTTGATTGATTTGTAGTTTTGTAGTTGGTTGTTACAGAATGCAGTACCTTGGTTGTGAAGATAATAAAAATTATGACAATGTTGTGCAGGAGTAGTAATAAGAGAAGATCGCTCTGAGGTGAAGGAAGCAAGTGAGAGGCAAAGTGAGTTATTCTCTGGTCGTGTATTTAGTTAGTTACTTACTCCTGGTAGCTAATAAGTGGTTACTCTTTGGACTTTGGTGGTGTATGTATCAAAACATGTTGTAAATATAGCAGCTCTGTTCCTTTTGTTGTAATGCCTAATGCCTTCATATTCTACTTGTATCACTGTATCATTGTAGCAAAAGTACAAGGATCAGATCACTTGGGCATGAAATGGTTCCAGAAACCAAAAGCCTGTTGTACATTATAGCAGTTCTCTGTGTTTTTGTCTAATGCCTAATGCCTTCTCTGTGTTTTTGTGCATAGATTTTAGGGCAAATCTAGCACAGTACAGTTAGCAAAGTTAGAAATCTTTTAGGAAATTTTAAAAACAGTAGCAAAAAAATAAGGTATAAAAACAGTAGCAAATAAAAAAAGAGTAGCAAATATAGCTAGGGAAATTTTGTTTAGGTATAAAAACAGTAGCAAATTAAAAAAAGCAGTAGCAAATTAAAAAAACAGTAGCAAAAAATTAGGTATAAAAACAGTAGCAAATATAGCTAGGGCAATCTTGTTTAGGTATAAAAAACAGTAGCTACAATTTGTAAAAAGCATGAGCAACTGAAAAATCATCCTGAAATATAGCTAGGACAAACTTCAGTCTTTTTTTTGTTTGTAACAGAAACTACAGTAGTAAATATTTCCTGAAGTAAATATTTTCAGTCATTACAAATATGATACTGCTTGGAGATGATACTGCTTGGAGATGATACTGCTTGGTGTATTTTCCATGTTGTGATGGAGGCCTTTTTTGCCTTGTCCACCCGAGAGGCCCTTGAGTTTGCCGGAATGTCGATTAACTTCCGTTCCGGCAAATTCGGGTACTCCATATGTCCTATTTTCAGCAAAGGTCATGCTGAAATTTTCCGTGAATTTTAGCATGACTTTGCTAAAAATAGGACATATGGGGTACTTGTGACTAATGCATGGGCCGGGGTATCTTAGTAGTTAATTAAGTAGGATCAAGTGCCCCGACGTACTTGTGACTAATGCATGGCTTTTAGGGTGCCTCGGTGTCGATAAAAACCGAAATGATGAAAGCTTAGGCTTTTAGGGTGCCTCGGCGTCGAAAAACCCTCAATGATAAAAGCTTAGCTTTTAGGATGCCTCGGTGTCGACAAACCCTAAATGATGAGACCATGATCTTGTTCCTTGACAATAACCAACTTTTTGACCAAACTTTGTTCCTATTTAGAGAGAAACATGGCCAACAACGATGAGGCCGGGGGTTCGAGCGTCAAGCCATTCTGGATGCTGTCCCAGGAGATGGAGGAACAACCTCACTTGTATGAGGACGCCGCCTTCCCCACCGATCCTGAGACCACTGATGGTACCGCCGAGGATGACCCCACTGATGCCACCACTGATGGTGCCGCCGAGGATGCCACACTGATGGTGCCGCCGAGGATGCCACCACTGATGATGGCGGCGCACGCACAGATGGCAGCCAACCGAAGAGGCAACGGAAGGACCGGCGCCCGACCGTGCTCCGCACCCTCAAGGAGGAAGTTACTGAAGTGGACTCCGACGGGAATCCAACGGCGCCCGAACGAATAGTCAAGGGGTACTCGCTTCAGCTCGGGTGCATTCTCCGGAGCACCGTCTCGATCAACACCGAGAACCTGAGGCATCCTGACCGAGGGAATTTGCGCAACCTCCTCTTCACGAAGCTGCACGAACGATACAAGTTCCCCGCTGAATTTGAAAACACAAGCCTCAAAGGGAATAAAGTGAACAATGCTGCCCTCACGAAGATGAGCAAGGCCCTGTCTACTTGGAAAAGCAATGTGAAGAGAATGGTCGAGAAAGGTGAGAGTTATGAGAAGATCAAGGAGAAAAATCCTTCGATCACCGAAGATGACTACAATGACTTCAAGATCAATTGCTCGAGCACCGCAAACTCCGAATCAAGTAAGTGGGGGAAAGAAATGCGGGAGCTGAACTTAGGGGAACACACACTCGGTCCCGGCGGTTACAGAGTGGCGGAGCCTATATGGGACAAGGAGGAGGCGGACCGTGCCGAGCAAGGCCTACCGCCCCTCTTCGATAAATACGGTGACAAGCAGACCAGGAACTTTGTCAGGGCCCGGTACAAGAAGGACCCGAAAACAAAGGAGCTTACCACGGATCCGAAGACCAGGGCGCTTGAGCTTGTTCTGGTAAGGAATACACCCCCTCGTAATTAGCTCCATATGGTTGCATTCTAATTAATGAAGCCAAATTTCTAAATGGTTCACATTCCTTCCGCAGGCGACTGAAAGCAGTAGCGCGGGGTCGACTAAGAGCAACCCTTGGGACACCACTCTAAATAGGGCGTTGAATGTAATGAAGAACAAGGATAAGCTCAGTAAGCCGACGTCAGCTGGTCGTGTGGCCGGCAAAGGCTTGTCGACAAAATGGTCGTCATACTATGACACTGCTGGGCGAAAGGAGAAAAAGACCAGCTCGGAAAGCCAGGCGCGCGAGGTTCAAGAACTCAGGGCACAGGTGGCGCGGATTCCGGAGATTGTCCAAGAGCAAGTGCAACAACAACTCGGAGCGACGATCACCGCCATTGTGCCTACCTTGATCCAGGGGATTAGTGCGTGGATTGCGGGCGGCCAACAGGGGCCGCCCCCGATTCCTAGCTTCACGGCCAGCAACTCGCAGAACGCGATGGCGGGGCCATTGGTGTCTCCGGCGGAGCCGGCATTGGTGTCTCCGACGCCGGCACGGGAGCTTAATGCACCCGGGTGTACGCCGGCCGGCACCTCTGCAGCAAGCGGCCCCTCCGTCAACTGCACGCCCGCCGTTGGCGGTGCCTCGACATTAGCCGAGCTCGACGCCATCATCACGGTAACTAATTAAGCCTCTCTCGGCCGAGGACTTCATCTCCTTGCCTTTGACTGGGCATCCCTAACGCCCTACATGTTTTCGCAGGGCGCCGCCGACGTTCCGTGCACTCTCCTGCACTTCGTGAACAACGAGTTGGTCGATGTCGCCAAGGGCAAAATCGTTCAACCGGGCAACCCCTTGTTCCACGGTACCCAGATGCCACCCAACTTGTTTAGGGTTCAACTGGTTCGGGTGCTGCCAGGCTGCGACGAGGTGTTACCTCCGATTCGACCAATGGGGGCCGACGATGATGACGTGATGAACCTCAGCGCCTGCCTGAGCTGGCCCCTGCTTTGGCCGAAGAGCCAGATTCGTTTGGGGGCGGGGGACACCACCCCAAAGACAACACCGCCAGTCGTGCCGGCGCCAAGTCGGCCCCATGGCAAGACCGCCGCAACGGTGCCGGACATCCCTATGCCACTGGATCCAAACATGCATATGGCACAGGATCAGAACGACGACGACGACGATACATTTGCCAACGTCGATCAGTACTTTGCCGATCATGGGGATGGTGGCGACTTCATGGGGCCTCCTTCTCAAGAACCCAACCCAACAAAAGACGTGTGCGATCTAGCTGGTACCGCGGAGAAGCCAAGTTGCAACAGGCGTCGTCTGCAGTTCAGCTCTCAGGAGACGCCTCCAGCTGCCGACTTCACCGAGCCTCAGATAGGCGAGGTGCCAAATATGATCAGCCCCAACACACTCAAGAAGGCGGTCTGTGAGCAGAACTCGGTCCCATTACAGGAGATCAAGAAGAAGGCACGCAAAAGAAAGACTAACAAGGGTGCGGGCCAGCCGGCACCGAGTACGATCCGTGCTCAGGACGGGCCACCTTCAACTGCGGATATCTCGAGGAGGGTGCATGTGGCGGGTAGGCCGATGCTACCGAGAAATATGCTCGATGCTGCAACCGGTGCTATGCGGAGTCTGCATGACAGTGTGCTTTCTTTGGAGAAGCGGCGTCTCCGAGAGAAGGATGTGGCATACCCGGTTTTCGCGGCCAAGGTGCCAGAGGGCAAGGGCTTTGTGGATAACTCCATCGGGGGTACGATCGTCCTGCGGTTTGATGACATCCACGCTATGTTGAACCTTCATCCGCTGCACTACACCTTCGTTCGGCTATTTTCGCTGAGTATGGAGATGCGGATCATTCGCGACAAGACCCCGGACATCGTGATAGTCGACCCCTTCTACATGCGTGCCAAGATCTTGGGCAGCGCTGGGGACCGGCAAGTCGCGAGTTCTTACCTCGAAGGCGTCATTCTGGCAAACCAAGATAAGGACAACTTCCTCGTGCCTTACTTTCCCGAGTAAGTCCTCCCCTCAACCGCCCCGTAACATATGAATTCTTAGATTTCGATCGTTTTTCTTTTAACATTCCGTGTTTTCTGCAGTGACACACATTGCACGCTCATCCTCCTAAGCCCCAAATATTCCATGGCCACGTATTTCGACCCGGACCGTCAGTCGAACGTAGACTACACAAATGTCAAGAAGGTTCTTGATGATGTTCTCCCCGGCTACGTCAAATCTGGAGGCACCTTCACCAGGCCTATTCGTAAGTACGGCAAGCACGTGTTCTCCCACAACACGACGTTCTGCTGCGTCAAGCAGCCGCCTGGCGGTCAGAAGGGTGCCTACTACGCCATCCATCACATGCGGGCGATCGTACGGGACCATCATCAACTACTGCTACCGAGTAGACTCAAAGATTGGGCCGCGAGCGTGTCGGCAATCCAGGACGCGGACATCAGACAAGAATTCTTTCGCATCCAGTCGGAGTTTGCGGAAATCATCCATCAAGATGTCCTTCGTACCTCGGGGCAGTTCTACCTCAGAAATCAACCGTCCAACAATGACATCGACACAATCCTACAAATGCAGGCTGACAACGCCCGTGGTTTCATGACTCCCACGATAGACGGCGGCTTCATCCACGCTCCGGTCCCTTGAGTCGAGTCGAAAGCAGTGATGCTGTGTCTAGTTCTGAAACATCGATTGGCTCATGTTGTAATTAAACTTTAATGAACTTGTAGTATGTCTCTTTGGTTTCGAGAGTCCTTCAACTTAGATGTAATCGATGCTATTAATGTCTTGCTTTTCTCTTCCGATCGTTCTGTTGCATACTTATATATTGCTTATGTATTGTCTGTGAATTGGTACTAACGTTTCGTTTGGCTACTGCATAGCGATGCCGTGGTATGTCGTGTACAAGGGTAAGGTTCCCGGAGTCTACGACGACTGGGAGGAGTGTCGGAGACAGGTTCACCGATTCAGCGGTAACAGTTACAAAGGGTACGCCACTAGGGCCGAGGCCGAATCTAGATACGCCCGCTATCTAGCGGGAGAGGGGAGGGAGCGTTGGAGGAACCGGATGAAGACGAGTTTCATCGTGATGATGCTCATCGTGATGACCGCAGCTCTCTTCTATGTGATGGTAGTTTAGATGATCGATATCGACTTGTAATGTGAAGACAAACTCGCGGTCTCGAGACTTGTAATATAATGATTCATACTTATACATTTTGTTCGGTCTTTTCAATTCGGAGACTAATATGATGAATTGTATTCGGAGACTAAAATGATGAATTGTATTCAGAGACTAATCTTTTATTGTATTCGATGAATCTGTTGTTGATGTGTGCTGTCTATATTTTGTCCAATTATACATTTTGTAACCTGTGCAAAAAACAGAAAATAAAAAATAAAAAAAACCTAATATTCATACTAATGGCGCATCACATCATAGTGCGCCATTAGTATGCCAAAGGATACTAATGGCGCATCACTAAACAGTGCGCCATTAGTATGCCGAAGTTACTAATGGCGCATCCATCTGTAGTGCGCCATTAGTATGCCAAAGCACCTGGTATACATGGCCCCCTGGGAGGCATACTAATGGCGCACTGTAGTATATACTAATGGCGCATCTGGGGTGCGCCATTAGTATACCAGATACTAATGGCGCACCAGTGGTGCGCCATTAGTAAAATATACTAATGGCGTGCTACTAATGGCGCACCACTGATGCGCCATTAATGGCCAGATTAGGTGCGCCATTAGTAGGCCTTTTTCTAGTAGTGCTAGGCGCAGGGGGGAGGCCCATGGGGGGCACCCCAGCCCACTAAGGGCTGGTTCCCTTCCCACTTCGGCACACGGGGCCCTCCAGGATAGGTGGCCCCACCTGGTGGACCCCCGGGACCCTTCCGGTGGTCCCGGTACAATACCGGTGACCCCCGAAACTTTCCCGGTGGCCGAAACTTGACTTCCTATATATAATTCTTCACCTCCGGACCATTCCGGAACTCCTCGTGACGTCCGGGATCTCATCCGGGACTCCGAACAACTTTTGGGTTTCCGCATACTCATATCTCTACAACCCTAGCATCAACGAACCTTAAGTGTGTAGACCCTACGGGTTCGGGAGACATGCAGACATGACCGAGACGCCTCTCCGGTCAATAACCAACAGCGGGATCTGGATACCCATGTTGGCTCCCACATGTTCCACGATGATCTCATCGGATGAAACACGATGTCGAGGATTCAATCAATCCCGTATGCAATTCCCTTTGTCAATCGGTATGTTACTTGCCCGAGATTCGATCGTCGGTATCCCAATACCTTGTTCAATCTCGTTACCGGCAAGTCTCTTTACTCGTACCGCAATGCATGATCCCATGACTAACGCCTTAGTCACATTGAGCTCATTATGATGATGCATTACCGAGTGGGCCTAGAGAAACCTCTCCGTCATACGGAGTGACAAATCCCAGTCTCGATCCGTGCCAACCCAACAGACACTTTCGGAGATACCCGTAGTGAACCTTTATAGTCACCCAGTTACATTATGACGTTTGGCACACCCAAAGTACTCCTACGATATCCGGGAGTTGCACGATCTCATGGTCTAAGGAGAAGATACTTGACATTGGAAAAGCTCTAGCAAACGAACTACACGATCTTTGAGCTATGCTTAGGATTGGGTCTTGTCCATCACATCATTCTCATAATGATGTGATCCCGTTATCAATGACATCCAATGTCCATAGTCAGGAAACCATGACTATCTGTTGATCAACGAGCTAGTCAACTAGAGGCTTACTAGGGACACGTTGTGGTCTATGTATTCACACATGTATTACGATTTCCGGTTAACACAATTATAGCATGAACAATAGACAATTATCATGAACAAAGAAATATAATAATAACCATTTATTATTGCCTCTAGGGCATATTTCCAACAGTCTCCCACTTGCACTAGAGTCAATAATCTAGTTACATTGTGATGAATCGAACACCCATTGCGTCCTGGTGTTGATCATGTTTTGCTCTAGGGAGAGGTTTAGTCAACGGATCTGCTACATTCAGGTCCGTATGTACTTTACAAATATCTATGTCTCCATTTTGAACACTTTCACGAATGGAGTTGAAGCGACGCTTGATATGCCTGGTCTTCCTGTGAAACCTGGGCTCCTTCGCAAGGGCAATAGCTCCAGTGTTGTCACAGAAGAGAGTCATCGGGCCCGACGCATTGGGAATCACCCCTAGGTCGGTAATGAACTCCTTCATCCAGACTGCTTCCTGTGCTGCCTCCGAGGCTGCCATGTACTCCGCTTCACATGTAGATCCCGCCACGACGCTTTGCTTGCAACTGCACCAGCTTACTGCTCCTCCATTCAAAATATACACGTATCCGGTTTGTGACTTCGAGTCATCCAGATCTGTGTCGAAGCTAGCGTCGACGTAACCCTTTACGACGAGCTCTTCGTCACCTCCATAAACGAGAAACATATCCTTAGTCCTCTTCAGGTACTTCAGGATATTCTTGACCGCTGTCCAGTGTTCCATGCCGGGATTACTTTGGTACCTTCCTACCAAACTTACGGCAAGGTTTACATCAGGTCTGGTACACAGCATGGCATACATAATAGACCCTATGGCCGAGGCATAGGGGATGACACTCATCTTTTCTCTATCTTCTGCCGTGGTCGGGCATTGAGCCGTGCTCAATTGCACACCTTGCAATACAGGCAAGAACCCCTTCTTGGACTGATCCATATTGAACTTCTTCAATATCTTGTCAAGGTATGTACTCTGTGAAAGACCAATGAGGCGTCTTGATCTATCTCTATAGATCTTGATGCCTAATATATAAGCAGCTTCTCCAAGGTCCTTCATTGAAAAACACTTATTCAAATAGGCCTTTATACTTTCCAAGAATTCTATATCATTTCCCATCAATAGTATGTCATCCACATATAATAAGAGAAATGCTACAGAGCTCCCACTCACTTTCTTGTAAACACAGGCTTCTCCATAAGTCTGTGTAAACCCAAACGCTTTGATCATCTCATCAAAGCGAATGTTCCAACTCCGAGATGCTTGCACCAGCCCATAGATTGAGCGCTGGAGCTTGCATACTTTGTTAGCATTCTTAGGATCGACAAAACCTTCCGGCTGCATCATATACAATTCTTCCTTAAGGAAGCCGTTAAGGAATGCCGTTTTGACGTCCATCTGCCATATCTCATAATCATAGTATGCGGCAATTGCTAACATGATTCGGACGGACTTCAGCTTCGCTACGGGTGAGAAAGTCTCATCGTAGTCAACCCCTTGAACTTGTCGATAACCCTTAGCGACAAGTCGAGCCTTATAGATGGTCACATTACCATCCGCGTCTGTCTTCTTCTTAAAGATCCATTTATTTTCTATGGCTCGCCGATCATCGGGCAAGTCAGTCAAAGTCCATACTTCGTTTTCATACATGGATCCTATCTCGGATTTCATGGCTTCTAGCCATTTGTCGGAATCCGGGCCCGCCATCGCTTCTTCATAGTTCGAAGGTTCACCGTTGTCTAACAACATGATTTCCAGGACAGGTTGCCGTACCACTCTGGTGCGGAACGTGTCCTTGTGGACCTACGAAGTTCAGCAGTAACTTGATCCGAAGCTTCATGATCATCATCATTAACTTCCTCCCCAGTCGGTGTAGGCACCACAGGAACATCTTCCCGCGCTGCGCTACTTTCCGGTTCGGAAGGGGTGACTATCACCTCATCAAGTTCCACTTTCCTCCCACTCAATTCTTTCGAGAGAAACTCTTCTCCAGAAAGGACCCGTTCTTGGCAACGAAGATCTTGCCTTCGGATCTGAGGTAGAAGGTATACCCAATAGTTTCCTTAGGGTATCCTATGAAGACGCATTTCTCCGACTTGGGTTCGAGCTTTTCAGGTTGAAGTTTCTTGACATAAGCATCGCATCCCCAAACTTTTAGAAACGACAGCTTAGGTTTCTTCCCAAACCATAATTCATACGGTGTCGTCTCAACGGATTTCGACGGAGCCCTATTTAAAGTGAATGCGGCAGTCTCTAAAGCATAGCCCCAAAATGAGAGCGGTAAATCGGTAAGAGACATCATAGATCGCACCATATCCAATAGAGTGCGATTACGACGTTCGGACACACCGTTTCGCTGAGGTGTTCCAGGCGGCGTGAGTTGTGAAACGATTCCACATTTCCTTAAGTGCGCACCAAATTCGTGACTTAAATATTCTCCACCACGATCTGATCGTAAGAATTTTATTTTCCTGTCACGTTGATTCTCAACCTCACTCTGAAATTCCTTGAACTTTTCAAAGGTTTCAGACTTGTGTTTCATTAGGTAGACATACCCATATCTACTTAAGTCATCAGTGAGAGTGAGAACATAACGATATCCTCCGCGAGCCTCAACACTCATTGGACCGCACACATCGGTATGTATGATTTCCAATAAGTTGGTTGCTCGCTCCATTGTTCCGGAGAACGGAGTCTTGGTCATCTTACCCATGAGGCATGGTTCGCACGTGTCAAATGATTCGTAATCAAGAGACTCCAAAAGTCCATCTGCATGGAGCTTCTTCATGCGCTTGACACCAATGTGACCAAGGCGGCAGTGCCACAAGTATGTGGGACTATCGTTATCAACTTTACATCTTTTGGTATTCACACTATGAATATGTGTAACATCACGTTCGAGATTCATCAAGAATAAACCATTGACCAGCGGGGCATGACCATAAAACATATCTCTCAAATAAATAGAACAACCATTATTCTCGGATTTAAATGAGTAGCCATCTCGAATTAAACGAGATCCAGATACAATGTTCATGCTCAAAGCTGGCACTAAATAACAATTATTGAGGTTTAAAACTAATCCCGTAGGTAGATGCAGAGGTAGCGTGCCGACGGCGATCACATCGACCTTGGAACCATTCCCGACGCGCATCGTCACCTCGTCCTTTGCCAGTCTCCGTTTATTCCGCAGTTCCTGTTTTGAGTTACAAATATGAGCAACCGCACCGGTATCAAATACCCAGGAGCTACTACGAGTACTGGTAAGGTACACATCAATTACATGTATATCACATATACCTTTGGTGTTGCCGGCCTTCTTGTCCGCTAAGTATTTGGGGCAGTTCCGCTTCCAGTGACCACTTCCCTTGCAATAAAAGCACTCAGTCTCAGGCTTGGGTCCATTCTTGGCTTCTTCCCGGCAACTGGCTTACCGGGCGCGGCAACTCCCTTGCCGTCCTTCTTGAAGTTCTTCTTACCCTTGCCCTTCTTGAACTTAGTGGTTTTATTCACCATCAACACTTGATGTTCTTTTCTGATCTCCACCTCCGCTGATTTCAGCATCGAATATACCTCAGGAATGGTCTTTTCCATCCCCTGCATATTGAAGTTCATCACAAAGCTCTTGTAGCTTGGTGGAAGCGACTGAAGGATTCTGTCAATGACCGCGTCATCCGGGAGATTAACTCCCAGCTGAGACAAGCGGTTGTGCAACCCAGACATTCTGAGTATGTGCTCACTAACAGAACTATTCTCCTCCATTTTACAGCTGAAGAACTTGTCGGAGACTTCATATCTCTCGACCCGGGCATGAGCTTGGAAAACCATTTTCAGCTCTTCGAACATCTCATATGCTCCATGCTTCTCAAAACGCTTTTGGAGCCCCGGTTCTAAGCTGTAAAGCATGCCGCACTGAACGAGGGAGTAATCATCAGCACGTGATTGCCAAGCGTTCATAACGTCTTGGTTCTCTGGGATTGGTGCTTCACCTAGCGGTGCTTCTAGGACATAATCTTTCTTGGCTGCTATGAGGATGATCCTCAGGTTCCGGACCCAGTCCGTGTAGTTGCTGCCATCATCTTTCAGCTTGGTTTTCTCTAGGAACGCGTTGAAGTTGAGGACAACGTGGGCCATTTGATCTACAAGACATATTGTAAAGATTTTAGACTAAGTTCATGATAATTAAGTTCATCTAATCAAATTATTCAATGAACTCCCACTCAGATAGACATCCCTCTAGTCATCTAAGTGAAACATGATCCGAGTTAACTAGGCCGTGTCCGATCATCACGTGAGACGGACTAGTCAAGATCGGTGAACATCTCCATGTTGATCGTATCTTCTATACGACTCATGCTCGACCTTTCGGTCCTCCGTGTTCCGAGGCCATGTCTGTACATGCTAGGCTCATCAAGTCAACCTAAGTGTATTGCGTGTGTTCCGAGGCCATGTCTGTACATGCTAGGCTCGTCAACACCCGTTGTATGCGAACGTTAGAATCTATCACACCCGATCATCACGTGGTGCTTCGAAACAACGAACCTTCGCAACGGTGCACAGTTAGGGTGAACACTTTCTTGAAATTATTATAAGGGATCATCTTACTTACTACCGTCGTTCTAAGCAAATAAGATGCAAAACATGATAAACATCACATGCAATCAAATAGTGACATGATATGGCCAATATCATTTTGCTCCTTTGATCTCCATCTTCGGGGCACCATGATCATCTTCGTCACCGGCATGACACCATGATCTCCATCATTGTGTCTTCATGAAGTTGTCACACCAACGATTACTTCTACTTCTATGGCTAACGCGTTTAGCAATAAAGTAAAGTAATTTACATGGCGTTATTCAATGACACGCAGGTCATACAAAATAATAAAGACAACTCCTATGGCTCCTGCCGGTTGTCATACTCATCGACATGCAAGTCGTGATTCCTATTACAAGAATATGATCAATCTCATACATCACATATATCATTCATCACATCTTCTGGCCATATCACATCACATAGCACATGCTGCAAAAACAAGTTAGACGTCCTCTAATTGTTGTTGCAAGTTTTTACGTGGCTTGTAGGTTTCTAGCAAGAACGTTTCTTACCTACGTATGACCACAACGTGATATGCCAATTTCTATTTACCCTTCATAAGGACCCTTTTCATCGAATCCGTTCCGACTAAAGTGGGAGAGACAGACACCCGCTAGCCACCTTATGCAACTAGTGCATGTCAGTCGGTGGAACCTGTCTCACGTAAGCGTACGTGTAAGGTCGGTCCGGGCCGCTTCATCCCACAATACCGCCGAAACAAGATAAGACTAGTAGCGGCAAGAAGAATTGGCAACATCTACGCCCACAACTGCTTTGTGTTCTACTCGTGCATAGTAACTACGCATAGGCCTGGCTCATGATGCCACTGTTGGGAATCGTAGCATAATTTTAAAATTTTCCTACGCTCACCAAGATCCATCTATGGAGTATACTAGCAACGAGGGGAAAGGAGTGCATCTACATACCCTTGTAGATCGCGAGCGGAAGCGTTCCAATGAACGAGGTTGATGGAGTCGTACTCGCCGTGATCCAAATCACCGATGACCGAGTGCCGAACGGACGGCACCTCCGCGTTCAACACACGTACGGAGCAGTGACGTTCTCCTCCTTCTTGATCCAGCAAGGGGGAAGGAGAGGTTGATGGAGATCCAGCAGCACGACGGCGTGGTGGTGGATGTAGCGGGGTCTCGGCAGGGCTTCGCCGAGCTTCTGCGAGAGGGAGAGGTGTTGCAGGGGAGGAGGGAGGCGCCCAAGGCTGTTGTGTTGCTGCCCTCCCTCCCCCCTTTATATAGGCCCCCTGGGAGGGGGGCGCCGGCCAGGAGCCCATCTGGATGGGGGGCGGCGGCCAGGGGGGAGACTTGCCCCCCAAGGCAAGTGGGCGCCCCCCCACCCTAGGGTTTCCAACCCTAGGCGCAGGGGGCAGGCCCATGGGGGCGCCCCAGCCCACTAAGGGGCTGGTTCCCTTCCCACTTCAGCCCACGGGGCCCTCCGGGATAGGTGGCCCCACCCGGTGGACCCCCGGGACCCTTCCGGTGGTCCCGGTACAATACCGGTGACCCCCGAAACTTTCCCGGTGGCCGAAACTTGACTTCCTATATATAATTCTTCACCTCCGGACCATTCCGGAACTCCTCGTGACGTCCGGGATCTCATCCGGGACTCCGAACAACTTTCGGGTTTCCGCATACTCATATCTCTACAACCCTAGCGTCACCGAACCTTAAGTGTGTAGACCCTACGGGTTCGGGAGACATGCAGACATGACCGAGACGCCTCTCCGGTCAATAACCAACAGCGGGATCTGGATACCCATGTTGGCTCCCACATGTTCCACGATGATCTCATCGGATGAACCACGATGTCGAGGATTCAATCAATCCCGTATACAATTCCCTTTGTCAATCGGTATGTTACTTGCCCGAGATTCGATCGTCGGTATCCCAATACCTTGTTCAATCTCGTTACCGGCAAGTCTCTTTACTCGTACCGCAATGCATGATCCCGTGACTAACGCCTTAGTCACATTGAGCTCATTATGATGATGCATTACCGAGTGGGCCCAGAGATACCTCTCCGTCATACGGAGTGACAAATCCCAGTCTCGATCCGTGCCAACCCAACAGACACTTTCGGAGATACCCGTAGTGTACCTTTATAGTCACCCAGTTACGTTGTGACGTTTGGCACACCCAAAGTACTCCTACGGTATCCGGGAGTTGCACGATCTCATGGTCTAAGGAAAGATACTTGACATTGGAAAAGCTCTAGCAAACGAACTACACGATCTTTGAGCTATGCTTAGGATTGGGTCTTGTCCATCACATCATTCTCCTAATGATGTGATCCCGTTATCAATGACATCCAATGTCCATAGTCAGGAAACCATGACTATCTGTTGATCAACGAGCTAGTCAACTAGAGGCTTACTAGGGACACGTTGTGGTCTATGTATTCACACATGTATTACGATTTCCGGATAACACAATTATAGCATGAACAATAGACAATTATCATGAACAAAGAAATATAATAATAACCATTTATTATTGCCTCTAGGGCATATTTCCAACAGAAATCACCGGGAGAAAGTGCGAGAAACTCGCAGAACGAATCGTCGGAAAACGTTCTTTCTCGGAGGGGGCTGATTAAGAGCAAGGGCAAAATGGTCATTTTCAGAATGTCAAAAGATGGTGAAAATGATGCCAACAGAACGGGCTCGACGAAACGAAGAAGTGGGCTTTGGAATCACCTCATTTGGAGTTGGGAGCAAAAAGTTATGAATGTTTTTCTACCAGGGACCCATCTGTAAAGAAATATTTTTCAGCCTGGGCCTAAACAGAAAAACTGGAAGCGCGTACGGCCGAAATACATCTTCTGCAAAGGGAAGCGTATTTCCAGTCGCAGTTCAATCAGAGTATGCTTTCCGAATAGAGAAAACGTATTCCAGAGGATACGTGTCCACTTATGTGACTAGGCAGAGGCGGGGCCGGGCTGTATCGCTGACGTGCGAGTCCCACGGGGTGGCGCCCGTCACTTATCCACGCTGGCCGCCCGGGTCAACGCATGCAGGAGCGAGACCGGGCCTGAGTGGCTGCCAGGTGGGGTCGGGGAAAGGAGGGGGGCCCGCCTGGCCTAGCTCCTTCTTCCTCCTCGCGCGTGCCCGACGGAGCAGAGCAGAGGCGCGGCTCCGACGAGGGTTGCCAGTAGCTCCGGCCACCGTTCAAGGCGCCGAGGATACCGGCAGGCTCGGGACGTCGAGGCGGCTCCGTTCCAAGGTGGCACGTTCGCCGGGGACCTCGAGGTCGAGGAGGGCAGGGGCCAAGGCGGAGGGGAGCTTCGGGTGGAGATGGGCTCGTGGCCATGGTGACTCCGGCGGCGAGGCAAGTACATGGGGAGGCTCGCAGGAGCATGGGGAGAACGGTGGTGGTGGTGGGATGGAGAGAAAAAGGCTGCACTGCCCGAATTTAGGAGGGGGCCGGCGACGGGCACGGCGGCCATGAGACGGACAGAGAGCTCTTGGAGCTCGGGCGAGAGGCTTGGAGGGGCTATAGGAGTGTGGGGAGGCCGATGCTGTGCTCGAAGGGCTCGGGGAGGGCCATTTATAGGCAGGAGCGGGAGGTGACGCGCTGGCGTCGCCGCGGACATGCGGCCGGCACCGCGGACGCGTGTGCGCGCGCATGAACTCGGAGGCAGGCGACGAGGGAGGCACATTGGAGGTTCTCACGGGGCAGAGGAGGCCAAGGGGGCGCAGGGAGGATGACGACGGCGACGAACGGAGCCAAACCGTCACTGTGCTCTCGAGGGCGTTCGGCGGCTTGCGTCGGTGAGGAAGCAGACGGAGGGGGAGAGGGGTCCAGGTGATCGGCGATGACGCGAGCCAGTTGCTGGACACGCTCACGCGCGCGAAACCGACGAGGGGGAGAGGGGCCGGAGCTAGAAGACGCTCTGGGCGCGCCCAAAGGTAGCAAAGCACGCGCACTGTTGTGCCATTAACGCGGTCACCGCGTGCACTGGCAAGTAGTGGTAGAAATGAGTTGTAAATTGTTGTCTAGGGGTAAGTCTTTCCTGGTTAAGAGGTAAATGAGGTGGTAGATCGATGAAAACTGCTCCAGTGAAAAGGTAAATGAGGTCTGAAGTTTACTGCAGTAAACCTGATCATGATGCATTGCTGAACAGAGTGAGGTTAAGAGGCCAAAGAGTTGTCTGAGGTGTTTAGGTTAGCAGGACTATAGTCCTAGTAAGATTGAGGGGAGATGAACCAAAGATTAATATAGTTGCTTTGCAACTACAAATATGGTCCAGAATCTTGATCATGATGGTTTACTCACATAGAGTAACCACTTGAGCTGAAATTTGGCAAGGCTTCAAGATTTGGTCATAAGAATATGCTGTAGGAATTTCATACCAAATGGACAAGCCAAAGTGGTACTTCCTTCACAAGCATCTTCTCTGACCAGAAACTAGAAATAATTATGGTGACCAAATGGCTTAATGAAATGATGCCAAATTTGGGGGAGATATGAAATTTGGGCAGAAGAACAATCTGGTAATTTATCAGGATTTTTTAAGCAATATAAAGTTCACTTGCTTCACAACCTGAAAATATTGCCAGAATCAAAGATTTGGGCCTGTGCTCACATAGATGATTGGATGGAGCTTAATTTTGGAGGAGAGGGATAATATGAGCACAAGAATAGGTATGCAAAATTTCAACTCATTTGGATACTCCTAGCTAGCACTTCCTTCACAAAGCTTCTATTTGGACAGAAACTTTGAAAATTCACTGAGGAAGATTGGCTAGGCAAATAAAGTTGAATTTTTGCATGAGGCAATTATTTGGACATGAAAGAATGCCCAAAGAGTTTGGGAGAAAAAAAGATTGGATAGGTGGCACTTCCTTCACAAAGTGCCACTCTGGACAGAATGGAAAAATGAATTTTGGAGAATTATTTTTGAACTGGCGAAGGGGATGTTTGGGCATATTTGAGCAACATATGACCCAAAAGAATTAAGAGAATTATTTGGGGATTTTTGGATGGACGGAAATATAGGTTGCTTCACAACCTAGGGCAGACAGGGTTATCTATTATATAATTAAGACAAGAGGCAAACAAGCCACTATATTCATCCACACAGATTAAATTATCTTGACCACTAATTTTAAATATCAATGGTTGAGATTAAAGATATAAACGTTACATACAAATAATGTTACATAGAAACAATTGAACGTGCCAGTACAAACATATGTTTCAAGCATAACCAAAAGCGGTGGACAGGAAAAGCAATCGGAGTTGTTTAGATGGACACGAAAAAAAGGTGGAGCACAAGGACACGGACATGGAACATACATACACGTTGATTGATTTCCTAGGACAACACGCACTCTCCTAGGATAAGACGCACATGCAAGCTGACATGGATAAGTTCTCAATAAAAAAACAAAGAAGGATACGGATTCCATGATCTCTTGCCTAATCTCTACCAAACAAATAATTCCACGCATGCCCTTTCTTTACTCCGTGATGAAACCCTAGCCTCTTAACGGCTCCTTGCTGTTGGGAAGATTTCTGGTGGTGCTGCAGGTTTAAATCGCCCCCGCCGCTAACGTGTGTCCCAGATAAATGCCAAGGCGCCCAATCCATCGCAGTCTTGCCATCGCCTTCACCGGAGCCATCGTAGCAGCAGCAAAGACGCAACACACGGATCTTTCGTCGGATAAACGACAGTGGCCTCGGACCTTGCAGGTTCTCAATATCGTGCAACCTGGATAAATTTGCTGCCTCGCCTAGACACAGGCGGCATAGGCAGCAAATTCCATCACAGCCCATCGTGCCACAGGAGAAGAAAGTTTTACTACCGGATCCATAGAACCAGGATATTCCTAGCAGATCAGAAAAAGGGGCTGATTCAGATCACCGGTGGCAGCGTGGCCAACTCCTCCTCCTACTTCCATGGTGCCTACTTCCACCGCTGCCAACAGATCCTCAAGCGAGATGCTACCAACTGATTACATGTATTGTTGGCTTCACAGCGTTGCGTTCGCACACCATAATCTTTTCTCTGCTCCCATGGCCCTCATGGAAGCAAGAAAATTACTAGCCAATAAACCAACTTCTGCTGCCGAAGGGAAAGGTAGCAGGTCCATCACTTCAGCCGACCCGCCAGAGACGATGCCGACTCTTATGGATAATTTTGATTGATGAGGATGTGCAGAGGTGGAAGCTGTGCAACTAAACCAGTTGATTATAATCGTATTCCCCACTATAAATATTATGAATGCATTCTGCAATCACAATGGAACAGGACAAACAATCTCTTTACGCTTTCATCAATTGTGTAACCAAACCAGTTGACCATTATCATATTCTGCACTATAAAGAAGATGAATGCAATCTGCTCTCACAATGGAATAGGACCAAGAACCTCTTCCAGTCATCTACGAGGTGAGCATGCTGGCCTTGGTTTATTTACTTTTTAATGCTATTTTTATGCACAGACAAATAATGTTGTACCAGATCCAAAATTAATTTTCTTACCCATATGAATCTGGGAATATTTTTTTGGTTAGACTACATGTTCCATGTATGAAAAGTGCACTTAATTTCTTGGTATTTCTACTTGCATTGTTTACCTTAAATTTACTTTATAGTAATAATAAGTTTTTAATTTGGGTTGGAAGGGACCTTGCATGAAAAGTAAAAGTAATTCGGTAGGACAGAGATTTGAAATTAGACCATACCAAAATGTTTTTTATAGAGCTCTGTAAAAGCAAAACAAAAAAAAGTTGATCTGTAAGGAGACATGTAGCTATAGGATACTTGAAATTCTGTCCCAAAGCTCAATGTATATGTATGTGATAATAAATTTAGTACTATATATTATGGTCGACTGTATTTGTTTTATATACAGTACCTCTATTTATTTTGATATCGTATCTCGTGTCACATGTGCATTTTCTCTATATATAATACTACGAGAGTTGCATAGGTTCAGATGCAGAGGGTATTAATGATAGCAGCATACGCGCTAGATGCCTAGCGAATCCAGCTTACTAACGAGAGCAGCATACATGTGCGGATGCATGTCAACCTAGCGGACCCGCATACTCTCTAGAGGAGCACACATTCGGATGAGTAGCAAATTGAAGTCTGAACAATAGTACAAGTATTAACCTTTACCTCAAGAGAAACTCCCTCTATCTTTGTCAAAGATAATCAATGGTCATGTTGCTTTGCAGATTAATCATGGCACGCGGCAGTCTCAGCCGCCACGTCTGCAAGTAATGTATGACGAGAAGTCGTAGATCATCGAGACGCTTGGTAGGTGTGGATTCCTAACAAGTACATACGCATGCATGGAAGGATCTACAAAATCAGGAAGCCATATGCATGCACAATGGCCATTGAGTGGGTCTGGATATGAGACATCGCTTGCAACTGCCTAGCATAAAGTCTCTAATGAGCCCAAGTGAAAATTTCAATATCGCCCCCTCAAATCTGATGAATACACATAGGCACCATGAGTTTATGATAAGGTTTACAACAAGAATGCATGACGATATCGATCTAGCGGATTGGCGGCAAGGTCTGTGATAAGTCGGTACAACGACATTGATCTAGCAAGCATGGATGGTGTCAAACCATCAGACCGGGACCTTGATTATAATATTTTATAGTTTATCTTCGAGACTACTATACATGCATCAGTTATGACCCAAGCGCTTGATAGGAAAAAGCCATGTCTAAGCAAACCAAGGAAAAATTACACAAACCAAGCCACATCAGTACCAGGTAAAGACTAAAGTTTTTTTAGTCCGAGTACATAACAACATACTACTCTTTCCGTTTCAAAATAAGTGTCTCAACCTTATTACAACTTTGTATATTAGATACTTGTTGTGGGACGGAGGAGTATTTAGTTGCAACGGCTTTAGGTGTATTTGGGCTCTAAGTTGCACTCTAATTATTTGGTTAAAATGAATTATAATGGGACAAATTTATTAAATTTGGCAAGTATAATAAAACTTCCCAGCATGTAATCTCCCTGTTTCATTTTAGTCTGCATATAAGCTTTGTCGTAAGTCAATCTTGGTAGAGTATGACCATATTTATGGCAAAAAATAACAACATTCACAATACCAAATCAATATCATTAGATGTAACATCAATTCAATTTTCATATTAATATTGTACAACTTTAATATTGTGAATCACTTCTAAGAAAACACATATGTCAGTAATACAGAAGTTACACAGTATGAAAATTGATTTCATGATACATCGAATGACATTGAGTTGGTATTATGAATGACAACGTATTGAAGGAGAACCAGTGTTAATATAACATCCCTTGGGGTCAGATGTATCAAAACTTCAATGTCCATAGGTTACTTAATAGTGTAATTTTCACTGAAAAGACAACGATATGCATGCAAAATATAGAAATCACGTTGGACTTTACAATAGTTGGTACCAAAGGAGAAGTGTTAAACAGGGAACAATCAAATGTATGTTGCATGTATGAAAATAACACAGAAGACACACATCATATTAGATAGTAATAATAAATTAATACCAATTTTCAAGTGGGCATATTGTATTATAGGATAAAAGTTCTCACTTAGCGATAAATCATATAAATTTAGCAAAAGATACAAGTTAACGCAAAACTATAGTTAACAATAAAAACAACAACTTATGACAAGTGATCGCAATATGAGTAGGGGGGTGGGTAAACTTTTAGTACATCATGGTCGGTCGATTTAATCCTCGGTAGAAAATTATCAAAATAACTATGAAAAGATGAACAGAAAGGGTGATGATTATATACCAGAATGATGCAGGCTATAGACCTTTTTATTTTCATTGCGACACACCTAAGTAAACAAGTTCACCATGTTGCAATTGTGATACACCATTATCTATAAGTTCAAATGTCTATCTCATAAGTATACCAACACGTAAATGTGAACATAGTAAATATGTAAAAACATGAGGAACATTATACATAAAAAATCTAGCCGCGCAAATGCGCGCGGGTCACCCTGCTAGTTCCTTTAATAGAAAAAGGAATATTCCTGAGAAAAAGAAATTAGGGTTTGGTCAAGCAGTGGAGTGACATGATCTTAGCAAGGTTTTGAGAATGAGGGGCCACTTGGGGGACAGAATGAGGATGATTTCCCAGGTGACAAGGCCACAGAACCACTCCAAATAGAAAAACAGAGCAAACACCAATATATCAAAAGAAAAAGAAAAGGGCCAAAATCCAGGCTGTTACAACTACCGAAGATATCGGCCTTGACTGTAATCATCCGGACACCTCGGTAAGTATTCAATTTCTGAACACTTTTTATCCAAGCATCCGTTGACAAGATACTGAACAAACCGTCCCTATACAGGACTGGATAAAGAAAGCGGTATTAATCTGGTGTCCAGCGCCCCTTTCCGAAGAATCAGCAAATGCCCTGCTGATGAGGATGCTTGCTCCGACACCGTACCAGGTGTCTGCAGAGGAGGGCGAGAACAAGTAGACCAGAGGTGATCTCCGCCCCGTGGATAGATTAGACACTGTGTTCGGGGAAACCGAAACCCCTTTGCCCGAGGGCAAAGGTGCGAAAGAAGCGAATATCCCTTCTTCTTATGGCAAGAAGAGGGCTGCCTCCAAAGATCAGGAGAGGAAGCCCTCCAAGAGAGGAAAAATGCCATCGTCAGGCAGCTTGGGCCGGGCACGCGATATCGCCGTACAGCTCTATGATGAGGACAAGCTTCCGGTCAAACCGTAAGTGAAGCAGGGTGCTTTAAACACACCTTGTTCCTTTCCTGTTACCGAAGTAACATCTAATATATGTACATCCTCATAGGTTAAAGCCCAGTGTTTCTCAACCATCCTCTTCTTTGGGAGATCTTCTTCCGGAGATGATGGAGAGTGGTACGCCTTCTCCGGCCTCCTTGCCCAACAGGGCGGACGATGTTGAGGTATTGTCCCGGAGGGCTTCTCCCGATCAACAAGTAGTGCGGGGAACGAAGAAGACGTTACCCGAAGGTGGTGCCTCTGTTGCCCAGGGTTCAGAGGTCAAAAGTGACGGCCCTGAACTGTCCGGCTTACAACCGGAGACGATTCTGGAGGCGAGTAAGCGGATTCCTTCGAAGGAAGACCGTACTCCTGCGGCGGCTTCCGAAGACCCCGGAGCGCCGGAGATGCTGACGTACATGCTGCGACAAGCGTCTATCTCAGAGGAACACCGTGCCTTGATGGTTACGGTGGTCAAGAAGGTTCTATCTGCGAAGAGCGGATTGAACGAGGCCTTCATGAGCCTACTAAGAGGTTTCGAGGTTTGTGATGTAATTTTTCCAACTGTAATTTATTGGCAGAATGCACCTGTTGTATAGATAGTAGCCCCTGAGACTCGGATTGCGTTCCCAAGGAAGCGATCAGAGGATCAAAAAGATATGCTCGGGCACTGATCCTGGTTTAATGTGAATACAGGCTGCCTCCCCCCTGGCGGCTACCCGAACTATGGAGGTTGCCGAACTGCAGCGAAAGCTGGATATTGAAGGGGATGACATTGCATTAATCAACAGGCGTCTTGACGACTCGCAAGGTATATACTTCGAGCATTCCTTACACCGGCGTGCTTATATTGTACGCTTGACGCTGAAGAATTGTATACTCGATACCTGATTGCAGATGGTGCTGCCGCAGTTGAAGCTCTTCGGGCGGAGCTAGCCCGGGCCAAAGAATAGGCCCTGTGTAGTAATGCGGCTGCGAAAAGGCATCAGCTGAGTTAAAAGCCGAACAAGCTACTCGGCGCCAAGATGAGGAGAAGATATCCACCATGGCGCTCAAATTAAAAATGCTGCTAGCCGCTGTGAATTTCCTGAGAAAGAAAATGAGGCCAAAACGGCTGAACTTGACAAGGCCTTACTAGAGGCGAGAGAAGTGCGGTCTGAGTACAGAGCGACCCGTGAGGAGATCCGGCTAGCTGGGGAGATTGCAGCCGGTAAGCCCTTTTTGTTAGGCTAAGTTCGGCGATCCGAACTATGCTCAGCTTAACCGGGTGTGGAGTACTCCGGACGAGTTTTTAGACTTGCCAAAGAGTGCTTCCGATGCGGCGCAATTTTATCAAGCGCGAGAAGGGTGTACAACAGAAAAGCTTTTCTGGTCGCAATTTGGCGCATCAAAGCACCCTCTGTTGCTGAATGAGCAGATGTCCTAGTGGGCCAAGCTTCATAGAATATCCGGCGAGGCCATGAAGAGCGTTATAATCCGGTTGTGGCCAACGGAGCCTATTCCGAATAGCTACTTCGGCTTGGTGCAGCGGCTCGTTGATGCAGTGCCACGTATCGACGCTGTGAAGCGGTCGGTGTGCATTGAAGGTGCACGGATGGCCTTTGCCAGAGTCAAGACATTCTAGGGAAAGATGAAGGCCATCGATGTGGCGGCGAAGAGTCCACCCAAAGGCAAGGACCGTAATGAGCCGGAGCATTATTTTGAAGACGTCCTAGATGTCGCCCATGTGATAGAGGGTCAGTGCTCAAAGAACACAATGTTCGAATGAGGTGTATGAAAATTTGTAGAAGACAATTTTATAATTAATCTATTTTTATGTTTTGCTTGAAAGCTTGTGCTCCTCCTGTGCAGCCGTTTGAATATAACCTGAAAGTTTTCCAGTCGTCAGCTTCAACCCCCTCGTAGGAAGTACGGGGGTGTTCGGAAAAGCATTTAATCACTCTTGATCCAACGTCTTGGTACATGAAGGAGGTGATAATGCGGCGAACCAGGCAATAGGACTATAGGGCGTTAACACTTTCACTTAGCCGTAGGAGTTTTATAGATAGGGCTACGATATAGCCCCTGGTGTGTATACGGCTTATTCCAATACGGTGCATTACATATATGACCTGAAAAAAGAGGTCCTTCGTGTTACACGGAGGAATCGCGACAGATTCTGATAAGTCATCGAGTGGTTGACCAGCTCGCGCAACATCATGACAGTCGGTTTTCGGCTTTCTCTACTGAGGTGCTTGACCAGATGAACCGGAAGCACAATCGCAGTAGTTCTCCCTTTACTACCCTAGCCGATAGAGCGGAACGTAAGGTAGCAAGCACAGGAGCCGGGCAACCCAACCATTGACCCAAGACATGATTCGGAGCTGATGCATATAAGGCCAAACTCGTGACGCCGGAGTACGCTATAAAGTTGTTCGGACTTTTGCTGGCGACTCCTTTGTTCCCATACCGAGCCCCTGACAGGTTATGCCGAGGTGCATCTGTGAAACAACCGCAAGGGCCGTATTCCTTGTTAAAAGGATACGAATGATTAGTTCGGATAATATTTACTGGGATCAGAGCGATATGCCAATGATTAATTTATATGTATAAAGACCACAACCCCGGCTATTTGACATGCTCAGGGTCGGGGACGGAAGAAAAAGGCATGTTACAGGCTCGAAATAAAGATTGCGGTCTACAAAAGATTATTTTGGACCTCCTGTCGCACGTCTGCGCCGCCTGTCCTCGGGGAGGGGAATCCTTTACGGAAGTAGCCCCTAGGTGAGTGTACGGATCCGAACTCCGACAGAGTCTGTATTAGATGTTATCCTTTTCGTCACCTGTGTTTAAAAGATAATGAAGAAAGAAATGAAAAGAAAATAGACAAAAAACGTTACGGGAATGTTTGCGGGGTTGTCCGTATTGTGCTTCCGCCGACGCCCATGGTTTCTTGAGTGCTTAGTGGTGTACGGGCGGTGTAAATTTTGCCGGTATATTAGGTGGGCGGCGGAAGCCGAACTGCTATTTTCGTTCCTTGTCGCCTGGCGGCCTCCTTCCTTTGTATTCGGCATTGAGCTTGCCGGCCTGCTTGAGGACCCAACAGCTTCTGTTGGTGTGATTAGCTGGTTTATCAGGGTGGCCGTGAATCTGGCAAGGTTGATCCAATATCCTGTCTAGGGTGGATGGCCCATCTTGTTTTGCCTTAAGTGGCTTCTTCCGTTGATCGGGTTCGGGATTGCTAAATCCGGCGTTGACCGCTGTGTCACGTGATCTTTCGTTGTTATTGCGAGTGTTGTGTTTGCTTCGTCGTGGCTTGCCGTTGCCGTCTCGGATTTCGGAGGTGCCCGGGTCGCTGGCGTTGTTGCTTCTATGAGCAAGCCAGCTATCTTCTCCTGCGCAAAAGCGAGTCATTTGGGCGGTAAGGGCCGTCATGGATTTGGGTCCTTCCTGACCGAGGTGGCGTGCTAGCCGTTCATCTCGGATGCTATGTTTGAAGGCCGCAAGGGCTTCCGCGTCCGGACAGTCAACAATTTGGTTCTTTTTAACTAAGAACCTAGTCCAGAGGGCCCTGGCTGACTCCCTTGGCTGCTGGAGAATGTGACTTAAGTCATCGGCATCCGGTGGTCGGACATATGTTCCTTGGAAGTTGTCTCGAAAGCCGTCCTCCAAATCTTCCCAACTGCCAATAGAATTTTCTGGCAGACTGTTTAGCCAGTGCCGCGCTGGCCCTTTGAGATTTAGAGGTAGGTATTTAATGGCATGAAGGTCATCTCTGCGGGCCATGTGAATATGGAGGAGGAAATCCTCAATCCATATTGCGGGATATGTTGTTCCGTCGTATGATTCGATGTTCGTGGCTTTGAACCCGTCTGGAAATTCATGCTCCATTACCTTATTAGTGAAGCAGAGAGGGTGTGCGGGTCCTCTATGTTGGGCCACACTGTGATATACCTCCGGGGGATTCCATTTGCGGTTTTTGGCCCGGCGTGACTGGGTCTGTTACGTCCGAATAGGTAGCCGTCTTCGTCTGTCGAGGCATGTCCCCGCGATCCATAGATCGATTTTGCGTGTCCTGCTCTGCCATCCGGGTCTTGTTGGATGTCGTTAGTATTCCCCCCGAGCTGTTTTGTTCTTGCTTTGATGGCGAGGTGGGGTGGTATGCTGTTCTGCGTGAGTTGCTGCTTTGTCCGGACCGAATTGTGGTTGACCTGCCACGTTGTGCGAGGATGGTACGGGCTCCAGCGCCTTACCATCGCACTGAGGTAGCCACCTACACTTGCGGTAGCTTTTGGTTGGGCCAATAAGGCCGTATTCTTCAGCGGCCATGACCTCGGTCCATCTATCATTGAGCAAATCTTGGCTCACTTGAAGCTGCAGCTGCTTCTTTCTTAGGCTCCTTGCGGTGGCTACTAGCCGGGGTTTGAAGTGCTCCTGCTCGAGAGGGTCCTCAGGCACGATAAAATCTTCGTTGCCGAGGCTCTCCTCTTCCTCGGATGGCGGAAGATAATTACTATCCTCCAAGTCTCCATACATGGCCTGTTCATCAGGGCTAACTTGCCCGCTTTCCTTTTCCTCCTGTTCGGATTCTACCTTAACAGGGTCTTCATTGTTTTCGGCCTCGTCTAGAGTGGTATCTTCTCCGGTGCCGGTATTGTTTTCTCTTGAGCAACGTGACTTAGAGCGGCGCCTGTGGCGCCGGCTTTTGGACTGTGTACCAGGAGGTTTATCCTCAGCTGGATCCTCTTTGTCATCGTTATGAGCTTCTTTGGGTGTATCTGTCAGACACATGTCATACCAGGAGGTGGCCGTCCAGCGTTTAGTGGATGGCGGGTTTTGACCTTGTTCGGCATCGTCGTCCATACCGCATGCCAACCCCAAGTCTGCTTCCAAGAACAAGCTTCAACCCTACCTTGTTGAGAAGACTTTACCCAATGGCAAGAAGTCTTTTGTGCTGAACCCGTTTCTTGGCGTCATGCACCGGATCTTTTGCAACTCTCTTTTTCCACGCATAGGCGACAAGGACAAGCTGCATTCCTATCTTGTGGACATGGTGCTCATTTGTGAGGAAGCGCGTCTTCAACAACCTGAACCACTTGATGTCTCTCCTATCATGTGGTGTGAGCTTCAGTTTGCTATGTTCCATCGTAAGATTCCCATCGATGGACCTTATTTGCACCTATTGATTTCGAAGACTTGGGAGAAGCTCTTTCCGGGTGAAGAGTTTCAAGCTCCTAACTGGATTCGCCATGAGCCCATTAAGCTGCGCCAGAAGAACAAGTGGGCTAACACCACTACCCGAGCTGAGCAGAGGCTGCACGCATGGATGTTGATGATGAGGAGATTGAGGAGGAGGAGGCGGAGGACAGCTCTGAGGGGTATGCACCTCGCTCTGGTGAGCCATCTTGGGCTAAGAAGCTCAAGGCCAAGGTGAAGACTTTGTTCTGCATGCAGGCCAAGGGGCAGTACCAGACTCACGTTGCTCATAAGAAGAGTCGCCAGCACGACAAGCGGATTCTGAGGAAGCTTGGCAAGCACGTCTCGAGCTGGTCAGAGAAGAACATCACTCCTAAGGCTGCCTGGATGACGAAGCAGGGCTATCAGTGGACTGAGTCAGATGAGGAGTCCATTCTTGCTGCTGAGACAGATGAGGAGATTGTTGGGTGATCACTTCTATGGGAGCTACCACTGTGGCACCCCGGCTCAGAGAAACTGGAACGCCTCGTATTCCAGCCCAGAGATCGAGGAGAAGTCTCTGGAATACGGCACTGCTTGACATAGAAAAAATCAGCTCTTATTACAAGAATAATAATTACACGGGTCTGATGTTACAACGATCACATCAGCATGGCGACACTACGCCTGCGATACTACACTTGCTCTATGCTAGCAGCGGAAAACTTCTAGCAGCGGAACAACGACGAAGGTGGTGAACTCCACTCCGCATGGACTCTGGCTGGGACACGATCTAGCTCGCACGAACGGACACCTCAACAAACAATCAAGCAGTCATGGCATCACCTGCAATCTGGCATGACACGCCAGGTCAGTACATTGAATGTACTTGCAAGCTCACAACAACCAAAAGCATCAAGGCAAGACAACAACATAGCATTAAGCAGGTTAATTAAATTAACATCTACCATGATACGACAGCAACTACTAAGCATGATATGAAACTACTATAATACTCATAAATCACCATCTCAGATCTCCATAACCATATCTCTCTTGGCTAACCGGCCAAGCAATGTACCATCTCGATCACCTCGTGATCAAAACCAAACGGTGATCTTTCCGGCGATCACAACCACGACCAACACTTGGTCTCAACATCACCATCAACATGCTGCCAATCTGCACTGCTCAAAATATCCACATATAAATCACCTATTAGTCATTCCGTCATGTGAGTGTTGATCGAACGGTGGGACCTAGTACGAACTTATGCCCATGACCGAGGACACGGCTATCGATAGTTTAAACGAATACACTCCGCAGAGGTAGCACTGTACCCACACCACGGAACCCATGGCCTCACACTCCCATTCGGGTGGACCAACGACGTTCCGACTAAACCGACTACAGCCATGACACTCTCCCGGCTACTCCGACCCAATCCCCAACGGACTAGTCCTGGGTGGCCCCGTGTCTACCAAAGACACACCGACCACCGTCGTGGCCAAAACAATAAACCGTCCCACACAGGGACAACCGGGGTACAACAACAACAACGAGCACACAAGGTTATGTCTGCTTACCGTGCCAGGGTACTGCATGCCCATAACCTTCCCTAGTTGGAGGCACCGGCGAGAGGCACGACCATAGACCGCATTAGGGCCTTCCCAAAAAGGAAAATGTGGTTGCACTAGAAAAGCCCGGTTCGGCGGCACCTGACCAACTTAATGACGGAATTTATCCCCAAAAATATAACTGTGATAACTGATACTCCGATATTAACTATCAAACAATAATCCAAGTCATAGCAATATCCAACAAATAATCCAAACATAATATCATCATCTCAAAATACTCCAAGGGTAGCACAATACTACTGTCATGATGAATCCGAAAACAATACTCCTACTACTCCAATAACAAGAATAAAGCTATTCGGCTAAGTTCCACATGTAAACCTCATCTCCGAAAATAATACTCCAAGCAACAGGACATCAACTAGCATCATGAAAATAATCATACTAACCACTAATAATCCGAAGGTAGCATGATATCCAAAGTAATACTCCAAAAATATCATAACAGATATCACCATGATAATAATCATACTAACCACTAATAATCCAAAGGCAGCATGATATCCAAAGTAATACTCCAAAAATATCATAACAGATGTCACCATGAAAATAATCATAATACCAGCCACTAATACTCCAATGGCAACATGATACTCATCAACTACAAGCATAATCTCCTAGTAATCCAAACAATAGCATGGCAACAACAAGATCAAAATAATACTCCGAGAAAATGCCATGCACAAAGTCATGTAGCTAAAGCAATATTTTAAACAAGTTCAAATAATTTAAACCATGTCACTGCATTGCAATCTTGCAAAATGGAGGGGGTGGCTTGCCTGGGGTGGAAGAAATCACCGGGAGAAAGTGCGAGAAACTCGCGAAACGAATCGCCGGAAAACGTTCTTTCCTGGAGGGGGCTGATTAAGTGCAAGGGCAAAATGGTCATTTTCAGAATGTCAAAATATGGTGAAAATGATCCCAACAGAACGGACTCGACGAAACGAAGAAGTGGGCTTTGGAATCACCTCATTTGGAGTTGGGAGCAAAAAGTTATGAAAGTTTTTCTGCCAGGGACCCATCTGTAAAGAAATATTTTTCAGCCTGGGCTTAAACAGAAAAACTGGAAGCGCCTATGGCCGAAATACGTCTTCTGCAAAGCGAAGCGTAGCTTCAGTCGCAGTTCAACCAGAGTACGCTTTCCGAATAGAGAAAACGTATTCCAGGGGATACGTGTCCACTTATGTGACTAGGCAGAGGCGGGGCCGGTCTGTATCGCTGACGTGTGGGTCCCACGGTGTGGGGCCCGTCACTTATCCGTGCTGGCCGCCCGGGTCAACACAAGCAGGAGCGGGACCGGGCCTGAGTGGCTGCCAGGTGGGGTCAGGGAAAGGAGGGGGGCCCGCCTGGCCTGGCTCCTTCTGCCTCCTCGTGCGTGCCCGACGGAGCAGAGCAGAGGCGCGGCTCCGGCGAGGGTTGCCAGCAGCTCCGGCCACCGTTCAAGGCGCCGAGGATACCGGCAGGCTCGGGACGTCGAGGCGACTCTGTTCCAGGGTGGCACGGTCGCCGGGGACCTCGAGGTCGAGGAGGGCAGGGGCCAAGGCGGAGGGGAGCTTCGGGTGGAGATGGGCTCGTGGCCATGGTGACTCCGGCGGCGAGGCAAGTACATGGGGAGGATCGTAGGAGCATGGGGAGAACGGTGGTGGTGGTGGGATGGAGAGAAAAAGGCTGCACTGCCCGAATTCAGGAGGGGGGCGGCGACGGGCACGGCAGCCATGAGAGGGACAGAGAGCTCTTGGAGCTCGGGCGAGAGGCTTGGAGGGGCTATAGGAGTGTGGGGAGCACGATGCTGTGCTCGAAGGGCTCGGGGAGGGCCATTTATAGGCAGGAGCCGGAGGTGCCGCGCTGGCGTCGCCGCGGACACGCGGCTGGCACCGCGGACGCGTGTGCGCGCGCATAAACTCGGAGTTGGAGGTTCTCACGGGGCAGAGGAGGCCAAGGGGGCGCAGGGAGGATGACGACGGCGATGAACGGAGCCAAACCGTCACTGTGCTCTCGAGGGTGTTCGGCGGCTTGCGTCGGTGAGGAAGCAGACGGAGGGGGAGAGGGGTCCAGGTGATCGGCGATGACGCGAGCCAGCTGCTGGACAAGCTCACGCGCGCGAAACTGACGAGGGGGAGAGGGGCCGGAGCTAGAAGACGCTCTGGGCGCGCCCAAAGGCAGCAGAGCGCGCGCACTGTTATGCCATTAACGCGGTCACCGCGTGCACTGGCAGGTAGATTTGGTCATAAGAATATGCTATTGAAATTTCATACCAAATGGACAAGCCAAAGTGGTACTTCCTTCATAAGCATCTTCTCTGACCAGAAACTAGAAATAATTTTGGTGACCAAATGGCTTAATCAAATGATGCCAAATTTGGGGGAGATATGAAATTTGGGAAGAAGAACAATCTGGTAATTTATCAGGATTTTTGAAGCAATATAAAGTTCACTTGCTTCACAACCTGAAAATATTGCCAGAATCAAAGATTTGGGCCTGTGCTCACATAGATGATTGGATGGAGCTTAATTTTGGAGGAGAGGGCTAATATGAGCACAAGAATAGGTATGCAAAATTTCAACTCATTTGGATACTCCTAGCTAGCACTTCCTTCACAAAGCTTCTATTTGGACAGAAACTTTGAAAATTCACTGAGGAAGATTGGCTAGGCAAATAAAGTTGAATTTTGGCATGAGGCAATTATTTGGACATGAAAGAATGACCAAAGAGTTTGGGAGCAAAAAAGATTGGATAGGTGGCACTTCCTTCACAAAGTGCCACTCTGGACAGAATGGAAAAATGAATTTTGGAGAATTATTTTTGAACTGGCCAAGGGGATGTTTGGGCCTATTTGAGCAACATATGACCCAAAGGAATTAAGAGAATTATTTGGGGATTTTTGGATGGACAGAAATATAGGTTGCTTCACAACCTAGGGCAGACAGGGTTATTCCTTTAATAGAAAAAGGAATATTCCTGAGAAAAAGAAATTAGGGTTTGGTCAAGCAGTGGAGTGACATGATCTTAGCAAGGTTTTGAGAATGAGGGGCCACTTGAGGGACAGAATGAGGATGATTTCCCAGGTGACAAGGCCACAGAACCACTCCAAAAAGAAAAACAGAGCAAAAACAAATATATCAAAAGAAAAAGAAAAGGGCCAAAATCCAGGCTGTTACAACCACCGAAGATATCGGCCTTGACTGTAATCATCTGGACACCTCGGTAAGTATTCAATTTCTGAACACTTTTTATCCAAGCATCCTTTGACAAGATACTGAACAAACCGTCCCTATACAGGACTGGATAAAGAAAGCGGTATTAATCTGGTGTCCGGCGCCCCTTCCCGAAGACTCAGCAAATGCCCTGCTGACGAGGATGCTTGCTCCGACACCGTACCAGGTGTCTGCAGAGGAGGGCGAGAACAAGGAGACCAGAGGTGATCTCCGCCCCGTGGATAGATTAGACACTGTGATCGGGGAAACCGAAACCCCTTTGCCCGAGGGCAAAGGTGCGAAAGAAGCGAATATCCCTTCTTCTTATGGCAAGAAGAGGGCTGCCTCCAAAGATCAGGAGAGGAAGCCCTCCAAGAGAGGCAAAATGCCATCGTCAGGCAGCTTGGGCCGGGCACGCGATGTCGCCGTACAGCTCTATTATGAGGACAAGCTTCCGGTCAAACCGTAAGTGAAGCAGGGTGCTTTAAACACACCTTGTTCCTTTCCTATTACCGAAGTAACATCTAATATATATACATCCTCGCAGGTTAACGCCCAGTGTTTCTCAACCATCCTCTTCTTTGGGAGATCTTCTTCCGGAGATGATGGAGAGTGGTACACCTTCTCCGGCCTCCTTGCCCAACAGGGCGGACGATGTTAAGGTATCGTCCCGGAGGGCTTCTCCCGATCGACAAGTAGTGCGGGGAACGAAGAAGACGTTACCCGAAGGTGGTGCCTCTGTTGCCCAGGGTTCAGAGGTCAAAAGTGACGGCCCTGAACTGTCCGGCTTACAACCGGAGACGATTCTGGAGGCGAGTAAGCGGATTCCTTCGAACGAAGACCGTACTCCTACGGCGGCTTCCGAAGACCCCGGAGCGCCGGAGATGCTGATGGACATGCTGCGACAAGCGTCTATCTCAGTGGAACACCGTGCCTTGATGGTTACAGTGGTCAAGAAGGTTCTATCTGCGAAGAGCGGATTGAACGAGGCCTTCATGAGCCTACTAAGAGGTTTCGAGGTTTGTGATGTAATTTTTCCAACTGTAATTTATTGGCAAAATGCACCTGTTGTATAGATAGTAGCCCCTGAGACTCGGATTGCGTTCCCAAGGAAGCGATCAGAGGATCAAAAAGATATGCTCGGGCACTGATCCTGGTTTAATGTGAATACAGGCTGCCTCCCCCCTGGCGGCTACCCGAACTATGGAGGTTGCCGAACTGCAGCGAAAGCTGGATATTGAAGGGGATGACATTGCATTGATCAACAGGCGTCTTGACGACTCGCAAGGTATATATTTCGAGCATTCCTTACACCGGCGTGCTTATATTGTAGGCTTGACGCTGAAGAATTGTATACTCGATACCTGACTGCAGATGGTGCTGCCGCAGTTGAAGCTCTTCGGGCGGAGCTAGCCCGGGCCAAGGAACAGGCCCGGTGTAGTAATGCGGCTGCGAAAATGCATCAGCTGAGTTAAAAGCCGAACAAGCTACTCGGCGCCAGGATGAGGAGAAGATATCCACCATGGCGCTCAAATTAAAAATGCTGCTAGCCGCTGTGAATTTCCTGAGAAAGAAAATGAGGCCAAAACGGCTGAACTTGACAAGGCCTTACTACAGGCGAGAGAAGTGCGGTCTGAGTACAGAGCGACCCGTGAGGAGATCCGGCTAGCTGGAGAGATTGCAGCCGGTAAGCCCTTTTTGCTTCAGACTAAGTTCGGCGATCCGAACTATGCTCAGCTTAACCGGGTGTGGAGTACTCCGGACGAGTTTTTAGACTTGCCAAAGAGTGCTTCCGATGCGGCGCAATTTTATCAAGCGCGAGAAGGGTGTACAAAAGAAAAGCTTTTCTGGTCGCAATTTGGCGCATCAAAGCGCCCTCTGTTGCTGAATGAGCAGATGTCCCAGTGGGCCGAGCTTCATAGAATATCCGGCGAGGCCATGAAGAGCGTTATAATCCAGTTGTGGCCAATGGAGCCTATTCCGAATAGCTACTTCGGCTTGGTGCAGCGGCTCATTGATGTAGTGCCACGTATCAACGCTGTGAAGTGGTCGGTGTGCATTGAAGGTGCACGGATGGCCTTTGCCAGAGTCAAGACATTCTAGGGAAAGATGAAGGCCATCGATGTGGCGGCGAAGAGTCCACCCAAAGGCAAGGACCATAATGAGCCGGAGCATTATTTTGAAGACGTCCTAGATGTCGCCCATGTGATAGAGGGTCAGTGCTCGAAGAACACAATGTTCGTATGAGGTGTATGAAAATTTGTAGAAGAAAATTTTATAATTAATCTATTTTTATGTTTTGCTTGAAAGCTTGTGCTCCTCCTGTGCAGCCGTTTGAATATAACCTGAAAGTTTTCCAGTCGTCAGCTTCAACCCCCTCGAAGGAAGTACGGGGGTGTTCGGAAAAGCATTTAATCACTCTTGATCCAACGTCTTGGTCCATGAAGGAGGTGATAATGCGGCGAACCAGGCAATATAGGGCGTTAACACTTTCACTTAGCCATAGGAGTTTTATAGGTAGGGCTACGATATAGCCCCTGGTGTGTATACGGCTTATTCTAGTACGGTGCATTACAATATATGACCTGAAAAAAGAGGTCCTTCGTGTTACACGGAGGAATCGCGACAGATTCCGATAAGTCATCGAGTGGTTGACCAGCTCGCGCAACATCATGACAGTCGGTTTTCGGCTTTCTCTACTAAGGTGCTTGACCAGATGAATCGGAAGCACAATCGCAGTAGTTCTCCCTTTACTACCCTAGCCGATAGAGCGGAACGTAAGGTAGCAAGCACAGGAGCCGGGCAACCCAACCATTGACCCAAGACATGATTCGGAGCTGATGCATATAAGGCCAAACTCGTGACGCCGGAGTACGCTATAAAGTTGTTCGGACTTTTGCTGGCGACTCCTTTGTTCCCATACCGAGCCCCTGACAGGTTATGCCGAGGTGCATCTGTGAAACAACCGCAAGGGCCGTATTCCTTGTTAAAAGGATACGAATGATTAGTTCGGATAATATTTACTGGGATCAGAGCGATAAGCCAATGATTAATTTATATGTATAAAGACCACAACCCCGGCTATTTGACATGCTCGGGGTCGGGGACGGAGGAAAAAGGCATGTTACAGGCTCGAAATAAAGAGTGCGGTCTGCAAAAGATTATTTTGGACCTCCTGTCGCACGTCTGCGCCGCCTGTCCTCGGGGAGGGGAATCCTTTACGGAAGTAGCCCCTAGGTGAGTGTACGGATCCGAACTCCGACAGAATCTGTATTAGATGTTGTCCTTTTCATCACCTGTGTTTAAGAGATAATGAAGAAAGAAATGAAAATAAAATAGACAAAAAACGTTACGGGAATGTTTGCGGGGTTGTCCGTATTGTGCTTCTGCCGACGCCCATGGTTTCTTGAGTGTGTAGTGGTGTACGCGCGGTGTAAATTTTGCCGGTATATTAGGTGGGCGGCGGAAGACGAACTGCTATTTTCGTTCCTTGTCGCCTGGCGGCCTCCTTCCTTTGTATTCGGCATTGAGCTTTCCGGCCTGCTTGAGGACCCAACAGCTTCTGTTGGTGTGATTAGCTGCTTGACCGCTGTGTCGCGTGATCTTTTGTTGTTATTGCGACTGTTGTGTTTGCTTCGTCGTGGCTTGCCGTTGCCGTCTCGGATTTCGGAAGTGCCCGGGTCGCTGGCGTTGTTGCTTCTATGAGCAAGCTAGCTATCTTCTCCTGCGCAAAAGCGAGTCATTAGGGCGGTAAGGGCCGTCATGGATTTGGGTCCTTCCTGACCGAGGTGGCGTGCTAGCCATTCATCCCGGATGCTATGTTTGAAGGCCGCAAGGGCTTCCGCGTCCGGACAGTCGACAATTTGGTTCTTTTTAACTAAGAACCTAGTCTAGAGGGCCCTGGCTGACTCCCCGGGCTGCTGGAGAATGTGACTTAAGTCATCGGCATCTGGTGGCCGGACATATGTTCCTTGGAAGTTGTCTCGAAAGGCGTCTTCCAAATCTTCCCAACTGCCAATAGAATTTTTTGGAAGACTGTTTAGCCAGTGCCGCGCTGGCCCTTTGAGATTTAGGGGTAGGTATTTAATGGCATGAAGGTCATCTCCGCGGGCCATGTGAATATGGAGGAGGAAATCCTCGATCCATATTGCGGGATCTGTTGTTCCGTCGTATGATTCGATGTTCATGGGTTTGAACCCGTCTGGAAATTCATGCTCCATTACCTTATTAGTGAAGTAGAGAGGGTGTGCGGCTCCTCTATGTTGGGCCACACCGTGATATACCTCCGGGGGATTCCATTTGCGGTTTTTGGCCCGGGCGTGACTGGGTCTGTTACGTCCGAATAGGTAGCCGTCTTCGTCTGTCGAGGCATGTCCCCGCGATCCATAGATAGATTTTGCGTGTCCTGCTCTGCCATCCGGGTCTTGTTGGATGTCGTTAGTATTCCCCCTGAGCTGTTTTGTTCTTGCTTTGATGGCGAGGTGGGGTGGTATGCTGTTCGGCGTGAGTTGCTGCTTTGTCCGGACCGAATTGTGGTTGACCTACCGCGTTGTGCGAGGATGGTACAGGCTCCAGCGCCTTACCATCGCATTGAGGTAGCCACCTACACTTCGGGTAGCTTTTGGTTGGGCCAATAAGGCCGTATTCTTCGGCGGCCATGACCTTGGTCCATCTATCATTGAGCAAATCTTGGCTCACTTGAAGCTGCAGCTGCTTCTTTCTTAGGCTCCTAGCAGTGGCTACTAGCCGGCATTTGAAGCGCTCCTGCTCGAGAGGGTCCTCAGGCACGATAAAATCTTCGTTGCCGAGGCTCTTCTCTTCCTCAGATGGCGGAAGATAATTACTATCCTCCGAGTCTCCCTACATGGCCTGTTCATCAGGGCTAACTTGCCCGCTTTCCTTTTCCTCCTGTTCGGATTCTACCTTAACAGGGTCTTCATTGTTTTCGGCCTCGTCCGGAGTGGTATCTTCTCCGGTGCCGGTATTGTTTTCTCTTGAGCGACGTGACTTAGAGCGGTGCCTGTGGCGCCGGCTTTTGGACTGTGTCCAAGGAGTTTTATCCTCAGCTGGATCCTGTTTGTCATTGTTATGAGCTTCTTTGGGTGTATCTGTCATACACATGTCGTGCCAGGAGGTGGCCGTCCAGTGTTTAGTGGATGGCGGGTTTTGACCTTGTTCGGCATCGTCGTCCATACCGTCGATGTCTTCGTAGTCGTAATCAAGCATGTCGGTTGGGTCCTCGACAGTGGCTATCAAGTGGGTGGCCGGTGGGAAGCAAAATTCTCTGCCATCAGCTGCTAGTTCGAACCGGACATAGTTCGGCGGCGAGTCACCCGCCATGGATAGGTTCTTTAATGAGTTTAGGACAACGCCTATGGGCAAGTGCTGGAAGATGTCTGCGGCGCTGAACTCGACCGAAGATTGGTAACCGCTCAAGTTCGGTATCCGCGGACTCATATGGTCCGGAACTTATTACCGGAAACGAGTCCGGGGTTCCGGTGATGCAGATATCATGTGAAGTTGAATCTGAGTGCGGCTCCAACGCCGCGGAATCAGCGGCCTCCGTGGGGGGGTTGAGCTTCCCGTCCTTGGATGGCGCGATCCACTCCAGATCTAAGGCCGGAGCTGTCACAGGAGCTATCTCCTGGGTGTGGTCCGACGACAGGTTTAAGCCATGTCCGTCGGAGCGAAGGGGAGCGGTTGCCGAGGTCTCGAATCCGTTGAAGATCAAGTCTCCACGGATGTCCACGACGTAGTTCAAACTCCCGAATCTGACCTGATGGCCAGGGGCGTAGCTATCGATCTGCTCTAGATGGCCAAGTGAGTTGGCCCGCAGTACGAAGCCGCCAAACACAAAGATCTGTCCGCGGAGGAAGGTTTCCTCTGGGACAGCGTCGCCATGGACGATTGAAGGAGCCATTAACCTCTTGAGGACGGCACAGTGGAACTCTCAATGAAAGCACCAATGTCGGTGTCAAAACCGGCGGATCTCGGGTAGGGGGTCCCGAACTGTGCGTCTAAGGTCGATGGTAATAGGAGGTGGGGGACACGATGTTTACCCAGGTTCGGGCCCTCTCTATCGAGGTAATACCCTACTTCCTACTTGATTGATCTTGATGAATATGAGTATTACAAGAATTGATCTACCACGAGATCGTAATGGCTGAACCCTAGAAGTCTAGCCTGTATGACTATGATAATGAGTATCCGCCTATCCGGACTATGCTCTCTGGTTTATATAGACACCGGAGAGATCTAGGGTTACATGGAGTCGGTTACATAAAAGGGAATCTACATAATTGATCGCCAAGCTTGCTTCCCACGCCAAGGAGAGTCCTGTCCGGACACGGCTGCAGTCTTTTGTCTTCGTATCTTCACGGCCCATCAGTCCGGCCCATGGCTAACAGGCCGGACGCCCGAGGACCCCTTAGTCCAGGACTCCCTCAAGCACCCCAAACCCCCTGTGACTATCGATGGATTTTGATAAGACCTCGAACCTAACCTATTTCTTGCTAGCCTCTCCGAATCTCGAGGGCGAGATTCATTTTAAGGGTGGTAGGTTTGTAACATCCCAAAATTCTAAATTTTGGAATGTTATATTAAATAGATAGTTTTGACTGATTGTATGATTGCTTGGGTAAAATTGAGTGAAATTTGAAACTTTTGAAAGTTAAGTGAGAGGGAATAAAAAGGACTTTCCCAAACTATCACTTTGCATTCCGATCTTCATGAATTCATATTCTTTTCAAATACAAAACCCTAGAGAGAAGATGACATGACTTCTTCATTTAAATAAATGAAAAGGGTTTTTGAAAATATTTGAATTCCATTTGGAAATATTTCAAATTCAGAAACTTTATGCAACTCAATGATTTTCATGAGAGAAGATAAAATGACTTCTTCAAAACATATGAAATATGAGTTAGGAGTTTCAAAGAATCAAATCTAATGTCCCTTTGAAATTAGTTTCAATTTGGAGTAATTTGGGTTTTATTCAAATTATTTTTCTCCAAAAATAAAATATATGGAAATTAGGGTAAAATGATTCCCTACAATAGAAAAATGGAGAGAAATAAATTGGAAATCATTTTGGTATTTTTAAAATGGTTTTTATTGGGTATTGTTGCAGAAGTAGCACTCTTTGCTTTATTTAGTTTTTTGCAGAATTTATTTGACGCTTGAAAAATATTCATGCTGTGGAAAATCTTTTTCTGAAACTTTCGATATATAATATGCCTATATAGAATTTTATTTTATATTCGTTATTAAGTTTTCCTTTTCCTTTTTATAAAAATAGAAGTGCGCGTACGCCGGAACTATCCGACGGCCATGTGCGCGACATAGTCAGCAGACAGGCCCATAACTGTTTTTATTTATTTATTTGGTTATGCTTAGGGAGAAAAAAATATTTTCAGAAATATTAAAAAAACTACAGCGCACGCACAGTGTAAGCGCGGCCGGCCGAACCGCCTAAAGCATTTAGGCTCATGCGAGGCGCGTCTTTTCTCTTTCTCTTTTTCGTTTACGTTTAGTCCCATATTGCCTAGCCTTTTAACCTTTAAGCCTCTTTTTCATATATATATATATATATAAACCTATAGAGCCTCCAAAAATCATCCGATTCGGTTTAAATCAATATTTTGGTTTGACTAGTTTACTAAAAGTAAATATTATTTCTTCTCTTCGGCGGGACTTCTCGAAGTTGTCTCCTCTCTCCGAAGTCGTCTTTTCTCTACCTTATAAAGGTATATTTCTTCGTATTTTTTTATATATACTCCCATAGTTTTTATTTCTAGACTAGTACGATAGAATAATTAGATTTATAAATTGGTCCCTGTATTTACATTTTAGAAGTAGAATTCTTTTAGCCATATCTCTTTTTCTTCCGTAAAACAGTTTGACCCTGATTTTTCAAATAGCCATAACTTTTTACGCGTTCATCCAAATTAGACGAAATCAACGCCCACTTCTTCGTTATGATCTCCTCTATCCAGTAAATCAACTTAAACATATTTTTCTGAAAGTTTAAAATTTGTTTTCAAATAGATTTGAATGCAAACTTCTTTTGTTCGTAACTTGAGTTTTATAACTCCGATTAAATTGATTCTTTTTGCAAATTGAAGCTCTTGACCTAAACTTTCTGATAAGGCCAAATTCACTTAAGTTTGGTACTGTTAGAAATTGTTTTCTATTGCAAGAGTTGTTTGCTGGTTTTCGAAGTTTTCTAAGATCTTTTCTTCGATTCTTTTGCATGAGTGCTTATGTATGCAATTGCTTGCTTACGATAGATTGACCAGAGTGAGACAAGTAGAACTATCAGGAGTTATGAGTGCGAATCATCTTCGTCAACAGGACAGGCAAGTTAACACTTTGATCATATCCCTTTATTATCCAGTTTTTATGCATTAGTTTCAAACCTCAAACATTGCATGAGTAGGATTGATAACATGTGGGTATTGGGTAGTAGTTAATGAGGTAGAACCTATTGTCCTTTACTACAAACCTTGGGAGTTACTACGTTATGCTTATTCTGCCATGCTATGCTCGTAGACGTGGATTGGATTGAGGGAATTCATGAAAGATGTGAGAGTTATTATTAACTAAGGTTCAACTTAAGGTGTCTACTTTAATACACATCTGGGTGGATTGGTTGGAGCACCCTGGAGCACCCAGTGGTTTGCCCGGGCACCTGAAGAACCCAGTGCTTGCCCAAGGGGATCCCGGAGTACCAGTGTGATCAACCTATGGAATGCCACCCAGGCTCAAAGGGATCATAAGATTATTCATGCTAGAAACTTCCGTGTGCAGTCACAAGCCATTATGGGCTCTCGCATAGTTGAGTATGTTGCGTGACCTCTTGCAGTGGTAGGCTAGCAGATGTAGGGGAATGTAGGTGGTACTGTCTACCCAGAGTAAAGAGTTAATGCTTCTGAAAGACCGTGTCTCGGTCATCCGTTTCTCAAACATCATGTAGCGCAAGAAATTCAATGGAGGAGATCGATTCTTGTGGGGAAAAGTGCGCAAACCTCTGCAGAGTGTACAAACTAATCATGATTAGCCGTGTCCCCGGTTATGGACATCTTGAGTATCTGGTCTTTGGATTATCATGTTGATCTCAACACTTTAATTAATAAATCTGATTTTGGATAATGATTATTATTTTGGGATTGAGTTGGAGGAACCTTCTCAATATTTCAACAAACTTTGTAGTTAAATAAATTTATTCCTTTGTTGTAGGGAAAAATTGGCTTTATGCAAAACTAAACCTAGAGCCCCATCATCCATATATGCATGTAGTGATAGATATTGTTCATCATTATCCTATGATGTGAATTTGCTAGTACATTCAATGTACTGACGTACATGGCTGCAACGTCTCATGTTGCAGGAATCTTACGACAAGTAAGTGATACGTTAGGGTTACGTTGTCTACACTCAACTTTGCCGTTGGTGTTGATGGGAATCCACAACCTTGTTGTTACTTCCGCTATATGGATTGAGGTAATAGCATTTACGTTACTTTATACATGTGATCTACCTCTGTTATAAATCCTCGAGTACTGTGTGTCTCAGCATACCGATCCAGGGATGACACTTAAGCACAGAGGCTTCGATCCATTCGGGTCGGGTCGCTACAAGATGGTATCAGAGCACATGTTGACTGTAGGACGTGACCCCTGGAAACTGGCAAGCCCATAGGAAAGATTTTTTCTCTAAAACTTTATCTTCAAAAAAAAGATCTTTTACCTCTCTTCTTTTCTGAGCTTATTTCAAATATGCCCTTTTAGTTAGACTACCCCTTTCCCCATTTGACCACATGAGAAATCGACTGATGAGACCACTACAACGAGTACAAGATATCGGACAACTAAGACCACTTCGAAATGAAGAGGATTTTACCGTGCATTATAATAATGGAAACCACAACCGTTGAAGACTCCGAAGACTAGGAGAATTTGAAGGCTCTAAAGAATTCCCAGATTGGTATGACCTAGTAAAGCTACCGAACTTGTCAGACTATGGAAGTTGTCAATACCTGAGATCAAGGTGTGCTGGAGAAAGACCGGAACATGGAGAGTTAAAAAAAACTCAAAGTTTTTTTTGAGAAAACCCTAAGGCAGGAGATATCAATTATGGAATGATAGCTCACGGCAGTAACATGGGCATAAACACGGCTATCCATGATGTTATCGCCCGCTTAGGCTATTGTCACCGTGCTGAGTTAAGCATGCATTCTTCAGAAGGATTGGATGACAAAAGGGCTAATGGAGCACCTAATCAACAAAAGATGAAGTTTTAACCTTAGCTGGTGTATCACCAGGATTTGGAGTATTACATCAAGAATTTGACGGACCTTTAGGAAGCCGTACTTATTTCTTCCGTGCATTTTCCAGCGCCAGTTAAGCCCTGCCTTACGGTAGTACCGTCGGGGCAGGTGGTAGTACCGCTCCAACGGTTCTACCGCTCGATGTCCAGTGCAACAGGACCTCATCTGGCCTCTACCGCGTGAGCGGTAGTACTGTACCGGGCAGCGGTAGTACCGCAACCCCTTGCGGTAGTACCGCGAGTGTGTGCGGTAGTACCGCGTCTCACGGGCTAAGTGAAGGGGTAACGGTTGGATATTTTCCCCCACTATATAAAGGGGGTCTTCTTCCCCAAGAAGACAGCCTCTTCCCTCCCCAAGCTCCATTGTTGCTCAAACCTTCATTCTCGCCCGATCTGCCTCCCTAGCCAATCAAACTTGTTGATTTTCTAGGGATTGGTTGAGAAGGCCCCGATCTACACTTCCACCGAGAGAAATTTGATTCCCCCACTAATTCCTTGCGGATCTTGTCACTCTTGGGTGTTTGAGCACCCTAGAAGGTTGAGGTCACCGCGGAGCCATATTCCATTGTAGTGAAGCTTCGTGGTGTCGCCGGGAGCCTCCAATAAAGTTGTGGAGATAGCCCCAACCTTGTTTGTAAAGGTTCGGTCGCCGCCTCCAAGGGCACCAATAGTGGAATCATGGCATCTCACATTGTGTGAGGGCGTGAGGAGAATACAGTGGCCCTAGTGGCTGAAGGAAATATGCCCTAGAGGCAATAATAAAGTTGTTATTTATATTTCCTTATATCTTGATAAATGTTTATTATTCATGCTAGAATTGTATTAACCGGAAACTTAGTACATGTGTGAATACATAAACAAACAAAGTGTCACTAGTATGCCTCTACTTGGCTAGCTCGTTGAATCAAAGATGGTTAAGTTTCCTAGCCATAGACATGAGTTGTCATTTGATTAACGGGATCACATCATTAGAGAATGATGTGATTGACTTGACCCATTCCGGTAGCTTAGCACTTGATCGTTTAGTATGTTGCTATTGCTTTCTTCATGACTTATAAATGTTCCTATGACTATGAGATTATGCAACTCCCGAATACCGGAGGAAAACTTTGTGTGCTACCAAACGTCACAACGTAACTGGGTGATTATAAAGGTGCACTACTAGGGAAAAGCCTAGCAGCAGCGCGGGTTCTATGTATGTCAGTAGCGCGGGGCCGGGTGCTATAGCTAACCCTTAGCAGCAGCGCGTGCTCGCCCGCGCTCCTGCTAAACAAGTGTAGCAGTAGCGTTCTTTACCTAATCTCGCTGCTGCTAATAGCTATAGCGCTCTTGGCTGGACCGCGCTACTAGTACTGGCACGCTGCTGCTAAGTTTTCTCCACTCACTACTGCTAATTTTAGTAGTTTTTGATTGTTTTTTCTGCATATTTTATTTGTATTTGAACAGGCTTTATACAAGAATATTTAGCAGATACAAATGTCATCATGATACACATACAAATGGCTGCGAGACCACAAATGTAATCATAGCATATACATACAAATAGTCTCATCATAGTCATCATCCAACACAACAAAGTGGTATCTCGTCATCATCTCGAAAATAGCGATACATGCAAGTCTCGAATAGTTGCAACTACAACGTCATCCATCTAAACAATGGTATACACGAGAAGAGCAATCACTATGAGTGAGAGCGGAACTATGCAGTACATGAGGCGGCGGTTACGAGTCCTCTCTCGCGCTAGCGTGAACCTCAAGTAACTAGCTTCTCCTTCTTGTCTGGTTTTGAAGCCTTTATGGCTGGCGCCCGAGATCCCATTCACTTCCGCTTGACACTCAGTCCACTCGTTGTACACCCCCAGAACCTTCCCTTTGTACACGACATAGCACTGCCATCTCGCCATCAAGAAACTAGGTACCTGTTAGAGATGCATCTTCATCAAGAGGATGTACAATCATATGCAACAAAATATACTAGAGCAACACAAAAAAGAAAGGGTTAGCAAGTAGATGCATGCAACATACAGTACGTAAACTAATTAACTAGAGGTACGCAGGTCATCGTACCCAAACTAACAAAGTAGCATTACGCAAGTTCGGCAGGGACCGTGGACATCACAAAGTTTCATTGCTACAGAAAGTATACAAGTTCAACCGACAAATATCATAATCATCGGCATCGTAAATCACTGGAAGTTCCATCCTTCCATATCATCGAGGATGGACCCTAGCTTCTTGAACGGCATGAGGTCTAGACGTTGCATGCCTATGCGAGTTCGGACGTTAGCTCGCGATATAGGGCCGTGGTGGAACATCCCCTTCTCATCGACGACTTCTTTCATGATGATCGTCGCAATGTCCCTTTGGATGCGAAAGAAGTCATCTCTAAGTTTATAATCCACTTCATCTCCATGAGATTCTACCCACTTGCGGATAGATCATCGTTTCTGCTTGTCACGCGAAGCTTTTGGTGATCCCGTCTGAACTCCATCATGAGATGGAGGAGGTAGAATCCATCGTTCTTGCTTGGTTTTGGGACATGGATGCAGCAAAAGTTAGTTTTATGCGAGAAACCCGCCTTCTTGTTCCTTTGTTTCCTGATCTGCAGGTGGCCACCCCTAATGCTGAAGCCTTGTAGTGCATCATCTAGAATATTCATTATGTGGGTGTAGTCCTTCTTCTCGTAGTTTCTGGTAGGGTCGAAATACACGGCGTGGGAGACTCGCAGGAAAAGAACGATAAGGACGGTGCACCCATTGCTGCATGGAAAAGACACCTGATATTATTCTCCATGTGAGCGAGAAGGAATGATTGAAATGTACGAAAGGGTTGTCCGGAACTAACTTACTTTGGATGATAAGGCAGGAGGACAATTTCCTGGTCCTTATTCTGTACCATGAAGTTTTGGAGGTAGTCCCTAGCAGTTTCACGCTCAAAGTCGCCGAGACTCAAGAAAGACTCATGCATGTAGTACGGATCCGCCACACAGATTTGTGATACTTCTTCTCTCTTCATGACGGAGCTCATATGTAGCGCAAAAAGGCGGACGATTGTAAAATCGAGCCGCCTTGTCAGAAACATCTCAAAGATATGGTCAAACCGCAAAAAGAACACCTCCGTGGGCTGTGTGTCGACGTAGCATTTCCCCTCAGACACACGAGCCGCGTATGTCGGATATCCTGGATCCCTCGAGGCTAGTAGGCTTTTCTCAGTCGACAGCACATGCTCGTGCAGTCTCCTTAGATCCCCTGATAGTGCCTTTAGTGGTTTCGGTGGTAGCATCGGCTCGCCCGTGAGATGGAACATGGCCGCACCTTTCACGGGTACACACTCTTCAGAATCCATCGTTTGGCTGCTATGTGCTCTGGCTTGTTTGGAGGCAGCTATCTTCCCGATCTCTTCCTCTCCTTTTTCTTGGGCACACCTTCCAGACCCTTCCTTAACCCCTGCCCTAGTGTTCCCGGGCTAATCACTGTAGGACCCCCGGCTAGTTGAGCCTGTGTTGAGGCGGCATCTTCAGGTGTGTCCAATGAGGATTTAATGAAGAGAGACTTTTTGCAATCCCTGCTACGACCTTCTTGTCTGGGCAGATCAGGATCCATATCCTCATTAGTATGCTGATAGACCACTTCGTCATATGGTTGACTCATAATATCTATGTCACGGTCATACGCGTTTGTATTGAGGAAACCATAGGGTCGACCTCCGTCTCATCATCCATTCTCTGTTCTACAGGACCGATTACATCAGCCAATACTATTGCACCCCCTTCATCATATCGTCCGCTGCTCTCACCCGGCACTACAGGAGCTGGTAATTGTGTAGGCGGGGTGGTAGTCTCCTCACATGCTTGTTGATGTGCGGTTATTGGTGTGCTCTCGGCCGGATACAGACGAATAAGATTCTTCGGCCATAGCAGCACCCAACCCTTGCAGCTTCCAATCCGCAGCGGGGTCTCGTCGTCCTCTCCCACATGCTGTACTGGAGGAGGCAAATCCTCGTGGCCCGATTTCACACTGGACAAGTTAACCCTGAAGTGCCCAGCGGGGATCGGCTGGTTGTGGAACGTGAATTGCAAGGGGTTCATTATCGTCCCCTTTCCGACGTCCACCTTCTGTCCTTTGATCAAGTAGATGAAGGAAATATGCCCTAGAGGCAATAATAAAGTTATTATTTATTTCCTTATATCATGATAAATGTTTATTATTCATGCTAGAATTGTATTAACCGGAAACATAATACTTGTGTGAATACATAGACAAACAGAGTGTCACTAGTATGCCTCTACTAGACTAGCTCGTTGATCAAAGATGGTTATGTTTCCTAGCCATAGACATGAGTTGTCATTTGATTAACGGGGTCACATCATTAGGAGAATGATGTGATTGACCTGACCCATTCCATTAGCTTAGCACTTGATCGTTTAGTATTCTGCTATTGCTTTCTTCATGACTTATACATGTTCCTATGACTATGAGATTATGCAACTCCCGTTTACCGGAGGAACACTTTGTGTGCTACCAAACGTCACAACGTAACTGGGTGATCATAAAGGTGCTCTACAGGTGTCTCCGAAGATACTTGTTGGGTTGGCGTATTTCGAGATTAGGATTTGTCACTCCGATTGTCGGAGAGGTATCTCTGGGCCCACTCGGTAATGCACATCACTATAAGCCTTGCAAGCATTGTAACTAATGAGTTAGTTGCGGGATGATGTATTACGGAACGAGTAAAGATACTTGCCGGTAACGAGATTGAACTAGGTATTGAGATACCGAGGATCGAATCTCGGGCAAGTAACATACCGATGACAAAGGGAACAACGTATGTTGTTATGCGGTTTGACCGATAAAGATCTTCGTAGAATATGTGGGAGCCAATATGAGCATCCAGGTTCCGCTATTGGTTATTGACCGGAGATGTGTCTCGGTCATGTCTACATAGTTCTCGAACCCGTAGGGTCCGCGCGCTTAAAGTTTCGATAACGGTTATATGAGTTTTGATGTACTGAAGGTTGTTCGGAGTCCCGGATATGATCACGGACATTACGAGGAGTCTCGAAATGGTCGAGACATAAATATTGATATATTGGAAGCCTATATTTGGATATCGGAAGTGTTCCGGGTGAAATCGGGATTTTACCGGAGTACCGGAGGGGTTACCGGAACCCCCCGGGCGTTTAATGGGTCGTAGTGGGCCTTAGTGGAGAAGAGGAGGGGCGGCCAGGGCTGGCCGCGTGCCCCCTCCCCCTCTAGTCCGAATTGGACAAGGAAGGGGGCGGCGCCCCCCTTTCCTTCTTCTCCTCTTCCTCCTTCCCCCTTCTCCTAATCCAACAAGGAAGGGGAGGGAGTCCTACTCCCAGTGGGAGTAGGACTCCTCCTGGCGTGCCTCCTCCTGGCCGGCTGCACCTCCCCCTGTCCTTTATATACGGGGGCAGGGGGCACCTCTAGGCACAACAATTGATTTGATCTTTTAACCGTGTGTGGTGCCCCCCTCCACCATAGTCCACCTCGATAATACTATAGCGGTTCTTAGGCGAAGCCCTGCGTCGGTAGAACATCATCATCGTCACCACGCCGTCGTGCTGACGAAACTCTCCCTCAACACTCGGCTGGATCGGAGTTTGAGGGACGTCATCGAGCTGAACGTGTGCAGAACTCGGAGGTACCGTACGTTCGATGCTTGATCGGTCGGATCGTGAAGACGTACGACTACATCAACCGTGTTGTGCTAACGCTTCCGCTTTCAGTCTACGAGGGTACATGGACAACACTCTCCCCTCTCGTTGCTATGCATCACCATGATTCTTGCGTGTGCATAGGAATTTTTTTGAAATTACTACGTTCCCCAACAGTAGAGTATGGTGCACGGGGTTTCTTCGGCCTGCAAACACATATGTCTGTGGTGTAAAACATCTGAAAGGCAACGAAAATGGAATATTCTATATATATATATATGTTGGTGCGACATGTAATTACCGTGAGGGCGTCGAGCTCAGCCAAAGATGAAGGCCCACCTAGCGCGCCAGAGACTGAGGACGGGCTGCTATGAGCGGGAGCGACTGCGAGAGGAGGCCCGGTTGCGTGAGCAAGTGATGGTGCGGTGGTGTTGTTGTTCACGGAGTTGCTCCCGACGAAACTGGGCAACGGGAAATCATGTACCGTTTTGTCTAGATTTTCCTTTGTCCAGTTGATGATAGCTGGAACCAAGTTAGCAGCGAAATCATTTCTTCAGGCAGTTACAGCTGCATTGATTGCCTGCTGTAGCAACTCATTTTTTTCCTTGGCTGTTTTTTTCGCGTCCTCAGTTGCTTTTTTCTCGACCGCAAGCTTCACCTTCACGTCGATGTCCGCCTGACTAAACTTCTTTTTCTGCTTCTTGGCCTCAGGGCCCTCGTTGTAAAACACCTTCCACGTGGCGCCGTCTCCAGCGTCGTGCACACGACCATATTGCGGCCGCTGGCCCAAAGGGAGTCCCTTAAGTTCGTTCAAGGCCCGATTGAGAGGGGTGTCCCACTTGGGCCTCATCGGAGAAGTAGGGCTTTCGGCTGCAAGCTGGTGTTGCTTCTCCTGCAGAAGGAGCGTGAACCGTTTAGGAATGTATAGTCGACTAGATATGGAGCTAAATGTAAGGTGGTAAAAGAATAATTACCAGTAGTCTAATCAATTTCCTCGTGATTTTGTCCGTGTAAAAAACCTTCTTTTCCTTGTCCCATTGTAGCAGGCCTTGATGAAGTCACGTGCCAAGGGGTTGGTGAACTTCGCGAAGGGGTCTGGGATACCCACGGCTTCACGTTCCGCGTCCTCCTTATCCCATATGGGCCTTTTACCTAGGTAGCCATGGCTTCTGAGGCGATGCTTCCCCGTGTTCCTTTGCTGAAGGCTCTTGAATTTCACAGCCTTAGCCTTGGTTGCCTCGGTAGCGCAAGTGTCCTTGAACTTTTTGAACTCCTCTTCCGTAAGTGTCGGATTTTCCTCCAGAACCTTGGACAGGGGTTCCTCAGCCTCAATAGCTCGTTACACCCTCCCTTTCCAGGAGGCCAAATCATTTCTAAACATGCCCATGGCGTGATTGTTAATCTTTTTCATCTTCGGATCATCCCACGGTTGTTCTATGTTATCATCCCAGTCGGGAACTTGAATCTCTTGTGCAAATTTGTCAGGAGCAACTGCATCAAATGGTCTTTACTCCTTAAGTCATCGTCGTTGATGCTCGCGCATTTCCGTAGGATGCATCCTACTTGGTTCCCATAGCACTTGCAAGGTTCTTCCGGCTCTAATGGCTCAAACTTGCCAGGTGCCATCTTTGTGATCACCAGTCGTCCAATCCCTAGTTTGTTAGGTTTTCGTATCCTCTGCTTCTTCTGCTTCTTCTTTTCGGTACCTTCCCCGCCGGTACCTTCCCCGCCGGTAGCTTCCCCGCCGGTCTCTGCGCCGCCATTGGTCTCGGCGCCGCCGTCGGTGTCGATGTCGGCGTCAGTACCATCATCGAGGCCAACCTGCAAACCTTGACTTTGCACTTGCTTAGCAGTCAAATAGTCGAGGTACCCTTGTTCACCCTCATAATCCATCTCGCCTGCATCTTGGTCAGAAGGCCCAGTGTCTTTGTTGTTCGACATGTTTCCTATGATTAAGTCTCCTCGTTTAATTCTAAAACTATGAAAAAAATGAGAAATGACATAAAAATATGCCTACTATCTAGCACAAATCATGCCAAAATTCACGGAAAATTTTGGGATGACCTTTGCTAAAAAATGGACATATCGAGCGCGTGAAATTCACCGGAACAGAAATGAATCAACATTCCGGCTTAACATAGGCCACTCGGATCATCATGTCCAAATGACATGTCCAAATTCCAAATATGACATGTCCAAAACATCACATGTCCACATATCACATGTCCACTTCAAATTTGCATATAAAAGGAAGAAAAATATAGAACTTGAAGAAAAAATAACTAAATTCATAACTAAATATATAACCTAACTAAAACCAGAGAGAGGAGGAGCGGTGGGGGCTTACAGAGGGTGCAGGCCTGACGATGGCCGAGGTTGGGAGTGGTCAGGGTCGGGGTCGAGCGCCGGGGCCGGGGTCGGGTCGGGGTCGAGCGCCGGGGACGGGGTCAGGGTCAGGGTCGAGCGCCGGAGTCGGGGTCGGGCTCGGTCGGGGTCGGGGTGGGGAGCCGGCGCCGGAGTCTGTCAGGGTCGGCCTCGGGGGCGAGCGCAGAGGCGCGGCGATGGCAGGGCTCCGGCGATGAGTGCAGAGGCGCGGCACGGCGAGGGCAGAGAGACTGTGGGGATTTTGGGGAAAAGAGGCGGGATGAGAAGGGAGGAGCGGGGATTTTGGGGTTAAGTGGGCATAGCAGTAGTGCGTTTAGGCAAAACGCACTATAGCTAACCCAGATAGCTACAGCGGTTTCACGTAGAACCGCTACTGCTATCTTGACTAGCTGTAGCTCTTTTCTCGCAAAAGCGCTACTGCTATAACCAGTATAGTTTTCCTTTATTTTCTCTAACTTTTTTTTCTGAGAGCAGTGAACGAAGGGAAGGCGATATATATTGCATCATTTGACGGTTAAGTGTGTATACAAAATAGAAACATATATATTACATCATTGGACCCATGCATAATAATGGCTAAGTGTGTACACAAAATAGGAACATATATATTACATCATTTGACCGATAACATATGGTTCCTGAGTGTTGACGTTTTCGTTTTTGAGTCAGCTTCTTTCCCTTCTTGTTCGTTGAAGAATAATTGAGCCCCTCATTGTGACTTTGCCTTTTCCATGGAGTACGATTTTCTTAGGTAATGTAGTATTGATTCTTCTATTGGCGTATACTTCATCATCATCGTCATCTTCCCTCATTGGGTTGCCGTACTGATCGTAGTCTTCCTCGTTGGAGACTCCATCCATTCCAATGATGTTCCTTTTGCCTCTCCTCACGACAACACGGCTGGGATTGCGCGGGTCGGTTATGAAGAAGCATTGTGTCACGTGCTTAGCGTGTACCCATGGCTTGTTTTTTGCGATAGCGTTCAAGGTGGCGCTCTTGGCGTCGGGTATAGTCATGGTAGTGAAATTCCGGTCTTCTCTTTCGACATTCTTAGCGCATCTGACACAGAACATTAGCGTGCTGTGCAGTCCAGAGTAGTCAAGCTCCCAGATCTCCTCAACTCTTCCGTAAAATCTTTCAGTTGCACCGTTGTCGCTGCCGGTAATGCATTCCATCGTCACCCCTAAGTTCTGATCATCACTATCCATATCTTTCGCCTCCGTGTAGAACGTGTATCCGTTGATATCGTATGCCTGATAGGTTACAAGGTTGCGCGAGGGGCCATTTGCTAAGGCGTATATGAGCAATCCGTCCTTAGAGCCCTCCTCCGGGGGATTAGCAATAATATGCTCTTTGAACCAATGCAGGAAAGTGGAGTTGTTCTCTCTAGTAACTTCGGCGTCCGTCCTGCATACCCCCGGTCATGATACTTCTTTGCGATAATTTCTTTGTGCAGTGCCACGAAAGGATCTACCTCGTCTAGGTGTTGTAGCACTACCAAGTTTGCTATGTCAAAGTCGCTGCATCGATCTGAGTATGACACATGCAGTTCCCTGCGACCGTTGGAGTGACCTTCTCCTTCGAGCCTCCCATCGTGCTTGTTAACGGGCAAACCAAGACTAACACCAGGCGGCTGGTCTGCACCATATAGAAAATTCTCGCAGAAAGAGATGCACTCTTTTGTCAGATAGCCCTGGACGATGCTTCCATCCGGACGGGACATGTTACGAACGGATCCTTTGATGATCCCATTCATCCTCTCGAACGGCATCATGTTGTGCAAAAATGACGGCCCCAGGTCTATTATGTCGTCCACAATATGGACACACAGATGCACCATCACGTCAAAGAACGCGGGCGGGAAGTACATCTCAAGCTCATTTAGTATCAAAACGATCTCTTCCTGTAGCCTTCGGAGCTGCTTCAGACTGATCGACTTTCGAGAGATGACGTAGAAAAAGTTGCAAAGACCAATAAGCGTGTCACGGATGTGCTTGTCCATTATCCCTCTTAAGGGCAACAGGTAGTATCTGCATCATCATCACATGACAGTCATGGGACTTCATCCCGCTGAACCTTTTCTTGTCCGTGTCTAGATATCTCCTTATCTTGCCACAGTAACCGGAACTAACTTTGACTCCGGTAAGGCACTTAAAGAATTGACCGATCTCAGCCTGACTTAAGGTGAAGCAAGAAGGGGGGCAATAATCCTCTTTCTTTATTTTCTTGCCCTTCGTCTCCCGCGCCTCTGTCTCCGTCTCTATCTCGTCTGACATTTTACGGGGCGGCATGTGCAGATCTTCCCTGATATTCAAATCTTGCAAGTCTTTTCTTGCCTTCGGCCCATCCTTGGTCTTATCCGGCATGTTCATCAGTGTCGCGAGCAAGCTCTCAAGGACATTCTTACAGATATGCATTTGATCAAGGCAATGAGGTGTATCGAGTTTGTGCCAGTACTCCAAGTCCCATAACACAGACCTCATCTTCCATACCTTCAGCAGCAGCTGCGGTGCCTTTTTCATCATCTTTCCCGGCGCGGGGCACTCATTCTAGTTTTTCAATAGCTCATCGATTTCGGCTCCGCTCCGCTTACGTGGAGGTCCTCGATGCTCAGCGTGACCATTGAATAGATCTCCACGGTTTCTCCACGAGTCGTCCTGTTCGAGCCATCTTCGATGCCCCATGTACACAATTTTCCCAGACCCGCCATCTTTCCTTGACGTCGTATCATCCATGCACCGCGTGCATCCGCAATATCCATGGCACACCTGGCCTGCGACATATCCGTAACCGAGATAGTCGTGCACTGTCGTGATCAGCGCGGCTCTCATGTAGAAATACTCGCCTTTGCTAGCGTCCCATGTCTTGGCCGGTGTTTTCCATAACGTGTCTAACTCCTCTTGAAGTAGCCCCAGATACAAATTAATATTATTTCCTGGTTGTTTCGGCCCTTGAATAAGCATGCTCATGTGAATGTACTTCGACTTCATGCACAACCATGGGGGAGGTTGTACATCCATACAAACACGGGCCATGTGCTATGGTTGGTGTTCTGGTTGCCAAACGGATTCATGCCATCGGTACACGCGCCGAGCACGATGTTCCTTGCATCACATCCGAAATACCGATAGAAGTTGTTCAACGCTCTCCACTGGCTTCCATCCTTGACGTGTCTCAGCTTCGGATCATCTCCATCGTCGGGCTTCTTCCTCTCCGCGTGCCAGCGCATTAGCTTTGCTTCCTTGGGATCTACGAAATACCACTGGAGACGGGGAGTGATCGGTAAGTACCATACAACTTTCTGGGGACATTTCTTCCCGGCCTTCTTGTATTGAGAAGCATTGCACACCGGACAGCTTGTTTTTTCCGCGTGCTCCTTCCGATAAATTATGAAATCGTTGATGCATGCATGGTATCTAACGTGTGGCAGATCAAGAGGGCACACGATCTTCTTGGCCTCATCAACACTAGTAGGACATAGATTCCCCGCGGGAAGAACATCCTTTAGGTACTTGAGATGCTCATCGAGGCTGGTGTCGGTCCATTTGTTTTTAGCCTTCGTCTTGAGGAGTTGGAGCGTGAAACTCAAGCGGGTCACCTTAGGATTGCAACCAGCATACAATGGAGTGTTCGAGTCTACCACCAGTTGCTCCAGCTTAGCCTCCTCTCTAGAAGCAGCTCTCTCAATACTCGTCTCCTTGCGAAGCAGTGCTTGAACATGAGGGTCCCGCACGATTGAACTTAGTACCGACGAACTCTGCTGCGTGTAGTCCACGTCATTCTCTCCGCCACCATGTCCGGCCCCTTCTCCTCCGCCATGTCCGGCCCCTTCTCCGCCGCCATGGCCGGCCTCTTCCCCGCCGCCATTATCGATCATCTCTTCGTCTTGCCCCGTGTCGTCATTGCCTGCCCCGTCGGCGTCCTCAACATCGTCATCCTCATCTTCAATTAACCACCGAGTATAGCCATCCATGAAACCAGTCATGAGCAGGTGCGCTTCGACACGACCATCGTCATAGGGGTCGAGCCAAACTATTCCTTTGCATTTTTTACACGGACATAAAACCTCTGTTCGGTTATTTTCTTTCATGTCCTGCACCGCCGACCGCAACCACCTGTCCACCATCGTTCCACTGACCATCATGAACGTCTGCACGATAATAATAAACAAATTGATTATAAAAATGCGTGCATGTATCAAATTCATACAAAAATTCGGCATGACCTTCCCTAAAAATAGGACATATAGATCTAGAGTTTGCCCGGAATTCGCCGAAACGGAAATAAATCGACATTTCGGCAAAACATAGGCAACTCAAAAGCACAATTTGGCGTCAACTCATGCCACACACACAATTTCCATCATATTGCCCAATTATCATATCACACACATACACATATTTCCATTTTGCAAAAGCATGAAATTTTAATCACCTCTATCTCGAGATCGAGCACACGGTGGAGATGATGATGTAGGGAGATCAAAAGTGCACAAAGCTCTTCTTGACAAACATAGATCTAGTTAGGGGGCAAATAGGTCACTTAACTAAATGCTACATCTACCTAGCTAGCTAATTTGGGAGGAGACAACTTCAACTAGTGGAGGGGGAAGGAAAAAGAGAAAGGAGATGCATTAATGGAGGTGGTGTAGTTAGATGGGAGTAATGAAGAGAGAGAAAGGTAGGTAGAAGAGGGAGAGTAATGGGGGGAGAAGTATTGAGGAAGAAGAAGAGTGAGAGAGGGAGGATGTGGGAGGTAGGGGAAAGGGAGGAGAGGATATGGGGGAGGGGAGGGGGGAAAGGTGGTGGGGTGTTGCGTCTTAGCAATAGCGCGGGTGGGAAAACGTGCTGCTGATAAGAGCGTAGCAGCAGCGCGCTTTCAGCACACGCGCTACTCCAAAACGGGGCCACCCGTCTGGACACTTTCAAAATTAGCAGCAGCGACGTGACCAAAAAGCGCGCTGCTACTATTGAGTTAGCAGCAGCGCGCGTCGTGGCACCACGCTGTTGGTAAACTTAGGTTGGTGGGTACTGTCGGTGGACTTTTGTAGCAGCGCGCTATTGGAACACGCGCTACTGCTAAGTTTACATCAGTAGCGCGGTTTTACTAATAGCGCTACTGCTAATTAGCAGTAGCGTCTCTTTTTGTGCCACGTTGCTGCTAAGATTCTATGTATAAGGTTTTCCCTAGTAGTGGTGCTCTACAGGTGTCTCCGATGGTACTTGTTGAGTTGGCATAGATCGAGATTCGGATTTGTCACTCCGATTGTCAGAGAGGTATCTCTGGGCCCTCTCGGTAATGCACATCAATATAAGCCTTGCAAGCATTGTAACTAATAAGTTAGTTGCGGGATGATGCATTCCGGAACGAGTAAAGAGACTTGCCAGTAACGTGATTGAACTAGGTATTGAGATACCGACAATCGAATCTCGGGCAAGTAATATACCGATGACAAAGGGAACAACGTCTATTGTTATGCGGTTTGACCGATAAAGATCTTCGTAGGATATGTAGGAACCAATATGAGCATCCAGGTTCCTCTATTGGTTATTGATTGGAGACGAGTCTCGGTCATGTCTACATAGTTCTCGAACCCGTAGGGTCCGCACGCTTAACGTTCGGTGACGATCGGTATTATGAGTTTATGTGTTTTGGTGTACCGAAGGTAGTTCGGAGTCCCGCATATGATCACGGACATGACGAGGAGTCTCGAAATGGTCGAGACGTAAAGATTGATATATTGGAAGCCTATATTTGGACATCGGAATGGTTCCGGGTGAATTCGGGAATTTACCGGAGTATCGGGAGGTTACCGGAACCCCCCCGGTAAGTATATGGGCCCTAATGGGCCTTAGTGGTGAGAGAGAGAGAGGCAGCCAGGGCAAGCCGTGCCCCCTCCCCCTCTGGTCCGAATTGGACTAGGAAGGGGGGGGCGCCCCCCTTTCCTTCCTCCCTCTCTCCCCCTTCCTTCTCTCCTAGTCCAACTAGGGAAGGGGGGGAATCCTACTCCCGGTGGGAGTAGGACTCCTCCAGGGCGCGCCATAGAGAGGGCCGGCCCTCCCCCTCCTCCATTCCTTTATATACGGGGAGGGGGCACCCCATAGAGACACACAAGTTGATTCATTGATCTCTTAGCCGTGTGCGGTGCCCCCCTCCACCATGATACACCTCGGTCATATCGTTGTAGTGCTTAGGCGAAGCCCTGCGTCGGTAGCTTCATCATCACCGTCATCACGACACCGTGCTGACGAAGCTCTCCCTCGACACTCAGCTGGATCGGGAGTTCGTGGGATGTCACCAACCTGAACGTGTGCAGATCGAGGAGGTGCCGTACTTTCGGTACTAGGATCGATCGGGCCGTGGAGACGTACGACTACATCAACCGCGTTGTCATAACGCTTCTGCTTACGGTCTACGAGGGTACATGGACAACACTCTCCCCTCTCGTTGCTATGCATCACCATTATCTTGCCTATGCGTAGGTAAATTTTTGGAAATTACTACGTTCCCCAACAGTGGCATCTGAGCCAGGTTTATGCGTAGATGTTATATGCACGAGTAGAACACAAGTGAGTTGCGGGCGATAATAGTCATACTGCTTACCAGCATGTCATACTTTGATTCCGCGGTATTGTTGGATGAAGCGGCCCGGACCGACATTACGCGTACGCTTACGCGAGACTGGTTCTACCGACGTGCTTCACACACAGGTGGCTGGCGAGTGTCAGTTTCTCCAAGTTTAGTTGAAATGAGTGTGGCTACGCCCGGTCCTTGTTGAAGGTTAAAACAACACATACTTGACGAAAAATCGTTGTGGTTTTGATGCGTAGGTAAGAACGGTTCTTTCTCAGCCCGTAGCAGCCACGTAAAACTTGCAACAACAAAGTAGAGGACGTCTAACTTGTTTTTGCAGGGCATGTTGTGATATGATATGGTCAAGACATGATGTTAAATTTTATTGTATGAGATGATCATGTTTTGTAACAGAGTTATCGGCAACTGGCAGGAGCCATATGGTTGTCGCTTTATTGTATGAAATGCAATCGCCATGTAATTGCTTTACTTTATCACTAAGCAGCAGCAATAGTCGTAGAAGCAATAGTTGGCGAGACGACAATGATGCTACGACGGAGATCAAGGTGTCGTGCCGGTGACGATGGTGATCATGACAGTGCTTTCAAGATGGAGATCAAAGGCACAAGATGATGATGACCATATCATATCACTTATATTGATTGCATGTGATGTTTATCCTTTATGCATCATTTTCTTGATTGACGGTAGCATTATAAGATGATCTCTCACTAAATTTCAAGGTACAAGTGTTCTCCCTGAGTATGCACCGTTGCTACAGTTCGTCGTGCCGAGACACCACGTGATGATCGGGTGTGATAAGCTCTACGTTCACATACAACGAGTGCAAGCCAGTTTTGCACACATAGAATACTCGGGTTAAACTTGACGAGCCTAGCATATGCAGATATGGCCTCGGAACACTGAGACCGAAAGGTCGAGCGTGAATCATATAGTAGATATGATCAACATAGTGATGTTCACCATTGAAAACTACTCCATCTCACGTGATGATCGAACATGGTTTAGTTGATATGGATCACGTGCTCACTTAGATGATTAGAGGGATGTCTATCTAAGTGGGAGTTCTTAAGTAATATGATTAATTGAACTTTAATTTATCATGAACTTAGTCCTCGTAGTATTTGCATAACTATGTTGTAGATCAATAGCTTGCGATGTTGCTCCCTGTTTTTTTATGTTCCTAGAGAAAAATATGTTGAAAGATGATAGTAGCAATGATGCGGACTTGGTCCGTGATCTGAGGATTATCCTCATTGCTGCACGGAAGAATTATGTTCTTGATGCACCGCTAGGTGACAGAACTATTGCAGGAGCAGATGCAGACATTATGAACATTTGACATAGCTCGGTATGATGACTACTTGATAGTTCAGTGCACCATTCTTTACAGCTTAGAACCGGGACTTCAAAAATGTTTTGAATGCCACAGAGCATATAAGATGTTCCAAGAGTTGAAATTGGTATTTCATACTCATGCCCGTGTCGAGAGGTATACAGTACTTTGCCTACAAGATGGAGGAGAATAGCTCAACCGGTGAGCATGTGCTGATAATGTCTGAGTACTGCAATCACTTGAATCAAGTGGGAGTTAATATTCCAGATAAGATAGTGATTGATAGAATTCTCTAGTCACTATCACAAAGTTACTAGAACTTCGTGGTGAACTATAGTATGCAAGGGATGACGAAAACGATTCCCGAGCTCTTCGCGATGTTGAAATCTGCGAAGGTAGAAATCAAGAAAAAACATCAAGTGTTGATGGTTGACAAGACCACTAAGTTTCAAGTAAAAGGGCAAGGGAAAGAAGGGAAACTTCAAGAAGAACGGCAAGGAAGTTGCTGCTCAAGTGAAGAAACCCAAGTCTAGACCTAAGCCTGAGACTGAGTGCTTCTACTGCAAAGGGACTGGTTACTGGAAGCGTAACTACCCCAAAAAATTGGCGGATAAGAAGCATGGCAAAGTGAACAAAGGTATATGTGATATACATGTTATTAATGTGTATTTTACTAGTTTTCATAGTAACCCCTGGGTATTTGATACCGGTTTCAATTGCTATGATTAGTAACTCGAAACAGGAGTTGCAAAATGAACAGAGACTAGTTAAGGGCAAGGTAACGATGTGTGTTGGAAGTGGTTCCAAGGTTGATAAGATCACCATCGCATACTCGCTTTACCTTCGGGATTAGTGTTGAACCTAAATAAATGTTATTTGGTGTTTCCGTTGAGCATAAAATGATTGGATCATGTTTATTGCAATACGGTTATTGGTGTTTGCGTGAATATGATTGGATCATGTTTATCGCAATACAGTTATTCATTTAAGTCGAAGAATAATTGTTGTTCTGTTTACATGAATAAAACCTTCTATGGTCATACACTTAATGGTTTATTGAATCTCGATCGTAGTGATACACATATTCATAATATTGATGCCAAAAGATGCAAAGTTGATAATGATAGTGCGACATATTTTTGGCACTGCCGTTTAGGTCATATTGGTGTAAAGCGCATGAAGAAACTCCACGCTGATGGGCTTTTGGAATCACTCGATTATGAATCACTTGATGCTTTCAAACCATGCCTCATGGGCAAGATGACTAAGACTCCGTTCTCCGGAACAATGGAGCAAGCAACTGACTTATTGGAAATAATACATACTTATGTATACGGTCTAATGAGTGTTGAGGCTCGCGGCAAGTATCATTATTTTCTGACCTTCACAGATGATTTGAGCAGATATAGGTATATCTACTTAATGAAACACAAGTCTGAAACATTTGAAACTACAAAGAATTTTAGAGTGAAGTGAAGAATCATCGTAAGAAGAATTTAAGTTTCTACGATCTGATCGCAGAGGCGAATATTTGAGTTACGAGTTTGGTCTTCAATGTGGAATAGTTTCACAAACTCATGCCACCTGGAACACCACAGCATAATGGTATGTCCGAACGTCTTAACCGCACTTTATTAGATATAGTGCGATCTATGATGTCTCTTACTGATTTACCACTATCGTTTTGGGATTATGCATTAGAGACAGCTGCATTCACGTTAAAATAGGGCACCATCTAAATCCGTTGAGATGACACCGTATGAACTATGGTTTCGGAAGAAACCTAAGCAGTCGTTTCTTAAAGTTTGGGGTTGCGATGCTTATGTGAAAAAGTTTCATCTTGATAAGCTCAAAACTAAATCGGAGAAGTGCGTCTTCATAGATATCCAAAAAGAAGTGTTTGGGTACACCTTCTATCACAGATCCAAAGGCAAGACATTTGTTGCTAAGAATGGATCCTTTCTAGAGAAGGAGTTTCTCTCAAAAGAAGTGAGTGGGAGCAAGTAGAAAATTGATAAGGTAGTTGTACCTTCTCTTGAATTGGAAAGAAGTTCATCACAGAAATAAGTTCCAGTGATGTCTACACCAATTAGTGAGGAAGCTAATAATGATGATCATGAAACTTCAGATCAAATTACTACCAAACCTTGTAGGTCAACCAGAGTACGTTCCGCACCAGAGTGGTACGGTAATACTTTTCTGGAGGTCATGTTACTAGACCATGACGAACCTACGAACTATGAGGAAGCGATGATGAGCCCATCTTCCGCGAAATGGCTTGAGGCCATGAAATCTGAGATGGGATCCATGTATGAGAACAAAGCATGGACTTTGGTGGACTTTCCTGATGATCGGCAAGCCATAGAGAATTAATGGATCTTCAAGAGGAAGACTGACGCTGATGGTAGTGTTACTATCTACAAAGCTCGAATTGTCGCAAAAGGTTTTCGACAAAGTTCAAGGTGTTGAAATACGATGAGATTTTCTCACTCATATCGATGCTTAAGTCTGTCCGAATCATGTTAGCAAATTGCCACATTTTATGAAATCTGGCAAATGGATGTCAAAACTGCATTCCCTAATGGATTTATTTAAGAAGAGTTGTATATGATACAACCAGAAGGTTTTGTTGATCCTAAAGGTGCTAACAAAGTGAGCAAGCTCCAGCGATCCATCTATGGGCTGGTGCCAGCATCTCGGAGTTGGAATATACGCTTTGATAGTGTGATCAAAGCATATGGTTTTATACAGACTTTTGGAGAAGCATGTATTTACAAGAAAGTGAGTGGGAGCACTACAGCCTTTCCGATAAGTATATGTGAATGACATATTGTTGATCAGAAATGATGTAGAATTTTTTGGAAAGCATAAAGGAGTGTTTGAAAGGAGTTCTTCAAAGAAATACCTCGATGAAGCTGCTTACATATTGAGCATCAAGATCTATAGAGATAGATCAAGACGCTTGATAAGTTTTTTCAATGAGTACATACCTTGACAAATTTTGAAGTAGTTCAAAATGGAACAGTCAAAGAAGGAGTTCTTGCCTGTGTTGCAAGGTGTGAAGTTGAGTAAGACTCAAAGCCCGACCACGACAGAAGATAGAAAGAGAATGAAAGTCATTCCCTATGCCTCAGTCATAGGTTCTATGAAGTATGCCATGTTGTGTACAATACCTATTGTATACCCTGCCCTGAGTTTGGCAAGAGAGTACAATAGTGGTCTAGGAGTAGATCGATGGACATTGGTCAAAATTATCCTTAGTGGAATAAGGATATGTTTCTTGATTATGGAGGTGACAAAAGGTTCGTCGTAAAGGGTTACGTTGATGCAAGTTTTGACACTGATCTTGATGACTCTAAGTCTCAATCTGGATACATATTGAAAGTGGGAGCAATTAGCTAGAGTAGCTCCGTGCACAACATTGTTGACATAGAAATTTGCAAAATACATACGGATCTGAATGTGGCAGACCCGTAGACTAAAAATTTCTCTCACAAGAAAAACATGGTCACACCTTAGTACTCTTTGGGTGTTAATCACATGGCGATGTGAACTAGATTACTGACTCTAGTAAACCCTTTGGGTGTTGGTCACATAGCGATGTGAACTATGGGTGTTAATCACATGGTGATGTGAACTACTGGTGTTAAATCACATAGCGATGTGAAGTAGATTATTGACTCTAGTGCAAGTGGGAGACTGAAGGAAATATGCCCTAGAGGCAATAATAAAGTTGTTATTTATATTTCCTTATATCATGATAAATGTTTATTATTCATGCTAGAATTGTATTAACCGGAAACTTAGTACATGTGTGAATACATAGACAAACAAAATGTCAATAGTATGCCTCTACTTGGCTAGCTCGTTGAATCAAAGATGGTTAAGTTTCCTAGCCATAGACATGAGTTGTCATTTGATTAACGGGATCACATCATTAGAGAATGATGTGATTGAATTGACCCATTCCGTTAGCTTAGCACTTGATCGTTTAGTATGTTGCTATTGCTTTCTTCATGACTTATACATGTTCCTATGACTATGAGATTATGCAACTCCCGAATACCGGAGGAACACTTTGTGTGCTACCAAACGTCACAACGTAACTGGGTGATTATAAAGGTGCTCTACAGGTGTCTCCGACGGTACTTGTTGAGTTGGCATAGATCGAGATTAGGATTTTTCACTCCGATTGTCGGAGAGGTATCTCTGGGCCCTCTCGGTAATGCACATCAATATAAGCCTTGCAAGCATTGTAACAAATAAGTTAGTTGCGGGATGATGCATTACGGAACGAGTAAAGAGACTTGCCGGTAACGAGATTGAACTAGGTATTGAGATACCGACGATCGAATCTCGGGCAAGTAACATACCGATGACAAAGGGAACAACGTCTATTGTTATGCGGTTTGACTGATAAAGATCTTCGTAGAATATGTAGGAACAAATATGAGCATCCAGGTTCCGCTATTGGTTATTGACCAGAGACGAGTCTCGGTCATGTCTACATAGTTCTCGAACCCGTAGGGTCCGCACGCTTAACGTTCGGTGACGATCGGTATTATGAGTTTATGTGTTTTGGTGTACCGAAGGTAGTTTGGAGTCCCGGATATGATCCCGGACATGACGAGGAGTCTCGAAATGGTCGAGACGTAAAGATTGATATATTGGAAGCCTACATTTGGACATCGGAATGGTTCCGGGTGAATTCGGGAATTTATCGGAGTACCGGGAGGTTACTAGACCCCTCCCACCCCCCCGGTAAGTATATGGGCCCTAATGGGCCTTAGTGGAGAGAGAGAGAGGCAGCCAGGGCAGGCCGCGCGCCCCTCCCCCTCTAGTCCGAATTGGACTAGGAAGGGGGGCGGCGCCCCCCTTTCCTTCCTCCCTCTCCCCCGCTTCCTTCTCTCCTAGTCCAACTAGGGAAGGGGGGGTGGAATCCTACTCCCGGTGGGAGTAGGACTCCTCCAGGGCGCGCCATAGAGAGTGTCGGCCCTCCCCCTCCTCCACTCCTTTATATACGGGGAGGGGGCACCCCGTAGAGACACAGAAGTTGATCCATAATCCATCTCGGTCATATAGGTTGTAGTGCTTAGGCGAAGCCCTCGTCGGTAGCTTCATCATCACCGTCATCACGCCGTCGTGCTGACGAATCTCTCCCTCGACACTCAGCTGGATCGAGAGTTCGTGGGACGTCACCGAGCTGAACGTGTGCAGATCGCGGAGGTGCCGTACTTTCGGTACTAGGATCGGTCAGGCCGTGGAGACGTATGACTACATCAACCGCGTTGTCATAATGCTTCCGCTTACGGTCTACGAGGGTACGTGGACAACACTCACCCCTCTTGTTGCTATGCATCACCATGATCTTGCGTGTGCGTAGGTAAATTTTTTGTAATTACTACGTTCCCCAACAGTGGCTTCTTGGGGAGCATTGTGCCTCCACACCGCTCCAACAGAGACGTACTTCCTCTCAAAGGGAAGGAACTTCGGTAACACATCCTTGTCTCCACCGGCTCCACTCTTGGTTATCTCTTACCTTTACTTGTGCAAACTTATATTGTGTTGTATCTCTTGCTTGCTTGTGCGCTTGTTGTTATTGAATCATATAGGTTGCTCACCTAGTTGCATATTAGACAACCTATTTTGATGCTAAGTTTAATTTGGTAAAGAAAAGCTAAAAATTGTTAGTTGCCTATTCACCCCCCTCTAGTCAACCATATCGATCCTTTCAGTTGTGCATCTCTTTGTTCTGTTACCATGTAGCTAAGATTACCAGCTCGGGACTCCCTACCTGAGATCCGTCAAATTACACTTGGACACAGAGTCAAATAATCATAAATGTAGTATTTTACTCCCTCCTTGCCAAATTATATTGCGTATATATTTTCCCAGAGTAAAATTTTATACATTTCGATCAAGCTTATAGAAGAAATCATAAAATAAAAAACAATATCATTAGATTCATAGATACTGTTCTCGCAAAAAAATCATAGTTAATTTTGTTTATGAACTTTGTCAAAATTTCAAAAGTTGAGTCGAAAAAGGAAAATCTTATATGCACTATAAAAAGAGAGAATTCCTTATTTGGCCCTTCCTTAAAATTTGGTTCTCTTTTTGGCCCTAATAAATAAATTCTTCCTTTTTTGACACTCAAATTTCATTTTGTTCCCTTTATGACATTTCCGTCAATTTTGACAACTAACACCATTAAATGTGACAGGAGAAGTCCATTTTACCCTTGGTGTATCTTGTGACCAAAACTATTAACTGGAAGTAAAAAAGAAAAGGATGGCAATGTGATCTATTTGGCACATCTTCATTTTTAATTGGAAAATTGGACAGAGCCTCCCTTGTACTTTGATGAAATATCCCCTGTGCACAGCGCTGCCTCGCCCCTCCTCCACGTCTTGGCCGCCCTCCGCCCGCGATGCAGCGCCGTCGCCCTTCTTCGGTGATGGAAGGCCACCCTTCCGCGGCTCGCCTTGACCGCGCAAGGCTGAGACCTCCAAATGGCCATGGCCCTCCGGCGTCGCGGGTTTGCCCTGCACAGTGCAGCCTCCTCCTTCCTCCACTGTTTGACCACCCGCCGCCTCCCCACCATGGCCGCCCGGTGCAGCGCCGTGGCCCTCCTCCACCGCACCTTCCACCGCGCCATCCGCGTCGGCCGTGCCCTCCTCCATGGCGCTCTCCCAACCTGGCGCCCCCGCCGCTGCTGTGTGCCTCGCGCCGTGCAGCTAGGGTTAGGACTCGGGGAGAAAGGGGAATCGGGAGGGAGACTCAATCGGGAGAGATTGTGGATTGTTCGGTCAAACGAGACTTTTTTGAATTTTTTTTCTAGCGTGCTAAAGCAAGGGTACAAAGGAGTTTCCATGTGGAAGTTAACGGTGTTAACAGCAAAAATTGACGGAAATGCCATGGAAGGAATAAAACGAACTTGTGGTGTCAAAAAAAGGAAAAATGAAATTTATAGGGCCAAATAGGGAACCAGATTTTAACAAAGGGACAAATAAGGAATTTTCTCCTATAAAAAACACCTCTCATGTCCTTCGCCCCTCAAAATAAAAAACTCTCGTCTTTTTTTTTCCTTTTTCTTATAAAAAGGAAAACTCCCCTCGTCTCTCTCTTTCTCGCTTGGATCGCTCTCCTTCCGCCGCCGCCGCCACGCCGCCCGCACGCCATCCCATCGGACTCGAGCAGATCGGAGGGAGATCTTCCTTCTCTCGGTAAGCCCTAACCCGCTCATCTCTTTTTCATCTTCTTCGTCTGCGCCGTGGAATTTTTAATCCTCCTCCTTCCTCGAGCACCCCGACGCCAAGACCCTACCCGCCTGACCTAGCTCCTCCGAGTCCGATGACGAGAGAGACGGTGCTCTAGTGTAGGGTACCGAGATGCATCCGCACCTCCCCTGCTCTTGCAACGGCGACCAGTGGTATTCCTGCTAATAATTAAATAGTCTTCTGTTGCTATGTATATTGTGGGTGTTGCGCCCATGATGTATGGCAATCTTTTCATGATTTTTCCTCCGACGAGTCTACCTCCGTTCAAATTATTCGCATAAGGATTGGGTGAATTCTAGGTTTTTTTCACTTGTTTGCACAGAACGCTCACTGTACATTGTACTGCTGTATAACAAATGTGAACGATTTCCCCCATCGGATTGTTCACATATATGGACTGGGTGAATTCTAGCCCTTTATTGAGACTGCTGTCAGTGTCAGGTAGCTAGGATTACATTGGAGGGTTGCAGGATCTCATGCAATTTGTTGCTAACCTGATCATCTTCTGCTAGATCGTAGGATTGTTCATCATTTCTTCCCGTGGAAGAAACTCTTCATTTAGAGACCGATGGAGTATATATCATATCAGATACACATACATGTTTCTTGTTCTATGTATTTCTTGTTAAATGTATGTCCTCCTCGGAATCAAATAAGCTAGATACTTCATATTTTTATAAAATTTTGTTTTGTTTATATACATAAGTTAAATAACAATAACATAATAAACAGCAAAGATTGTCCAAAATTGTTATATGTGTTAGTCAACCTTTATGACTAGATTTTTTCTGGTTGCTTCCAAGACCTTTGACTGTTCCAAGTGTTGACGTTTTTAAAAACTGGACTAAAGCATCTGCAAGCTGTTAATTTTAGTTGGTAAGGCTGCATATTCTGCTTTTCGCTTAAGATGCCTTGTAGGGTAGCAACTATGGAGGATGCTCTAGCTAGCTAGCTAGCTTCTGTAACGCGGTGAGTCTTGTTGACTGATTAGGCATTCATCTGTACGCTGTTAGTATCAATTCTACCCCCTCCCCTCAACCCAGAATGCCACAACCATATCGTTCCTTAAATAACATGAAATAAAAACTTCCATTACCAAATGCTGCTAGGCTCACGTCCGTGTGAGCTCCCTGGTTACCCTGATACCAGTGCACCCGTGTTTATGTTGTCAAAAGGTTCTGTGGAGACGCCATGCTGTCATGGCAAATATCATTGACGGCCATCAGCTCTTCTGGTCCGGTTATCAGTTTCGTAACAGGCCGCCATTGTCTAGATTTGGAACCTCTTCATGTTTCCTACAGTGGATTGGAAGTGTCTGTTGCTATCCTGACCCCCATGACTCTGATAGCTCTTAAGCTGTTTAGGTGCCTTAACTCATTTTTCTCACTTTTGTGCATTCATTTCTCTTATCCACATGATAGAGTATGATTTAACTTTCATCAGCTGTCTTTGGGAATCTTTCACCGGTACTGAAATTCAGAGCTGTTTCAGTGAATCTTTGCTCGCGACTCAACTTTGTAAGCTAACACATAGACCGTTGTTCTTTTTGAGACAGTCCTGCTGTCGTGTATGTGTCAGAGAAGTTATAGTGCTATTGATATCAAATGTAACTAGAAATTTATATTTAGCAAAAAACAGCAGCAATATTCTCCTTTAGTTTACCACTTAGTTTGCTCAGGGTATAATACAATTTGGTGAGTATATATGCTGAGACAAACAGGGAAAGTAGAGAAAAACGCCCATGTTTGTTGCTACCCTGTGAAAAACTCCACTTGACAGGTGTGTTCACCAAAAGAAGTATCACTTGATTGATAATACCATATGTTCCATTTTATTCCGTAGCAACTCATGACACCTAACTAGTCTCTACAATAGAAATGGTATTGAACCAGACATAACCCCTTCCCATTATGATCATAACGGAAATACAATTGTCCCAAGCCATCAGCCAAATTCAAGGAAACTAGAAAGGGGAAAGCGAGTCACACACATTGCCGGGAAACCCACCGCAAGTGCCCGGTCTCTACAATATGTATAGAACTGAGTATATTATTAGTGATTGTTCAAGTCTTAACTTTGCATGTTAGCTTAGTGTGGCACCTTGTTCTGTATAAACAAAGTATTTATGCAGTACATTTCTCTTCCTGCTTGTTGTTCTATTATCAAATATTGGGCTCTTTCTACTACCTAGAATTGTTGAGGTTTTTTGTGTTCTGTTCTACAGCCTAAATATTGTCTAACAATTGGTGATGTTTGGTTTGCTAGCTCTTCCAGAATGCGTATCTTTGTCAAGACCCCCACCGGCAGGACAATATGCCTCGAGGTCCACTCATCAGACACCCTGTACACTGTCAAGGCAAAGATCCAGCAGCAGTACCACCTCGTCTTTGATGGGGTGCAGCTAGAAGACAACCGTACATTGGCCGATTATGGCATCCAACATGACTCTATGATTGACCTCCAGGAAAAGATGCAAATCTACGTGACGGAGACGTGGGGAGGCAGGACCATCACCCTTGAGGTCGACAGCCTAGACACCATTGGTAACGTGAAGTCCAAGATCCAGTACATGGATGGATTTCCCAAGAGCCAGCAGTGCCTCATCTTTGCCAACAAACAGCTGGAGGACGATAACCGCACCTTGGCTGACCACAACATCTGGAAGGAGTCCACCCTCCTCCTTGTCCTCCGCTCGTGTAGGCCAGGAGAAAGTAGAATGATGCGCATCTTCGTGAAGACGCTGACTGGAAAGACCATCACTCTTGAGGTTGAGAGCTTGTATACCATCGACAATGTCAAGGTGAAAATCTACGAGAAAGATGGCACTCCCCCTATACAGCAGCGCATCATCTTTGCTGGCAGGCAGCTGGAGGATGGCCGCACCCTGGCGGACTACAAGATTCACAACGAGGATACCCTTCATTTGGTGCTCCGCCAATGTGGTTGCTGAGCTGCATGGCCTGCCATTCAACAACCAGTTTTATGTTGCAGGAGCCTTCCTTACAATAATGGTGCGTTATCAGTGAACTATCATTCTAGTACTCTATGGTAGTATACATGTATGCTCCGGTATTGTTGCTTCACGGTAGATGTGTGGTGTGTTATCAGTAAAACTGTGTACTCTTATTTATTAGTATGTTAATGTGGTTGAGTAGTTTCTTTTATCCATCTATCAAGAGGAACTACTTCAAGAGAGAATACAGTCTGTTTGGCCAACAAATAGCCTCCTCTCTTTGTTTACTCATTTCTTTCCTGTCTGCATACCCGGTGTGGTTAATTTCTGTATCCATGTTTTCATCTATGTCATCACAGTCAAAAGTTGAAGTGACGAGGATGATAACACTGCTTCATCTACAAAGAAAATTTATTATTGCATATTGTGAGCCGCATCAGTGTCACATGAGTTGGAATCTGAACTGCAAATAAGAGTTGAAATCACTTCGTCCCCGTCCCCGTCCTCGCTGCTATATATGCCTGTACTCAATCATCAATAAAGACAACCCTTCACTTTACATCCCTGTCTATTGCCTCTCGTTTTACTTTCTAACAAGTACATCGGAGTTCACACCACATTTTTATTATGAAGATTATATTGTGCGAATAACCAGCAACTAGAATAACAATATTTCTTACCATGTGACACATATGGTAAGCAATACAAACTACTCAAAAAAAAAAGAATAACAATATTTCTTCCATAGCCATAGATGACGACAACTATACAAACTACTCCCTCCAATTCATAATAAATGTTGCAGTTTTGAACTTCCAAACTGCGACACTTACTATGGGTCGGAGCTAATAGATGATTGCCCCGTGCGTTGGCACAAAAAGAAAATTGTAACCCAGAAATGTGTATTGAACTTGACAACATATGGTTTTTCATTCATATAGTGACAAGTACCCACACGCGCCGCATCTTTCATAATTGCATCAGATATGCGCCTATCTATCGAAAATTCAATTTGGCTCCCGGGGCCAAAAAAAAATTTTGAAATGAAAAAAAAATCATGACAATTTTTTGTGTGTACTTAATCACATCCAAATGTCAGCTGCAAATTTTGGGGCAAAAAGATTAAATATTTTGGCCTGTACAAAAAAAAATCAAACACCAAAAGTTACCCCAAAATGTCATCCCAAATTTGTTTTTTTGCCGACGAAACACCGCAGCTCTGTTTTGCGTGAAATTTGTCATGCATGTTTGCGACACTAATACAATCATCTACAAAAAAAATCAGAATTTTTCAAAAATATTTAATATTATTTTTCGCATTATTGTTCATCCAGGAGCAAATGCTCCCGGGAGCCAAAACGCCATCCCCCTATCTATTAATTATTCTCTGTGTTGACCAATATAAGATGTTTTAGACTGAACATACAAGTCTCTAAAAATATTTTATACTAATGAGCAGAGTTACAAAGGGAGTATATGATAAGCAATAGAAAGGCATCAAAATACCCACTTGAAAGTCCTATGAACAATACATCTTGGTGCAAAACCACTTGTCGCCGTTGCCGCCCTCGCATGCACAATTCCCTTTTTTCGGTCGGCGGCGACGGGAGGCACAGGAAACCAGAGCACCGGTGGCGGCCAGGTGGAGGAGGCGGCCTATCCAACAACGTACTCGTGTAGCTTTCGTGGTGGGGCTCGATCACATCCACAAATACGTGCTTGAAAGTTTCATATTCTCTTTTCCTAACCAACACGTGTGTCTTCTTCTTACGAAAATTTACATGCACTTTCATGTTTGTTGTCAAAATTTCATATGAGCATGATAAATTGATAAGTGGTAGTATTTTCTCGTTCCTTGGTCAAAAGGAAAGAAAAGTCATGTCTTCATGTGGGGGGCTAGGGCAGGGTTGGGTTGCGCGGCCTGTCAGCTGGCTCAAAAATGCTACACTTACGGGGCTGGGATCACGGAAGGAACTTACGGGAAGACGTGTGCCAATACAATCAATCAGCCCCCCTGCATTTAACCTTGGGGACCGGCCCATGGTTAATTCCTGCGTCTCCACCTCAGCCCCGTGAAGGTTTTCCGTAGAAAATTCCCGTAAGTGTAGCATCTCTCCAGCTGGCTCGACCCGCCCGCGCCAGGTTTGTGGTCCGTGGGCCCGCGTCGTCAGTTGGCCTCCCTCCCCCCACCTCTCCTCTCTAAAAGGAAAACCCTCTCTGTCTCTCGCTTGGACCGCTCTCCTTCCTCCGCCGCAGCGCCGCCCGCACGCAGTTCCTACCGGACTCGATCGGAGATCTTCCTCCTCTCCTCTCGGTAAGCCCTAGTCCGCTCCCTCTCCCTTTCATCTTATTGGTCCGCGCCCTGAAATTTTGGGTCCTCCTCCTTCCCCGAGCAACCCGACGCGACGCCAAAACCCTACCCGCCTGACCTAGCTCCGAGTCCGATCACTAGAGAGAGACGGTGTTGTTGAGAGCCCTGCTGCTCTTCTCTTGTGTAGGCTAGCGAGATGCATCCGCCCCTCCTCCCCTGCTCCAGTGTTTGCTGCGATGGCTCGACCCCCCCTGCCCGTGTTTCCTCACATTGCTTTGGTTGCGGTGCCTGTATTCCTGCTAATAATAAAATAGTCTTCTGTTGCTATATATTGCGGGGGGAAAATTATATGAGACCAGGTCTCATAGAATTCGGGTGAGATTGATGATGTGTGGGCAACCTTTTCATGATTTTCCTCCATCCAGTCTGCCGCCGCTCAATTGTTAGCATATATGGATTGGGTGAATTCTAGTTTTTTTTCCCTTGTTCGCACACAAGGCTCCCTAGACTGCACTTGCTGTATAACAAGTAGTGATCTGAGCACTATTACATTTCTTTACGGAGGGACTAACTGTTTTCCACCCCATCGGATCTACCGCCGTGCAATTGTTTGCATATGGATTGGGTGAATTCTAGCCCTCTCTAGAGCCTTATGTCAGTGTCAGGTAGGATCCTCATGGAATTTGTTGCTAACCTCATATCATCTTATATGTTACTCCCTCCGATCAGAGGGAGTAGATCTTAGGATTATTGTCCATCACTTCTTCTCGTGGAAGAAACTCTTCGTCTAGGGATCGGTGACACATAGCAGTTCTTGTTATATGTATGTCCTCACACCACAGAACCTAATAAGTTAGACACTTCATATTTCTGAAATTTTGTTTTGTTTATATGCACAGGATAAACAGCAAAGATTGTCGGTCTTAGCAAAGGTTGTCACATGTATTCGTTAGCCTTTGTGACTAGATATTTCTGTCGTTGCTTGTACGACCTGTTGCAACATGCAAGTGTTGACGTTTTTTTATATAAATATAAAAGCCGGACGGAAGCATATGCATGCTGTTAACTTTATAGTTACTAAGCCTGAATATTCTGTTTTCCGATTAAGATTGATGCTTTGTAGTGTAGCAACTCTGGAAGGTGCTCTAGGCTAGTTTCTGTAACGGTTTGTCTTGTTGGCTGACTTGGCTTTGCCTGCTAGCTGTTGGTTCTAATCTAGAAAGTGTTAGTAAGTGAATTGAGAACTTTATGTTTACATTTTTGTGGTGAATCTATGCGATTTCTCTTTCCAATTGTACCCCACCCCCACTCCAACTTGCTGCACCTGCATCACGCTTTGACTAACATGAAAATCAATTCTTCCATTAGCAATTAATTGACATATCTAATTACTGACTGTCACAGAGATGCCTGCACAGAATCCTTTACTAACATGAAAATCAATTCCTTGACAGACAGCCTACCAGAATGCCCCCGAAGAAGCGCCTGCACCTGTTGCCCGCTGCTCCCAAGCTGGAAGACCATGTCGAGGAAGCTGCTCCTGCTGTCTCTACCTCTGGCACGGAAGGTAGCATGCATGTTGAGTTTTACTGACCCCTGCTCGCAATGTGCATGATGCGTAGGCATAACATTCTTTGTTCTGTGCGGGGTCGTTGAGTGGCTTGCGTGTTTGATGGGGTTGGCAGATTCGGAGGAGGAAGTGGAGGAACTTTTCGGCAGCGGCAGCAGCGGCGGGGACAACAAAGACGACAGTGGCAGCCATTCGTCGCAGATTGACGGTGCCGACATGGATGAGTAAGTGATCCGAGTTCTTTTTTAGACAGTTTCTATTTTGTATGTGTGTCTCCTGCAGTTAATGGTAGCTGCTCGGTGCAAATCAACCCCTCGGTTGCTGTTAGGAACTTAGGATCAGTGCAGTATCCTGTTAGGAAAGCATTTTGTTCACTGGATAAATTCTATTATCAGATACTGGAACACATACTTTGTTATCTTAGATCCCTCAGCTGGCTAATCGAAATAAATCGACTCTTCTTCGGCCTGTCAAATATGAGCTTCCAGTGTTCAAGTACTCCTCAGGTGCTAATAGTCCCATTATGAACACCGGCACGTTATATTTTAGCTACATATTCTTGGAAAAAGGAACTAAAATATCACAGAACACTTGTAACTGTTCTATAAAGATCTAATCAGTAATTGATATGCCAATCGGTAACGGAAGATTTGATTTCATGTTAGTCAGTGCTTATAATTTTTTTATTAATCTTGAACCTTGCAATCAATACAAGTTGTAATCAAACCTTTTAATCATGTATTGTGATTGCTTGTTCTATCCACACGCACAAGCTTATGTCTATTAGTTGGTAATTTTTTTGGCCAGAAGATTACTTCATTATACTGAACTGTAGTTTCATCTTTTCTGTTCACAATGAAAAACATTTGTCACAGCAACAAGCAATAGTTGGTCGATTGGATTAAAACGAGAGATGGTTTCTACATGTGTGCTTTCTGCTTCTTATCCTGTTTTTATTTATTTGATCTGTTGATTTCTTGGAAAAGACCAACCCCTTCCATCAAATAGTGCATATTATTAACGTGTTAATATTGAAAAGCTTCCAAATCTGCACACAGAGCTAGTCGGTGCCATCGCCATGAATGTTCTTCTCCAGCTATATTGGCCATGCATATTCTTTGAAGTGTGGGATTAGTGAGTTGTCTTTGTTTGTAGTTGTACCTTTTGTTTTTATATATGGAGGATAATAAACAAAATAGCTTTTCTCCTTTGATTTGGTTAGTCGCATGTAAATTCGCTTCATGCACATCTGATGACATGCATCATCATATTTTTTGAATACAATTGTGATGAGAGGGAGTATAGGTGTAGGGGTGTGCGATGATTGACAAGGAGGAAATGGGAGAAACTTGATGTTTGTCCTGACACGATAGGTAGCAAAGCTTGCTGAAGGTGAGGCCTCATACTTGAAGATGAATACTGTTTGCCACTGCCGCAAGAATAGAATGGTGCACCTTCGTTACCACATAGTACGACATGTGTTGAATTGCCGCATGTCCTATATGATTGTCCATTGTAAGATGCCACCATCCATCACTGGTGGTGATTGGCAACATGGTAGAGATCTGCTTGGCACGCACATGACATCGGAGTGGGACAAAATGGTGGAGTGGACCATTAGCATAACGGAATTGCGAGACTGATGGGGGACCGGAAGGTGATGAACTGATGATGCAGCTGTAGTGGAGTGAGTTTTGGGCAGAGAGAGGTGAGGAGTGAGATTGTGTTCTCCCTTGAGGAAGGTGAAGATGGAAATGCCTATGGGGAGCAAGACAACACCGTAGTGGCTGTATAGGGGGAGAGTAGAGAAAGATGCCGATGTTTGTTGCTACACGGTTAAGAACACGCGTTTCACTTGACAAGTGTGTTAAACGAATAGAAGTATCACTTGATGAATACTTATAACTAGTCTTTTCAATATACAGAACTGAGTGATACCATGTATATTTTTATGGTTGCTCAAGTCTTGATCTTTGCATGTTAGGCTTAGTGCGATACCATGTTTTGTATAAACAAGGTATTTACAGAGTAGATTTCTCTTCTTGCTTGGAGTGTTTTTTTATTTAGGCACTTGCTTGTACTACCTGATGGAATTGTTGACGTTTTTGTGTATTGTTCTACAGCCTAAATATTGTCTAACAATTGGTGATTTTTTGGTTTGCTAGCCCATCCAAAGTGCACATCTTTGTCAAGAATCCCGCCGGCAGGAAAATCTGCCTCAGGGGGGTCCACTTGTCAGACACCCTTTACACCATCAAGGCAAAGATTCAGGAGCGGTACCGCCTTGTCTTTGATGGGGTGCAGCTGGAAGACAACCGTACACTGGCGGATTACGGCATCCAGCATGATTTTACGCTTGACCTCCAAGAAAAGATGCAAATCTTCGTGACAGAGACGCTAGAAGGCAGGACCATCACTCTCGAGGTAGACAGCCTAGACACCATTGACAACGTGAAGGCTAAGATCGAAGACATTGAGGGCTTTCCGAAGGTCCAGCAGTGCCTCATCTTTGCCAACAAACAGCTGGAGGACGGCAAGCTCACCTTGGCTGACCACAACATTTGTAAAGGGTCCACTCTTCTCCTCATCCTCCTCCCCTGTATTCCAACTGTTCTGATGCTAATCTTTGTAAAGACACCGGAAGGGAAGGTCCTCACCCTTGAGGTTGGGAGCTCGGACACTGTCGACAGTGTCAAGGTGAAGATCTATGAGAAGGATGGCACTAGCCCTAGACAGCAGCGCCTCATCTTTGCTGGCAAGCAGCTGGAGGACCACCGCACCCTGGCGGACTACAACATTCAGAGCGATTCTACCCTTCATTTGGTGTTCCGCCTTTGTGGTTGCTGAGATGCATGGCCTGCCATCGAACAACAAGTTCATGTCTGTTGCAGTCGAACTTCCAGTAGTGGTGTATTATCATCATTCTAGTACCTTAGTTTGGTTCTGGTAGTGATATGTTATCTGTAAAACTATCATTCTAGTTCGCTGATGTGTCGAGTGGTTCTTGTCTATCAAGAAAAGAAGTAAGTTGACTTATCTATCTTGGTCTATGTTGGCATAAGTAAGTTGATTTGAGAAATACAGTCTGCACGCAGCTTTGACGACTCATTTCTTTCCTTTCCGCATAGTACTACATACTCGTGCGTCAAATTTCTGTGTTTTCCATATATATGCCATGGAGTCAAAAGTTGAAGCAATTGGAATCCTAACAAGTACATTTATTGCATGTTTACTATACAAGATTTACTATTGCATATCGTGAATGTGATATATCATATCTAATTGGAATTGGGATAGGAAACTAAGTCTTCTTTGGAATTGATATATCATACTCCCTCCGTTCCATAATATAGTGCCTATAAATTTTTAGAAAAATCAAACCTTACAAATTTTGACCAAATTTATGGAGAAAAACATTTACATTTAAAATGCCTAAGATATATTATTAGATTCATCGTAAGACGTATTTTCATATTTTATATATTTGACATTGTATATATAAATAGTTCTCTCTATAAATTTGGTCAAAATTTGTAAAGTTTGACTTTATAAAAAATATATAGGCACTACATTATGGAACAGAGGGAGTATCTAATTGATTCGATTGACACCAAAACAGACAAATTTCTTCGGGAACTAACAAATTATGAAAAAGCGAAATTTTGGATATATCTGTGCACCTCTGACATGCAATGCTCAGGTAACGCGATATTAACACAGCTCGCTCCTTGCTCTACTACTGGTCTTCTTATTTTTTTGCGAGGGGACTTTATATTTCTTAAGGAGGAGAATCTGCCGTACACAGGCGTACAATTTCATTTGTCCTCAACCCAAACAACATGGCGGTGCGAGGTGTGCATCTACCGTAGGCAGCAAGGCCATGAGGAACCTTGTTCTTTGAGCCAACACTATCTGCCTCGTACTCTTGGCAATCATTCCTTTGATGTCCTGTACCAGTGCCGTATACTCCGAGCTATTCTGCACGAGACTCTTGATCATTATTACCGCCTCTGCACAGTCCAGCTCAACGACCAAGGGGAGCTGGGTAACTGTTCTTTATGCAGTCCTTGCGCGGGCACATGTTGCTAATAGTTTCAGGCCTTATGCTTCACCTTTGCAGCCTGCAAGCAGCAAACGAACCATTATAGAAAATCGAAATTGCCTATATCATACAATCCAGAGCACATGTGTTTGAATCTCCATTGGTGATGCTATCTTTTTCCTTTAACAAAAAGTGTTCCTACATTCACGAGAATTGCCAAGATTATTGCTTGAAAAAAGATGCACAGTGTGAAAATAAAAGTTTTTAGGAAAAAAATCATCATCTGTGAAATGTTCATTTATTTCAACGAAAAATCCTGCCCAGATTGTGAGAAAAAGTAATCTATATCTATATCTATCTCTACTCCTAATGGAGCAGTTGGTAGTCTCGCTTCCAGCTTTTTTTTCGTCCCACCTCCCATGGTTTTTTTTGGTACCTCCTCCCACCTCACACTGAGCCGCCACAAACCGAAAAAACCTCGTACCGAGGCCCCCACCCGCCCCACGCACTCCAGGGCCTAACCTCCGATCGCACCCAAGACAGGTGCGAAAAAAACCAACAAAAAAAACCTACGGAAATTAACGAGCGAAAAAAAAACCTAAACCAATCGCCCGCACCTACGAGCGAGGTCTCCTGCCCTCGAGCGAGAACCACCCAGAGCCGCCCTCTTCCCCGCTGGCGCCGCCCTCTTCCCTCCCACCCCGAGCCGCCGTCTTCCCCGCCCGCGCCGCTCTCTTCCCCGCCGGCGCTGCTCTCCACTCACCTTCTGTTCTTCAAGCGGGAACGCCCCAGATCGAGTCGAGCAAGTCAGCGGGGCAGCGGCCAGATCCACCACGGCCACATCTCGTCGAGATGGGCTGCGCTGGGAGAGGTAGATCGAGGCGGCGGGCACCGTGTGCGTCTTGTCTCTTGGGACGCCGCTCCGACCCGATCCGGCGAGGAGGCAGCCTCCGTGTGCGGCAATGAGGGCGGCGGCCGGCTGCGCGAAAGGTCAATCTGATTGTGCCTCGTCACACCCCTTCCCTGGTAAAGACCCAAGCTCCTCGCATCTCCGCTCCACTGGATGCACTTTCTTGGCTTAGGCTTTCAGTTTTTTCAGGGCTGCACTTTCTTTGCCTCGTTAAACAATTGATATACATAGTGGAGCAAGAATTAACACCATGGAAGGGGAGAAATACAGTACAGGCACTACGTATTTTAAATTTTGCATGTGGGCTCAGGCGTGGCAGCGTCAGCGGCCTCCGACGCTCCTCGGCGCAGCCGCCGCCGACCTACCATGCCCACGATCCTCGCGAGCAGTGTCACTCCTTCCCCTCACCGTGGTACCTTCCTCTTGCGTGTTACTTTTTTTCTTCTGAACATGCAGTTGTTTTAGTCCATCATTGTTCTCATAAAAGTACATTCTTAAGGATGAGCACAGTTCTGTGATGTTGTGAGGCGAAGTATTTAACTGCTAAGTGCCTGATGCCTTGATGTCTTACTTTAAATTCGTTTTACATGCAGGAGCAGGACTTCACACTAGGATGGGAGCAACCTGCATCTTTCGAATATACTGAACTAATAAATAACTACGTACTTTTGAACTGAATATCCTCCAGCAATTGGCGTCAGCATTGACTATGCCACTGCCAAATGCATGTTTGTTTAATCATAATGATTTCTTCATCCCTTTAGTTAGAAGAATCAAAAGCAGTCAATAAGCTTCCAAAATCTTTAGTCTGCATTTTTCTTTGTAGTTCCTTTTTTTTGTTCAGATTGTGCAACGTCAATGGTCTCTACCCTGAAGAGTCAAGATTACATTGTTACTGACTTGCAAGGCTCTATTATGTTTCGAGGCGAAGAAGTATTTACCTCTTGAGTTGTTGATCATTTTCTTTGGCTTGACTCTATATGCAACCCTTTCGTACCATTTACCTGCATTAACTTGAGCAATAATATCTGTACCATTTACTTTACTGTTAATTACAGAAGAAGATAAACCAATGAGTTAACTAAGCAAGATTTGCAGGTGCAATGGATTGATTGATTGATGAATCAATCACAGCTGCTAGAAGAAGAAAGAATCAGGCATGCATCATGGATGATGGATCTTGGAGTGCGGGGTGAGAACAAAGGTGATTTATTGGAGTGATATAAGCAAACTTAGGCACGTTTCCTTTCCTCACATTTTGAAGATCCAAGCAGAATGGATCTATTATTAGTAGCATCGTCACCTTCAAATCCAATGTTTTTTTAGGCCACTCCTGTGTTTGTCTCTTCCAAACTAATCTGTTTTTAACGGTAGATCATTACTATTTTACCTACTTGATGCTTAATGCTTGTATTTCTTAATTTTTCCTAGGAGAATGGGAATTACATCTAGAGCTACAGTTTGTGATTTAAGGATCTGCTAGGCATGTCATGGCAAGTAAATTTACTTGGCAATTGCCATGCTCCAGCATAAATCATGTTCTGTTGCAGCACCTTTGATTCATGGATGTACGATAGGCCTGAAGCTTGAGCAGTTCATATTCGACATATCCATTTAATCCCTGTGCATGACACTTTTTGAGGTTCGACTTTCAAAAATCTGCCCTAATATAGCATCTTCTGCTCCCTCTTCTTTTCCTGTTTTTTGTGAGCTTTAAAACCTCGAGATACTCATCGGTGCATATCTGAAAATTCAGGTGCTACACGAAGAGGAATTTGCGCCAGTGAAGAACGCGAATGGCACAACCTATGACACCTGATGCTACTCCAACTGCATAGCGGATGGGTAATTTCTCACCATTTCCTGTACCCAGAAACTTGTAGAATTAAATTACAAGTCAGGCCTTTCAACATAGAACTTTTATGATCATGTTTCTCATGATCCCTTTCCATCATAAGCTTCGAGGTTTCCTCCTGGAGAAAGCCTTGAGACGATTTTTCACGGACGAGGATTCCACATGCCCGGTGAGATTTCGCTATAGGCGTATCATGTCATGGCAGCAGCAACATCAAATGGGAGATGGAACGTTGCATAGGGATTGCAAGGCCGAAACCTTGGGATAGATTGGGTTTCGACTTACATGTTACAGGATATGCGTAGACGTAAGTTTGACTTTCAGATAATACATGCCAAACACTTTTAAAGTTGTGTCGTGCATGACAGTGGAAACATCTGTGTATTGCACAGGATCCTACAGAGCAGATGCGCACATGTATGTGTGGAGACTCTGAAAAGATGAACACATGTATGTGTCCGGTTATTCTGAAGCTATTTAATATATTAGTTGTGTCAAGAGGTCAAGTCCAGGTTCCTCATGTCAAGTCTATAAGTTTCACTCGAAAGAATAAAATGCTCTCAAGGGTCGTACTGAAAAAAGAACTACATTAGCAAGTTGATTCAATAATCCATCCTCTGTTTTGCACCTCGTTTGTTAGTTATTTAGTTATGGCCAGGGTGGGAGTATTGATCACTGTTTGTTCTTGACAAAGTTTTGGGTGAAGGAAAAAATTGGCAGTAATCAGTGCGATCCTACCGGCGGTGGTTTGCGAGTATACTGAAGGAAATATGCCCTAGAGGCAATAATAAAGTGATTATTTATATTTCCTTATATCATGATAAATGTTTATTATTCATGCTAGAATTGTATTAACCGGAAACTTAATACATGTGTGGATACATAGACAAAACAATGTGTCACTAGTATGCCTCTACTTAACTAGCTCGTTGAATCAAAGATGGTTAAGTTTCCTAGCCATAGACATGAGTTGTCATTTGATTAACAGGATCACATCATTAGAGAATGATGAGATTGACTTGACCCATTCCGTTAGCTTAGCATTTGATCGTTTAGTATATTGCTATTGCTTTCTTCATGACTTATACATGTTCCTATGACTATGAGACTATGCAACTCCCGAATACCGGAAGAACACTTTGTGTGCTACCAAACGTCACAACATAACTGGGTGATTATAAAGGTGCTCTACAGGTGTCTCCGATGGTGTTTGTTGGGTTGGCATAAATCGAGATTAGGATTTGTCACTCCGTGTATCGGAGAGGTATCTCTCGGCCCTCTCGGTAATGCACATCATTATAAGTCTTGCAAGCATTGTAACTAATAAGTTAGTTGCGGGATGATGCATTACAGAACGAGTAAAGTGACTTGCCGGTAACGAGATTGAACTAGGTATTGAGATACCCATGATCGAATCTCGGGCAAGTAACATACCGATGACAAAGGGAACAAAGTATGTTGTTATGCAGTTCGACCGATAAAGATCTTCATAGAATATGTAGGAGCCAATATGGGCATCCAGGTTCCGCTATTGGTTATTGACCAGAGAGGTGTCTCGGTCATGTCTACATAGTTCTCGAACCCATAGGGTCCGCACGCTTAAACGTTCGTTGACGATATAGTATTATACGAGTTATGTATGTTGGTAATCGAATGTTGTTCGGAGTCCTTGATGAGATCATGGACATGACGATGAGCTCCGGAATGGTCCGGAGGTAAAGATTGATATATGGGATAGTACTGTTTGATCTCCAGAAGGGTTCCGGAATTCACCGGAAGGAGTTCCGGATGTCTCCCGAAATGTTTGGGTACGAGAAAACTTTATTTGGGCCAAAGGGGAAAGCCCACAAGGTTTTTGGAAAGCGCAAAAGGAAGTTTTGCGGAGTCCAAGGGCCAGACGCCAGGGTCCCTGGCGTCTGGGTCCAGATGTCTGGCCCTGGAGTCCAAGAAGGACTCTTGCCTTTCGGGTGAAACCGACTTTTTGGAGGCTTTTACTCCAAGTTTCGACCCCAAGGCTCAACATATAAATAGAGGGGTAGGGCTACACATCAAGAAACACCAAGCCGTGTGCCGGCAACCCCGTCCCCTCTAGTTTATCCTCCATCATAGTTTTCGTAGTGCTTAGGCGAAGCCATTCGGAGATTGTTCTTCACCAACACCGTCACCACGCCGTTGTGCTGCCGGAACTCATCTACTACTTCGCCCCTCTTGCTGGATCAAGAAGGCGAGGACGTCATCGAGCTGAACGTGTGCTGAACGCGGAGGTGCCGTACGTTCGGTACTTGATCGGGACGGATCGTGAAGGTGTACGACTACATCAACCGCGTTGATAAACGCTTCCGCTTTGGTCTACGAGGGTACGTAGATATACTCTCCCCTCTCATTGCTATGCATCACCATGATGTTGCGTGTGCGTAGGTGCAAATTTTTGAAATTACTACGTTCCGCAACAGTGGTATCAGAGCCAGGTTATGCGTAGATGTTTATGCACGAGTAGAACACAAGTGAGTTGTGGGTGATACAAGTCATACTGCTTACCAGCATGTCATACTTTGATTCGGCGGTATTGTTGGATGAAGCGGTCCGGACCGACATTACGCGTACGCTTACGCGAGACTGGTTCTACCGCCGTGCTTCACACACAGGTGGCTAGCGGGTGTCAGTTTCTCCAACTTTAGTAAAATCAAGTGTGGCTACGCCCGGTCCTTGTTGAAGGTTAAAACAACACATACTTGACGACATATCGTTGTGTTTTTGATGCGTAGGTAAGAACGGTTCTTGCTCAGCCCATAGCAGCCACGTAAAACTTGCAACAATAAAGTAGATGATGTCTAACTTGTTTTTGCAGGGCATGTTGTGATGTGATATGATCAAGATGTGATGCTATACTTTATTGTATGAGATGATCATGTTTTGTAACAAAGTTATCGGCAACTGGCAGGAGCCATATGGTTGTCGCTTTATTGTATGCAATGCAGTCGTCCTGTAATTGCTTCACTTTATCTCTAAGCGGTAGCGATAGTCATAGAAGCAATAGTTGGCGAGACGACAACGATGCTACGATGGAGATCAAGGTGTCGCGCCGGTGACGATGGTGATCATGACGGTGCTATGGAGAAGGAGATCACAGGAACAAGATGATGATGGCCATATCATATCACTTATATTTGATTGCATGTGATGTTTATCCTTTATGCATCTTATTTTGCTTAGACGACGGTAGCATTATTAGATGATCTCTCACTAAATTTCAAGGTACAAGTGTTCTCCCTGAATATGCACCGTTGCGAAAGTTCGTCGTGCCGAGACACCACGTGATGATCGGGTGTGATAAGCTCTACGTTCACATACATCGGGTGCAAGCCAGTTTTTGCACACGCAGAATACTCGGGTTAAACTTGACGAGCCTAGCATATGCAGATATGGCCTCGGAACACTGAGACCGAAAGGTCGAGCGTAAATCATATAGTAGATATGATCAACATAGTGATGTTCACCGTTGAGAACTACTCCATCTCACGTGATGATCGGGCATGGTTTAGTTGATATGGATCACGTTATCACTTAGATGATTAGAGAGATGTCTATCTAAGTGGGAGTTCTTAAGTAATATGATTAATTGAACTTTAATTTATCATGAACTTAGTACCTGATAGTATTTTGCATGTCTATGTTGTTGTAGATAGATGGCCTGTGTTGTTGTTCCGTTGAATTTTAATGCGTTCCTTGAGAAAGCTAAGTTGAAAGATGATGGTAGCAACTACACAGACTGGGTCCGTAACTTGAGGATTATCCTCATTGCTGCACAGAAGAATTACGTCATGGAAGCACCGCTGGTCCAAACCTGCTGCAGGAGCTGAATCAGAAGTTATGAACGTCTGGCAAAGCAAAGCTGATGACTACTCGATAGTTCAGTGTGCCATGCTTTACGGCTTAGAACCGGGACTTCAACGACGTTTTGAATGTCATGGAGCATATGAGATGTTCCAGGAGTTGAAGTTAATATTTCAAGCAAATGCCCGGATTGAGAGATATGAAGTCTCCAATAAGTTCTACAGCTGCAAGATGGAGGAGAATAGTTCTGTCAGTGAACATATACTCAAAATGTCTGGGTATAATAATCACTTGATTCAATTGGGAGTTAATCTTCGTGATGATAGTGTCATTGACAGAATTCTCCAATCACTGCCACCAAGCTACAAGAGCTTTGTGATGAACTATAATATGCAAGGGATGGAGAAAACAATTCCCGAGCTCTTCGCGATGCTAAAGGCTGCGGAGGTAGAAATCAAGAAAGAGCATCAAGTGTTGATGGTCAATAAGACCACCAGTTTCAAGAAGGGTAAAGGGAAGAAGGGGAAATTCAAGAAGAACAGCAAGCAAGTTGCTGCTCAAGAGAAGAAACCCAAGTCTGCACCTAAGCCTGAGACTGAGTGCTTCTACTGCAAAGGGACTGGTCACCGGAAGCGGAACTGCCCCAAGTATTTGGCGGATAAGAAGGATGACAAAGTGAAAGGTATATTTGATATACATGTTATTGATGTGTACCTTACTAATGCTTGCAGCAGCGCATGGGTATTTGATACTGGTTCTGTTGCTAATATTTGCAACTCGAAACAGGGGCTACGGATCAAGCAAAGATTGGCTAAGGACGAGGTGACGATGCGCGTGGGAAATGGTTCCAAAGTCGATGTGATCGCAGTCGGCACTCTACCTCTACATCTACCTTCGGGATTAGTATTAGACCTGAATAATTGTTATTTGGTGCCAGCGTTAAGCATGAACATTATATCTGGATCTTGTTTGATGCGAGACAGTTATTCATTTAAATCAGAGAATAATGGTTGTTCTATTTATATGAGTAATATCTTTTATGGTCATGCACCCTTGAAGAGTGGTCTGTTCATATTGAATCTCGATAATGAAGATACACATATTCATAATATTGAAGCTAAAAGATGCAGAGTTGATAATGATAGTGCAACTTATTTGTGCACTGCCGTTTGGGTCATATTGGTGTAAAGCGCATGAAGAAACTCCATAATGATGGACTTTTGGAATCACTTGATTATGAATCACTTGGTACTTGCGAACCGTGCCTCATGGGCAAGATGACTAAAACGCTGTTCTCCGGAACTATGGAGCCAGCAACTGATTTGTTGGAGATCATACATACTGATGTATGTGGTCCAATGAACATTGAGGCTCGCGGTGGGTATCGTTATTTTCTCACCTTCACACATGATTTGAGCAGATATGGGTATATCTACTTAATGAAACATAAGTCTGAAACATTTGAAAAGTTCAAAGAATTTCAGAGTGAAGTGGAAAATCATCTTAGCAAGAAAATAAAGTTTCTACGATCTGATCGTGGAGGAGAATATTTGAGTTACGAGTTTGGTCTTCATTTGAAACAATGCGGAATAGTTTCGCAACTCACACCACCTGGAACACCACAGCGTAATGGTATGTCCGAACATCGTAATCGTACTTTACTGGATATGGTGCGATCTATCATGTCTCTTACTGATTTACCGCTATCGTTTTGGGGTTATGCTTTAGAGACGGCTGCATTCACTTTAAACAGGGCACCATCCAAATCCGTTGAGACGACCCCTTATTAACTGTGGTTTGGCAAGAAACCAAAGTTGTCGTTTCTGAAAGTTTGGGGCTGCGATGCCTATGTGAAAAAGCTTCAACCTGATAAGCTCGAACCCAAATCGGAGAAATGTGTCTTCATAGGATACCCAAAGGAGACTATTGGGTACACCTTCTATCATAGATCCGAAGGCAAGACATTCGTTGCTAAGAATGGATCCTTTCTAGAGAAGGAGTTTCTCTCGAAAGAAGTGAGTGGGAGGAAGGTAGAACTTGATGAGGTAACTGTACCTGCTCCCTTATTGGAAAGTAGTTCTTCACAAAAACCGGTTCCTATGATGCCTACACCAATTAGTGAGGAATCTAATGATGATGATCATGAAACTTCAGATCAATTACTACCGAACCTCGTAGGTCAACCAGAGTAAGATCCGCACCAGAGTGGTACGACAATCCTGTTCTGGAGGTCATGTTACTTGACCATGACGAACCTACGAACTATGAGGAAGCGATGATGAGCCCAGATTCCGCAAAATGGCTTAGGCCATGAAATCTGAGATAGGATCCATGTATGAGAACAAAGTGTGGACTTTGGTGGATTTGGCCGATGATCGGCAAGACTTGTTGCCTGACGGTAATGTTACTGTTTACAAAGTTCGACTTGTTGCAAAAGGTTTTCGACAAGTTCAAGAAGTTGACTACGATGAGACCTTCTCACCCGTAGCGATGCTTAAGTCCGTCCGAATCATGTTAGCAATTGCTGCATTTTATGATTATGAAATTTGGCAAATGGATGTAAAGACTGCATTCCTGAATGGATTTCTAGAAGAAGAGTTGTATATGATGCAACCTGAAGGTTTTATCGATCCAAAGAGTGCTAACAAAGTGTGCAAGCTCCAGCGATCCATCTATGGACTGGTGCAAGCATCTCGGAGTTGGAATAAACGCTTTGATAGTGTGATCAAAGCATACGGTTTTATACAGACTTTTGGAGAAGCCTGTATTTACAAGAAAGTGAGTGGGAGCTCTGTAACATTTCTAATATTATATGTGGATGACATATTGTTGAATGGAAATGATATAGAATTTCTGGATAGCATAAAGGGATACTTGAATAAGAGTTTTTCTATGAAAGACCTCGGTGAAGCTACTTATATATTGGGCATCAAGATCTATAGAGATAGATCAAGATGCTTAATTGGACTTTCACAAAGCACATACCTTGACAAAGTTTTGAAGAAGTTCAAAATGGATCAAGCAAAGAAAGTGTTCTTACCTGTATTGCAAGGTGTGAAGTTGAGTAAGACTCAATGCCCGACCACTGCAGAAGATAGAGAGAGAATGAAAGATGTTCCCTATGCTTCAGCCATAGGCTCTATCATGTATGCAATGCTGGTTACCAGACCTAATGTGTGCCTTGCTATTAGTTTAGCAGGGAGGTACCAAAGTAATCCAGGAGTGGATCACTGGACAGCGGTCAAGAACATCCTGAAATACCTGAAAAGGACTAAGGATATGTTTCTCATTTATGGTGGTGACAAAGAGCTCGTCGTAAACGGTTACGTCGATGCAAGCTTTGACATTGATCCGGACGACTCTAAGTCGCAAACCGGATACGTGCTTATATTAAATGGTGGAGCTGTCAGTTGGTGCAGTTCTAAACAAAGCGTCGTGGCGGGATGTACATGTGAAGAGGAGTACATAGCTGCTTCAGAAGCAGCAAATGAAGGAGTCTGGATGAAGGAGTTCATATCCGATCTAGGTGTTGTACCTAGTGCATCGAGTCCAATGAAAATCTTTTGTGACAATACTGGTGCAATTGCCTTGGCAAAGGAATCCAGATTTCACAAGAGAACCAAGCACATCAAGAGACGCTTCAATTCCATCTGCGATCAAGTCAAGGAGGGAGACATAGAGATTTGCAAGATACATATGGATCTGAATGTTGCAGACCCGTTGACTAAGCCTCTCTCACGAGCAAAACATGATCAGCACCAAGACTCCATGGGTGTTAGAATCATTACTGTGTAATCTAGATTATTGACTCTAGTGCAAGTGGGAGACTGAAGGAAATATGCCCTAGAGGCAATAATAAAGTGATTATTTATATTTCCTTATATCATGATGAATGTTTATTATTCATGCTAGAATTGTATTAACCACAAACTTAGTACATGTGTGGATACATAGACAAAACAATGTGTCACTAGTATGCCTCTACTTAACTAGCTCGTTGAAGCAAAGATAGTTAAGTTTCCTAGCCATAGACATGAGTTGTCATTTGATTAACAGGATCAAATCATTAGAGAATGATGAGATTGACTTGACCCATTCCGTTAGCTTGCATTTGATCGTTTAGTATATTGCTATTGCTTTCTTCATGACTTATACATGTTCCTATGACTATGACACTATGCAACTCCCGAATACCGGAAGAACACTTTGTATGCTACCAAACATCACAACGTAACTGGGTGATTATAAAGGTGCTCTACAGGTGTCTCCGATGGTGTTTGTTGGGTTCGCATAGATCGAGATTAGGATTTGTCACTCCGTGTATCGAAGAGGTATCTCTGGGCCCTCTCGGTAATGCACATTACTATAAGCCTTGCAAGCATTGTAACTAATAAGTTAGTTGCGGGATGATGCATTACAGAACAAGTAAAGAGACTTGCCGGTAACGAGATTGAACTAGGTATTGAGATACCGATGATCGAATCTCGGGAAAGTAACATACCGATGACAAAGGGAACAACGTATGTTGTTATGCGGTTCGACCAGAGAGATGTCTCGGTCATGTCTACATAGTTCTCGAACCCGTAGGGTCCGCACGCTTAAACGTTTGTTAACGATATAGTATTAGACGAGTTATGTATGTTGGTAACCGAATGTTGTTCGGAGTCCCTGATGAGATCATGGACATGACGAGGAGCTTCGGAATGGTCCGGAGGTAAAGATTGATATATGGGATAGTAGTGTTTGATCTCCAGAAGGGTTCCAGAATTCACCGGAAGGAGTTCCGGATGTCTCCCGAAATATTTGGGTACGAGAACACTTTATTTGGGCCAAAGGGGAAAGCCGACAAGGTTTTTGGAAAGCGCAAAAGGAAGTTTTGCGGAGTCCAGGGGCCAGACGCCAGGGTCCCTGGCGTCTGGATCCAGACGCCGGGAACCCTGGCGTCTGGCCCTGGAGTCCGAGAAGGACTCTTGCCTTTCGGGTGAAACCGACTTTGTGGAGGCTTTTACTCCAAGTTTCGACCCCAAGGCTCAACATATAAATAGAGGGGTAGGGCTAGCACCCAAGACACATCAAGAAACACCAAGCCGTGTGCCGGCAACCCCGTCCCCTCTAGTTTATCCCCCGTCATAGTTTTCGTAGTGCTTAGGCGAAGCCCTGCGGAGATTGTTCTTCACCAACACCGTCATCACGCCGTTGTGCTGCCGGAACTCATCTACTACTTCGCCCCTCTTGCTGGATCAAGAAGGTGAGGACGTCATCGAGCTGAACGTGTGCTGAACGCGGAGATGCCGTACGTTCGGTACTTGATCGGGACGGATCGTGAAGGTGTGCGACTACATCAACCGCGTTGATAAACACTTCCGCTTTCGATCTACGAGGGTACGTAGATATACTCTCCCCTCTCGTTTCTATTCATCACCATGATCTTGCGTGTGTGTAGGTGCAAATTTTTGAAATTACTAAGTTCCCCAACATATACATGGATAGGAAATGAGATGAGATCAAATCTCATGATTCCATCTTGTCCCGGTCCCGGGTGGACAAGGTGTCAGGGTGAGTAGTTTGTTTGTTCGACCCTCATTCTGTGGTGCCCATGAAATGTGCAACACATGTACCATGAAGGGGGTTATTTAATGTGACAACTCATACTTGTTGTCCTAAGGGCTGCTTTATAAAAGCTTTGTACCAAATTTACTGAATTAGAAATAACAGTTGTTAGAGCTGGTATGTTAATCTCATAGCCCTGACGTTGAACATTTTCTTCTTTTGTCCTGTATATGCACACTTACCTTCCTGCAACTGTATGTACATCCTCTGTAAGGAAATATAGGAGCATTTAGAATACTAAAGTAGTGATCTAAATGCTCTAATATTTCATTTTTTTTGACAGAAAGACTGTAAGGGAACCCCCTACAGTATAATTGGTGCAACAAACCCAAATTGCAAGTACCATGCCTTGAACCTGGGTGGGTGGAAAGGCATCAGCCCCTTCCCACCACTAGGCTATGCCTTAGTCTGCTGCTCTAATATTTCTTATTAACTAGCCAATTGCTTTCATTTAATTATCATTATTCTGGAACATGTTGCTCACGTGATATTAGACATTTTAATTAGAATAAGCTATCAAAGAAGGTTTTATTAGGAAAATTTAGTTTATGTGACTTTTTTATTTGAACAAGCATACGCATCTCCATTTTTTCATTTTTAGTTGTTTATTTGTATAGTTGGAACATTAGTTTGATGTGAGTTTCAGCTACCTGCTTGTTATTGAAACTGCAAGAACTTGCTAGCTTTTGTCAAAAGAAATGGAATGTGATGGAGGTAAAAGAAGATAAGGTGTTTTTGTTGATCCTTGTGTCTGATTTTAGGGTGTGTGTGTTGCCTAATCACTGTAAAAGTAAATACTCTACATCTATGACAGCAAAATCCTTGTGAATATGGACAGATGGAGATGTATGAACGGGCAGTTCTTGCAGTTACTTATTCAGTGGGCATATGGTGTAATTATTGTCAGTTTGCGATTTCAACATACAATGACCCAGATGTCATGAGAAGATAGCAATTGAATACCGAGACTATTCTGATGAAGTTTTTTTAATATATATTTATAGTGTCTTGACTTTTGTTAACTACCGCATTTTAGGCTGTATGTGTATAGGAATACATACATGACAAGAAGGGATTTTACAATATCTAGGACCTGAACAGGAATGCTTGATGAAATGGTTTATAATATTTTAGCACTGTTTTTCGGTAGTGCTTGTGGTAGGAAAGTTATCCATTCTTCGAAAAATCATCTACTACTACTCACCTTGTAGAATTTTTTATTTTGCTGCATATTTGGTTTTATCATAAAATGAATGGATTATTCTGAAATACAGTGTAACCCATCCCCTCCCCCCTCTCAATGATTATTATTTTAGCATTTATTTAATATTATTCTTTTGCCTCTTGCTATTGCTTGCTAAAGGCACATGCATACACAAATCTTTCCTGGTGCCATTGTTTCTTCTGCAAGCACCTAGCAGTGTAATTTCATAAATCAAGTAAGATTCAGCTATTTGGCCCAAAGAATTATCTCATGATACCTTTTTCCCCTTTCCTTGCTATAGCTACTGGATGTTTATTATTTTTGAGACAAGAACACTTACTTTTGGCCTACTTATACTATGATGTCGATTCCTAATTTAGGAGTGAATATGGGCTGTGGACTGCTTTTCTTGCATTTGCGGTGCGTTTGTTCTTACCCTTTCCAGGTAGAGTAACATGAAAGATCAATACGTCCTGCTTAAAAGTTTTATGCACTGTTTGAGCAGTGATTTTGTTTTTTATGGTGAGAGTTCCTCGGATGTTATTTTTCGCTCAAATTTTGCAAGAAGCTCAAGCATTTGATTATTATTTTTGTCTCAAAATTTCAGATTTTTTGGATTTTGTTTTATCATGTTTTTTCAGTGTTTTTCGAAATTCGGTGTACTACACTCGAGAGTTGTCACACCTTTCTATATATCTCATGGTTTTGTGGCTTATGCCTTGGAAGCTTTTTGCCAATGCACAAGTGCAAAGTCCTTTCATTTCCTCCTGTATCCTCAGTTGCGTACTATAACATTTGACTATGTGTTGTGTTGGTCTCAATGGGCTGGCACAGTACTACAGACTATGGCTAAAGGCTATGTTTACAAACATAAAATAATGATTCAAAGAAGAAGAGCAGACGGTGCTACGATATTTACCTCAAGGTGATGAATCAATGAACCGAGGGACCTATTATTCGGTGAGGCCAACGGGGTATTCCATTTCCTGCATTCCTCTTCAGTATGCTGACTCCAATCTCCAGAGTCCTCGATGCTTCTTTCTTAGTCCATTTAAATGGGTAATTGTTTTTACCAGTTGGTACACCTTTTTCTTTCAATATGCACTCTCACAATAATATACTTTTTCTGTTCTTCAAATTGATTTGTTGATGGTACAAGGGAATCATTGAAAAAATGTCTTCTCATCAAGGATTGGACTGTGTTCTCATTATAGAACATAATTTATTATGTGAGGCATTTGCCATTGCAACATCTTGTCTAGGGTATATTTTTTTCCATTAAGCTGAACTGCCTCGCAAACAAATTGTATGTAATACCCTCTTCTCCATAAATAAATGACATCTGCTTGGGCAGTAAGTCATGCTTGGCAGAATCGCCTCCTCCCGGTCTTCAGCACTCCTGCAGGAATTGAGCGCCAGTGTGGTCGGGACACATAGAACACCAACAAGCGACAAAAACGCACCACTCCGTAAGTTATTTTGGCTCATGCTTCGCTAAATTTGAAAGCGCAGACCTGCGTGTGTATATAACTATATATACTTGTCCTCGTGGAAATTCAAGTTGCTATTCTTCATAGCATTAAACATAATAAATTTTACAGGAATATTGATAGAGGGATTCTATAAATTTATTTATGACTTTATGATTATGTTTTTACTATAGTTTATGTTTCAATTTGTACCTTGCAAACTGGCAAGTAAAATATCACTTATTTAAGAAACAGAGTGTTGTTAAAATGTGGCGGATTACCTTTTAAATGTTTTACAGGATTCAACGATATATGAGTATACTTCCATGTCTACTTGATCCTTCTATACAGAATATGCAGCCAGAGTTTGGGAAATGATCAAAACATGGCTTGGTTTACATGATGTTCATCCTACGGACTGCGGAGGCATGGTTTCCGTCAAGGAGTGGTGGCGCAGCAACACTTAAGGGAGGTCGCAGTCTCGAAGGCCGCTTGTTTCCCTTATTCCTATCTCTTGGGAAATCTGGAATCAGCGAAATGCTCAGGTGTTCCGCAACAATGCGACTCCGGTCGTTGTGCTTGTGACACATCAAAGCGGAGGCATCATCGGGGTGCCTTGCCGGGCAAAATATTTGTGTAATATAATGCCGCGAGAGTGATTCTTATAATCTTCATCTTATTCAGTGAAAATGACAAGCCTTTTGACTTGTTTCAAACAAAATATGGACCCGAATGGAGTGAAAAGTTTAATATGTGCATACCATTTATGGATTGAGAGATCTATTTACTGATGGCTGGTTTTTAAAGATGTCTTATAAAGTTGTGAAATTCTATGAGAAAAGGCTTGTGAGTGGAATTAATGAGTATGGTGCTTGTGAAGTTTCCTCCATAGCTCTTTTGCAATCAATCATTCGTCTGTTATTATGGGTAAATGATCGTCCAAATCCGAAATACACAACATATTTTAGGTTGCATATATCTGTGTCTTACAATCTATTTCTTTCATATTTTTCAGTTGTTCCATTGTATGCATGCACATTGGAAGGCAGAAAGTAATATTGGCTGGTCGCCAGAGAAGTAAAAAAGGCTAACATCTTGAGCTGCATGGAGCATGGTTGTTTTCTTGAAGTTTCTGGTGGAAGTAAAAAAAGGCCAACATCTTGAGTTGTATGGAGCATGATTGTTTTCTTGAAGTTTCTGATGGATTGTATACCATTGACTGAGAGGAATCGTTCATTCATGAGAATGGGACAAGAGCATTGCTAGATGGAATTCGGCAGAGTGTAAGTACACATGAGAGGTGTGTTTTCATCGATAGAGGAAGGGTGAGAGCATGACACTTGTACAGGAAAAAGAAAGAAATGGAAACAAAAATTTAAAAGTAAAGAGAAGAATGCTATGATCTCATGATAAGATGTTGGTCACCAGCGAGCACCCACATGAGCAAACCTATAATAGGTCCTAAGACACATAACATGTGATTAAGGGGCATAATTGGATTATGAGTTTGGACCAGAGATACTTCCTAAAGTATATGCATTGTAGCCTAGGCAACAAGTATGAGTTGTCACACCTTTCTATATATCTCATGGTTTTGTGGCTTATGCCTTCCTAAAGTATATGCACCGAATCACCGGCGATAAAGAGATACGTAGATTGGAAGGATCTAACCTGTGGACACACGAGCACCGATGAATGAAGACCTTTTCAACGTGGACCCATCAAAGACAAACGACGATTGAATCCCACGAGATCCGTTGAAGACAAACCTCCACATGCCCTCCGACGATGTTAGAAGCACCGCCAGAACAGGGGCTCCGGGAATATACTTTTTCTACAGCTTGTTGAATTAATTTGATGGATTTTCTCATTTCACCAACATACTAAATAGCGAGCTAACGAATCCCCTTCTTTTTGCCATCGGACTTTCCAATCACATTGGTTGTAAGAATCATAAGGATCTACTTTACGAAGATTCCATTGTATTCCAGAAGCTCGTAACATCGGTCCCGATAAGCCCCAATTTACTGCTTCTTCTCCGCTAATAAAACCTAGAGGTACTCGTAATTGTATGCTTAGAAAAAGAAATATCTGTGTCAATACAACAACGTATTAGTCCTGCTGGCCCCTGGCCTGCTTCAAGCTATAGCAGATGGGACTAACCTATTTTTTAAAGAAGATATTCTGCCATTCCGAGGAGATATTTGTTTGTTTAGCATTGGACCCTCAACAACAGTCATATCAGTAGGCGGAGAGAACCTTATTCCATCTTCAGAGAGCTGCCTCGTCCTTGCCTCTCTGAGTAGGATACAAACCCTAATAAAACTAAAAAAACATGAAAAAACGAAGCCCTCCCATTGGCACGAGTGGGGATCCACCGCGCCTCCATGACCCTAAGCCACAGAGGACGCCGCAGACCGGTGGCGGCTCCTATGGGAGGCATAAGAAACCCGAGCTCCTGTGGCGGCTACGTTTAGGAGGTGGCCTGGTTGTGTGCGTATTTCGGCGTACGAGAATGACGGGAATATCTTAAGCAAATCAAATAGATCTTAGTTTGTAACATATTCTTAGTTGAATCATTATCTATACATATACATAATTGAAATACATTTTTTAATCAAAATATATTGCACGTGAAGTGGATTACAATTGCTTTTCAATGGTTGCGGGCTATGTTTTCCTATACATGCACAAAATTACATGCATTATATTTATATATGTAAGTAGGAAAATTTGAAAGGCCCGTGGCAACGCACGGACGTTCTACTAGTACCTACTAATAAACAAGATGATATTCTTAGTTTCGTCCCGCTTAGGTGCCGTTCAATATTTTAAATTGTGGTTACTCGAGGTGGTACAAAATTTACAAAAACTGTAACAAATATTCGTACGTCGCCATACCAAGCCGACATGGGCCTGCCCATTGGCGGACGCTATACCACAGCGCCAAAGTGCGCTCTTCTCAAGAAAAGTGTACCATCAGGAATCGTACCGGGGTGCTAGCGGAGGTAACTGGAAGATGCTAGCCAATACACGACAACTTCACGTGTCAGTTTCCAAATCTTGACTTATTAAACAATACAAGCAGCAGCACCGGATCCTAAAACATACGTGAATATTTTGCAAAGTTGTGAACACAAAATTTAAACTCGATCTTTTTAAAAAGGAACAAACTTTTGAATTTGGACCTTTTGTAAAACACGAACAGTTTTTAAAAAACTAGGAGGCACTGTACTCGAATTTTGAATATTTTTTAACCGTGAACATTTTTTAAAACATTATTTAAAAATATTAAAAAATGATTCGCTGACGTGATTCTTTTTTTGGATGGATTCAGACGTGATTCTTGTTTTGGATGGATTCAAACGTGATTCTCCTATTTACGTAGAAAGGAAGTTTTTTTTTCTATTACTCCCTCCGTTCACTTTTATAAGACGTTTCGATCAGTTGACATTGAACTGTTTTAGGTGATGTCTGAATTGTGTACAACGTCTTATAAAAGTAAACAGAGGGAGTACAAAAAATGGTAGGATTGTTTCTGGGGCAATCCTCGATTGCTCATACCTAAAATTCATATACGTCATCCTCATCTCGCACGTTACACCTTTCCCTCGTGACCCTACCTGGTTTTATCTCAAACCAAACGATCACCAATTTATTCACAAAAGGGGAAACAATGGCTGCAATCAATTGACGACGATCACAATCGACACCCCTGCGTGATGTGTGATCTCCTCACCCCGCGAACCCTTGGCTCTCTATCCATCGCCGCTCTCTATCCTTCCAAACTAAGTTTCTATGGTTCCGGCTGTGCCAACCCAAAGGCTGCCGCCACTTAGGATGCCTACGGCGAGCCGGAGAAGATGTGGAGGCAGTGGTGATAGTCACAAATGAGGAGGCGAAGGAGCTGGGCAGCATGAGCGTGGCGGATGTGCACATGTGGCCTGATCAGTGCATCGAGGATATGGAGCAGCTCATGCAACGATGATCGTGAAATCATAAGGGCGTTTTGCATGATGATAGGGAAATGGTGGAAGGATTAAGGGGATGGTGAGATTCTATGATGATAGTTTCATTACCCGTTGCAACTCACGGACATTTTTGCTAGTTTGATGCTAACAAAAAACATTTTTTAATAAAATGGTAAAAGCAGTCACATTATTTCGTCAAATATGCTATGTGAACTAAATTAATATTGCACGTGATTAACATGGTTTTTGGGGATTCAAGAAAAGAAGAAGACCACACTCCATCAAGACAAAATCATTGGATTCATAAATAATGTTCATATTTTTTGTGAACTTTGTCAAAATTTATAAAGTTCGAGTTGAAAACAAAAATCTTATATGCACTATAAAAAACACCTCTCCTCTTGTTTTGATCTAGGCTACTCTTCATCGGCGGCGGTTGCTGTTCTATTGCATTGGTCTTATGGGGCCTTAGCATGACGACTTCCCGACTGTCTATTACAACAAGTTTTACCCTGCTCCGGCGAGGGAGGGGCAATGACAGCGGCGCGCCTTCGGATCACTTCAGTGCTTGTAGTAGTCGCCGCTAGGTAGTTTACGGATCCGGATGTAATTTTTATTATTTATAGTATTCGTTGTACTATCATGATTGAAAATGAATAGATAGAAAGTTTTCTCGTAAAAATAAAGATCTTGATTTTCTAGGGTTCGAACAGATTTGTGAGGCCTTTGGTGTCCTTTTCAGTCAAGAATTGAGGCATGCAAATCGCTGGCATATTTCAGCGCTTCGCTGTAATATACAGCCAAAATTTCCCCGTTGGGATATCTTATATGGACTATAAAAAACACCTCTCGTCTCCTTTGCCCCTCGAAATAAAAAAACTCTACTCTCCTTTTGTTTTCTTCCTTTTCCTATAAAAAAGAAAACCCTCGCCTCTCCTATCTTTCTCTCTCGCTTGGACCGCTCTCCTTCCACCGCCGCCGCAGCGCCGCCCGCACGCCATCCTCTCGGTAAGCCCTAACCCTCTCATCTCCCTTCCATCTTCTTCGTCTGCAGGGTGAAATTCTGAATCCTCATCCTTCCCCGAGCAAAAATCATACCCGCCTGACCTAGCTCCGAGTTCGATGACGAGAGAGACGGTGTTCTTGAGAGCTCTGCTGCTCTAGTGTAGGCTACCAAGATGCATCCGCTGCTCCCCTGATCTTGCAACGGCGACCAGTGGTGTTCCCGATCTGCTTTGGTTGCGGTGCCTCTGTTCCTGTTAATAACTACTCCTAAAACAGATTTGCCTCTGTTCCTGTTAATAAGACCTATGTCATCGTTCTGCAATTGTTCGCATATGGATTTGGTGAATTCTAGCCCTCTACAGAGCCTACTGTCGGTGTCAGGTAGCTAGGATTCCATTCGAGGGTTGAGGGACCTCATGGAATTTGTTACTAACCTCACCATCTTCTGCTAGATCACAGGATTATAATTGTTCATCATTTCTTCCCAGTGGAAGAAACTCTTCATCTAGAGATCAATGGAGTATATATCGTATCAGATACACATGACCCATTTCTTGTTATATGTATGTCCTCCTCGGAATGTAATAAGCTAGATACTTCGTATTTGTATAAAATTTTGTTTTGTTTATATACATCAATAAAACAATGATAACAAGATAAACAGCAAAATAGTCCGAAATCGTTGTATGTGTTGGTCAGCCTTTATATGACTAGATCTCTCTTGTTGCTTCTAAGACCTTTACCTGCTGCAAGCGTTGACGTTTTAAAAAGCTGGATTAAAGCATCTGCATGCTGTTAGTTTTAGTTAGTAAGGCTGCATATTCTGTTTCTCGTTTAAGATCATTGCCTTGTAGTTGTAGGGTAGCAACTCTGAAGGGTCCTCTAGCTTGCTAGCTTTGTAACGGCGAGTCTTGGTGGCTGATTTGGCATTTGCATGCCCGCTGTTCCAGTAGAAAGTGTTAGTAAGTTAATTGAGAACTTTATGTTTACTTTTGTAGAGGGGACTTGGTTGACTAACATGAAATCCAAATCTTCCATTAGCAATCAATTGGCATATCAATTACTGACTGTCCCAGAGATGCCTGCGCAGAATCTTTTACTAACATGAAATCAAATCCTTCTGTCACATGAAAACCAATAAGAGCAATATCTCTCTGTTTTCCGATTAAGATCGATGCCTTGTAGCGTAGCCACTCTGAAGGGTGCTCTAGCTAGCTAGCTAGCTAGCTTCTGTAACGCAGTGAGTCTTCTTGACTGATTTGGCATTCGCCTGTATGCTGTTGGTACTAATTCTACCCCTCCCCTCAACCAAGAATGCCACAACCATATCGTGCCTTCAATAACATGAAATAAAAACCTCCATTACCAATTGTTGCTAGGCTCACGTCCCTGTGAGCTCACTGGTCAGCCTGCCAGCAGTGCACCCATGTCCGCATTGTCAAAAGGTTCCGTGGAGACGCCATGCTCTCATGTCAAATATCATTCACGACCATCCAGCCCATGTAAGCTCTTCTGGTCGGGTTATCAGTTTCGTAACAGGCCGCCTTTGTCTGGATTTGGAACCTCTTCATGTTTCCTACAGTGCATTGGAAGTGTCTGTTGCTATCCGGACCCCCATTAACTCTGATAGCTCTTAAGCTGCTTAGGTGCCGTAACTCCCCATTCTCACTTTTGTGCACCCATTTCTCTTATCCACATGATAGTATGATTTAACTTCCATCAGCTGTATTTGTGAATCTTTCCCCGGTACTGAAATTCAGAGCTGTTTCAGTGAATCTTTGCTTGCTACTCAAATTGTTAAGCTCACACATAGATCGTTGTTCTTTTTTAGACAGTTTCTGTCATGTATGTGTCACAGAAGTTATAGTGCTATTGATATAAAATGAACTAGAAATTTATATTTAGCAAAAAAAAAGCAGCAATATTCTCCTTTGTGTACCACTTAGTTTGCTCAGGGTATAATACAGTTTGGTCAGTATATATGCTGAGACAAATAGGGAAAGTAGAGAAAAACGGCAATGTTTGTTGCTACCCTGTGAAAAGCTGCACTTGACAGGTGCGTTCAACAAATAGAAGTATCACTTGATTGATAATACCATATGTTCCATTTTATTCCCTAGCAACTCACGGCACCTAACTAGTCTCTACAATGTATAGAACTGACTATATTATTAATGATTGCTCAAGATTTAACTTTGTATGCTAGGTTTAGTGTGGCACCCTTGTTCTGTACAAACAAAGTATTTATGCAGTACATTTCTCTTTTTGCCTGTACTGTTCTTTTATTCAAATAATGGGCTCTTTCAACTACCTGTAATTGTTGACGCTTTTTATGTACTGTTCTACATTCTAAATATTGTCTAACAATTGGTGATGTTTGGTTTGCTAGCTCATCCGGAATGCGTATCTTTGTCAAGACCCCCACCGGCAGGACAATCTGCCTCAAGGTCCACTCATCAGACACCCTGTACACCGTCAAGGCAAAGATTCCAGCAGCAGTACCGCCTCTTCTTCGATGGGGTGCAGCTAGAAGACAACTGTACATTGGCCGACTATGGCATCCAGCATGACTCTACGATTGACCTCCAGGAAAAGATGCAAATCTACGTGACGGAGACGCGGGCAGGCAGGACTATCACCCTTGAGGTCGACAGCCTAGACACCATCGGTAACGTGAAAGTCCCAGATCCAGGACATGGAGGGATTTCCCAAGGGCCAGCAGTGCCTCATCTTCGCCAACAAACAACTGGAGGACGACAACCGCACCTTGGCTGACTACAACATCTGGAAGGAGTCCACCCTCCTCCTCGTCCTCCGCCCGCGTAGGCCAGGAGAAAGTAGGATGATGCACATCTTTGTCAAGACTCTGAAAGGGAAGACCCTCACCCTTGAGGTTGAGAGCTCGTATACCATCGAGAATGTCAAGGTGAAGATCTATGAGCAGGACGGCACTCCCCCTATGCAGCAGGTCATCATCTTTGAGGGCATGCGTCTGCAAGAAGACCGCACCCTGGCGGACTACGATGTTCCGAGAGAATCTACCGTTTATATGGTGAAACACCAATGTGGTTGCTGAGCTACATGGCCTGCCATTCAACAACCAGTTTTATTTTTGCTGGAGCTTTTCTTTCCAGTAGTGGTGCGTTATCACTAAAGTAGTATGGAGTATCATTCTAGTACGTTAGCATATAATATATGCTCAGGTATTGTTCGTTGAAGTGTGGAAAACTGGCCCTATCCATCTATCAAGCGGAACTACTAGGATTTAAGATGTGCCTGGTTAAGAAGCTAACCAAATGGGTAAAATTGCGCAATAGTTTTTGAGAATCTTTTTACATAGTGCAAATCTTGTGACTTTTCCTCCTCGTAGTGAGCGACCGAACAGCTATCCTCACAAAAAAGCTACGAAGCACCGATATGGTCAGAACTGGTGTATCGGCGTACCGCACGCCGCCGATACTCCGATATGCAGGATACGGCTCTGATACACGTATCCCAAGAGTATCCCGGTTTTTTATTTAAAAAGAAAGAAAATAAACCCGATGCGCACTGTGGAGCGGCGGGATACGGGCAGGACATGGCAAGGACGTCGCCAGCCCCGAGCTCAATAAGATGCCCACGAGCGGGGGACTGAGGAGCGTGCCGCCGCCGCTGCCTGGAGTGGCTCGCCGCCTGGAATCACCTTGACTCGCCACGCCGCCGCCTCAACTGACTCGACTGGAGTCTTCTCCGCCGCCGTCGCAAGAGCTGCTTGCTGTGTGCTTGGTTGACTGCTTTCTGTGTGCTTGGCTGATTCCCCCGAGCCCCGAGTGACGTGTGCTTGGATAAGTTGCATGTCAATGTCTCTATCGAGAACTCCAATGATTACTGTGCTGCCCGTTAGAAACAAACCCACTCTCAGGGCATACTTGTATAGAACAACAAAGCAACTTTGGATCCCTATGTGTAGCTAAACTAGTGGTTTTACAAATTTAGCCTGAAGATGTGTTTTGGTCTTATCTCACACATTCTATTTTTATTACATGTCATTTTATTAATTATTTATATATACTTGCCGTATCGCCGTATTGATGTTTTTAGAAATTGCCGTATCCCGTATCGCCGTACCCATATCGTCATATCGGTGTCGCCGTATCGGTGCTTCATAGCAAAAAAGGAGAACATCCAACCACCCTCCGTAAGGAAAAAAACACGAAGGGTTCCCTCACTACTTGCACTCCCGTGAGAAAAACGAAGACCAGGACACATACGCCACGAGCTAGGGTTAGCTCGCCTGCAGCGCCGCCCCTTCGGCCGGCCATCTGTGGCCGTGCTACCTTTCCCCGTCCGCCTAGCCACCCTCAATGCCGCCCCTCTGTCCACTGCTTCGAGCCACCGTCCTCCATACAATGCATCGACCCGTCATCACCCCCGTCCACAGCAAGGTACTCCACTCATCCCCTCTCTCCTCCCTCCATCCCTCCTTCACAACTCTCATCTCCCGTGCATCCTTCCTATTCCATCCCACTTCTCTGTTCATGTACTTATCTTTTTCTGGTTTTTTGTGATTCGATGATTATGAGCCATAGATTGGATATTTGAATACACGCCCATTAGTACTTGTTGCACAATAAGAAGCTTGATGTGTTTTTTGTTGTTGTGGTTGACATTGTGCATAAGCAAAAATTTACGTAGCTATCTTGCACAAGACCAACCTAATTAAACCGCATATGTATAGTGTAGATTCTATGTTTTCCTTCTGGTTCCGATACTTAAAAATTCCAATCCGGTTTATATATGTCATATATTAAGGATTTGCCCGGGACCTGCATTACACATGTGTTGATACAATCATATATCTGCTTATTTGATCAAACAATTTGTTCAGGTTATCTTTACCCTCTGCACATGACATAAGGGTCCTGAATCACGCATTAGCACCCTTCTCTTCATTTCATGTGCCTCCCAAAGGTATAACATAATAACAAATGTCATCATTTATTATATTCTTAAGTGGGAACTTAACTTGATGTCCATTTTCAGGGAAATACTATCTTGTGGACGCTCGAAATCCAAAGTTCCAAACCGAATGGGATATCTTGCTCTTTGCAAGGGGAGTACATACCATCTACCGGAATTCCGCCTTCATCGTCACTGTCCACCTCAAGGGAAGTATGAGATTGAACGTGCGTTTGGGGTGCTCAAACAGAAACGGCGCATATTGAAAGGGGTTCCAAGTTTCTCACCTCATACTTGGAAGCATATCATCATTGCTTGCATGGCATTGCACAATTTCATTCGTGATAGCAACTTGAGTGGCATTTTCTTTTATAAATATGATGTCGATGATGAGTATGTACCTCCATTGTTATAATGGGGAGTGATACCAACAGAAGCGGATCCCGTTGAAGAGGAGGAGAACGAATATACAGTAAAACTGTTTGTAGTAGGATAGTTGATGCTTGTCTTGCGATAGCAAGAAAGGTTAGCTATGTTAACGAAGGTCATCATCATCTGAACCTTGTGTATTTTCTACGATCCATGCTTTCTATTTATATGTAATATGCAACATCAAAGTATAGTCGTTGAACTGTGTATGCGTTAGCTGTGAATCATCTACATTGTCATAGTTATTCTTTGCAAAACGGTAGTTTGATTTGCTTACCAATGTACGTATCACTACTTTACAATCAGTTAGCATATAAACATATTCACTCATGCCAACGTTCAGAGACTCTTGATGGAGTAGAAGCTCGAGTTGGCTGGCCTTGCGGCCGGCTGGTTTGCCTGTCGTGTGTGACGGATAGAGGCTGCATCCAACAAGAACCGTCGCCCACGCCTGCGCTAGTGCATGCTGGCTTCACCATGGAGCAGACGCACTTCAATGTTGTCATTGCGGAGGAGCAGTCGACGATATTGGTGTCAGCATTCCGGATGGCGCAGGAGGACGAATGCTACAACCTCGACCTCCTCGTGCATCACCGGTCTTCAGAGGGGCAATTCTACGGCTGGCAAGCGAGCGAAGAGGCCATGGTGACCTTGGTCGCGGAGGATCCGAACTTCATCAACTAGTAGCTGTTGTTCTTTGAGTCTGCATGCAACACTCGCCCCGATTGGCATGCGCGGTAGCTCCGCGCCCTCAACACGGAGGATTGCGCTGACTACGACGCGATCGTGGTGGAGTCGGACGCGGAGGCAGCACACGCGGATACGGACATGAACATGGCTGCGTACGTCAGCAGTTCCACGTTGTTCGCGCCGCCCGCAACGACCATGAGGACGGCCCCGTCCACGCCGATCGTGGATCTCACCTGGATCGGCGATGTCCACAGTCAGGCAGCAGACTCCCGCGAGGTAGAGATGGAGATAGTAGACGGTGTGGGCACGTGTGTCCCATGTCTTACTCTTCCTCGCAGGACGTGGGGAAGAATAGGTCGTGGAACACGGACACGTATCCAAGGTGGACGAGAAACTTTTGCTTTGTTAAAAAAATGTCATGCCCATTTTTGTTTAACGAAATATGTTAAACTTTTTCATGATTTTGGACCGGTTTAAATTAAAACCATCCAATCCATATGAAATTTGGCGTGTTTGTTTAAGTCACATTCATAATGTGTGTAGACTCTGTCGGATAGTATGTCCCTTTCAGAGGACAAAGGTCCAGTCTACATGTGGGGCTGCGGCCTGTCAGCTGGGTTCGTGGACCGTGGGGACGCGTCGTCAGTGTCTCTGCAGTTGGCTTCCTTCCCTCGCACACCTCTCCTCTCCTTTCTTTTTTTTCTTTATATAAAAAAAAGAAAACCCTCTCTCTCTCTCTCTCTCTCTCTCTTCGACCGCTCTCCTTCCTCCGCCACAGCCGCCGCAGCGCCGCCCGCACACCGGACTCGATCTTCCTCCTCTCGGTAAGCCCTAATCTGCTCCGTCTCCCTTTCATCTTATTCGTCTGCGCCGTGAAATTTTGAATACTCCTCCTTCCCCGAGCAACCCGACGGCAAAAACCTACCCACCCTCCTGATCTAGCTCCGAGTCCGATGGCGGAAAAGACGGTGTTCTTGTGAGCCCTGATGCTCTTGCACCGACGCCAAAACCCTACCCGCCAGACCTAGCTCCTCCGAGTCGGTATTCTCGGGAGCCCTGATACTCTAGTCCCTCCCCTGCTCTAGTGTTTGCTGTGATGGCTGCTCTAGTGTTCCTGGTAATGATTGATCGTCTTCTGCGACGTTGCTATTGTGGTTGCTGCACAACTGTATGATCGATCATGTGTGGCAATCCTTTCATGCTTTTATCCTCCATCTAGTCTACTGCCGTTCAATCGTTTTTGTCCAAATAAAAGCTGGACTAAAGCATCTACATGCTGTTAACTTTAGTTAGTAAGGATGCACATTCTGTTTTCCGATTAAGATCGATGCCTTGTAGGGAGTAGGTGTAGCAACCCTCAAAGGTCCTCTAGCTTGCTATCTTTATAACGGCAAGTCTTGTTGGCTGATTTGGCATTTGCCTGCTCGCTGTTTGTTCTATTCCATTAGAACGTGTTAGTAAGTTAATTGAGAACTTTATTTAACTTTTGTTGAGGGGACTTGGTTGAATAACAGGAAAACCAAATCTTCCATTAGCAATTAATTGGCATATCAGTTACGGACTGTCACAGAGATGCCTGTGCAGAATCTTTTTAATTGGCATATCAGTTACGGACTGTCACAGAGATGCCTGTGCAGAATCTTTTACTGACATGAAAATCAAATCCTTGACAGACAGCCTGCCAGAATGCCCCCGAAGAAGCGCCTGCACCTGTCGCCCGCTGTGCCCAAGCTGGAAGACCATGTCGAGGAAGCTAGCATGAATGGTGACTTTTGCCGAATCCTTCTGCTCGCAATGTGCATGATGCGTACGCATCACATTCTTTTTTCTTTGTTGGGTTGTTGAGTGGCTTGGGTGTGTTTGATGGGCTTGGCAGATTCCGAGGAGGAAGTTGGCGAGAGCAGCAACAGAGGCGAGGACAACAAAGACCATGGTGGCAGCCATTCGTCGCAGATTGACGGTGCTGACATGGACGAGTAAGTGATCAGAGTTCTTTCTTTAGACAGTTTTTCTATTTTCTATGTGTGTCTCCTGCAGTTAATACTAGCTTCAGGTGCAAGTCAGCCCCTCGGTTGCTGTTATGATCAGTGCAATATCCTGTTAGGGAAGCATTTTGTTCACTGGATAAAATCTATTATCTGATTCTGGAACACATACTCCCTCAGCTGGCTAATCGTATCAAATTGACTCGTATCTGCCCTGTCAAATATGAGTTTCCAGTGTTCAAGTACTCCTCAGGTGCTAATAGTTCCGTTACGAACACCTTAACATTATGTTGTAGCTACGTATTTCTTTGAAAAAGGAAAATATCAAACAACACTTGTAACTGCTCTATGTAGTTTTAATCAGTAATATTGATATACCAATCAGTAATGGAAGTTTTGATTTTGGAATCCAATAACTCCCGAACATTCGGATTTTGAGCATTTCGTCCCGAACGTTTTTAGATGACAACTTTAGTTCATAAGGGATGGCAACTTCGTCCTTTTTCGTTTTTTGTCAGAAAATTACCATGTTTCCCTAATCTCACGCAAACTAAACTTGCCATCTAAACCCGTTCGTGTTGCCATGCTTAACTCCCGAACGTTCGGGAGTTATCATTACTGTTGATTTTTCGTGTTAGTCAATGCTTATAAATTGTTTTTAATCTTGAACCTTGCAATCAATGCAAGTTGTAATCAAACCTTTTAATCATTTATTGTGATTGCTTGTTATATCCACCGGAACAAGGTTATGTCTATTAGTTGGTTTTTTTTTGCCAGAAGATTACTTTGTTATACTGAACTGTAGTTTCATCTTTTCCATTCACAATGAAAAACATTTCTCGGTGCAACAAGCAATAATTGGTCGATTGGATTAGAACCAGAGATGACAAGTGTGTGAAGCGAGTAGAAGTATCAATTGACGAGTACTTATAACTAGTCTCTTCAATATACAGAACTGAGTGATACCATGTATATTTTTATGGTTGCTCAAGTCTTGAACTTTTCAAGCTAGGCTTAGTGCGATACGTACCATGTTTCGCATAAACAAGGCATTTACAGAGTAGATTTCTCTTCTTGCTTGTATTGTTTTTTATTTAGGTACTTGCTTGTACTACCTGCTGGAATTGTTGATGTTTTTGTCTATTGTTCTACAGCCTAGATATTGTCTAACAATTGGTGATTTTAGGTTTGCTAGCCCAACCAAAGTGCACATCTTTGTCAAGAATCCCGCCGGCAGGAAAATCTGTCTCAGGGGGTCCACTTGTCAGATACCCTTTACACCATCAAGGCAAACATTCAGGAGCGGTACCACCTCGTCTTGGACGGGGTGAAGCTGGAAGACAGCCGTACATTGGCGGATTATGGCATCCAGCATGATTCCACGCTTGACCTCCAAGAAAAGATGCAAATCTTCGTGACGGAGACACTAGAAGGCAGGACCATCACTCTCGAGGTCGACAGCCTAGACACCATTGACAACGTGAAGGCTAAGATCGAAGACATTGAGGGCTTTCCCAAGGTCCAGCAGTGCCTCATCTTTGCCAACAAACAGCTGGTGGACGGCAAGCTCACCTTGGCTGACCACAACATTGGTAAAGGGTCCACTCTTCTCCTCATCCTCCTCCCGTGCAATCCAACTGTTGTGATGAAAATATTTGTGAAGATGCCTGAAGGGAATATCATCTCCCTTAAAGTTGGGAGCTCGGACACTGTCGATAGTGTCAAGGTGAAGATCTACGAGAAGAACGGTATTCCCCCTAGACAGCATCGCCTCATCTTTCATGGCAAGCAGCTGGAGGACCACCGCACCCTGGCCGACTACAACATTGAGAAGTTTTCTACCTTTCATCTGGTGGGACGTCTTTGTGGTTGTTGAGATTCATGGCCTCCATCGGGCAACAAGTTCATGTTTGCTGCAGTCTGTTTTCCAATAGTGCTGAATTATAATCATTCTAGTACCTCAATAGTGGTGTGTTATCAGTACGTGATGTGTTGAGTACTTCTTATCTATCCTGAAAAGAATCTACTTTTAAGAGTCCCTGCTTTGGTCTATCTTGGCATAAGTAAGTTGATTGAGAAATACAGTGTGCATGCAGTTTTGCCGACTGGTTTCTTCACCCCAGTCCATCAACCGAGCCACGGTTTGGCTTAAGCAAATCTTGACCGATATAAATTTTTGTTCCATGCTGTAAATTTACGTCGATGGGTGCGGTTGGCTGGCAGCAGGTATTTACTACCCCGTACCAATACCTTTTCTAATCCTGCCCAATTTTTTTTCTAATCAGTTGCGAGTGGTTCGGCTCGACACCGTTCCTCTCTCCCCGGTCACCCTCCCCTCTAATTATTGCGGAGGCCGCGGCAGCGGCCGCGACGACGACGGTGCTGGAGGGACGACTCAGATGCGAGGGCTACTCCCTCTCTTGTACGTGGAGCACTCCCCCTTTCTCTCTCATGCGATGGCGACTCGACGGCAACCACGACCTTCTCCGGCATCCCTCTCGACCTCCGGCGGTCTTCTCGCTGGTAAGATCTCCCTCCCTGTATTCCTTTCCCTTTCCTCCTCCACGAGTTTCTGAATTCTTAGGGTTATGGTTCTTGATTTTGGGGAACAGGGCAAAGAAAGAGGAAGAAGACCGAGAAAGGAGATGAAAGAAAAGAGGGGAGCTTGCATACTAAGGGGGAGGTTGGTTGTTCTCCATTTTTGTGAGGATGGCTGTTCGGACGCTCACGACAAGGAGGAGGAAAAGATGCAAGAATTGCACTACGTAAAAAGGTTCTCAAAAACTATTGCACAATTTAACCCCTTTGGTTAGCTTCTACCACTACTGGAATCGCATTGTACGTCGGGTGCCACGGACACTTGGCAAAGGGCCAATAACCACCGGCAAAGCCTTTGCCGATAGTTCTATTTGGCAAAGCCCCCCGGCATATACCTCTTAGGCAAACAGGAATTTGCTCAGAGCCATCCGTCGGACACTCGGCAAAGTGTTTGCCGAGAGCCAAACTGTGCTACTCAGCAAAATAAAGTGATTTCACGGCTGACTGGTTCCGTGTATCTTTACCGAGTGCCCCTTCGGCATAGTAGCTCCAGCAGCTCCCAGCGCATAGGCCTTTGCCGAGAGCCACTCTCGGCAAACTTATGATTCCCGAGAGCGGCGATCAGTAAACTTTCTCTGGCAGTTTTGCTTCTGCCTCTTCTTCGTCGAATTGCTACAGGGAAAACAGATATACAATACACAAAGTAGTTCTTCAAGTCTGAGAGTTTAACAACAAACTCACATATGCATTATATAAATAGTTCACACAAACTTCATTTGAAGTCACATAGTAGTTCGTTAGTACAAGTGGCTACACAGTAAACAACAAAATGGTCAATGCATGTCTACAAGCGGCCACATGATAAAAGAGATACCACAATTATGACGTACTGAAATAGAATTATGAAGTTCTTCAATCCACTAAACTCAATAAGCGGTTTCTGGCTTGCACCATTGCCTACTTCAATTTTTCTCTTCTGCTTAAGAAAATACTGATTGTAATGGTACTCCGCCTTCTCCATATTATTGAACGAGTCGTGGGAGGCGCCTGGGTAATAAAGCACTTGGTCGTTGCATGCGGCTCATGTATCATAGACTCCTGGACACCTACCTCTATATACCGCATATAACTTCATCTACAAAGAAAGAGAAAAAGATGCAGAGAAGTAATGCAAGGTTAAAATAGCACATTATACATAATCCACGAGAGCATTCATCACCCATACACCCAAAAGCATCGCAAGTGGCAATACAAGTCCATATCAGCAGCTACATAACTAAATCACTAAATCAACGTCAAACTATCTAGGTGGACTTCTCCGATGTGTAGTCGGTGAAACCAGTGACCGTAGTGGAGGACCAAGCGTTGTCTGGAATGATGGTCGGTGGACTCAATGGCACCGGGTCGTCTCTCTCCTTACATGGTGGGGCCTTGCTCTCATTAGTTGGCAGATTCTTCTTTTTCGGATCCTCAAAAATACTTAATTAGGATCAGTTGTGGGTTCTTCTCAATGAGTGCTGCCAAGAGGTCATCAACACTCTTCTCCTCGACCGCGGAATCGACCCTAAAGGAAGTTGCGTCGTCAGAGGAAGCCATAACCGCAAAATCGATCGGTGCTAACACCTTTCATCACACAATGAAAAATAACACAAGAATCGGTTTCCTTCGTCCAAGAACAACTCTCATCTGTCAAATATGATGGGCACTATCTGGTGGTTATATATACAGTGGACACTCTCTCACGGGTATTTTGACGTCCGGTGATGGTCGAGCTGGGCGAGCCATCGTGCGTTATCAATGTATAATAGGACAAACTCGCACAGATCGACCGCCATCCTCAGACGTTGATTTCTCTTCCTCCATGAACAACTCTTATCAACTGTCGGTGATGGTCGCGCTTCCTTTGCTTCTCCTGCTTTAAAATGATCACAAAGGAGGAGCGACCCACTACTAGGGAAAAGCCCAGCAGTAGCGCAGGCACCCGCGCTACTGATACGACGCTACAGCTAACATTTAGCAGTAGCACGTGTTGACCCGCGCTACTGCTATATATGGGTAGCCGTAGCGGGCTTCACAAAAACGCGCTGCTGCTAATATCTATAGCGCTTTACTTTAAACGACGCTACTACTAAGTGCACGCTGCTGCTACTGTTATTTTTATTAGTTTCTGATTTTTTCCTGCATATTTCTTTTGTATTTATACAGGTTTTATACAATAATCTCTAGTATATCATACACATACAAATGTAATCATAGCACACACATATAAATAGTCTTGTCAAATCATGTCATCATCAAATCATCATCCAACACAAAGTGGTCTCTCGTCATCATCTCGAAATAGCGATACAAGTCTCGAATACTTGCAACTACATGCATCGTCATCCATCTAAAGAATGATACAGAAGAGAAGAGCTAGCGCTATGAGTGAGAGCGGAACTATGCAGTACATGAGGCGGCGGTTATGAGTCCTCTCTCACGCTAGCGTGAACCTCAAGTAACTAGCTTATGCTTCTTGTCTGCTTTTGAAGCCTTTATGGCTGGCGCCCGAGACCCGCTCCACTTGCGCCTGACACTCGGGCCACTCGTCGTACACTCCCAGAACCTTCCCTATGTATACGACATAGCAATGTTTATGCGCCATCAAGGATCTAGGTACCGTTAGAGATGCATCTTCATAAAGAGAATGTACAATCATATGCAACAAAATATACTTGAGCAACAGAAAAAAGGGTATGCAAATAAATGCAACATATAGTAAACATAAATAATGAATGCAGTTTCATCGTACGCCAACTAATTAACTAGAGGTACGCAGGTCATCGTACCCAAACTAACAAAGTAGTGTTACGCAAGTTCGGCAGGGACCATGGACATCGTAAAGTTTCATCGCTACATAAATTATAAAAGTTCAACAAACACATATCATCATCATCGGCATCGTAAATCACTAGAAGTTCCATCCATCCATATCACCAAGGATGCACCCTAACTTCTTGAACGGCGTGAGGTCCTGTCATTGCATGCCTAAGCGAGTTCGGACGTCAGCTCGCGATATAGGGTTGTGGTGGAACATCCCCTTCTATCTGACGACTTCTTTCATGATGATCCGTCGCATTGTTCCTCTGGATGCGAAAGAAGTCATCTCTAAGTTTATAATCCGCTTCATCTTGGTATTCTACCCACTTGCGGATATGATCATCACTTCTGCTTGTCATGCGAAGATGTTGGTGATCCCTTCTGAGCTCCATCATGAGATGGAGGAGGTAGAATCCATCGTTCCTGCTTGGTTTCAGGACATGGATGCAGTAGAAGTTAGTTTTATGCGAGAAACCCGGCTTGCGGTTCCTTTGTTTCCTAATCTGCAGGTGGCCACCCCTCAAGCTGAAGCCGTGGCGAGCATCATCTAGAATATTAATTACGTGGGTATAGTCTTTTTTCTCATAGTTTCCGGTAGGGTCAAAATACACGGCATGGGAGACTCGCAGGTAAAGAACGATAAGGATGGCGCACCCGTTGCTGTGGAGAAAAGACACCTCAAATTACTCTCCATATGAGCGAGAAGAATGATTGAAATGTACCAAAGGGTTGTCCGGCACTAACTTACTTTGGATGATAAGGCAGGAGGACAATTTCCTGGTCCTTATTTCTTATCATGAAGTTTTCGAGGTACTCCCTAGCAGTTTTACCCTCAAAGTCACCGAGACTCAGGAAGGTCTCATGCATGTAGTATGGATCCGCCACACAGATTTGCGGGACTTGTTCTCTCTTCACGACAGAGTTCATATGTAGCGCAAAAAGGTGGACGGTTGTAAAATCGAGCCGCCTTGTTAGAAACATCTCAAAGATATGGTCAAACCGCAGGAAGAACACCTCCGTGGGCCGTGTGTCGACGTAGCACTTCCCCTCAGGCACACGAACCGCGTATGTCAGATATCCTGGATCCTTCAAGGCTAGTAGGCTTATCTCAGTCGACATCACATGGTCGTGCAGTCTGCTGAGATCCCCTGATATGGCCTCCAGCGGTTTTGGCGATAGGATCGGCTCGCCCGTGACATGGAACATGGCCACACCTTTGAGGGGTACACGCTCTACAAAATCCGCCGTCTGGCTGCTATCTGGTACCCGTGTTGTCCGGGGTGTCGCCGCCTCCGGTGCCCGTGTTGCTTTCCCTACCCCATCGTCCTTTGGACCATTGGCGTTGTCTCTGGTGCTTGGAAGGTTCGTCCCCAGGCTTATTATCCCTTCTGGGGTTGCCATCCCGTTGGCACTGTCGCCGCCGTCCATGGGGGTGTCCACCATATAGTTGTCATGGGTGGAAGTGACCCTCCATCGGCCGGTAACAGGGGTGTTGGTGTGGACAAGCAATTCGATGTCATCATTTACACTCTTTTGTTATCAAGGTATGTCCTTGTGTAATTTCCAATTTAGCACCCTCAAGTGTACATTTTATGATACATATCAGGACTTGGTTCACATGGCTAATAGGTCTCCAGATCTTAATATTGACCTCATACGGAAGATTCTGCAAATACTAGAGTGTAACCCTTACGCGCAAGCTTTCAAGAGCCATGGGTCTGTACCGAATCTACATGAGTACAAAATCTCACTAAACATGGATATCAACTTGGATCAACGAAGGTACAATGCCCGAACGACTTCTCAAGTGGCAGAGATATGGGTTGAATGGAGCGACCCACGAAATTACTTTGACATGAGTGTTGTCGTGCATGGAAAAAAGGGAGACCGGCCCCTATATGTTAGAGCATATTAGGGGTGCTACAACCCATTGTCATATCCACTATTCTTCCCACGTAGGGAGATTGGTTGAAATCGTTACATGCCATATGTTGGCCCCCTAGATGACATGACCGAAAATTTAGTGGATATTTTGCACAACAAGGAAACCAAGCCTCTGGTTTCTATACAGGTATGATGTTCGCTATTAATCTAAATCCTTACTATTTATGAATGAAAACTTATGTTTCCATCTATATATCAGATCTATCAGATGAAAACTTGATTACCGAAAGAAAGTATTGACGGGCACTGACTTTAAAAGACAAATATAGAACATGACTGGAATAACCATATATGTATGTACGGAAGAGATCATTAATACCTGTCAGAGGTATTCACATCTGAAGTTTTCTTTTCTGTGTCAATTTCACATATCCCTTGGTCCCTGCAGAGGAGAAATACCATAGATCCCTATCATACTTCAATACACAAGGTCCATCAACAGATTAAGCTATAATTTCGACAACAACACCTAAAAGGAAACCTAAAACCTTGTAAAGCAAACAGTTCTTTGTTCGACAATGTAAAGCAAACAAATACTTCCCCCGTAAAGAAATATAAGAGCGTTCTTATATTTCTCTACAGACTATAGAGGGAGTACCACTCTGCAATGAGAACTACAACTATCCATTTGAGTTGAGACCTTTGTATGTACCACTGCATCTCGCTACTAAAAAGGTAAAATAGGAACAACATGGAGAAAAGAGTTTACAGTACCAACAACATGGAGAAAAGAGTTCATTACATATGCTTAAGAGCATCTCCAATAGATGGTCCAAATGTAAAAGTAACTAACTTTTGGGCCGTTTGAGGCCAAAAACGCAGCTCCAACAGACGGTCCATATGTTAAAAAAATTGGACCGCGTCCTCCTCGTGATGTAAAATACAACACCTCGCGGTGCAAATTTACATCACGAGGTGCATCTGCTCCAAAACCAGCCGCCGCCCGCTAACGCCCAACCTTCAGTTCCTTTCCTTTCCCGCCCGCCCGCCCGCGACCTCCCGCCCGTTCGCCACCGCCCCGCCGCCTCCACACCCCGCCGCACGCTGCCCGCATCAGATCCGGCCCGGCCCCGGCCCCCGCCGCTGTTTCCATGCCGCCCCGCCGCCCGCCCGCCGCGGATCCGACCGCAGCCGCAGCGCACGCCGCCGCCACGTGCGCAGCCGCCCCGTCCGCTCCGCCCCGTCCACCGGTGCTCCGCCCGGCCCCGGCCCGCCCGCCGTAGCTCCGACCCGCCCCGGCTCCGTCCGCCACCGCCCCGCACGCCGCCGCCGCCCCGCAGCTCTGCCCCGCCCGGCTCCGTCCACCACCGCCGCCGCCGCACGCCGCCGCCGCTCCACCGCTCTCCGATGGCGCCGAAGAAGACGCCGAAGGGCAAGTCGGGCTTCTTCGGCGTGAGGCAGAAGCCCTCCGGTAACTTTGGAGTGGAGTTCTCCGACGCCTGGAGGCGTTGGTGGATCGGCACGTACCCCTCCGCCCACGAGGCCGCGCGTGCCTACGACGTGGCGGTGTGGCGTGCCGAGAGGCCTCGGGGCCACCTCAACTTCCCAGAGATCAAGAGTCGGGCGGAAGCGGAGATGCTTGTGCCGCAGGGCATCAAGATGAAGGAGATCCCGACAAAGAAGAAGACGACGATGAAGCCATCGATTGTCGTCAGTGCCGGCGAGACCGACGAGGAGGCGATGGTGAGGATTGCTCGGGAGCATCCGGAGTACGTCCAGGCCAAGCTGGAGTACTACTGGAAGCGTGAGGCGGAGCAGAAGAAGAAGGGGCGAAGAAGGAGGACGAGGCCGGTCCCTCGACGGTGATCCCCGTCGAGTCCTCTTCCAAGGAGGACTGGGCAAACTTCTCGGAGGAGGAGGGGTGCGACGACCCGGAGAAGGAAGAGTTCTGGGCGCAGTTCCGCAGCTCTGACAATGAGGAGTAGTTTATCTACTAGTTTGAATAAGTAGTAGTTGAAGTTCATGTATGAAACTATGTTGAATTTGATGTTTGAACTATGTTGAATGTGAAGGAAATATGCCCTAGAGGCAATAATAAAGTTATTATTTATTTCCTTATATCATGATAAATGTTTACTATTCATGCTAGAATTGTATTAACCGGAAACATAATACTTGTGTGAATACATAGACAAACAGAGTGTCACTAGTATGCCTCTACTGGACTAGCTCGTTGATCAAAGATGGTTATGTTTCCTGACCATAGACATGAGTTGTCATTCGATTAACGGGATCACATCATTAGGAGAATGATGTGATTGACATGACCCATTCCGTTAGCTTAGCACTGGATCGTTTAGTATTCTGCTATTGCTTTCTTCATGACTTATACATGTTCCTATGACTATGAGATTATGCAACTCACGTTTACCGGAGGAACACTTTGTGTGCTACCAAACGTCACAACGTAACTGGGTGATTATAAAGGTGCTCTACAGGTATCTCTGGGCCCACTCGACTTGCCGGTAACGAGATTGAACTAGGTATTGGAATACCGACGATCGAATCTCGGGCAAGTAACATACCGATGACAAAGGGAACAACGTATGTTGTTATGCAGTTTGACCGATAAAGATCTTCGTAGAATATGTAGGAGCCAATATGAGCATCCAGGTTCTGCTATTGGTTATTGACCGGAGACATGTCTCGGTCATGTCTACATAGTTCTCGAACCCGTAGGGTCCGCACGCTTAAAGTTTGATGACGATCGGAATTATGAGCTTTGTGTTTTGATGTGCCGAAGGTTGTTCGGAGTCCCGGATGTGATCACGGACATGACGAGGAGTCTCGAAATGGTCAAGACGTTAAGATTGATATATTGGACGACTATATTTGGATATCGAAAGTGTTCCGGGTGAAATCGAGATTTTACTGGAGTACCAGGGGTTACCGGAACCCCCCCCCCCCCCCGGGGGGGTTTAATGGGCCAAGATGGGCATTAAGGAAGAAGAGGAGGGGCGGCCAGGGAAGGCCGCACGGCCCCTCCCCCTCTAGTCTGAATAGGACAAGGAGGAGGGGGGGCGCCCCCCCTTTCCTTCCTCTCTCCCTCCACCTTCCCCCTTCTCCTAATCCAACAAGGAAGGGGGGGGGGCAAACCTACTTGGAGTAGGATTGCCCCCCCCCTTGGGCGCGCCTCTCCCCTTGGCTAGCCCCTCCTTCTCCCCCCTTTATATACGGAGGAGGGGGGCACCCCATAGACACACAAGTTGATCACGTTGATCGTTCTTAGTCGTGTGCGGTGCCCCCCTCCACCATAATCCACCTCGGTCATATCGTAGCGGTGCTTAGGCGAAGCCCTGCGTCGGTAGCAACATCATCACCATCACCATGCTGTCGTGCTGACGGAACTCTCCTTCAACGCTCGGCTGGATCGGAGCTAGAAGGACGTCATTGAGTTGAACGTGTGCAGAACACGGAGGTGCCGTGCGTTCGGTAATTGGATTGGTCGGACCGTGAAGACGTACGACTACTTCCTCTACGTTGTGTCAACGCTTCCATTGTCGGTCTACGAGGGTACGTGGACACACTCTCCCCTCTCGTTGCTATGCATCACCATGATCTTGCGTGTGCGTAGGAATTTTTTTGAAATTACTACGTTCCCCAACAGTGGCATCCGAGCCAGGTTTTATGCGTTGATGTTATATGCACGAGTAGAACACAAGTGAGTTGTGGGCGATACAAATCATACTGCTTACCAGCATGTCATACTTTGGTTCGGCGGTATTGTTGGATGAAGCGGCCCGGACCGACATTACGCGTACGCTTATGCGAGACTGGTTCTACCGACGTGCTTTGCACATAGGTGGCTAGCGGGTGTCAGTTTCTCCAACTTTTTTTGAACCGAGTGTGGCTACGCCCGGTCCTTGCGAAGGTTAAAACAACACCAACTTGACGAACTATTGTTGTGGTTTTGATGCATAGGTAAGACCGATTCTTACTCAGCCCTAGCAGTCACGTAAAACTTGCAACAACAAAGTAGAGGACGTCTAACTTGTTTTTGCAGGGCATGTTGTGATGTGATATGGTCAAGGCATGATGCTATATTTTATTGTATGACATGATCATGTTTTGTAACCGAGTTATCGGCAACTGGCAGGAGCCATATGGTTGTCGCTTTATTGTATGCAATGCAATCGCCCTGTAATGCTTTACTTTGTCACTAAGCGGTAGCGATAGTCGTAGAAGCATAAGTTGCCGAGATGACAACGATGCTACGATGGAGATCCAGGTGTCGCGCCGGTGACGATGGTGATCATGACGGGGCTTCGGAGATGGAGATCACAAGCACAAGATGATGATGGCCATATCATATCACTTATATTGATTGCATGTGATGTTTATCTTTTATGCATCTTATCTTGCTTTGATTGACGGTAGCATTATAAGATGATCTCTCAATAAATTATCAAGGTACAAGTGTTCTCCCTGAGTATGCACCGTTGCGAAAGTTCTTCGTGCTGAGACACCACGTGATGATCGGGTGTGATAGGCTCTACGTTCAAATACAACGGGTGCAAAACAGTTGCACACGCGGAATACTCAGGTTAAACTTGACGAGCCTAGCATATAACAGATATGGCCTCGGAACACTGAGACCGAAAGGTCGAGCGTGAATCATATAGTAGATATGATCAACATAGTGATGTTCACCATTGAAACTACTCCATCTCACGTGATGATCGAACATGGTTTAATTGATTTGGATCACGTGATCACTTAGAGGATTAGAGGGATGTCTATCTAAGTGGGAGTTCTTAAGTAATATGATTAACTAAACTTAAATTTATCATGAACTTAGTACCTGATAGTATCTTGCTTGTCTATGTTGTTGTAGATAGATGGCCCATGCTGTTGTTCCGTTAAATTTTAATGCGTTCCTTGAGAAAGCAAAGTTGAAAGATGATGGTAGCAATTACACGGACTGGGTCCGTAACTTGAGGATTTTCCTCATTGCTGCACAGAAGAATTACGTCCTGGAAGCACCGCTAGGTGCCAGGCCTGCTGCTGGAGCAACACCAGATGTTATGAACGTCTGGCAGAGCAAAGCTGATGACTACTCGATAGTTCAGTGTGCCATGCTTTACGGCTTAGAACCGGGTCTTCAATGACGTTTTGAACGTCATGGGGCATATGAGATGTCCCAGGAGTTGAAGTTAATATTTCAAGCAAATGCCCGGATTGAGATATATGAAGTCTCCAATAAGTTCTATAGCTGCAAGATGGAGGAGAATAGTTCTGTCAGTGAGCATATACTCAAAATGTCTGGGTATAATAATCACTTGATTCAACTGGGAATTAATCTTCCGGATGATAGCATCATTGACAGAATTCTCCAATCACTGCCACCAAGCTACAAGAGCTTCGTGATGAACTATAATATGCAAGGGATGGAAAAGACTATTCCCGAGCTCTTCGCGATGCTAAAGGCTGCGGAGGTAGAAATCAAAAAGGAGCATCAAGTGTTGATGGTTAACAAGACCACCAGTTTCAAGAAAAAGGGCAAAGGCAAGAAGAAGGGGAACTTCAAGAAGAATGGCAAGCAAGTTGCTGCTCAAGAGAAGAAACCCAAGTCTGGACCTAAGCCTGAGACTGAGTGCTTCTACTTTGCGGCGCCCCCCTTTCCTTCCTCTCTCCCTCCTCCTTCCCCCTTCTCCTAATCCAACAAGGAAAGGGGGCGGGCAAACCTACTTGGAGTAGGATTGCCCCCCCTTGGGCGCGCCTCTCTCCTTGGCCGGCCCCTCCTCCTCCCCCCTTTATATACGGAGGAGGGGGGCACCCCATAGACACACAAGTTGATCACGTTGATCGTTCTTAGCCGTGTGCGGTGCCCCCTCCACCATAATCCACCTCGGTCATATCGTAGCGGTGCTTAGGCGAAGCCCTGCGTCGGTAGCAACATCATCACCGTCACCACGCCATCGTGCTGACGGAACTCTCCTTCAACGCTCGGCTGGATCGGAGCTAGAAGGACGTCATCGAGTTGAACGTGTGCAGAACTCGGAGGTGCCGTGCATTCGGTACTTGGATCGGTCGGATCGTGAAGACGTACGACTACTTCCTCTACGTTGTGTCAACGCTTCCGTTGTGGTCTACGAGGATACGTGGATACACTCTCCCCTCTCGTTGCTATGCATCACCATGATCTTGCGTGTGCGTAGGATTTTTTTTTGAAATTACTACGTTCCCCAACAAAATGGACTAGTAGTTTGTCGTTTTAAGAAATTTACATTTTCATTTTGGACCATCTATTGGAGTTGCTTTTTTGAACCATCTGTTGGAGTTGAGCTTTTTTCAGAGCTCCGAAACGCACTTTTTGATGATCCAAATTTTACGTCTCCGGTTTTGGACCGCCAAATTTTGGACCATCTATTAGAGATGCTCTAATAGTAATGTAAGCATCAGATCTTAAATCTGGTCTATATTCATAACAAAAGATATCATTGCTGCTACTCATAGGAATAGATATTGCAGTATCAGCTGCAATTTTGTACTCCCTCTGTAACCAACCAAGTTACCGGCTGCCGGTCAGTACAACTCATAGGAAGAAATTTAGTTAGTAAAACCAGATACTAGAACTCACAGGAAGAAATATTATAGTTAGTAGAACCAATTCTGAAATTTTGCAGTTACGCATGGGTTCACCAGCTGCCATTGGCGCGCGGAGCGGGAGTTCTCGCAGCCGGCAAAGGCGATGATGAGCGCGACGCCTGCGGTGGTCTGCACCTCCAGAACCATCCAACGCTTGCTTCTTCGACCCCTGCCCCTCCGCGGGCCAAGGCGCATCTGGGGTTTGGCACGGGCAGCTCGCCCGTGAAAGAAAGCATCCCAACCGCTCTAGCCGGTGAGGTGTCGGGGCCTGCTCCGTGCTCGGGCAACGCCATCGCGGGATGGCCGTGGCCGCCGATGCGGATGAGACGAATCCCGGGCCACCGCGTCCGCCTCAGACGGCCCCTTGCACTCGGTTGCTCGCGAGCTTGCCGAGCTCGAGTGCCTCCTCGGGGACTTCAGGGACTGGATCAACGAGAAGGGGCGTGCGGACCTCGCGCCGGCTGTGGAGACAAAGGGGAGGGGCTGCCTACGAGGTGGAAAGGGGGAGCTGGCGACCAGGAGAATTGGGAATGGCGTGGATAATTGGGCGTACCCCGCGGGGGCGGTGGAGAGATTGAAAGTGAGCAGCGTTGTTCATTTTTTTTAACGGGTGTGTTTAATTCATCTACGTGGGTCTGATTTTTTTAGGGAAGGTCTGATTCTTTTTATCATCAGTCTTGTCACGAGGATTTCACAAAGAAATTTCTCATCGTGATCATTTGATGATTTTGAAAGTCTTGTAAAAGTATTTGTAAATAATTGAATATATTAAAATCCCGTAATCATACGTGTCATGTTGTGGTCTGCGAACATTAAATTTTACAGATGTAAAATTAAAAACAGATATTTTTGTTATTGATTACGTTACATGCATTGCACGTGCACATTTACTAGTGAGATAAAAAGATAATAGTCTATTTTTGCAGTCCTTTAAAAAGACTCTTTTTGGTTCGTACAAAACTACAGATAATAAATTTAAGAGGATTTAGTGAGTTAATTGTGCCCAAATAAGATGAAAAGATAATAGGACAACAATATTTTAATTTCAGAATTAGAATAGTTATTTTCACGGCGGGGCCTATGTAGAAGCCGCGAAGGTGTTCCCAACTCAGAACCTGTAAACAAAAAAGAAAAGGAAAAAGCCCACCCCACGACCGACGACCGCCGACCTTCCTCCTCCCACCTTCCCGGATCCCCAACCTCCCTGGATCCCATCGCCGGTGACCGCCTGACCTCCGCCGCCACACGCCTGGCTTCTCCTCCTTCCGTCTCCTTGCCCGTGTCCAGCGTGCACCGCCGGCCCTCCCATGGCGCTGTCGCCGCGGCCACCCACTTCTCCTACCTCCCCACGGCGAGGCGTGCCTCCACCGCCGCCGCGACCCCAGCCGTGCATCTCCGGCGTGGCGCCTCCCCACCACCGCCGCTACCCCATCCCGCACCTACCCCCTCCTCCGTCGCCGCCTGCCGGGCGGACCTCGATTTCCCTACAGGAGGAAGGGGGTTCTCGCCGGCTACGTGGGAGAAGGCCAGGGAGACGCGCGGGTCGTGCGGGCGCCGGTGTTGCGTAGCAGTAGGGCGCCGCCATCGAATTTTTCAAGGAGATGCGGCCCCTTCCCCGTCCAACTGCGACCATGGCGCTGTCCAACCTCGTCTGCGCGCGCAGTCCATCCTTGTTCACTCTTCGCCAGCAGAGGTGAGACCCCCCTGCCCCCTTCTCCACCTCATGTGCTCCTTCCGGACTGCCGACGCGGCACTGATAGCAAATGTCACGGCGTACGTCCAGTTCACTCAGGGGGGCTCTCTCTGCTTCTCCGTTGAGCTTAATGGACCACTGACCCAAACCCAGCGCGCTTCTGGATGTCGCCTCGGGGAAGAGCAAGTTCCAAATGTGAAATTTGGTAATTCAAGTGGCCGGAATTCGTGCTTGTGTGCGGCGGGCTGGCTGTTGAATCTGCTCCAGCAATTCAGTTCTTTTCAATTTTTCCATGTGCAGCAGCACATGAATATGAGTGTATGGAAAACGTGTATGTAGACATTGAGAAAGTTCAGTATTGTTTCTTCTAGCTCGCTCATGCAGCTATGCAGATCATTCCTTTTCAGGCCATCCCTGTCCAGCCCTCCTGTGGTAGGAAGGTCGAGCCCATCGCAAGCTGCAGTCTACGGTAGTCACCCGGTCCTGCCTCCTTCATCCTTCCCCACCTCGCCCTCTGCCTCGACCAGCCGGTTGGACATCTTGTCAAGCTCGAGAACCTCTATTGCAGAGCTAGCTAATGGTTCTTCTTTTCCTGCCCCCACAGCTTCCCTTTCAGTCGTTGAAGCTACAGATGGAGCCCGCAATGCAGCAGCGTCACCCCAACGGCCATGGGACGGTCGACGATGGCTGGGAGTGGTGTGCGTCTCTCCGACGTGCTCGGCGTGCTGCCGAGGGGGCTGCAGTTTGAAGTGGCTGGGTAATGAAGTTCAGAGAATGCTTTTTTAGTACATTCAGAGAAGTTGCTTTCTTGCTTTTTGTGATATTTTGGCTACGCAGATACTTAGTGCAGAGAGGTTGTGACCTTTGGCTCCTCTCATCCTGAACACTTGCACCACAACCTCATCTCATGGGTAAAATGACTATTAGTAAATTGGCACTAAAAAATGAATACAGAATGAGTAGAAAGACATGATGACCTCATCTCACGGGTTCCATCTCAGTATAGCTCAAGCTTTTTAGAAACTACATTTGACACAAAACATTAAATTCATATAGTTGTGACAGCTTCTGAAGTAATTTTATCACTTTTGCAGCTTTGCCAATTTATTTGTAAATGCTTTGTTTTCCACTAATTTATTTCGAAATGCTTTTTTTCCATAACAATTATTTTGGCATTAGCAAAACAGAAGTTTCGTCTGGTGGCGAGAGACCATGCAGGCTGTTTCGTTACTGGAAAAATGCCTGAACCATGAACGCGTATTACGTCCGTGGTGTCGTGCTTCACGTCGGCGACCATCGGGGCTCCTTGGTCCATGAACAGGTTTGCTCTGTGGCACGCACAAGCTGAGGAAGCTGCAGTTGTCGCTGGATAAAGTTCAACTTCGTGCCTGGATAAAGTTCAGTTGTCGCTGAAGCTTCTGTTGTTCTCCATCACGCGCCCGTAGAGTGTCCATGCAGGTCGAGTAAAATTATCATGGAAGTTCAAATAAAAAGGCAGCTACAGCACAACCGTCGGTGGCTATAATGCGTGGTGAAAACTGAAATCTGAAACTGAGTGTTGCTGGATATAGTAGGCAGCAGATTTTCTGAGGTTTGTTGGTGAACGCAACAACAGTAGTTTGTGCCATTGGGGCCGTGCGGCAAGCAGAAATCTACACCTGGATGTACTCTCTCTGTCTCTCCTGAAATTCTAGGGCTAATCTACTTGTAATTCTATCTCATCTATTTGTATTTTCTATCTCCCATACCTGAACATAGTGGCAGACTAGCAGTGTTGTATGGTCAGTCTATGTGAGAGAGTTTGTGTGAACGTGGTGTTTACTTTTCTTCAGGAAGCCATTTTTTAATAATGAACTATATCCCGCCCGCCCACTTATATTCTTCAGTAAAAGAGATGAAGTTCATTTATACGTGTATATATGTAGACGTAGTGTACATTCTATTTGCAGTCTGGAAGTCTAGAAAAAAAAGAACCCTAAGTTCAAAAGCGAATAAAACATTTAAAAAAATTAGACGATGGGCTTCTCATCCCTATTGCGGTCTGCAAGCTGCCTCCAACCTTTGGCAATATTTGTAAAAATGATTGTGCAGATTTTTTGATACCCCATTTTTAGTTACTGATTGAAGAAAATTTTGTTCATTAGGTGAAAGAATTTGATTTCTTTTATTCCTTTGTGGTGGAAGAAGGTCACCACAGAGGTAGGGAGAAGGTCACCATAAAGGCAGGGAGAAGGTCACATAAGGTGCAGAAAGAATCAGAGTTCGGCAACGGGGTGTGTGATCTTTGTGTTGTTTTTGGGGTGCAAATCATGGGTATGCGACTTTACATCCTGTGTATTATTGGGATGGCCTCCCTTAGCCTCAAACCATTTGCCTACAAATATAGTCGCAATGCTACCGTCATGTGTAAAGAAAATTAGATATGTACATGTACACAACCTACAACAACTTTATGGGGAGTTGACGGATTATTTAGTGGTTATTGCTGCCACTACTGATTTTGTCTTGAGATGGTCTTCATCACCAATCAATGATTCACTTGTTTCTTGGTTGCATCTAGTTCCCTCGCTCCACCTCAACACTGATTCCTTCAGCTAGATCTCCCTTGTTATTTTTTATTCTTATTTTCTTTTCATAAAGCATTTGCTCTGAAATCCCGGTCCGATGTTGTAGCTTTGACTATTCTTGAAAACATGGTGAAAATTGTACATGCTCTGTAGGTCAAAAATTTGGCTTTAATTTATTTTTTGTGAACGTCAAAATGTTCTGTTCGAGAAGGTCGAGTGTGTTATCTCAGCAAGTTCAAATAAAAATTAAACATGCAAGGTAAAACATCGGAGAGTTGCGATTTTTTAGAACTTCAAGTGACAAACAAATTTGAAAAGAGCGCAAAACAAAATTTAAGTCTAGAAAAATCACTTCAAAACACTAACAAGAAAAAGAATGTTCTCTTTGTTATCGAACAGAAAAATAAAAATTAATGAAAGGGGGAATGCAATTTACACATTTGGTGAAAGAACTAAGAAGTTCGAGTTAAACTAATAGAGTATTTTGATTTTAATAAATAATTCATTTTTTCGTTTCCATAAATAAAACCCAGAAGTTCAAATTTTAAAAATAATGAAGTTCAAAAATCATAAAAAGGACTTTCATTGTTACTAAAATTAAAATAGAAGTTTAAATTGAAATAATGGACAATTCAATATTTATTACAAAACTATGATATTGTCTTTACTGAAATAAATAAATAAAAAAGTCCAAATTACAAAAATAGAGAAGTTTCATATTTATGAGAAAACTCAGATTTTCCTTGTTACAAAAAAATAAAATGAAGAAGTTCAAATTAAAAAAAGGAGAAGTTCGATGGATATAAAAAACTCAAATTCTTTCCTTTTCCTTAAAAAATGAAAGTATGAAGTTTAATTTTAAAAAATGTTTGATGCTTATTTAAAAACATATTTTTTCTAAGAATGAGACTAAGAAGTTCAAATTAAAATAAAAGAGAAGTCCAAAGATTATGAAAAACTCAGATTTTTCGCGTTACTTAAGTATAAAATGAAGAAGTTCAAATTAAAAAAAGGAACAACTAAAAAAACTTTTAAAATAGATTTTCCCATTTCTAAAAAAACTCGAAGTTCAAACGAAAATAACGAAGTGGTTCGATGTTTATTTAGAAACTAAGATTTTACCGTTATTAAAATACTCAAATATCCCTTACTATTGAAGAATCAACCATGAAGTTAAAAAAAAAGGATTAAGAAATAAAACCAAGAAGTCCATATTAAAAAGATGGAGCAGTTCGATGATAATAGAAACTTAGATTTTCCTCGTTATTAAAAAATGGAAACAAGAAGTTTAAAAATAAAATAACAAGACGTTCAACTTTTAAAAATAGAGCGCTCTAAAATTTCATAAAAAAGATTAAGAAATAAAACCAGGAAGACATATTAAAAAGATGGAGAAGTTCGATGATTATAGAAAACTCAGATCTTCCTCGTTATTAAAGAATGGAAACAAGAAGTTCAAAAATAAAATAACAAGAAGTTCAACTTTTAAAAATAGAGCGCTTCAAAATTCATAAAAAAAGGATTAAGAAATTCAGATAAATATTCATAAAAAACTCAGATATTTTCACGTAACCGAGAGAAATTAAGATTGATAATTGCCAGAAGTTCACGTACTACATGGTGTGCATTTTGTATTAAAAAGGAATAAAAAAGTAAAGACTAAAAGTTTTCTTGTTATAATTTCAAGTGCTCGGTCGGAGAAAGTTAAAAAATTTATTGTGAGATGGATTTGTACAAAAGGAATATTATTTGTGTAACACCAACGAATGAATGAAAAAAATTACAAACGAAAATACGTCACAAAAGTTCAACGTGAGAACAACAGGCAGTTCGACTACTATAATGAATGAATTTTAGATGATTTTTTTAAATCGTCGCGAGTATGAAAAAATGATCAACACAGAAAAGTTGTGTGTTTACAGCAGCTTTCCACCAGTATATCACTTGCTCAATTACGGTGAGTGTACTGGTAAGTGGATGGAGAGCTATGGGAAAAAAACACGTGAAAAACAGAGTTAAGTTCAAGTAGACATGCCGAGAAGTTCAAGTTCTTCACGCGGTGCATTTTCGAGGAATCTGTTTCGCGATAAAGGCAGAACGAATAATCTCGCCGTTTTCGAAATTACTTTAAGACGGCTAAGATCAGAGAAAACCATCATCATGAAAAAGTTTCGCATTTTCCGTAGCTTTTCAACGGTATATTATTTGCCCCATTCCGATAAAGTTTATAAAAATTACGGCGAAAATAAGTTTTTAGCCATTTTCTAAATTGACTTAAAACAGTAAGGAATTGGGAGAAATAATATATACCAAAAAGTTTTTGCATTTCCTCATGCTTTCCAATGCCATATTATTTGCTGCATTCGGACATACGGTTAAAAATTAGCTCGAAAATACGAAGTCGGTGGAACTTGTACCGTTTTCTAAATTAGTTTTAAACCATTCAAAATTAGAAAAAACTTCCAACATGAGAAAGTAGCGCATTTTCATAAGCTTTCCAACGCCATATCATTTGGCTCAATTGGATTAGCCGTTTAGAAATGACGTCGAAAATATGAACTCGGCTGTTCGGTTTGTAAAATTTTACGATTTTTTCAAATTACTCTTTAACCACAGGGAATTAGAGAAAACTTTCAACATGTGGCAGGAGCGGTTTTGCAGCAGCTTTCCAACGCCATATTATTTGCCTCATGTCCATAAACGGTTTAGAAATGAAATTGAAAATACGATTCACGTTTTTTGTATGAAGAAAAAACGGTTTTCAAAATTGCTCTTAAACCGCTCACATTTTGCCAAAAATTTAACTTGGGTCACGATACTCGTGTTCGTAGCTTTCCAACGGCATATAGTAAGCCCCATTTGGGCAATGTTGGTGGAAGTTGAACCTAGCACAGGGGAAAGTTCAGGTCGAACAATTCAAGCAGTAAAATTGTAAAAAACACGAGTTTATCACGACCCGAGTGCAAAATTCGCCTATGAGCGAGATTCCTATTTAAAATGGGTATTTAGTTGCTCAAAATCGTTTGCAGATTATACTTACATCACATAGAACACAACTAACCAGAATAATTCGCGCGGAGAGACACGGTTGTGAAGATAGCCCGAAGGTCGGGTTCGTACAGAGGGAAGTTCAGGTGTATAACTCAGGAAGTTCAGGTTATGATCAGAATAATATTCTGATCCCGTGATCAGAATAGTATTTATGTGTGTGTGTCTATATATATATATAGGGAAAATCAATCCTACCACTCGGTGGTAGTTACCCCACATGTCTCATATACTACCATGTGATACTATATATATACTATTTTATTATTTTAAATATGTTCATATACTATATCTAAGATATTTCAAAACAAGTTACATGAAAAAATTGCATATAAGCCCATAGTTTTTGTTATATTTGTGAAATACGTACATATTTGTACGTAAAAAAGAGCATACTCAAAAAATAGTACATACTACCTAAAAATTAGTATATTTACTACCTAATCATTATTATATACTACATACTACACGTACATACTCTCGGTTTCGACAGATACTACATAACATACAAAACGCAAATGGTGGTAACTACCACTGCTTGTAGGAAACATTTGTCCTATATATATATATATTCTGCTTTTATAGAAAAAAAGGATATCTATTCTGCTTTTATGGAAAAAAAGGATATATATTCTGCTACCATCTTCAATTTATTACTCTTTCATACAAAACTTATACCTAACTTGGTATTGAGGGGCTGTAATGGTAATGCAATTCTGCTGCATTGTTCCTATCTACCATCGACCATCATTACTAAATTTTTTGTTTATTTTGCGCTGAATCTTGTTAGTCATTAAAGTTGAAGAGGGAACAGTTGAGGTACTGGACTCACCACTTAAAAAACCTAGTGACTACGGAATCGTGAAGGGGATAGTCAACAGGTAATTTCAATCATTATTGAACTATATGTCGGCCTCTTTAGTTCGTCATTTCCTGATATCAACTAATTAATAACTCCTTTATTCATTTTCTTTGCCGGTGTGCAGGGCTTGGCAAAAGTTCATCAAAGATGTTCCAGGCGAATGGAAACAAAAGTTGTATTGGTATCGACCGAAGGTAAGTAATTAAGTAGCACTAGCTAGCTACCATTTTTTAATTCTAGTTTCAATACCATTAATTATTATCTAATTGAATTCTATTCTCATAAAGGCCATGAAGCAGGCGCTGGGGACTAATTTATGTGCATACTACGTTTGCGAGAACATTCGCATGATGGCGTCCAGAAGGACTAAATCTGTTAGACAGCTATGGGTACATTTGCCAAAACACTATTCACAATCTTTACATCATTGTTGATATTTAATCACACAACTAATACATGCATATTGATCTCCTTCTTAAAAGTTCAATGAGATGTGGGATCAGCTCCTATCAACGGATCGCGTACGAGCAATTCAAGAGGAAATAGCGGGATTTTTGCTCGACCAGGTCATAGATCCCAAAGGAGAATACCATTACCTATATATAACGTGTACAATATGTAGTATCATAAAATACCAGCAAATGAAAAAATTAAATGGAAAACACAAAACTAAATGAAAAAGAAATCATAAACCCCAAACCCCCTAAACCTTTTAGTACCGGTTGGTGTTATCAACCGGTACTAAAGGTCTCCCCGCCCCCGGCGCTGGCTCGTGACACATGGTGGCCCTTTATTGGTGGTTCGTGTTGAACTGGTACTAAAGGATGGGGACCTTTAGTCCCCACCCTTTAGTGCCGGTTACAGAACTGGCACTAAAGGACCTTACGAACCGGTGATACAGCCCGGTTCTGCACTAGTCTGCTGTTACCGTCACTCTGTGCAGAGAGCAGTTTGTTGTCAAACCTATGATGTGGTTTGACCAATTAGGCCAGGATATGAGAATCACATGAGCTGGTGTAGATTGTAAACTCTGATCCTAAGCGAATTTTTTATTGCAGTTTGCAAGTGCTTTTGCTATTGATGTTTTTTTTGTGGTGGAAAAGGGAGTATTACTTCTCAGTGATAGATGTACAATCAGCTGCTAAAAATTCGGTTACAGTGACAGGAAGAGCCTCTAGCCGCATAGCGGCACAGTGACTCATCCTTGAGAAATTTGTAAATGTATCAGCACATCTATTTTGTTCTCTTTTGAGCAGAATAATAGAAAACTCCTTACTCCGACTAAGTAGATAGCTCACGAACTTTCAGCTACCAGGTGCCCCATCGTAGAGTGATCCTTCTCCTTACTTTCCGGGGCCAGTTTCAGCCTTTTCTTTTTGGCGATCACTCTGGGAAGTCATCATGCACTCAAGCCTGGGAACTTCCGGTAGACGGCAACTCGATATGGCTAGCTTTTCTAGCTAGCTAAGTAGTCAAACTGTACAATGTACAACATCCAATTGTTGTTATATTTCTTATCTCCTGCCAATTGCACAATTAATTTTTGTTATCAATTTCACCACAGCGGAATTATTGTACATAGTACGCTGAAATCAGTAAAACGTGGTCATAGACATTGAAGATTATGATTTTTTTTCTCCTCCCGTGCAACGTAGTCATCGCATGGTTTTTAGATATGTGATTTACTATTGCATCTTGTGAAGGTGATATATCACATCTAGTTGGAATTGGATATGAAACTAAGTCTTCTTCAGTATCTCTTGTCAGAAAAAAGCGACCCAAATCCCAGGGCATTTGTATTAGAAGAACTAACAAATATGTCAGTGCATTGCAACGGGAGAAAGAATATCCCGGCACGATGGTCGTGCAAGGCTCGAGGATCGGGCTATAGAAATATGGAGGCAGAAAGGAAAATTTTGAACATATGTGAGAATGAGATAAGTACTTTTAAAAGGCCATTCAGAAAATAATAAATTTGAAGGTCTAGTTTCCTAAGAGCATTAACGTTGTTGTCATTTTTAGTCTAAAGTTGCTTCTAAGCTACCTGCTCTAACTCCTAAACAAATTGACACGAAAAATTGACGTTGGAATGACATACCAATGACCATGGCACGGTGATGCCGAAATTGCCAACATCCGGTTCACATCCACAGGTGTCACGGATCATGTGACACAACCAACAACAACAATAGGAAAAGGAACAATGTCTAGGAGATTGGCGACATCTAGGTGAATATATTGGTGATAAAAAACATCACTGAGCGCGACGTAGGGTTGTAGCAGTTGATGTAGATTAAATGGCAAAATTTGTCCTTCAAGATGCACTCTTCGAGATTTTCTTCATTTGAATAGGTTTTCCTTGTCGATGCGATCCTGGTGGAATGTGGATTAGACGAGGCTAGATTTTCCTTGTGGATGCAATCCTGACGCGTTGCTGATGATAATAGCGGCTAGATGCTCCGAGATGACGACGACGGCATCAGGTTGATGTGGCGGCTCAGGGCAATTGCTATATGCCTGAGAAAGAAGTATAGGAGGAGAACGGGGAAAGGCGTGGTTACTGTTGTATTGTATTTTAGGATAAGGTTAGGGTGGCCTATTGGTGTTTATGTATTACATGACAAAAGATTATAGCCCATACTGTATACTGTAATGGAACTTTGCAATGTACCAGCGAGCATCCAAGCAAACGATCGATTGATCACACGTGGAGGCCCTAGTGCAACGGTGCACTCGGACGACCGTTGAGCCGTTTGTCCGAGTCTTCGTCAATGGCCATGTCTGTTCCTATTCGGCGTGTAGGTCGCTGTCTAGCAACCTAGCTAGCGCATGCCCTCCTATCCTGTTACCATCATGTACTTTGTAAAAAACTCTCCTATCCTATTTTTCCTTTTCTTGTTTCCTATAAATATGAAACATATCGGTTTAAACTAAGGGTATACGAGTGTAAAAATATCACTCATCAAGTATCTTCCAACTAGTCAGTACATCTGGGCCCACACATTGTTGGCGTTTTACAAAAGAGCAACGCCAGCACTAACCTAAAAAAGATGTTGTACAAAATATGCCAACGCCACCATTGTATGAAAAAATAGTGTTGGCGTTGATTGGGAATGCCGCGTCACCAACAAAAGTTGTGGTTAGCCATTTCTCTAATAGTACTAGGTATCCCCGGTGTCTATATAAGCTAAGGGGTTTTAGACCATATGGTAGAGAATCATTCATTTACATATGATCTCGAGGTAGATCATCATGTACTTTGTACTCATCACAATCAATACAATAGAAGAATGACATAGGGTTTTACCTCTTCGAGAGGGTCTGAACCTAGGTAAAACATTGTGTCCGTCTTTGTCCTGTTACCAACTAGCTAAGATCACCAATTCAGAACTACCTACCCGAGATCCGTCAGATTCAACTCCAACACATAGTGAAATCATCATGAATGTACTATTTTACTCCCTCCTTGCCAAATTATATTGCATATATTTTCCCCGAAGTAAAATTTTATACATTTCGATCAAGCTTATAGAAGAAATCGTAAAATAAAAAAAATCATTAGATCCATAAATAATGTTCTCGCAAAAAAAGATTCATAAATAATTTTGTTTACAAACTTTGTCAAATTTTACAAAGTTCGAGTTGAAAAAAGAAAATCTTATATGCACTATAAAAAACACCTTTCTTGTCCTTTGCCCCTCAAAATAAAAAACTGTCATCTCCTCTTTTTTTTCTATAAAAAGGAAAACCCTCCTCGCCCCTCTCTCCCTCTCGCTTGGACCGATCTCCTTCCTCCTCCGCCGCTGCCGCAGCAACGCCGCCCGCACACACCACCCCATCGGACTCGAGCAGAGCGGAGGGAGATCTTCCTCCTCTCGGTAAGCCCTAACCCGCTCATCTCCCTTTCATCTTCTTATTCTGCGTCGTGAAATTTTTAATCCTCCTCCTTCCCCGAGCAACCCGACGCCTACCAGCCTGACCTAGCTCCTCCGAGTCCGATGACGAGAGAGACGGTGTTGTTGAGAGCCCTGCTGCTCTAGTGTAGGCCACCGATATGCTTCCGCCCCTCCCCTGCTCTTGCAACGGCGACCAGTGGTGTTCCCCCGTACGGTTTGCTCCGATTGCTCGACCGGTGGTGTTCCCGATCTGCTTTGGTTGCGGTGCCTGTGTTCCTGCTAATAATAAATTAAAGAGTCTTCTGTTGCTTTTGTGATCGTTGCACAACTGTATGATCGATGATGTATGGCGATATTTTCATGATTTTTTCTCCATCGAGTCTACCTCCCTTCAATTGTTCGCATATGGATTGGGTGCATTCTAGTTTTTTCATTTGTTTGCACCAAGGCTCCATAGACCGTACTGCTGTATAACAAATGTGAACGATTTCATTGTTTTTGGATTCTAGCCCTCTATTAAGGCGCCTACTGTCAGTGTCAGGTAGCTAGGGTTACATTGGAGGGTTGTGGGACCTCGTGGAATTTGTTGCTAACCTCATCATCTTCTGCTAGATCTTAGGATTGTTCATCATTTCTTCCTGTGGAAGAAACTCTTCATCGAGAGATTATTCATCATATCAGATACACCAGAGTTGTTATATATGTCCTCGACATGGAACCTAATAAGCTAAATACTTTGTGTTTTTATAAATTTTTGTTTTGTTTATATACATAAAAAATAGAACAATAATAACAAGATAAACAGCAAAGATAGTCCAAAATTGTTATATGACTACATCTCTCTTGTTGCTCCTATGACCTTACCTGTTGCAAACGTTGATATTTTTGTGTAAATGAAGGCTGGGCTTAAGTATCTACATGGTGTTAATTTAGTTCGTAAGGCTGCATATTCTGTTTTTCGGTTATGATCGATGCCTTTTTTTTGAGAACATGATCGATACCTTTTGTTGGGTGGCAACTCTGAAGGATGCTCTAGCTAGCTAGCTTCTGTAACAGTGAGTCTTGTTGGCCGATTTGGCATTCGCCTGTATGCTGTCTGTACCAATTTCCGCTCAACCCAGCATGCCACACCCATGCCTCTGATACTCCGTAGCTCTTAAGCTATTTATAGGTGTCTTAACTCACTTTTGTGCATTCATTTCTCTTATCCACATGATACTATATGATTTACTTTTCATCAGCTGTCTTTGTGAATCTTTCCCCGGTACTGAAATTCAGATCTGTTTCAGTGAATCTTTGCTCGCTGCTCAAATTCATAAACTCGCACATAGATCGTTGTTCTTTTTTAGACAGTTTTTCTGTCGTGTATGTGTCAGAGAAGTTATAGTGCTATTGATATAAAATGAGAAGTTTATATTTAGCAAGAAACAGCAGCAATATTCTCCTTTAGTTTCCTCAGGGTATAATACAATTTGGTGACTATATAACTATATATGCTGAGACAAATAGGGAAAGTAGAGAAAAACGGCGACGTTTGTTGCTACCCTGTGAAAAACTGCACTTGACAGGTGTGTTTACCAAATAGAAGTTCACTTGATTGATAATACCATATGTTCTATTTTATTCCCTAGGTAACCACGGCACCTAACTAGTCTCTACAATGTATAGGACTGAGTATATTATTAATGATTGCTCAAAACTTAACTTGCTAGGCTTAGTGTGGCACCTTGTTCTGTATACACGAAGTATTTATGCAGTACATCTCTCTTCTTGTCTGTACTGTTCTTTTATTCAAATAATGAGCTCTTTCTACTACCTGGAATTGTCGATGCTTTTTGTGTACTGTTCTACAGTTTAAATATTGTCTAACAATTGGTGATGTTTGGTTTGCTAGCTCATCCGGAATGCGTATCTTTGTGAAGACCCCCACCGGCAGCACAATCTGCCTCAAGGTCCACTCATCAGACACCCTGTACACTGTCAAGGCAAAGATCCAGCAGCAGTACCGCCTCTTCTTCGATGGGGTGCAGCTAGAGGACAACCGTACATTGGCCGATTATGGCATCCAGCATGACTCTACGATTGACCTCCAGGAAAAGATGCAAATCTACGTGACAGAGACGCGGGCAGGCAGGACCATCACCCTTGAGGTTGACAGCCTAGACACCATCAGTAACGTGAAGTCCAAGATCCAGGACATGGAGGGCTTTCCCAAGGGCCAGCAGTGCCTCATCTTTGCCAACAAGCAACTGGAGGACGACAAGCGCACCTTGGCTGACCACAACATCTGGAAGGAGTCCACCCTCCTCCTCGTCCTCCGCCCCTGTAGGCCAGGAGCAAGTAGGATGATGCACATCTTTGTCAAGCCTCTGAAAGGGAAGACCCTCACCCTTGAGGTTGAGAGCTCGTGTACCATCGACAATGTCAAGGTGAAGATCTACGAGCAGAAAGGCACTTGCCCTAGCCAGCAGCGCCTCATCTTTGCTGGCAAGCAGCTGGAGGACGGCCGCACCCTGGCGGACTACAACATTCAGAGCGAGAACACCGTTCATTTGGTGTACCGCCTTTGTGGTTGCTGAGCTGCATGGCCTGCCATTCAGTAACGAGTTTTGTTTTGCTGGAGCCTTCCTTCGAGTAGTGGTGCATTGTCAGTAAACTATCATGCTAGTACTATCATTCTAGTACTGTCCGTTAGTATATATGCTCCAGTATTGTTCCTTCACAGTAGAAGCGTATCATTTAGTATAGTATGTTAATGTCTCGAGTAGTTCTTTTTGTCTATCAAGAGTCCCTGGGTCTGTATTGTCCTCAGTTGATTGAGAATACAGTTTGTATGCAGTTTGATTGACCGACAAAAAGCCTCCTTTACTTACTCATTTCTTTCCTGTCTGCATACCCAGCGCGGTTAATTTCTATATCCATGTTTTCATCTATGTCATCACCGTGAAAAGTTGAAGTGATGAGGATCGTAACACTATGATTGTATGTTTTTTACAAGGAAAAAATATTATCGCATATTGTGAACCACATGAATGTCACATGAGTAGAAATCAGGACTGCAAATAGGAGTTGAAATCAAGTTGTCCTCAACGAAAGGGGCATGGCGCAGGAGCGGCAGAGGAGGACAAGGAGGTGTTAGTTGTATATGACCCGTTCAGCCACCATGGAGCATTGGGGGCATATTCACCATGGTGGGCGGCGTGGCATTGGAGATTTGGGGTGGCAGCATTTAGGGTTTAAAGGTGGATGGGTGTTTTGGCGGCCGATGACGAGGTATTTATAGGAGGGGAGGCTAGAGGGCCATGGGGTGGCCATGGCAACTGGTACAACGCCAACGGTTGGGCTCTGGTGTCAGTTTCTATAAGGATAGGTAGGGTATAGGGATAAAGATTGTTTTGGTCAAATTTGAACAAACGGAGAATAATTTCAGGGGTGACTCTTTGAGGTGTTAAACATTGTAGGAAGAGCTGGACTTGCAAAAGGCCAAAAACAGTTTTTTTGGAGTGAAAAGGTGTTTAGAAAAACAGTCCCTCTCATCCGTCTCAGGATTAACAAGTAAGAGATTAGGTTCCCTCAAAATGTGACTTAGGGAGCATTCGGGTCATCTCCGCTCCTCTTAACTCCGCTCCCGGAGTGGACCAGACTTCAGCTCACTTTAACAGAGCTGCCAAAATCGTGCTCCACCAACTCCGCAGAGTGGAGAGATTCCAAACGGGGCCTTAGGATATATATGTTGGCAAAAGGTGTTAAAGAGACAATCAGCTAACCTAACAAGCCAGCTCTCACTAGTAGAAAAGGGGCCTTTGGTTCGGCCGGGTCAGCCCATTAGTCCCGGTTCAGTCCAGAACCGGGACCCATGGGGGCATTGGTCCCGGTTCGTGAGCCCAGGGGGCCGGCCGGGCCACGTGGGCCATTGGTCCCGGTTCGTCTGGACCTTTTGGTCCCGGTTGGTGCCACGAACCGGGACCAAAGGGTCTGGCTCCTGGCCCACCACCATTGGTCCCGGTTGGTGGCTTGAGCCGGGACCAATGGCTGCCCTTTAGTCCCGGTTCATGCCTCGAACCGGGACCAATGGTGTGCCTATATATACCCCTCGCCCGCGAGCAGAGCACTCCAGTGCTCTGTTTTTCTCTGGCCGGCGAGGGGAGGGCTTTGTGGTGCTCTAGCTCACCTCCTATGCACATGAGGTGTTCGATGAAATGCCCAAGCCACACTAGTTAAGCTTTCTCCTCTCGAAGCTCGACCTCGAAGCTCCATTTTCCTCGAGATTTGTCTAGGTTTAGCGGCCCTTCACGTCCCATTCCCGTCTTCACCGCCGTCGATTGCCCGCGCCGATCTCATCGCCGGCACCACCGTGTTGAGCCTCTTGTTCTTATCTTCTTTCTGAAAGAAAAAAAATTCTTACTTTAGATAGATACTTGTCTAATTTTCTTACTATTTTATTGCTTGTTATTATATAGTGCGATGGTTTTGGTATCCGCCCCCGTCGGCCCTCGTCCTGTCTATGATTCGGATGTGGTATATATTATCTTTATAACTATTGGTTCATTTATTGTTTATGAAAATTATGCCGACCAACGTGACATAGATTTTATTTATCTAGGAGGTATGTGAACCGGAAATTCCAACCGACCCTATTGTCGAGAGGTTAAATTTAGTTGAAGAAGAAAACAATTTCTTGAAGGAAAAAATAAAAAAAATTGAGGAGGAGAAGATGATATTGGAGTTGCATGTTGCGGATGTCGTCGATGATCACAAGATCAAGATGGATGCAATGCGCTTGAAGATTAGAAAGATTAGAAAATATGCCATTCATACCGAGGCTTGGTATTATTATGCCGTTGGATCAATTGTTACCTTGGTTGCGATTATGATCGCATTTGTTTTCGCATTGAAATGTTTTACATAGTTTCAATGTATGGTTTAATTAATTAGATGCTCTGGAGAGCTATATGTTGTTAGATGAGAACTATGTATGTACTTTGGTTTTAATGTGATGATGAACTTCTATTAATTTGGTCACTTAATTATCTATTCATGATGTTCTGTAATGGTTTTTGACACACTTAATTATATGTAATGCACGCAGATGAACCGGCAATGGATGTACGGTGACAGACACACCTCCGAGTACATTAAGGGCGTGCATGATTTTCTCGAAGTGGCTGAGGCAAACAAGCAGAATGGTTTTATGTGTTGTCCATGCCCTAAATGTGGGAATACGAAGTCTTACTCTGACCGGAAAATCCTTCACACCCACCTGCTTTACAAGGGTTTCATGCCACACTATAATGTTTGGACGCGGCACGGAGAAATAGGGGTTATGATGGAAGACGGCGAAGAAGAAGAGGACGATAACAACTATGTGCCCCCTGAATATGGTGATGCTGCAATTGGGGAAGCTGCTGAAGATCAAGAGGAACCAGACGATGTGCCCGATGATGATGATCTCCGCCGGGTCATTGTCGATGCAAGGACGCAATGCGAAAGTGAAAAGGAGAAGCTGAAGTTCGATCGCATATTAGAGGATCACAAAAAAGGGTTGTACCCCAATTGCGAAGATGGCAACACAAAGCTCGGTACCGTACTGGAATTGCTGCAGTGGAAGGCAGAGAATGCTGTGCCTGACAAAGGATTTGAGAAGCTACTGAAAATATTGAAGAAGAAGTTTCCAAAGGATAACGAATTGCCCGACAGTACATACGCAGCAAAGAAGGTCATATGCCCTCTAGGATTGGAGGTGCAGAAGATACACGCATGCCCTCATGACTGCATCCTCTACCGCGGTGCGTACAAGGATCTGAACGAATGCCCGGTATGCGGTGCATTGTGGTATAAGATCAGACGAGATGACCCTGGTGATGTTGACGGCGACCCCCCAGGAAGAGGGTTCCTGCGAAGGTGATGTGGTATGCTCCTATAATACCACGGTTGAAACGACTGTTCAGAAACAAAGAGCATGCCAAGTTGATGCGATGACACAGTGAGGGCCGTAAGAAAGACGGGAAGTTGAGAGCACCCGCTGACGGGTCGCAGTGGAGAAAAATCGAGAGAAAGTACTGGGCTCAGTTTGCAAGTGACCCAAGGAACGTGTGGTTTGCTTTAAGCACGGATGGCATTAATCCTTTCGGGGAGCAAAGCAGCAATCACAACACCTGGCCCGTGACTCTATGTATGTATTACCTTCCTCCTTGGATGTGCATGAAGCGGAAGTTCATTATGATGCCAATTCTCATCCAAGGCCCTAAGCAACCCGGCAACGACATTGATGTGAACCTAAGGCCATTAGTTGAAGAACTTTTACAGCTTTGGAATGGAAACGGTGTACGTGCGTGCGATGAGCACAAACAGGAGGAATTTAACCTACATGCGTTGCTGTTTGTAACCATCAACGATTGGCCCACTCTCAGTAACCTTTCAGGACAAACAAACAAGGGATACCACGCATGCACGCACTGTTTAGATGACACCGAAAGTATATACCTGGACAGATGCAGGAAGAATGTGTACCTGGGCCATCGTCGATTTCTCCCGACCAACCATCAATGTCGAAAGAAAGGCAAGCATTTCAAAGGCGAGGCAGATCACCGGAAGAAGCCCGCCATGCGTACCGGTGATCACGTACTTGCTATGGTCAATGATTTACACGTAATCTTTGGAAAGGGTCCCGGCGGACTAGCTGTTCCGAATGACGCGGAGGGACGTGCACCCATGTGGAAGAAAAAATCTATATTCTTCGACCTACCCTACTGGAAAGACCTAGAGGTCCGCTCTTCAATCGACGTGATGCACGTGATGAAGAACCTTTGCGTGAACCTGCTAGGTTTCTTGGGCGTGTATGGGAAGACAAAAGATACACCGGAGGCACGGGAGGACCTGCAACGTTTGCACGAAAAAGACGGCATGCCTTCGAAGCAGTATGAAGGTCTGGCCAGCTATGCTCTTACGAAAGAAGAGAAAGAAATTTTCTTTGAATGCCTGCTCAGTATGAAGGTCCCGACTGGCTTCTCGTCGAATATAAAGGGAATAATAAATATGCCAGAGAAAAAGTTCCAGAACCTAAAGTCTCATGACTGCCACGTGATTACGACGCAACTGCTTCCGGTTGCATTGAGGGGGCTTTTACCGGAAAACGTCCGATTAGCCATTGTGAAGCTATGTGCATTCCTCAATGCAATCTCTCAGAAGGTGATCGATCCAGAAATCATACTAAGGCTAAGGAGTGATGTGGCGCAATGTCTTGTTAGTTTCGAGATGGTGTTCCCACCATCCTTTTTCAATATCATGACGCACGTCCTAGTTCATCTAGTCGACGAGATTGTCATTCTGGGGCCCGTATTTCTACACAATATGTTCCCCTTTGAGAGGTTCATGGGAGTCCTAAAGAAATATGTCCGTAACCGCGCTAGGCCAGAAGGAAGCATCTCCATGGGCCATCAAACAGAGGATGTCATTGGGTTTTGTGTTGACTTCATTTCTGGCCTTAAGAAGATGGGTCTCCCTAAATCGCGGTATGAGGGAAGACTGACTGGAAAAGCACGCTTGGAGGGGACCCAATAATATGCAGGGACGGATATTCTTGGTCTCAAGCACACTACACAGTTCTACAGAACTCTACCTTGGTGACCCCGTATGTCGATGAACACAAGAACAGTCTGCGCTCCAAACACCCGGAGCAGTGCGACCACTGGATTACATGTGAACACATCAGGACTTTCAGCAGTTGGTTGGAAACACGTCTCAGAGGTGACAACATTGTTTGTGATGAGCTGTACTTGTTGTCCAGGGGACCATCTTTGACTGTATTGACTTACAAAGGATACGAGATAAATGGGAATACATTTTACACGATCGCCCAAGATCAAAAGAGCACCAACCAAAACAGCGGTGTCCGCTTTGATGCAGCAACCGAGCGGGGAAAGGACACATATTATGGTTACATAGTGGACATATGGGAACTTGACTACAGACATGATTTTAAGTTCCCTTTGTTTAAGTGCAAATGGGTCAATCTGTCAGGAGGCGGGGTACAGGTAGACCCACAGTACGGAATGACAACAGTGGATCTGAAAAATCTTGGGTACACCAACGAACCGTTCGTCCTAGCCAATGATGTGGCACAGGTTATCTATGTGAAGGACATGTCTACCAAACCGAGAAAAAGAAAAGATAAGGAAGCGAATACATCATACGATGAGCCAAAGCGCCACATAGTTCTTTCAGGAACAAGGGACATCGTGGGAGTGGAGGGCAAGACAGACATGTCTGAAGATTATGAAAAGTTTCATGAAATTCCTCCCTTCAAAGTCAAGGCTGATCCAAGCATCCTGATAAACGATGAAGATTATCCATGGTTACGGCGCAATAAGAAAATGACACAAGCGATGAAAAAGTGAAGACTTTCTCCCGCAACTATTATGATGATACCATGCCAACTTTGTAACAGACGAGTATGATACCATTGTCCGTTTTGTACATGCACATGGTATGTGGGTGAAATTATGATATCATGCCAACTTTCAACTTTTTTAGAGTTCATTTGAAATGCTTTAATGTCTTATGGTTCGGCCCTCGTAATACCATTAATCCCGGTTCTCTCCTTGTCAACTATGTTCTCACCAAGAACACTCAAAGAGGGCAGCCATGTGGGCCATTGGTCCCGGTTCGTCTGGACCTTTTGGTCCCGGTTCCACGCACGAACCGGGACCAATGCGCCTCGCCCCTGGCCCATGACCATTAGTCCCGGTTTGTGCCACAAACGGGGACTAAAGGGTTGGTCCTCGTTGCGGTCAGAGTTTAGTCCCACCTCGCCAACCAAAGGGCGCTCACACTGGTTTATAAGCCCGTCCCTCTCTGCCTTGTTGAGCTCCTCTCAAAGTGAGAATAGATGCCCTTATAGAGGGAAT